>NC_035449.2:13804511-14421809 GCF_002127325.2 Helianthus annuus
TTTTACCCTCGATTAATATAAGTTTATTAAAAACAAATTTATATTAAAAAATAAAGTATTTATTTGCTATCGTAAATGATACGATGATAAACTGAACCGATTTTAACAGTTTGGCTTTCTAAATAACATGCTACATTTTCAAATAACATTTGTTTTACATTATCATTTGCTCTGTTACGTCACAAAGCACGTCTCAAAAAAAAAACCTAGTACATCATAAAATACTGCATCACACAACATATTAGAGCATTCATATTGCTTCCATCAACCTACACCCACATCTTTAAATTTTTTTAAAAATTGTCTAAAACACAATACATCATATCTCCTATTTCTCTACCCTAATCCTAAATTTTAGAAAGTTGCCACAATAATATTTAATATATAAAAAAGCTACTATTCATCATCTATCAAATTATTGTGAGTGTGTAAAAACGATAAATATAATAAAATAAATGTTTATTAGTATGATAAAGATAAAAATGGTAAATGAGATTTAATATGTTTTTAAAATAGTTAAATTATAAAATAAAAAATGGTGATGGGAATGTGAATACTCTTATCTCATATTACATCATAACATATGTTATAACAAATAATATCAAATGATATCACATCATATATTGACGTACCATATTACAACACATCATAATATATCTTATTATATTACACCATATCATATTATAGCACAATATATCATGTTATATTACATGATAATGTATCATGTTATATCATATACCATATCATATCACATGAGATTATAACATTTCACACCATATTATATACTACACATCTCATCAAGTGATTGATGATCGTCATTCAAGTAATGCAAAAACTAATTAAATTAATTAGCTATGGTAAGTATGGTATATGAGGAACGCGTAGCCAATATTGCACGTATTTTCTGATTATTAATATTAAACCTTAACTAAAACAGATAGCTGATTTGGTCGATTTAGTTAATTAAAAACTAATATAAATTGCAACTGATTAAGTTGTCAATAGTAATTAAGCTATGTGTAATGGTTTCACCCATTTTCACTATTACATCATAAATAAAAGTGAGTGTCACATCATTATCTTGTAGACATGAACTCTCACTTATTTTTTTTCACCTTTAGTGTGTCATGGTTTCATACGTTTTCTCTACCCACCACCCGTTAAAAAAATATTTAAATGAAAAAAAAGTAAAAAACAAAAATAAAAAGGTGGATTTGATTGGTTGAGAGACTTGGGCCCACCAAATCTTCTTCTTCGCCGGCGTGAACTACCTCACACTCCATTCTTTCATGACCTATAACGCGGATCATACACCGATATTTAACGGGGTAACTCCGTCGGTTACACACAGCCTAAGTTTCAGGTTTAGAAACTAGAAATTGAACCTAGGTTAATTACAGAGTTAGAAAGTTAGATAAGTGATGTGCGTGAAATAAATATAAATTTAAAATAAAGAATTTACAACAGTGCGGGTTTTAAAAAGGGCTTTCGCATAAGAACTAAACCACACACAATAGGCGAATGGACCTACCGGATAATAGTGTAGCTACATATAAGAACCAGATATCAATATGTGGACACAGTGCCCCCGGTTAATAAATCTGTCATTGTTTAGCCGATTAATAACAAGAAATGCTTGGTATTTCACTAAAGTATCAGACAAAATATAACACATCTAAGTTAACGAACACAGTGTCAATCAATCAAGGAAGAATACCACTTTAATCTCAAATCCATTTAGCTAATAAATGAAAACAATCATAAATATACGCAAAAAGATCACAAAATACATAGGTGACTAGAATTTTGCTAAATATACATATATAGCTATATAATTTATCAAAAAGTTACGATGAGCAACAGAAGCTAACCACCTAAAATCAAGCAAGTAAAAGTGATGCAATCATGCTAATGTTTATAAATATGGATTAATTTCTCATGAAAACGATTAATCCAACAACTAATTGAAAAGATCACATGAAAAACATATTTAGGTGGATTAAACTATGAAAAATAGTGAATCTTTATGTTTAAAAATTACTATGCATAAAATTCTAAACTATGACAAATAGTGCAACAGTGTACACCTCTGCTGGAGCAACATGGATGACATAAACGTCCAGATGGCGTTGTTGGAAAAATAGGTGAAAATAGCATTTTTCACAAATATAGGAAAATGATTTTTTCCTACTTTGGACTAGAAATAAATATAATAAAATGAGCGGGTTTTATGTTTTTATTTGTGGGTTTGTGTTCTATGTTGGAAGAGCTTCGCTACGAACTAAACCACGTCCAAAACCGAGCTAAGATGAATGAGGTATCGATGCTCAAAGTTGGGTGTTTGAAACATTGAATGCTGAAACAAAAGGGAAAGTAGCATCTTGTCCCACATCGGAGGAGAGATGGAACTTAAATGGGTATTTAAGGTGGAACTCTCTATCCTTATTATTTCATGGATGCACACACTAGTGTCCTCGCGAAGGGTGCGGGGCACCCTAACTCGCAACCACTCGCGCCCGCGTGGTGTGGGCGATGAGGCGCAATGTTTTAACACTCTGAAGTCAAAGAGGTTGAAGTCAGCGTGTTTTAACACTCTGAAGTCAATATATAATCAGGTTGTGTTTAACACTCTGAATGTGTTTTAACAGTTCTTTTGCATTTTAACACTCTTGACGCTGTGTTTTAACAGCAAGCAGATTGCTGGCCATTGTGTTTTAACAGCAACCAGACTTCTTGACGCTGTGTTTTAACAGCAAGCAGATTCCTGGAGGATTTTTGACATCGTGTTTTAACAGCAAGCAGATTTCTTGACATTGTGTTTTAACAGCAAGCAGTTTTCCTTGACGCTGTGTTTTAACAACAAGCAGATTGCTGGACATTGTGTTTAACAGCAAGCAGATTTCTTGACGCTGTGTTTTAACAGCAAGCAGATTTCTGGTCGCTTGGGTCGCGTTTTCTTCTCCGGTAAGCCCTGGCCCCGTTATATTTTCTTCTCAGTCTTTCAGATCTTGTTAGAACCACGTCTCCGGCTAGTCGTGTATTGTTTCAGGGGAGGCGGAGTGGTGGTGCCGGCCGTAGAATGGCGGTGGTGGCTCCATCAACAGTAGAGGGTGGGGGGTGTCTTAGGTAATGATAAGGATTTGTTGTTAAAGATGATGATGATTTGATGAAGGGGTGGCCGACGGCGGTTTTTGGAGGTGGGTTTAGAGAGGGAGGGAGAGAGAGAGAAAGAGAAAGAGGGGAAATCTTCATCCATGATTTTAAGTGTATTTGGTATGATTTTAGGGGTTTCCGAATGTGGGTTGAGAGAGAGAATGAAATTCGCTTAAAAATAGGAGTTGTGATTAATTAAAAAAACGGCCATTTGACAAAATTGCCCCTACTCATTTAAAACAATCAATTAATTAAACTCAAATATTACAAGATTGCCATTGATATAATCTCAGCCCTTAAACACACCAATCGAATGGACCAGATCGCTTCCTAGACTTTGTAGGAAAAACACACTTTCTGTGCGAACCCTACTCTATATATATATAGAGGCCGGTTAACATACAAATACACTAATCGTACATTATGTACGCTACAAGAACAACCGTCCGATCATCCCATTAAAAACGCGTGTTTAACAATTAAATTAATCAAATTAAAATTAATAAAAGAAACCGCCAAGGTTAAAATCGTCCATAGCGAGAACAAAACCCTTGATAAATGGCAAAACAAAACCTCAAAAATCATAACGACAAATCCTAAAATCAAAACCAAAAATGAAATTATAACAATTAATAAAAAATCTATCGATTCACCAAATCGATCGATTTATATTCACAAATTCGTCTGAGAAAATGAACTTCTAATGAATTTAGAAATTCTGGAAGGACTGACTATCGAAGAAGATGATGCAGAATGTCAAATCATATGCGAAATCATCAAACGATGCAAATGCGAATTCAATAACAAAGGAAAATCTTTGAAATTTCATATAGTTTGCGAATTCATGATATGCAAATGCGATTTCAGTAAAAATGTTAAGTATTCTATGATATTTCATATAGTTTGCGAATTCATGATAATGCACATGCGATTTCAAAAAAACTTTCAAAAAAATCTTCATATAGTGTGCGATTTCAGATATTTTACACATGCGATTTCAAAAAAAAGGATATTTATAAGTTGGTCTCTTACTGTTTGCGAATTTCGTTCGAATCAAGTGCGATTTTGAATAAGAACACTGCAAAAAAAATACTTTGTAATAAAAATGCAAAAAAAAAAAAAACAAACTACCATTCTTAAAAACTAAAAATAATATTATTTTATATAAAAAAACTTAATTTATTAACGATGTGACTATAATTTGACATGTAATGATGAATTTTACAATAAATACTACTGAACTTACCACCCTACCTATATAATAAATTTACTGTATTAATATAAAAAACCTAGATAACTACCTTCCATATTAAGACATAGAATACAAAATAAAACACACACAAAAACACATACCAAACAAAAATGGCATATGAAGATATAGAAAAAATCAAAAACATTGCAATCAAAGAGCTATTGTCAACTCGCACGTTGACAGAAATAAGCACTGATATCACCTCTTCTCATCTGGTTCTTGATGTGCAGGGCAAAATTCTTGAACAAATCAAGAACAATCAAGCCGTATGGGAAAATCTACTTCAAGAACCACCATCAAGCTTCAGAGACAAAGCTTTGGATCACATAAAAGAGCAATCTCGAGCTGATGACTTAGCCTTCTCTTTCCTGACAGATGCTCTAAAAACTGTGAAGGAGAAGATGTAGTTCAGCTCTACTGAACGTGACAAAATCTTTGCTTCAAGTAACTAAATTTCTGTTTAATCGTTTTATGGTTGTAACTGTGTTTGACAATAACAACTATTTTGTATTTTGGATATATGTTTTGAACAAATCTTATGCTTTATTATAATTTAAAATCGCATGAATGAATTAAAGATCTTTGCCACAAAATCGCATGTATTCAAAGTGAAATCGCATGTGAAAAATGATATAAACTAAATATAAACTGATGCATATAAAATCGCATGTTTATACTACTAAAATCGCATGTGAAAAATGATATACACAAATGAATATAAAATCGCATGTGTTTCGTATAAATTCGCATTTACATTTAAAAAAATTACTCATCCTCGTCATCTACTGACACCTCTTCCCACTGATCTTCGTCTTCAGATCTATCATCACTACTGTAATCTTCAAATTCATCATCCTCTTCGTCGTCTTCACCCTCATTTTCTTTGTCTCTCACACCATCTTCAATCAGGACACCCTTCATCTTCTTTTTTCCCTGTTTACCTTGTTGTTTGGCTTTAAGCTCGCCACAAGTCCGAATGTCATGACCTTTTTCATTACATACGCTACATGTCATTGGCCTTTTCCCTTTGTGGCTGATCATTTGTTCCTTCTTAGATTTAATCCTTCTATGCGAGCCGCGGCCTTTGTTTCTTATACCAGCCGGCACACGAACAGTAGGTGGAGCATTAGTTACTAGTTGTTGATAACCAATCAACTTTGAAAATCGGTCAAATTTTGGATCAAGTTGCTTGGTTATGCGACTCTGATCAACTCTCTCTTTAAGCTGCATCATTTGATCCCTCACTAAGACAAGTTGATCAAGGTCGGAAATCAAATTACTAACCAAATACTCCACTGTGTGAATGATTTCACGAGCAATCCGTTTAGCCTTGTTTTGCACATCCTTACCACCGATATTTAGATTGTACTTCACATTAACTCATTGGGCACCACATCCTTCGTCCATCTCTTCATAACATATTTGTTTGGAATTTCTTTAACACCAAACATCTTGAAAAGAAAATATATGTGTTTGCATAGCAGCCCATACTGCTCAAAACGCAAACAGCTACACTCTGCAGTTACATCATTTTCAAGATTCTTGAACCACACCTAAACATAACCAAAAAATAATAATAATAATAAAATTTAAAATCGCATATATAAAAATAACAATTTCGCATGTCTAAACCATCATGTAAGTAAATAAAATTTAAAATCGCATGTGAATCATAACAATTTCGCATGTCTAAAAAAATTATGTTAATAGATAAACTAAAATCGCATATCTAATGTAACAAATTCGCATGTCTAAAAAACGTGGAAAATACCTCCAATAAACCATCGCCATGTGCTTTAAAGTCCTTCAACAATATTCTGATACGTGGACCTTCAACTTTGGTGTCCATCGGCAAACATTCGGAAATTGTTCCATGTATCTCTACTTTCTGATCAAAAAATATAGACCTGGTGTAGATCTTAGCAGCATCTTTTTCCAATGTAGTTTGACTCCAATCAGTTGGCTCAGTATATCTTGAAATATGATCATTTTTTCTATGATTGAACCTTTGTACATCCATCGCGCCATCAAAATGATTCATAAACTCTACGAGTGTGAGTTGTGAATTAGCAACCTAGCAAAAGAAATGGTTCTCACTCTCTGATTTTGAAGTTGTTCTCATAAGACCAGACATTGGCTCATGCCGGTAAAAAGCCGGAATCTACATGGATCTCATCCCAAACATATCATCAATCCATTTGTTTTCAGTGAGACCGAACTCAATCATCACCAATTTCCACTGTCTCTCAAATTATTCGGGCTCAATCGAATCAGTCCAAATAATGTCGCACATCGTATTACACAACTCGTGTCCAACCTATAACAATAAATGCTTTTTATATCAGCCTATAACAAAAAAAAAAATTAAAATAAAAATAACCCTAGCAAAAGACAAAAAAATTGCATGAAATACCTTATCTGCCGCTTTTTTCATTATGTGCCACATGCACAATCTGTGTCTGCTATTAGGAAAAACCTCCTCAATAGCCTGTTTCATAGCAGGGTCTTGATCCGTCACTACAACATTTGGTTGCCGACCAAATGACTTTAAAAATGAATTTAGAAGCCATTTATATGATTCAATACTCTCCGATGCCAGCAACCCAGCTGAAACTGTTACATTTCGACAGTGGTTGTCAATGCCAGTGAACGGAACAAACACCATCTTGTACCTGAACAACACATGCGAAACAACATTTTAGTATGTGCGAATTATTAAAAATCACATGCGAAACCAGAAGTATGGCATAAGATATATTTATCACATTCTGTTTGTTTACACATGCGATATTAAAAATGCATTAACAAAGAAACATGCGAAAATATGTAACAAACATGTTTGTCTTGAAACACTTACCTGTTTGTCTTGAAAGTTGCATCGAACGATATCACATCCCCAAATTTAATATAGTTAAGCTTGCATAACCATAAGCCCAGAACAAACCAGTTAACCGTTTGCCATCATCAACAGAGTATTCAAACGAATAATCAGCTAAATACTTTTTTTTTGTCAGTCATCCTATTTATTACCATGTCAGCGTCATATTCTCCTATATAGCTGTTTATTCGCTTCCTAAAATTTTTGCAATCATCAACCGTGGCATCAACGTTCTCAAAACCACCATAACATTTCCTCATTATATGGAAAGCTTTGACAGGACCAAGGTTTAAAGTGCCAAGTTCCCATACCATCTCCTCCTGGACATCTGACAATTGTCTGTAAGCTGGGAGCATGTGAATGTCATTTTGACATACAAACTTATGATTATGGCCATCAACAAATTTCTTTACTGTATATAATCTACCATCCAGAGTGCAAATCATAAGTTGAGCTTTGCATCCGGTCCTAATAGTCCCCCTGTTCCTTGTTTTGAATTGCTTTTTTGACTTCGAATGATCATCAATACACAGAGGCTTATGTCCCTCTTTAGAACAAACAAAATACTTAGTTTTGATTATACCACCACTGCATACTTCACCACCTTTCCGAATAGAAAGACCAGCTAACTTAGCATATGATTGATAAAACGCATATGCTTGTTCAATAGAGATAAATTGCATTCCAACAACAGGAGTAGCTGATGCCTGAACCTCCGGAGTGTAAACCCTTTCATCTACATGAATCAAAATAAAAAACATAAAACGTCATATAAAACACATGCGAATTGTCTGATCAAAACATGCGAAATGATGATATTGATAAATCTGAATTACATATGCGATTTATTACATAAATACATACCAAATTGCAAAAAAAAAATCAAATGCGAATTGTAAGAGTAATAACATGCGAATTTATACATGTTGCTTTTCAAAAATACAAAAGTGTAATCAAACAATCAAACTACAAAAAACAGCTACAACAAATGCTACGATTAAACAAAAAACAATTATACGAACAATTTAGATATCTGAATTAACATAATTACCAATAGAAAACTCGTTTGCAGCACTTGAACTTGAAATTGGAATTGCAATTGGATTTGCAGGTCGCGGATTTAAAACATCCTCAATCGAAACTCTCTGATAAGCAGATAATTGAGCATGATCACCAATCGGTCGATTTTCTTCAAAATCAACTTCTGTTCGTCCAGTGCTACTCTGTGGATCCATCGAAATAAACAAATTGAATGAAACCCTAATACAGAAGAACGAAAACTGCAAATTGTGAATTATGGAAAATTTGAAACTGATTTGAATAATAATTACCGGGATATCAGTGTAACGAACTTCTCGCTGAATGAATGAAGAGACGAATTTGCCGTCTGACGATTAGGTTAATTGTCTGATTTAACCTTATTAGACCGAAATGAATCAGGACACGTGTATGGCTCAAAATATAGCGTATATAATGTACGATAACCCTATTTGTACCATACTCTTTACCTCTCTCTCTCTCTCTCTCTATATATATATATATAAATATATATATATATATATATATATATATATATATATATATATATATATATATATATATATATATATATATCCCACAAGAAATGATACAAACAATTTAGCATATGGAACACATTTATATTATTAAGGTTTATTTTTCTTTCTTTAGAGTTTAATTAGTTTTACTTTTCTTTCCTTTAAGTTTTAATAACTTTAGTATTCTTCCTTTTGTGTATTAGTAAAAATACAATATAACCCTTATGATATAGTTTACATTTTAATAAAACGTTATAATAAGTATTGATATTATAGTAATTATTATTATTATTTAACTATCATCATTATTATATACTATATTGATTTTTACATCATATTAATTTCAAAATATATGGCAATTTAATGTTTGAGATTTGTAAACATTATTTGTATTAAGATTTCATAAAAAATAGATATAATCTCATTACTTTTCAAAGTCAGGCAAGGATGCTAATTGTGTCTGGTTGAAGGGATAACGAGTTATGAGTTTGCGGGTTGAATGTCCAACACTAACACGACTCATATATTTATTCATGGTGTACCGCTGCAACGTGCAGGTCGGATTTACTAGTTATAACTAAATATGAATACTAAATTTTGGTTAGTTTATCATATAGTGTTAGTTGCATATGATTATTTTAAATCTGTATAACTCTAGACGTACGTAAATATACATATATAATACTAATAGTAGAATCCATTTAGTGTCATATGACATTCTCTTCATCAATATTGTCATCAAAATGCCATGTGACAATTTCTAATCCTACCTTAACAATAATAATAATAATAATAATGATAATAATGATAATAATAATAATAATAATAATAATAATAATAACAATAATAATAATAATAATAATAATAATAATAATAATAATAATAAAATTAATATAAGAACCATTATCCACTTTAATAAATAATTCTAAATAAACCACATCTCCTTCAAAAGAAATCGATATACCATGATACTTGAGTTAATAAATTATACTACATGATATAGAGATAAAAATATTAGAATTATTTTATCTCTTGAATATACTGATTTTACATATTAGAGGTCAAAATTCTTCGACTCTATGACATACGATTAAGGGTTATTATATTTTTTTAATATGTTCGTATTTAATGTGAATATCCTTTATCAAAAGCCTGTTAATCGTTATTTTATTTTTATCTATAACAAAACTATTATTATTATTATTATTATTATTATTATTATTATTATTATTATTATTATTATTATTATAAATATCTCCATTTTAATTATTTTTGCATTATTATAATAAGTTATTTTTTAATATAACATCACATTAAGATTAACTACATATATTTCTAAAACCAAATGATTTAAACTATCAATTATTGATAAAAATAATAAAGTTGCAAACAAAACATCAAATCTAGTTTAACTTTTAATATAAGATTAATGTCACGTTTGACTTTCTCCTTCAACCTTCCAATTTAAACTTGCATTTTATTTTAAAATATTTTTTAATCCTTATATTTACTAATATAATAAATTTAATTTCAATATGTTAATAACCACATTAGACTGCATTATTTAATTAATATTATTAGATAAATAGAATGTATTTTATTTTATATTATCGTATACTAATTTAATTTAGTAGTTGTATATGAGTTTTGAATTTTATTTTTATTTGATTAGTTAGATTATTTTACTATTTTATTATATCTGACTTGAGTAACCTTGACGATATAATTATTTGCCACAACTTTTATTGCCATTAATATAAATGAAAATGTTTTAAAGATATACTTGTAAAAATTTCTAATCAAATACTAGTGTTTCAAACAACTATGAAATACCGGCGCCAATCCACTTGGTAATAGCCCAGTAGTGTTGGTGAGTTTAGATACAACTTAGGATAGGAGAGGTCAGGGGTTCAATCCCTATGGTGTGTAAGTTTAGCCATTAAAAAAAAATAATACCGACGCCACTTGGAGAAAGCTGAGTATAAAAATGAGATTGTTGATTCCCTTGATTAAACCAAATAATTAATATTTGTTTAGCATTCAAGAGGCAGTGCCATTAAAAGAAGTATTCAAGAGAACATGAGATGGAAATACATAAAGAAAGGTCTTTGTTAACATACGAATTTTAGTGTGATTATCTTTTTTTATAATGACCCAACCCGATCCGATGATTATGTTACTTTAAGTTTGATTATTTTTTTTAACATGATCCACCTCGATCTGACCCGTTACGAACGGAAAAAAATATCACATGGCTAGGAGCCTAAAATTCTTACAAAAATTTTGTACCCCTAGAAGAAAATTTATAGGTCCGTCACTGAGTCCACCATCAAGAACGTGCAAGCAAATTCTGAGTAAGAAAGTCATTGGTGTTGAATTCACCGAGCAGGCGGATAATGGCGTACATATTTAAAAAAAAATTGTCTAACACACAATTTTATATATATTAGTGATGAGGCTTCATGAATAGCCTTTTTTTTATTGTAGTACTAGATTATTAGACCCGTGTACTACACGGGTTTAAGGATATAAATTTGTAAATTATTTAATTTTATATTCTCTTCGTAAATTTATATAAGTGAATTCTTTACCGTAGATGATGCAACAGTTGGTCATGTGTAAAAACCAATTCTCTTATAAACAAACCAACTTTACATAAAAATTGTCCTATACTTTTATTTATCGTCATGGCAAAACATTGGGCGAGAGGAATCTATCTCTTTTCAATATAAATGAAATATTTCTATTTGGCGGTATTAAACGAAATCTAGGGATAAATGTTCAAGTGTTATTATTACTTCCGGAGGATAATATGAGTGCCTCAATAACCTAGTCACCTAGTGATAGGACCTGTAGTCGAGTTCGTTACATAAACTATTCTTTTAATGAATATTTCTTAATAATGTCACTGGAACATTGACCTTTGTTAATTATCAATGGTATGGCAAGCCTAAAAATATAACTCCATTTAGGACATCCAGTGAGTATAGTCTTGTATCAAAATTAGTATGAAGATATTATATCATTAAACGCGTTTGTTACATAGGTCTAATAACATTAAAAGTGTTTTCAAAGCATGGAAGTAAACCGGTTTCCAAATATCAGATTAACCTATTATTTACCTTTTTTATTATTATAATATAAAATAATAATTTATTGTAAAGAAATCTTTTTTTAAAGAATAAGAAGATGTTGTCACATTGACATTATATGAAATTGTTTATTATAAGTAGAATTGTTACTAATAACTAACTATATATTTTAGATAAGTCAAAATTAAATAATTAATATCTAAGTAAACAATAAAATATTTATTAGTATTAAGTTGTTAAGGAATTTTTTATTGTTTTGTATTAATTAATTAAATAATTAATAATAATAATAATAATAATAATAATAATAAATGTGAATTGAAGGAGAAAATGACATATGGCTTTAAGTAGGCTTTTGTTTAATATTAGAATGCCATGTGGCATTATCTATATCTTATTATTAGTATTAGATATAATAATTCAGAAATTTGATACAAAAGTGTTGTAGTGGTTTTACTTCATTGAAACCTCTTTTTTCTTTTATTTTTTTCTTTCCATCTCATCATATCATATCATATGATACACTATTTTATTTTATTTATATATATATAGTTTTGAAAGAAACATGAAAAGTAATGTCAAATTTTAAAAACTGTATAGTTTTTTTTTATAATTTATCATATTAATATATATTTTTTAATATTTACTTTTAACTTTTAACATAGTCTGTTTTTTTTCTATTTACTTTTAGCTTTTAACATATTTTTATTTTTTCATTTTTTAAAACCATATTTTCTTTATCATTTATTTTGTTTTTAATAATATTTTTTCTTTTTTTTTTAAAATCTATCTTTAGTTTATCAATTAATTTTATATTTCTTTAATAACTTGCGTTCGTTAATATTTTTTTTCAAAAAACTTAAGTACGTAGTTGAGCTTAATTTTTACCCTCAATTAATATAAGTTTATTAAAAACAAATTTATATTAAAAAATAAAGTATTTATTTGCTATCGTAAATGATACGATGATAAACTGAACCGATTTTAACAGTTTGGCTTTCTAAATAACATGCTACATTTTCAAATAACATTTGTTTTACATTATCATTTGCTCTGTTCCGTCGCAAAGCACGTCTAAAAAAAAACCTAGTACATCATAAAATACTGCATCACACAACATATTAGAGCATTCATATTGCTTCCATCAACCTACACCCACATCTTTAAATTTTTTTAAAAATTGTCTAAAACACAATACATCATATCTCCTATTTCTCTACCCCAATCCTAAATTTTAGAAAGTTGCCACAATAATATTTAATATATAAAAAAGCTACTATTCATCATCCATCAAATTATTGTGAGTGTGTAAAAACGATAAATATAATAAAATAAGTGTTTATTAGTATGATAAAGATAAAAATGGTAAATGAGATTTAATATGTTTTTAAAATAGTTAAATTATAAAATAAAAAATGGTGAAGGGAATGTGAATACTCTTATCTCATATTACATCATAACATATGTTATAACAAATAATATCAAATGATATCACATCATATATAGACGTACCATATTACAACACATCATAACATATCTTATTATATTACACCATATCATATTATAGCACGATATATCATGTTATATTACATGATAATGTATCATGTTATATCATATACCATATCATATCACATCAGATTATAACATTTCACACCATATTATATGCTACACATCTCATCAAGTGATTGATGATCGTCATTCAAGTAATGCAAAAACTAATTAAATTAATTAGCTATTGTAAGTATGGTATTTGAGGAACGCGTAGCCAATATTGCACGTATTTTTTAATTATTAATATTAAACCTTAACTAAAACAGATAGCTGATTTGGTCGATTTAGTTAATTAAAAACTAATATAAATTGCAACTGATTAAGTTGTCAATAGTAATTAAAATTAGACATTACTAAGGCTATGTGTAATGGTTTCACCCATTTTCATTATCACATCATAAATAAAAGTGAGTGTCACATCATTATCATGTAGACATAAACTCTCACTCATTTTTTTTCACCTTTAGTGTGTCATGGTTTCATACGTTTTCTCTACCCACCACCCGTTAAAAAAATATTTAAATGAAAAAAAAGTAAAAAACAAAAATAAAAAGGTGGATTTGATTGGTTGAGAGACTTGGGCCCACCAAATCTTCTTCTTCGCCGGCGTGAACTACCTCACACTCCATTCTTTCATGACCTATAACGCGGATCAAACACCGATAATTAACGGGGTAACTCCGTTGGTTACACACAGCCTAAGTTTCAGGTTTAGAAACTAGAAATTGAACCTAGGTTAATTACAGAGTTAGAAAGTTAGATAAGTGATGTGCGTGAAATAAATATAAATTTAAAATAAAGAATTTACAACAGTGCAGGTTTTAAAAAGGGCTTTCGCATAAGAACTAAACCACACACAATAGGCGAATGGACCTACCGGATAATAGTGTAGCTACATATAAGAACCAGATATCAATATGTGGACACAGTGGCCCCTGATAATAAATCTGTCATTGTTTAGCCGATTAATAACAAGAAATGCTTGGTATTTCACTAAAGTATCAGACAAAATATAACACATCTAAGTTAACGAACACAGTGTCAATCAATCAAGGAAGAATACCACTTTAATCTCAAATCCATTTAGCTAATAAATGAAAACAATCATAAATATACGCAAAAAGATCACAAAATACATAGGTGACTAGAATTTTGCTAAATATACATATATAGCTATATAATTTATCAAAAAGTTACGATGAGCAACAGAAGCTAACCACCTAAAATCAAGCAAGTAAAAGTGATGCAATCATGCTAATGTTTATAAATATGGATTAATTTCTCATGAAAACGATTAATCCAACAACTAATTGAAAAGATCACATGAAAAACATATTTAGGTGGATTAAACTATGAAAAATAGTGAATCTTTATGTTTAAAAATTATTATTATTACTATGCATAAAATTCTAAACTATGACAAATAGTGCAACAGTGTACACCTCTGCTGGAGCAACATGGATGACATAAACGTCGAGATGGCGTTGTTGGAAAAATAGGTAAAAATAACATTTTTCACAAATATAGGAAAATGATTTTTTCCTACTTTGGACTAGAAATAAATATAATAAAATGAGCGGGTTTTATGTATTTATTTGTGGGTTTGTGTTCTATGTTGGAAGAGCTTCGCTACGAACTAAACCACGTCCAAAACCGAGCTAAGATGAATGAGGTATCGATGCTCAAAGTTGGGTGTTTGAAACATTGAATGCTGAAACAAAAGGGAAAGTAGCACCTTGTCCCACATCGGAGGAGATATGGAACTTAAATGGGTATTTAAGGTGGAACTCTCCATCCTTATTGTTTCATGGATGCACACACTAGTGTCCTTGCGAAGGGTGCGGAGCACCCACACCCGCTCGCGCGCGTGGCGTGGGTGATGAGGCGCAATGTTTAACACTCTGAAGTCAGAGAGGTTGAAGTCAGTGTGTTTTAACACTCTGAAGTCAATATATAATCAGGTTGTGTTTAACACTCTGAATGTGTTTTAACAGTTCTTTTTCATTTTAACACTCTTGACGCTATGTTTTAACAGCAAGCAGATTGCTGGCGATTGTGTTTTAACAGCAAGCAGATTTATTGACGCTGTGTTTTAACAGCAAGCAGATTTCTTGACGCTGTGTTTTAACAGCAAGCAGATTCCTGGAGGATTTTTGACATTGTGTTTTAACAGCAAGCAGATTTCTTGACATTGTGTTTTAACAGCAAGCAGTTTTCCTTGACGCTGTGTTTTAACAACAAGCAGATTGCTGGACATTGTGTTTTAACAGCAAGCAGATTTCTTGACGTTGTGTTTTAACAGCAAGCAGATTTCTGGTCGCTTGGGTCGCGTTTTCTTCTCCGGTAAGCCCTGGCCCCGTTATATTTTCTTCTCAGTCTTTCAGATCTTGTTAGAACCACGTCTCCGGCTAATCGTGTATTGTTTCAGGGGAGGCGGAGTGGTGGTGCCGGCCGTAGAATGGCGGTGGTGGCTCCGTCAACGGTAGAGGGTGGGGGGTGTCTTAGGTAATGATAAGGATTTGTTGTTAAAGATGATGATGATTTGATGAAGGGGTGGCCGACGGCGGTTTTTGGAGGTGGGTTTAGAGAGGTAGAGAGAGAGAGAGAAAGAGAAAGAGGGGAAATCTTCATCCATGATTTTAAGTATATTTGGTATGATTTTAGGGGTTTCCGAATGTGGGTTGAGAGAGAGAATGAAATTCGCTTAAAAATAGGAGTTGTGATTAATTAAAAAAACGACCATTTGACAAAATTGCCCCTACTCATTTAAAACAATCAATTAATTAAACTCAAATATTACAAGATTGCCATTGATTTAATCTCAACCCTTATACACACCAATCGAATGGACCAGATCGCTTCCTAGACTTTGTAGGAAAAACACACTTTCTGTGCGAACCCTACTCTATATATATATATATATATAGAGAGAGGGAGAGAGAGAGAGAGAGAAAGAGAGGTCGGTTAACATACAAATTCACTAATCGTACATTATGTACGCTACAAGAACAACCGTCCGATCATCCCATTAAAAACGCGTGTTTAACAATTAAATTAATCAAATTAAAATTAATAAAAGAAACCGCCAAGGTTAAAATCGTCCATAGCGAGAACAAAGCCTTTGATAAACGGCAAAACAAAACCTCAAAAATCATAACGACAAATCCTAAAATCAAAACCAAAAACGAAATTATAACAATTAATCAAAAATCTATCGATTCACCAAATCGATCGATGTATATTCACAAATTCGTATGAGAAAATGAACTTCTGATGAATTTAGAAATTCTGGAAGGACTGACTATCGAAGAAGATGATGTAGAATGTCAAATCATATGCGAAACCATCAAACGATGCAAATGCGAATTCAATAACAAAGGAAAATCTTTGAAATTTCATATAGTTTGCGAATTCATGATATGCAAATGCGATTTCAGTAAAAAGTTAAGTATTCTATGATATTTCATATAGTTTGCAAATTCATGATAATGCACATGCGATTTCAAAAAAAATTTCAAAAAACTCTTCATATAGTGTGCGATTTCAGATATTTTACACATGCGATTTAAAAAAAAAAAGGATATTTATAAGTTGGTCTCTTACTGTTTGCGAATTCGTTCGAATCAAGTGCGATTTTGAATAAGAACACTGCAAAAAAAATATTTTGTAATAAAAATGCAAAAAAAAAAAAAAAAACAAACTACCAATCTTAAAAACTAAAAATAATATTATTTTATATAAAAAAACTTAATTTATTAACGATGTGACTATAATTTGACATGTAATGATGAATTTTATAATAAATACTACTGAACTTACCACCCTACCTATATAATAAATTTACTGTATTAATATAAAAAACCTAGATAACTACCTTCCATATTAAGACATAGAATACAAAATAAAACACACACAAAAACACAGACCAAACAAAAATGGCATATGAAGATATAGAAAAAATCAAAAACATTGCAATCAAAGAGCTATTGTCAACTCGCACGTTGACAGAAATAAGCACTGATATCACCTCTTCTCATCTGGTTCTTGATGTGCAGGGCAAAATTCTTGAACAAATCAAGAACAATCAAGCCGTATGGGAAAATCTACTTCAAGAACCACCATCAAGCTTCAGAGACAAAGCTTTGGATCACATAAAATAGCAATCTCGAGCTGATGACTTAGCCTTCTCTTTCCTGACAGATGCTCTAAAAGCTTTGGATCACATAAAAGAGCAATCTCGAGCAGATGCTCTAGCAAAGGTGATTGTACCACCTCCTAAGGCTCTTAGGATAGGAACCAAAACTGTTGATTGCATATTCATTGGGTATGCACGTCAAAGTAGTGCACATCGCTTTCTTGTACATGAGTCCAAGAATCCTGATGTACACCTAAACACTATCATGGAGGTGAATCCTAACGTTGTGTCTTACTTTGAAAATGTGTTTCCTTTGAGAAGACAAACACATGCAACGTCATCAACACCTAATTTTGAAGTAGGTGAAAGTTCATCTACACCAGTTGATGAGGTAGTTCATGATAAGACACATGAACGACCTGAGGTTGAAGAAAGTGATCGTAGGCGAAGTAAAAGGCCAAGGGTTGAAAAATCCTTCGGTTCAGACTTCGTTAGCTATATGGTTGAGGGCGAGCCCAATACATATCGCGAAGCGGTTTCCTCTTCAGAAGGACCTCAATGGAAAGAAGCAATAAGGAATGAAATTGATTCTATATTGCAAAATCATACTTGGGAGTTAGTAGATCTTCCACCTAGTTGCAAACCACTTGGATATCGTTGGATATTCAAAAGGAAGATGAAAACTGATGGAAGTATTGATAAGTACAAGGCTAGGTTGGTGATTAAAGGATTTAGACAAAAGGAAGGTCTAGATTACTTTGATACCTACTCGCCTGTGACGCGCATAACCTCAATTAGATTGGTTCTTGCTATAGCGGCTTTAAGAAATTTGGAAGTTCACCAAATGGACGTTAAAACCGCATTTCTAAATGGCGATTTAGAAGAAGAGATTTACATGGAGCAACCTGAAGGTTTCTCCGCCCCTGGTCAAGAGGGTAAAGTATGTAAACTCGTCAAGTCTTTGTATGGCTTGAAGCAAGCACCAAAACAATGGCACCAAAAGTTTGATCATGTCATGATTGACAATGGTTTCAAAATAAATGAGTGCGACAAATGTGTTTATTTCAAAGACACAAATGAAGGTTATGTGATCTTATGCCTTTATGTAGATGATATGCTTATCATTGGGAGTAATGATAAAATTATCAAAGCTACTAAAAGCATGTTGAAAGCGAGATTTGACATGAAAGACATGGGTTTAGCGGATGTGATTCTTGGAGTAAAGATCATAAGAACCCAAGATGGTCTTGTGTTAAGTCAATCTCACTATGTGGATAAAATTCTTGAAAAATTCAACTCGGGAGATACGAGTGTAGCTCGAACTCCAGTTGATACCTCCCAACATCTCAAGAAGAATAAAGGAGATGGAGTTGCTCAGTTAGAGTATTCAAGAATTATTGGCAGTCTAATGTATCTAATGACATGTACTAGACCCGACTTGGCTTACGCGGTGAGTAGGCTAAGTAGATACACCAGCAATCCGTGTGCGGATCATTGGAAGGCTATCACGAGGGTGCTTAGATACATAAGATACACAAGAGATTATGGACTGCATTATACCCGACAACCAGCAGTGATCGAAGGATACACTGATGCAAACTGGATATTGGATAATAAAGATTCCAAATCAACAAGTGGTTACGTGTTTACACTTGGAGGAGCTGCTATTGCTTTGAAGTCGTCTAAGCAAACGATCATAGCAAGATCCACAATGGAATCCGAATTTATTGCCTTGGATAAGTCGGGCGAGGAGGCGGAATGGCTACGTCAATTCGTGGAAGATATTCCAAGATGGCCAAAGCCTTTGCCAACCATATGTGTACATTGTGATAGCCAATCAGCGATTGGTAGAGCTCAAAGCTTGATGTACAATGGCAGATCAAGGCACATGCGACGTAGACATAACACGATACGACAACTACTCTGAACGGGTGTTATCACAATTGATTATGTGAGATCAACGGATAACATTGCGGACCCGTTTACAAAAGGCTTAAGCAGAGAGTTAGTAGAAACGTCGTCAAGAGGAATGGGACTAAAGCCCGTGGTAAATGGGAATATGAGGGAAACCTAACTTAGTTGACTGGAGATCCCAAGATCTAAGTTCAATAGGACAACTTAATCATATTACCAAAACGGAGTCACTATGGGGGAGTACCCCAAACAAAACTAAAAGGGAGTTAAATATACTTCCTAGTCCATTCCAATCAGTGACATTGAAGTAAGGATAAACATATTAAGGTTAATGATTTCGGGAAATCAAATAACCATGATGCTTTTAATGATTCATGGGAATCACCTATGTTAGAGAGAAGTGGGGTCGCTTCAAATGGATTTGTGGGGTGCGCAAATCCTAGACCTCTCGCAGAACCAGGCTAGTGTTCCAGGACCATAATAGGACACGACAATGAGGAGTTGGCCAATCCAGGGAGAGTATTGTGTGAAGTGTATTGTCGTTTACACAAATGGGGGTATGTTCAAGGACCTCGCGTCTACACACCGCTAGTAAGCTAAGTGCGTTTCACAAAAGAAGGTTCAAAGGCTTCAACCTACCTATCTTGCAATACTCAACTGTCGAAGTTTATCGTTGAAAAGTGTAAGCAAAAGATCCATTTCCATACATGTGGGGGATTGTTGGAAATTTGATGAAAATAGCATTTTTCATGTGGGAGATTGTTGGAAAAATAGGTGAAAATAGCATTTTTCACAAATATAGGAAAATGATTTTTTCCTACTTTGGACTAGAAATAAATATAATAAAATGAGCGGGTTTTATGTATTTATTTGTGGGTTTGTGTTCTATGTTGGAAGAGCTTCGCTACGAACTAAACCACGTCCAAAACCGAGCTAAGATGAATGAGATATCGATGCTCAAAGTTGGGTGTTTGAAACATTGAATGCCAAAACAAAAGGGAAAGTAGCACCTTGTCCCACATCGGAGGAGAGATGGAACTTAAATGGGTATTTAAGGTGGAACTCTCCATCCTTGTTGTTTCATGGATGCACACACTAGTGTCCTCGCGAAGGGTACCCTAACTCGCACTCGCACACGCTCGCGCGCGTGGCGTGGGCAATGTGGCGCTTTGATGGCGCACTTTGCACTTCGTACGCTCGCATCGCCGCTTGAGAGCCGCCTTTGTATTTTTGACCGCGTGCGCGTGGTGGAGCACAAGGGTTGCAAAGACCAAGTGGTAGGTGATGCGGCACATGACGTGGCAGTCATGCGCATGCGCGCGCGAGTACATGCGGGTTGGAGGCGCGCGGTTGCACGCATGGTGCAGGGTCCTGCTGTGTCGTGCGCGGCGCACCAGAGTGAGCCGATACGGCGCGACTGTGTGGCGCGCTCGTATTGGCTCACAGGTGACGTGGCGTACGCGCGCATGGCAGTGAGCCAAGAGGACGCACCGCGCATGGGCATGCAGACCTGGGCGTGCGCGCACCAGGGTGACTTGCGCGCGCAGAAGCTTTCAGCATTGAATGACAGTGCAGTTTCAGTCCAGCTTCGTAACTGACGAGTTAATAGGCTTTGACTGAGAATTAAATGACGTATTAAATTGCATTGAAGACGTTTAATGCAATTTAAACCTCTCATTTAATTCGTTTTTGGCTGTTTCAAACCGGGAGCTGTATAAATACAGCTCCATACCTTGTTGAAAGACACACCAACGAATACCAGCTACACAACAGCTATTCAACTTTCTCTCTAAAGTTTTTCTAATCTTTTCTTGCTACTCTCAAGGTAACCTTCGGGTTGTAGGCGAACTCCGGCAGTGCTACTGCTCCGGCTGTTGTACCCTGGGAAACAAAACGAGTACTCCTGGGAGACTCGGAATTTGTTTTAAGGGAAGCGTGTTGAAAACGTGCCTCAGTCACTGAATTTTCTGCTTCTACTCCTTTCTTGTATTTGTTTATTTCAGTTGTAATAGTATTTTGTTTTTCCAGCTTTCTGTATTGTAATCAATTTAATAAAATTTGTTTATTTTATTTATTATTATGGCGAACGGTTCCTACAGGCGTCGTGTATGATTTGAGATTGTGTGACCTCTGGCCATCAACAATTGATGTTTGATTTGATAGTTCATGATGTTAATAACATGTAAATCGTTCTGGCTTCAGTTGGAATCATCAACATAACATTATGAGGTGAGAAGTTACTCTCTTCAACAAAACATTAGTGATCTTATGTGCTTTTATTATCAACTGTGAAAATTAATAGTGAAAAATGTTAAATGTGTTTTGCTGTATAAGGAATTATTATAAGATAATAAGATTTCAAATTTTTAATTTATTCTACCTGGTTTCAGTAGATATGCTACATAGGTGCTTTAATGATGGCATTATATGGAATACAGATTTAACTAATTTGTATGGTGATTATATGATGTTAGAAGTAAAGCCTGTGAATTTGTATAGGAAGATTAAGTTAGGAGCCTTGAATTGTAAAGTTAGTGATGGTGGTACTAATTTCAAGAGGTGTGTGGTGAAATCGGTAAAAGCTAAGTTCGAAGAATCCAGGGTTGGTTTTGGTATTCGAGTAGAGGAACACGTCATGGTGTCCGGATCACATTGTTCACACACAAAAACAAGCTCTTTGCCAATTGTGAGTGAAACGTGGCGCAACGTGTCACTAGCTAATTGGTTGTATCGTGTTGGCCATAGTTGTAATGAAGAGATTCCACGTGGGATACGACTTCAACTCAGTTGTTTCGGGTATAAATGAGCGTACATACCAAGCTTGATCACTCTCAAAGGTAGAAGAGCTTTGTTAACAGAGAGATACGTTTGGAAAGATCGGTCGCTATACAATCTCCGAGAATCAAAGAAAGATCAATCGGTGTACTTGAATTTCTAATGACGATGGAGAATCGATTTAATGCTGGAGATTTGGTTTGGGCAAAAGTTCACCGTTACCCTTGGTGGCCTAGCATTATTTACCATGAAGCCCTATCAAGTACCAAGATTCGAAAATCAAAAAAAGAAGGTTGTATGCTTGTTTCATTTTATGGTGATAATACATACGAATGGTTAGATCCAAAGAATATCATTCCTTTTGAAGCCAACTTCAATCTGTACTCGAAACGTCGACATTCTGATTCATTTGTGAAAGCTGTTAATGAGGCAGTCGATGAAGTCAAGCACAGAGCTGCCATAGGGTTGTCTTGCCCCTGCAAATTTTTTGCGCAGTATAAACCGGCACCTGTTGAAGATCTGCTTGAAGTTGATATCGAAGGATATCAATTGGGAACGGTGTTTACAGTGAAACAGATCGAAGACTTCAGACAAGAATTCAAACCAGTTGAGACGCTTTCGTTTATACAGCAACTGGCGTTGGATTCAAGTGATATCCATCTAGATCTTAACCAAAAAAAGGAAGCAGCCCGCGCTCTTACTTATAGAAAAGCAAACTATGAAGAAGTTGATGAGCCGTATTATCAAGCATTTGAGGTTGATCCTAAAAGTCTTGGAAGTTCTATAGTGGCTTCAGATGACCAGAAGACATGTTTAAATCAAGGTAAGTGTTTTATGTTTGAATTTAAATATTTAATGATCATGAGGCCCTTTGGATAGCATCCTACTTTCCTTGCATTGCTTATACATTTCTATTTATATATGTTGGCTTTTGAGTAAATTAACAATTTTGGCATTGTTGTGTTGATTGAGTAGAGTTGTATAATTAAATTCTTATTAACCAAAGTGATCTGAACTATAACTTAATGATCTTGTTACAGCATTGACAAGTTTTAACTTCTTTTACATCATAAAAGGAGTTTCTTCGTTCATTCTTTTCTTTTTATTAAAATAAGTTTGATCTTTGATGCAAAACATTTCTGTGGTTATTACAATATCTGATCGTTTACATGTCTTCATTGTTATGAGAATTCAGTACAGATGTACCTCACTAATGTTATTGGTATATATTGCAGATCCAATTGATCATCCTTCCGAGCCTAAAAGCGAAGGTCAGAAAAAACGCAAAGTCAAACACCAAAACAAAATCGAAAAATCTCCTGCACCTCAGAAAGATAAACCGCATGCTACTAAAACAAAACGGTCAGAGAAAAAAAAGCTTGATTCTAACACCAAGACTTTTGAGAAAAAGACTAAGCGGTCCAAAGGCGAGGTTGATACAACGCTTGATTTCAGTTTATCTACTATCGTTGTTAATAAACAAGCATCGTCATCCGGCTCTAAGCACAACGACTCACCACCAACACCAAAATCGTTGAAGAAAAGACATGGATCAATAAGCACAACGCATTTAGCTTTATCTCTCCAAAATAAGAGAAAGGAAGGTGAAAAAAGTGCGACAGTAAATCAGATTCTTTACCGTTATCAAGAAATTTATGCCAAGTATAGGGTAGAAGAAGCTGAGAGAACAAATGTGCAGATTGGCAATGGCGGTGTAGACATTTCGGAGAAGATGCTATATCTGCTCAAAGAATGCAACCGGGTTGTTCTCGGATCAAAGTGACCGTGCTGGTTTTTGTTAAAATTTAGAAATTTTTACAATTTGGGCGTCGTGTTCTGCCTCTGTGCAGAAATTGTTGTTTGGTTGACGGTTGTTTACTTTTATTAGCTGTATCTGTAATCGTATATGTATCTGTTTACCAAGGTTGTATGAATCATAGGGTAGCACACATAGGACAATCAGGTCACCATTAACTTATAATATAGGTTTAATAGCATACTCATAAAGGTTATATACCTGACCAAATGGCCAGGTCGGGTCAAAACAATCTGTTTAAAAAAAAATGATTAATCTGTTGAAAGTCAATGTCAACGTTCTCTTGGAAGTCTAGTTGGCAACTTATTTACCGTTATTTTTTCTCTTGAATAAGTCAATAGAATGAGTCAGTCACGTAGGCTTATTCTTGCTAGTTTTATGGTTTGTTAGCTATTTTTCTGCAAGTAGTGCATATGCACGTTTAAGTTTATTTTCCCTATTTATGTAAGTTGAAGTTTCAGTTCTATTCATTCAGAAATATTGAGCAGTAAAACAAGTGTGCAATCTTTTATTTTCTGAGTGTGTGTATTTGTGAGTTTGTGTGTTCATCGTGACCTTACCAATTTAACAATTGGTATCAGAGCCAATCGGTTCTAGCTTACGTCATGACAGAGATCCAACTCGTTGGTGGTGTGAAGAAATTGAGCAACAGCAAGTCAGCAACTATAATTCTTGGTCTACATGTTTGATGTCATACTTGCAAGGCCAAGATTTATGGGAGGTAGTGAACGGTTCGGAGACTGTAGCACCATTACGTGAAGATCAGAATGGCATGTTGAGGAAATGGAGAGTGAAAGCCGGTAAAGCCCTATTTGTTTTGAAGACCACAGTCGAAGATGAAATATTGGAGCATATTCGAGACTCCAAGACCCCAAAGGAGGCTTGGGATATACTTGTTACCTTGTACTCTAAGAAGAATGATTCAAAGTTGCAACTTCTAGAGAACGAGCTGTTGTCGGTGTCCCAACGGGATTTAACAATCCCCCAATATTTTCATAAGATCAAGACTTTGTGCAGAGAAATAGGAGAGCTTGATCCAGAATCCAAGATCGGTGAGGCACGAATGAAGCGTATCATAATACATGGTCTAAAACAAGAGTTCCGAAGCTTCGTAGCGGCGGTTCAAGGTATTAGATAATATTATCAGACTAGGGTTACGAGCCCACGGGCTCATTAGGTTAGTTAGGGTTTTGTTTTATAGGCAATGGGGCTTGGGGAGACAGACGCCTTGCTTGTATAGGCTTTAAACCTCGCGTCTCGTGTGCTTCCATCTGACCCTTGCTTGGGCACAGGGGTTGCTCAAGCCCCTGGTCTATATATGGTTGAGTTACAATATATAGACGCCGTAACAAAACCCTAACTAACCTAATGAGCCCGTGGGCTCGTAACCCTAGTCTGATAATATTATCTAATACAAGGGTGGCCTATGTTGGGGAATTTTCAGAAACCGGACGATCAGAGAATTCCCTCAATCTGAATCATTGTGTTTGCATTCTGATATATACGTTTGCTAATACACATCTCTCTTTTTTGATTCGATAATCACTTTGTTTATTCAATAATAAACAAACTGATCTCACAGAATTCCCTGGATTGAGTGATTATTTTTTTAATATTGTAGTTGATTAGTGATTATTAGCGTCTTGATTAGTTTGTCTATTTTCGTTAAATTTTCTAAGCAAATACAGGCATCTCGATGTGTAGTGATTGTTTTATCCGGATCAATAAATAATCTTGCAAAATCAGTTTAAATGTTCTCTTCTATAATTTACTGAGATTGTTAACTCCAATTGCTACGGCTTTGCATATATCTCATTTTGCTCCTCCTTAACGTCATATTACTGACTGATCATGTTGGTTTTGGGTCGGGTGAGGGATGTGAATCCGACCCAAAACCAACATGATTAGTCAGTAATATGACGCTATTGAACAACACATGGAGAAGCCTGCTCTCTATTGAACTAGTTTACTGAACATCATATCATGTGTTTTATGTTCTTGGATACATAATCTGGAGTTTTGACCAAAATAGTTTTTAAAACTATACTTTCTATAATCTTTATATTGTTTAACCTTGAAATAAAATTCTAACATAGTTTTATCACTTTATGCATTTGTTCTTTTAGATCAAATGTATAATTCTCAACTCATATAAGTGCAGATTATTTGGTTGGTGACCGGTAGGCCTAAGGCTAAGGATTGGTATGTTGAGTTTTATAGATAAGAACAAGAACGTGAAAGAAAGTGTAGGTTCCTTAATCCTATGGATCTTTCGCAGAATTGTCTATTTAACCTAGAGTGCGGAATCCTCTAGATCAGATTATCACAGAAAGGTGTAGAAACAGAAATCACCATAAACTGATCTTTATTGATTATCTATTAATCTGATTACAATCAATCAAGATCCCTAACAAATTCGTCCAAGCCTTTATCTTTCACGAATTCTCTCTGTAAACTCTGTCTCTAGTGATTACAGTGATTAACCTAAACCCTAATGCAAAACCTTGTTTATATAGCACAAGTTTGCAACATGGGCTAGGGTTAAACCACATGGGCTTCAAATTGGACAGGGCCCAATTCGCCTACCGTTCCACCAATGTGGGTTGGGTTTGGCTCAATCACTCCTTATTAACTAATACAAAGCTAAACCCGCTAACCATTTATCGTTTTACCAATTACAAGATATCCATAGACCCAAATCTAAAAATTGTTGTCACAAACATGCATCAACAGACTCCCCCTTGACAATAGCTTCATAAAACAACTTTGTCTTCAGTCATCTTGCATTCTTCAAATAATCCTTTCAACGTCTTTGGTCTTTGGATAGCTTCAGCTTCAATGGCTTCTGTCAGCAACAGACTCCCCCTAAGTTGATGCATCCAATCCCCAAATCTTCAAAATCGTTAGCGCTTGAGTAAACTCTAGTTTAGCATTTGCATAGCAATCTTCAAACTCTTCAAACTTTTTCAGCAATGTAGAAAGGAGGTTTCTACCATGCATCAATCAGACTCCTCTTCACTAAACTTCACAGCAACTCATCACTTCACTTCACTTAGGAATAAATTTGCTACTATTTGTATATATAAAACAAACATCTCGAGAAACCATAAGAATTTTTCAACACAGTTTAACAAATTATTATTAATCAAGAGATGTGAAAACTATATTACAGATTAAGCAATTTTCAACTCAGCACCAACACTCATAACATTTACCCAACACACTAGAACCTGCAAGATTAAAGATTTAGAGTTCATCTTTTAACACCAACTCCCCCTATCGGTAACAAGTCCTCCATGAACAACCATTTTTTGTATGTTAAGAATTTTAAAGAAAAAGAAAATATTTTTGGATTTTTATGTTTTTTCTGAAAACGAATAAATAACAAAAAGAAATAACAATGAAAATAAACATTCTGCTTTTGTGAGAATCACTGGTTAAGAAGATCATATCAGCCAACTCAAATTGTTTCACACATGCAATTAATTCTACAAGTTAATTTCGTGAAACGCAGTCCAAGACGATTACAAGTATTGTTTACCCACTTAAACAAAACACATGAATATTTCAAGTACCTTTACTTGGTGATAGGTTAATGTAATATTATACTGATGCACTATTGTGTCCCTGATGTGCTTAAAAGTGGTCAATTAAAAACTAATTAATTTTAACCTAAACTAGACACACAAAGTTTTAAATTTATAAACTAAGACTCTCTAAAACCTAGACCACACAACCGGTAAGTGTATCGATCAATGCAGTATAACCTAAGTAAGTCCGAGTATCGAACCCAAGAGACTCTACTAACTACGAATACTAGACTCTGACTAGACTCACTAACCTAACTGCACTTAACTGTTTTGTTGTTTGGGGGGGGGGGGGGTGTTCTAAATATCCTAAAATTGCAAATTAAATTAAATTAATTAACTAAAATTAATAAGCACGAATTAACTTGGATTTTAATCAATTAAACGACTACCTAGAATGGATTCCTGAACTATTTTAGTAATGACTTTATTATGTTTATTAATTATTATGGAACCGGGATCTTTATGTGCTAAACCTATCAAGACACCGAACAAGACCCTCGACCCTTCTCAAGGAGACACTTATGGAACTCTAATAAGCTGTTATGATTACCGGTTATCTAGGTTTACAAAAGTACCCTAATACCATTCACTCCCTCATGGGTTATAAACCTATGATAAGTTTGGAGTTTCAGTTTAACTTGTTAGACAACTATCACTAAGGAAACTAGTTCAGACTCCTCACAAAGACCCTACCTTGCAATTTAATGACGAAGACCTAACAATAATTTTGCACCTCACATTGAAATTAGTAGAACACTTTAATTTACTAAATTCTCAATTAGTACTTCTAAGGTGTATTGCGCAATTAACCCTAAAGATTATAAAATTAATTTATAACCTAGCATGAACCTATTATGTGATATAGACACTTACCAATATTCATACGAAGCAACAAGAGACAATAAACCCACTTAAAGCATGCAAACACATTAAACCAATACTACTTTTATGAACAATCCATAAATAATTAATTAAAACAATAAACATCAAAACTTTATAAATCCATCCTCACAGTCTAGGCATTAAAAGGTTTTTTAGCTAAGAATCAACATCAAGAAAAATAAACATGTCTCAAATAAATTACAAATCATATTCATAAGTTAGACTAACATAAATATATAAAAGCCAAACTAACTCAGCTCGTTTACGAATCGACCCGGTTATTGAACTCGAACTTGAAACTCGAACCAACACCTTCTCCTTCTCCTTCTCCTTCTTGAATCTCTTCTACTCTTTGCGTCTCTTCAAAAATAATATTAAAGATGGTCGTGGTCTCCTCTTATTTCTGAACTCGTCCCTTATGCCTCCACAAATATAATATATCGCAGCCCCTTTAAATCTTCGTGTGTATATCTGCTCCTCCCAATCCTATTATAATATGAACTCCTTTTTCCCTTTATCTAATTTGTCCCTTCACAATAATAAATTGCAGCCTCTAATGAAAAGAATACATACCTTTCTTTTATCTGATCGATGTCAGCCGCCAACAACTATTCCTCTTATGAAGCCCCCCTTTTTCTTTAATTTTTCATGCGATATCTATATCTATATCTATAATAAAAGAAACCATTAGGGGACACATGTCACCCCATGGTTAAGCCACCTAAGCAATCCAAGTGGCATATGTCTGGTGCTAGTATTGGTTTCAGCGTATAAGGGAAGTTTCTTTTATACTCTCTCTCTCTCTCTCTCAATCATCGTTCCTTTTTTCCCCAAAACCCTAGAGGCGAAATCATCTCCCTCCTCCGGATCTCAATCTCCCTCTTCCGGATCTCAGTGAACAATCGACGGTAAAGTCCGAATCGTTGATCTTCTTATTTTATGTTTGAGTTTGAATGGTTTGACCTAATCGGTTTTGTTATGTATCAATTAATGTTATTTGAATATCGATCTTAGATTCTTTGTTTATGATTTTTTTTGACACACGATTTCGTTTTGTTTGTTTGTATGTTTATGATTCCATCTTTTGATGAATGCAGTGAATGCTGGTAGTTAATATTGAATCTTAATCGCTGATTGATGTTGTTTTGGTTGACAGTTTGTTCGTTAGGGTTTCTATTAGCCGATTTTGATGTTTGACGGATGAAGGTGTAAAGACATTCGTCAGTATTGAAGGTGTAAAGACATTCGTCATAAAATCTGAATACACACCTTGCGCTTTTTGGTAACCTGATATTTTATTATTATTATTATAATTATTATTATTAAATATATAATGGGTGAAGTTATTGTTGTGCTTTGCTGTCACTTTTGAATTTAGGGATTATGTAAAGAATGGCTAGAAGCTCGGAAATTGAAGAAAGGGGATTGTCTTTGCAGAGGATTGCCTTTGCAAACAAGATTTCACTACTTCGCTATTAAAGAAAGATTAGCCATTTTTTCCATAGTAAAATTGAAGAATAAAAGGTTCATCCAATCCAAAGTTAAAGATTTTTTAATGTTAATCCTTGGTTGTTTTCATAAATTATATGAATTTATGATGTTGGTGTGTTTAGGTGAGCAAATTCTTGAAGCTTCTAGGATTGACGTGGAACCCACTATCATGGGTTATGGAATTGCAAGTGGAGGAGTAAGAACTAAGAACCCTAATTGAATCCAATACCAGTTAAAACATGTTGAAAAGAGGTGCATCCATTTTTTTTACAAACACATATGAAGACATGTCAAGCTCATGCACACATGAATGCTCACACTTAAAACATGTTGATGGATCATAGGGTGGTGGTTGATTATTAGATAGAGAGACAATTGGGAGAGTTGTTGCTTGTGTTGTTGCTAAGAAAATTCTCAAGGCATATTTAGGAGCTGAGGTGTGTTATTTTGTTTGTCTAAATCTGTTGTATATGTTCTATATTTGCAGTGTGTTGTGATGGGAGATAACCGTAATAACAGCTACGATTGACACATTTGCTAAGATATGTTGTATATTAGGGCTGGTAATTGTGGCCCGTTTACTTTGATTTGTATGAGATTGATGTGCGTTAGGTGTAATGTATTTTAGGTATATATTTTAAGCCCTTTTACACTTTTTTGTCAAGTTTTAAATTTATAAAACACGATATTTACTAACACTAAACACACATATGGGCAAGTGCACACCCATCGTGGACGTAGTATAGTGTTGGTAAGATACCGAGGTCGTCCAAGGACACAAGAGCTTTTAGTACCGGTTTATCCTCAACGTCTAATCAAATCAAAATGTTAGAAAAAGGTTTTTCAACTAAGAAAATAAAACTAACTAAAATGCTGAAAAATAAAATAAAATAAAAACAGATAGACAAGATGAATCACTTGGATCCGACTCGTGTGTTAGTGTAACCTTTGATTATTTTCGCACTTTTGCACTTGTTTAAGAGATTATCTTAGTTATTGTAGTAGGCCTCTCTTTTGAAGGCGACGTTACCCTCAACCCAGTAGTTTGAGTCAGCAAGGATACAATCCTAAAGGGTCGGATTATTGAAAGATAATTAATTAAGTTATTAATGCATAATGTGGTAGGCCCCTCTTTTGAAGGCGACGTTACCCTCAGCTAAGTAGTCTGAGTCAGCAGGGATACAGTCCTAAGTAGCTGGGTTAAGGTTTTAATAGTAGTTTAGCTTATGAGGGGATCAAAGAGTTTGGACCCCCGCCATCCAATACCTTTAGGTATTGAAGGAGGTCCTACTAAATTTGACCCAGGTCCTTTGCAGGATCTATACACTGAACAATGGCAAGACTCTTACCAAACCGTTCCCTTAACCCCCGACCAGGTAGCCAACATACCTCCATATAGACCGTGGAGATATGAATGGTGAAAATCTTTTATTTTATAGAGACAGTAAAATAATGCCAAGACACCACGGACAAACGATAAGGAAGAATCACCTTCAACATAAGAAACTAGTAATTAAAGTCATTAATACAAAACCAATTAAAAAGTGCAACAGATTAAAAATAAAAAGCATTACACTAAACACTTGTCTTCACCAACTGATGTAAGAGACTTAGGCAAACATGGCCTTTGATTGTCAAGAACTCTTACGATCAATCTTGGATCCCGAGACGACTCACATACTCTATGATGGACAATGGATGATGGTGGTGGATGATGGTGTTATGGTGGTGGTGGGTGAAGTGTGAGAGAGGTGGTGTGCCAAGGGATGAGTTGCAAGGGCTCCAAACACTCCTATTTATAGGTTGAACAGAAGCTCGGGCACGGCCCCGTGTCCGCTGGGCACGGCCCCGTGGTGGGCAGTACAAGCTTCTATGGGTTTGTCTTTTCTGCTGCTACTTGGGCACGGCCCCGTGCTCGCTGAACTCGGGGCGTGTTCAGTCTTCTGTCTTCTCAGTTTTTGCTTGGGAAGATGCTGTCGGGGGGTCGGGCATGCCACTTTTGTTCCATTTCTTGTATTTATGTTAGATTTTGCTGTCTTTTTGTTTCTTTTGTTAATTTGAGCTAATTTAATCCTGAAAATACAAAAGGAAGACAAAAGTATACTTTTTCTAACATTAGTACTAAAAAAGGGTTAGTTTTATGCCACAACTGATATAATTTATATGTTGCATTTTGTGCACATCAGAGATCTTATAGTTTGATTCATGTCTTTTTGTAATCAATATTCATGTAAGTTTGGTGCTTCCTGTAAATTTCACCATCCTAGACATAAGGCTGGATCTTTGAGTAATGTGCCACTATTATTTAAGAAAGGGTATTTGTAACTTTGAATTTTTGTTTTCTTTTGCTTCTGTTATATTGAAGTTCTGTCATTTTCACAGGGTTGGAATATCAATATTTATGTAAGTTTGGTGCGAGCATGTAGGGCTGGAATATAAATACTAATATGAAGTATTAATGGATTTGTATGAGATCTTATAGAAACCATATGTTATGATTATTGATGGCCATTTTTGGAAATGTCTGACTTTATGTGGGTTTGGCGTATAAAATGGATAAAAATTAAATCACGTATGGTACTTTCATTTTACATCACATAGTTATCGTTCGACATTTCTAATGTCCTGTTTTCAAGATGCAATTTGCGGTCAATCTTTCTTCAAGGTCTTGCTTAAGCCATCATGTTGTGATGTGGTATGCATGTTCTTTTGTACATGGCAATTTTTTGTTCGTATATGCTTTTTTGTGGTTCTAATTATACATTTTTAATGGCATTTTTTTAGTAGTAGCTGAATGATTTTGTCAATATCTATCTTCTTAGCAAAGTTACTAAAGTCTGAGCCACACTACTTTTTGGTAAACGTTATTGGAAGGTGAAAATGTCAAAAGCAGTGGTCATCACTCATCACTTTTAAAGTTAGCATTATTCTTCCAAAATGGCATTCAACTGAGCATGCCAAAAAATGAACATCACAAACAGTTTGAAGATATTACACACTATTTTGTTTTGATTAACAAGGAAACCTTTAAATTATTTCAATTTTTATGTGGGTTCAAGTTTTTTATTTTCTCATTTAACTAACATCATGATGACAGTTATATGTTTTTTTCTACATTTTAGTTAGAAAATGAACGAGTGTAATAGATGTCTGGAAATGATGTTAATCAAATGGATGAAGATAATGTAACCTCCTTCACTTCCATTGTTACAAGAACGTTTTGTAAGATCTATAATCTTTTTCAAATAGATATTTTTTTAATCAATAATGTTTGTTTTACACTTTTATACCTATTAACATTTATACTTGCACGATTTTTTTTTGTGTTCCGGCTAAAATTGCTAAGATGGCTGGACTTGATGAACGAATAGTTTTGAAGGTCTACTAAATACTAAAGGTATTCTAATTCTTTCCCGTCGAAGTTAATATTATTTATATGATGATTTCAATGTCAATATTTATAAATTCCAATCTAGATTCAACTTTTGTTTATGCATATTGTTTATATTCATGTTATTTTGTTTTACCATAGGTATTTGTTAACTAGATGGGTTCACTTCAGTGACGCTTGTGTGTTGAAGTATATGGAGCATGAATTGTGTCACACTCCAACCGATGGCGGAAACATCGAGGTGCGAGCACTAAGCGTTCAGATTGCTCATGAGAATCCATAAAACTATTTGTTCCAATAGAATTTAGATCAAATTCATCATAACATTGTCTAAAAGCAAGCATAACCAACACAAGTACCGAATACAGACCATAACAAATATTGTTCAAATTGTTCAAAGGTTCTAAGTTAACTAGGTGACGTTTCTAAGCATCTCCTAGCTTGATTCCATGCATCCCATAGCACCCTATCAGCCTGCAACATGTATTAAAATATCAATACAAAAGTATTGGCGAGTATACAAGTTTGATAATAGGATAATATATTAAAACAACTCATATCCATGGTAAATGTAACAAAATAGTTTCAGCCGTGCTAGTGTCGCAGTCCACGCAGTGATAGCCCAAGTATCCCGATGATTTAGTGTTTACCCAAGACTCAAGGCAAATTAGAATCCTCCTAACAATACCCCCCCCCCCCCCCCGTGAATAATGGGAGAGGTGCATCTCCTATAGCGTTACTATTGTTAAGGTGGAACTACACACTCTGGATTAAACGTCACATAGCACAAAGAGTCAAGAATCAAGAATCACAAGTCCACATAGGATAGAGCATAAGTTTCAAAGATTCAAGTTTAAGTTTTATAGTATACATGTTACGCCCCAAAAGTTTAAAGTAAAAAGAGATCGAGTATACTCATAGTGATTGTTTAACAGTCGCAACTGTTATTGGATCAAAGGGAGCTCTTTAAGGATTAGCCTGATTAGATTGCAATAGGGTAAGAGTCGGACAGAGTATCGAGATTGAATAAAGTGGTTAACAGGTCATCGGTCGGATGGTTGACTGATCGAACGACTATCCGATGGGATGGCCAGTCGACCGGGTGGCCTTGTGTATGTACAGTGTCAATGGCAACCCGATTGGATAATGGCTGCCCGATCGGATGGCTATCCAATCGGGTTGCCATCCGTCCGGTTGAGAACAATAGTGAAATAAGACCAATGTGGCTGTCCGATCGGGTGATAATCCGATCGGCTGGCCTAGTTGAGAAGAGAGGTTGTCCGATCGGATGGCTGTCCGATCTGCTGGCCTATTGTTCTTATTTACCAACCTTCGTTACATCCCTAAGTTTGAAAATTTAGATGGTGACGTCACGGCACGTACTGAGACAACAGTAACTTATCGTTTAACAGTCATTCCGATCGGTCGGGAACCACCCCAGTCCAACCAGTTGTCTGTTAGCGACAGGTTTATGCCGGAATCCATCCCGTGATCGTCTTGATCACTGAACAACCCGTTCCTAAACCAACTCTAGACCACCGATCAAGTCTACAGTCCGTTCATTCGCGTTTATCACGGTTGTTGTTCAAACTTGTTCCAAATGATAGACTTCTTCAATAGTTTCCAGTTGAGCTGCATCGATAGAATCACGCATAGCAGGAGGTAGACCATTGATGTACTTGGTTATCATTCACTTAGGAGTCGAAACCAGGTGAGGAACGATAAGACTCAGTTGCTTAAACCGGGTAGTATACGCCAGGTTATCATCACCAACCTTCTTCAGGTGCCAAAACTCTTCTTCAAGCTTCAGTTGTTCATGAGGAGGGCAGAACTCGAGCATCATGAGTTCTCGCACCTCGGCCCATGGATGAGCATAGGCTTCTTCATTTGAACGGACATTTCTCTCATTCGACCACCACTCCAATGCTCTGCCTTGGAACATTCCAGATGCACTCCTAGTCTTTAAGTGATCTGGGCACTCGCTGTTAATGAAGGTAACCTCGATGCTGTCGAACCACTCGAGCATAGCAGTCACCCCATCACTGCCCGTGAAAGACTTGGGGTTGCAAGGGATGAAATGCTTATAGTTGAACCTTGCAGGCTTCTGCTTCTTAGCCTTGGAGTCCACAGAGGATGGAGGGGTGTTTGATCCTTGGAGCTCAGAGACGATCTTTAGCATGACTCGAGCAATCTGGTCTGCCATAAACGACATCATCTTTTTCTGAGACTTCTCCCTGGATTTCCTGAGAGAGCTGGATAACTTTCGAGAGGACATCCTAAAGATCCAATAAGAGGATCGTATGAGTCTAGATTCACGAGATCTCACAATATAGATTACACACACGATAGATTAAAGAATCTAGATTGAATTTCCACACAAAACTCACGACCTTCGCATGGCACGTTGTACGAAGTTTGGTCAATCATGCCAGAAACGCTTATATATAGGAAGTACCAGCGGCGTATCCACCACGCTTCGGACACATCGCCTTGCCTCGTACTCGGTGTCATGATATGTGTCAAAATTGTCACACGTAACAACTTACTCATAATCATCATCATCATCACATGTTGCTCAAATAGTTTCACATAGACTACTCAAATAGATCACTCAATTAGATCTTCATAGTTCATTCACGGTTTACTTGACTAACTCATAGAATAATCCCACAGATTAGCATAGATTACTCATTAGATTAACATAGATTTACTCAGTAGATTAACACCATAAAGTATCACCGATCATGCTAGAGTACACGTAGGTTCCTCACAGGTTCACATACATAGCTTTAGAGTCAACATAGGTTGCATAGATTCTCTATAGATTCCACGGGCATAGTTTCCATAGATTTAATAGACTTCCTTCATTGGTCTGCAAACACTAATCTCGTATGGCACTTGGTATGAAAGTTGGTAACATGCCAGGAGCACTTATATATAGGAAGTACCAGCGGTGTATCCACCATGCTTCGGACATGCCACTTCTGTCTCGTACTTCCGTGTCATCTTAGTGTCTCATACCCACAACATCATATCACAATAGTCAATCAAGATTACCACACAGATTACACATAGAATAAGACTTCATAAATTTAGTTCGATCTGAGATTAGAATTAACGTTTTAGGTTGCGAACGACGTGCAAATTTGTGTAGAAGTATTTCAAAACAAACGAAGACTCAAGTTTAAAACTACATAGACACAACCACTTTCAAGAATTCGAGATAGCATAAAACAAGATAGGCTTTTAAAACATAGGATTGTTCCGGGTGGAGGAACGGCGACTAACCAAAGTAATTCGAACCCCTTTCGAATTGAGGTAATGCATCTTGACTTACTTAGACAATATGTCATCGATGTTAGGCCTACGATATTCGTCCTTTTGGTCATTTCACGTACTCAATTGATCGGAAGTCGCGAGACTTTGACGAGACATAAAAATCATCAAGGAGTGGGACTAGTTATCAAGGTCTGAGTTTCACCTCTAACTTGACAACATTGTGTCCTGAATGGTGTGGGCACCTATCCGCAGATAAGGCCTACTGGAATAGGGTGGAGATTTCCTATCAAGGTTAGGGTGTCACTCCTATCCTGTGGGCCAATCTCATGCTAAATATAAGCACTGTGTAACAGTGTCTTCATAGTATAAAGTGTACATTATAGCAGCCTTAGGAAAGGCATATAAGTTTAGTAGGAATATGTGCTGCAAGGAAGCAGATGCAGTAGAGTACACAAGTCTTAATCAACAAATAAGAATCAAGTTCCTAGAACTATAGACTAGGGCAAGTATTCCTACTCATCCTAATTCCCTATAGTTATGGCTCTGATACCAATCTGTCACACCCCAACCGATGGCGGAAACATCAGGGTACGAGCACTAAGCGTTCAGATTGCTCATGAGAATCCATAAAACTATTTGTTTCAATAGAATTTAGATCAAATTCATCATAACATTGTCTAAAAGCAAGCATAACCAAAACAAGTACCGAATACAGACCATAACAAATATTGTTCAAATTGTTCAAAGGTTCTAAGTTAACTAGGTGACGTTTCTAAGCATATCCTAGCTTGATTCCATGCATCCCATAGCACCCTATCAGCCTGCAACATGTATTAAAATATGAATACAAAAGTATCGGCGAGTATACAAATTTGATAATAGGATAATATACTAAAACAACTCATATCCATGGTAAATGTAACAAAATAGTTTCAGTCGTGCTAATGTCGCAGTGCACGCAGTGATAGCCCAAGTATCCCGATGCTTTAGTGTTTACCCAAGACTCAAGGCAAACTAGAATCCTCCTAACAATACCCCCCCCCCCCCCGAGAATAATGGGAGAGGTGCATCTCCTATAGCGTTACTATTGTTAAGGCGGAACTACACACTCTGGATTAAACGTCACATAGCACAAAGAGTCAAGAATCAAGAATCCCAAGTCCACATAGGATAGAGCATAAGTTTCAAAGATTCAAGTTTAAGTTTTATAGTATACATGTTACGCCCCAAATGTTTAAAGTAAAAAGAGATCGAGTATACTCACAGTGATTGTTTAACAGTCGCAACTGTTATTGGATCAAAGGGAGCTCTTTAAGGATTAGCCTAATTAGATTGCAATAGGGTAAGAGTCGGACAGAGTATGGAGATTGAATAAAGTGGTTAACAGGTCACTGGTTCGGATGGTTGACCGATCGAACGACTGTCCGATCGGATGGCCAGTCGACCGAGTGGCCTTGTGTATGTACAGTGTCAATGGCTGCCCGATCGGATGGCTATCCGATCGGGTTGCCATCCGTCCAGTTGAGAACAACAGTGAAATAAGACCCATGTGGCTGTCCGATCGGGTGATAATCCGATCGGCTGGCCTAGTTGCGAAGAGAGGCTGTCCGATCGGATGGCTGTCCGATCGGCTGGCCTATTGTGAAGAAAGGTTGTCCGATTGGATGGTTGTCCGATCGGCTGGCCTATTGTTCTTATTTACCAACCTTCGCAACATCCCTAAGTTTGAAAATTTAGATGGTGACGTCACGACACGTACTGAGACAACAGTAACTTATCGTTTAACAGTCATACCGATCGGTCGGGAACCACCCCAGTCCAACCAGTTGTCTGTTAGCGACGGGTTTATGCCGGAATCCATCCCGTGATCGTCTTGATCAGTGAACAACCCGTTCCTAAACCAACTCTAGACCACCGATCAAGTCTACAGTCCGTTCAGTCGCGTTTATAACTGAAGTAAATCAGAAATTTGCAGAAAAGGTGAAGAACAACCCAGATTATATGAAAAGTATAGATTTAACTTAGATTTTAGTGTAAAACATATGAAATACCTTAGATCCGAGCTATATCTTGCTTAGAATGACATCACATAGCAGTTCGTACAAACCACTATGATGACATCACCCTCAAGAACTCAGATCTGAGAGATTCCATGGTGAAAAGTGTGATTCAAGTGAGGATCACGTAGAGAATGATGCATAGAGTAAGAAAGTACAAGAATCTAGCTTGAAACGTACCGAAATCAATGAGAAAATGAGAGATTAGTGTGAACGTGCGTCTGGTTCAGGCAGAGCTGTCACATCACTCATAATGGTGATGTGACAGCCTATTTATAGGTGAAGGAGAAGGGAGGAAAGGTGGTTCGGCTGGGGTATCATCCGATCGGATGGCCACTCTGGCCATTCCATCCTTCCGCGTCTCCCGATTCTGATTGGTTTTACGCGTTAGGTTAGGCGTTGCGTTATGTATAGTTTAGGTAAAGTACCTAGATCACATTTCACACCCTAAGTTTCTAAGTTCCATATATTTTGCTAGTGACGGGGCTCCAGTTTCTCGTTTAATCAAGAATCAAGTTTCACGAGTTTAGAGAGTCAAGCACCAATTTTAAGTCTCAGGAGTCAAGAATCATAGTTTCTCAAGCATCAAGAATCAAGAGTCCAAGTATCAAGTATCAAAATCATAAGTAATCAAAAATCAAGTATCCAAGTTAAGTATCAAGTCTCATAGCTTAAGTGTCAAGAATCAAGTTTCTAGAATAAAGAATCAAGCATCATAGTTTCAACAAGATTCACACCAAAAGTATCAAAATATCAACTCCATAAAACCACAGGGACTTAAATTGACAACTCATTAGAAGTTCAGGGACTGTTCTTGCCAAGTGCCTAAAGTTTAGGGACGCTGGGCGTTACATGTTGGTCATTTATAAGTAGGTTGGTGTGTAGATGGACATTCCGGCGTTCAACTTTTTTTTAACCAATTGTTATTTTTGAAGTCATGGATATTATCTTTTAACATTATGAATATGTGTATGGTAGTTCAGTTTATGAAAACCATTATTTGTTCGGTTCATTTTTTATGATATGATTGGATATAGCCCATATTTTGTAATAATAGCTTTCTGTTTAAAAAAAAATATGCATAAACATAATTTTGTCCTCAAATGTAGAAGTTTTTAATAGATTTATAATTTATACATTTTTTGGTTCAAGCCGCGTTTAACACGGGCATTAACCTAGTATATTTAATAATATATGGTTATTGTATTTGAAATAGAATACAATTGCTCTCGACATGAGCTTGTTGAATCACAAAATAGCATGGTGGTGTAGCGGGCCTAACCTCACTAATATTTATGGCCCAATTATATAATTATATTATAGTAGCCCTCTAAGTTATAAAATAGAGATAGTGGCATCGACCCACTTACGGAGCGGCAATTTTAATTCGGTCATTGGCGTGCTACTCTGTTCAACTGGCTATTTATTTCCTTATTACTCATTTTCGCTCCATTTGCACCACAAAATAATATAATATAACACTAGAAACTAAAAAAAACCAAATAAAAACAATACAAAAATTATACATTTTACACTGTACAAATATGTGTATTTTACCACCCATCAGTCCCACTTCAGGACATACCCCCGCGATTAGGTATGCACAAAGCTTCCTCGTAGTATGTGAGTATACCGAATTCATCCTTTATGTTTTACAATGTTAGAACTTTGGCGATCAGGTCAGTACTTTCGTACAAACAAGAGACCAATATCCAACGAGGGTAAGACAAATATCAAAAATTAGTACGATTTATGCATTTTGCACATTTGAATGACTCTCTAGGAGAGCTTCTTCAATTTCTTGGTTTTTTGTATTTTTAGCTCTTTTAAGATATCTTGGTTGTGCCTAGGCCAGCATATATTTGGATGCAGCAGAAAGATAAACCTGATATCACCGGATAAAATAACAGTATAAAGACCTAAAATGTTAGAATTTGGCAATCTATCAACGCAAGATTTAAGGTTATAAAACTGTACGCCATTAATATGTTACCCACTCATACACAGTTCATTATGTTTATATCACCATGGTAAGTTGATTATTTCATGTTTCTTGCCTACTGGTACATCATATGATGAAGCTGCTATCACACTTAAGTAATTTAGTTTAGTGTGATAGTCTAACTCGCTGATGTACTATCATCTCTTCTTTTTCACACAGTGATAACTCATTTTTTATTTTTATTTTTTCATTTTTATGGTTTTCTAAATTTTTTTCATTTTTTTTTATTTTTAAGAAAGTAATAAAATATTTATAAAATTTTTATGAAAACCTGATTATTCAGGATTCCACATCCCATTAAGTTCAATTAGATGTTCAAAACGAGCCCTGTCAAATGCTTTTGTGTAAAGATCTGTCGGGTTATCTAATGTGTCGATTCATTGAAGTTCAATTAGTTTCTTTTCAGCATAATCCCGTATAAAATGATGACGAATGTCAATATGTTTGTTCTATTATGCTTTACGAGATTGTTTGTGATTGAAATAGTGACATTATTGTCTATCATTATAGGAGTACGAGTGAAATTCAAACCGTAATCACGCATCTGTTGTTGTATCTAGAGAATCTAAGAGCAAAAGCTACCTGCGGCAATATATTCAGCTTCACCGTAGAAGTGGATACGCAAGACTGCTTCTTGCATTGCAAAGACACTATCCTCCCCCCTAAGAACTGACAACCATCTATTGTAGACTTTCTGGTTGACTTACATCCTCCAAAGTCCAAATCAGTGAAAGCAACAAACTTCAAATCACTAGCAGCTAGATACCACAACCCAAGTTTAGGTCTCTGTAACACCTCGTAAAATCATATCCAATAAAATAAGGACACATGTCGTGTAAGACAAACGTGTCAGGAACCCGGATCGAATAAAGATGTATGGTAGGATTTAAAAAGGGCGACATGCTATTAAATTACCTCTGAGCGACCCAAGTTATAAATCTCAAGATCCTTAAGTCGTTTTGATAAACATCTGATATAATAGCCGGTTGTTTCTAAATAAATAAAATTTCATTTTTATATGGAAAATTGGATTCTATGAATTGTTACTACAACCTTCGATAAATAAATTTTGGAATAAAAGAATTACACATGAAATTTAATTCATGTCCAACCTACCTTTATGAGAATCCAAGATGAATTCTTGGAAATTCCGTCATTTCAAAACTTGCCATAAAGATCCAAAATGAGAATGTTCATGCGAGGCATGCAAAAGCCTGCCCATATGGTCCCCTACTGCAGTGAAAGCATGAGAATTCGGACACTACATATTGCATGGTCAAAATTTGGAAGTTTGCAAAATTTTTGGTTTCTGGTCATCGGTTACGGACCGTATGGCTTCAAGCTTACGGTCCGCAAGGATTGGTTACGGACCGCATTCGATTAAGCATACGGTCCGCAAGGAGCATCCCTGGGCACATCAGACCAGGGTCGGTTATGGACCGTATCCGTATAAGCTTACGGTCCGCAAGGGGTGGATACGGACCGCAAGGAATTTTGCTTACGGTCCGTAAGCCTGTCGCTGGCAGCAGGTTTTGGACAGTTGCCCGTCTTTCAGGTTACACCGCCTTATTAGTGTGGTATTTGAATTTAGGGACTTGTAACTGGTATTATAGCCACATAGGGGCACCTGGGATCATCTCACAACATTTGTAGATTTACATGTCATGATCTTGTGGTACTTGGTGCACTATATAAGAGTTGAAGTTGTGAACCTTGAGACTTGCTCACTTGGAATTTTTGTTCAAGACTTCTCTGGAGCTCCTGGACAGCAACCAACTCTTCTTAGGCTCCATAAGCATACTTAGGACCATTGTAAGTGTTCCTAATCCTCCTTAATTCATTTTAGCTTAGTTAATTAGCTAAAAGTCAAACCGTCGTAATTAAGATTTGACTTCGAGATTAGTCAATAATTATCCAGTAAAATCTCGAATTAAAAATACCTATAAGTAGGTAATTATGTGGGTAATAAACCCTTAAAAAGATACTTTCAGATTCCCACTCCAACCATGTTAATTGTCGAGTCAAAGCTTACTTTAAAAAGTCAACAGAATGCTTTGTTTCAATATTAATGCATAATTAGCAATGTAGGATACATGCAACCTATTTGATCATTAATATAGCTTGGTAATTAATGTAAGAACATGTCTAAACATGTTCAACTCGACAATTTTCAGTTTAGGCTCGTTTGGAACCGAAAGTCACATAGATTGACTTCTACTTTGACTTTCAGTTCCGACCCGTTTAAGCCAAGTTTAGGATTGTCTTAGAGCTTCTTTTGGACCTATTTACATGTTAGTATAACCCTTTGTGATTATGCAACTTGATTCATTAGATAACCGATTCATATGCATGTTTCCGCTAATTGCCTAATTGTTGACTATTATGCCCTTTTAGCCATAAAATGTGATTTTTGAAAATGTAAAAGAATAGACATCTTAGTTACTGATTTATAAACTTGTGCCCAAAATTTGAGATTAGTTTGAGGTCTAGATTTAGAGTTATGCTCAATAGCGTAATTAGAAGCTTTTTTAATGAATACATGACATAATTAGCATATAGCCTATCTAAACCCAAATTTTTATATATAAAACTTTTTTCCTACTGATATAAATTAATATTTTAGGATTTTTAGAAATTTTTATTTATTTTTAGGCTGAGCATAACTTAGTGATCTAAGCTTATTTCGGTTAATGCAGGTTTTGCCCTTTTGGGCTATAAAATGAGTTTTATAAATCCTATTGACCCCAAACCTTTTTCTACTGATCTAATATATTAAATAAATTATTTTGAGCCTTCTGGAATTATAAAATTATCAGCTTTCTAAACCAAACCCGGAAATGGCTCCAAATCGCCTTTTTAAGTGTTTTTAACGCATAGTATGTAATAAAACCTTTTTAAACTTATGGGGTTGATACCTACTGATGTATTCAGTAAATTTTTATATTCTAAAAGTAGGCTAATGTTTTAAACTCAGAATTCCAGTTTTGACCTTTTAGGCATATGTGAAATTACCAAAATGCCCCTACGGTGCATAGTATGGTTATAAGTAATAAATTTCACATAAAATTAATACCCTACTGTTATAACTTAATAAAATGAGTATATTTACTGATTTATTCAGACCTGTAACTCAGGTTACCAATTAAACTCTTTTACACCCTTTGAAATGACCAAAATGCCCTTTCGGGGCATATTTTGCGTTTAAAATCATTTTGGGCATAATAGGAGACATTTTACTGATGTCACAACATATTTAAGGTATATTAAGTCAGGGAACTTGTATATGACTCTTATGGTTACTCGTTACGCACTTTTCGCGTTCGGATCGGCTTATATAACTAGTTTACACATATTAGTCGAAACGGGTCAAACCATATCATTTTTGTCTCAAAATCCAGAATGTGATTAAGTTACTCATATTAAACAAGTATACAAGATTGTCGGGTCAAAACCACATTCTAAAACGGTCTTCGCTTATTTATGCGATTAAACCGTATTCGTTCTTTAAAACTAACCGGTCTAAGCTTAGGCTAAATTAAAGACCCGTTAGGATTCTAATAGGTTATTATAAACCTTCGTTCCAGAATAGGAGATCTAGTAAAAGATACATGCACTTGCTTGTTGTGAATTATACTTACAAAGGTAAATACTTTTAACTTATTTTCCCTTATACGGGCTTGGGGTACGGTATATAAAATACCGCTTGGTCGGGCATTTGACCTTAATCGATTAGTGGTTAAGTATTATCAAGATGACCCGTTTGAAAATTGGTTTTGTTGTTTTATGCCTTTGGGAGTTTAATGACCATGTCCCGGATATCCTTGGCATCATTCATGAAATGGCCACGAACTTAACACGCGGGTGTAAGCGTACACTCGACAGTGTGTTTATATTTATTAAGGTATAACCACCGGTTTCCCACCGCGGGACTATACTGTGTGGTGTGTCTATTAATCTTAAACCCGGCACGAACCGGACGACTAAACGCATAACAAACATGTAAATCTTTTACAAGTTTAAATTTAATTAATTATCCCAAGTTATAAAAAGTTTTGTGCCATGTGCATTCAAATCAATTTTTAAACATTTTCAAAATGAGTCAGTTAAATTGTATTTACCAGTGTAAACTGACGTATTTTCCCCAAAAAGGTTAAGTGCAGGTACTACACGTAATAGGCTGGCCTCTCCTTAGCATCACTTAGAAGTCTCGCAAACTTGGATACCTTTGTCTGTTGAACTATATTTCCTCTTTACTTTTGATCCGCCTGTGGATCTGCTTCAACTGTTGTGATACTTAAATATTACAATAATTGTATTCGGTTGGAATAAATCTATCCTTTGCTTCCGCTGTTGTAACACCTCGAAAAATTTCGTCCAATAATGTCTTGACACGTGTCATAAGGTTCCGGTATGTGAAAACAAACTTTAGAGGGACTAAAAGTGACAAACAGTGAAAACTATGGAACGTAAGGGTCCAAAGTGTCAACAATGGATACGTAGACTCTATGATAACCCTACATAATGTTTATAACCTTAAACGGATGGATCATGGATCATACGAAGCGGAAAATGCACAAAAGTGAGGAATTTCAAACTATAGGGGCCAAAAGTGTCAACATGTTGAATTTATACCTCTGAGTGAACTTTTGGCAGACCCGAAGCTTTGTAATGCTAAAATATACTCACTAGAATATGTGGTAAAAATTTCATGAAGTTTCGATAACGTATGAGAAAGTTATGGCCAAAACCGTACTTGAGGGGTTAAAAGCGTCAACGTCGAATTTCATGGCTTTTCGGTTGAGCGCAAAGTTATCCGAGGACATTACCATGTTGGTAAATGTCCCAAGGTTCTTAAAACCAAGTTTGGGGGTTTACGGGTCAAGATAAGCAGCAAAACATCGCATACGAAGGTCAGGGGCCATTTCTGCCAACAATTGAAAGTTGCTGAACTGACCAGGTCCCTTGCGGACCGTATAGCAGGGACCATACGGTCCGTATGGTCTGCCCAGTATCAGTATTTCGCGAATTAATCTGATTTGGCCCGAATTCTGAGTGGAAACCAGCTTGCAACACCTCCTTTTGCTCCAATAAAAATGCTTGCATGCCTAGGACAACAGTAAGCTCTCTACAACCTCTGAATTCCTCCATAAATCAGATTATTTCATCAATTCTCAAGCACTTGTGATAGTAACAAGAACTCTCAACTTGCAAGAACACTCTCAAGACTTTCTGGAGCAATTCTGAACGACAAGGCAGCCTCTAAGGGTTAACTAAGCTTCATTAGGACCTTTGTAAGCCTTCATATCATTCTATAATTCGTTCTTGCTTTGATTATTAGTTAAAAGTCAAACCGTTGTTCATAAAGTTTGACTTTTCGATTAAACGAGTTTGGCTCTGTCATTTCTCAAATTGAAACCACTGATATGTTGGTATTAATGTGGGAAACAAACCCTCAAAAGGGTATCCTCTGATTCCCACTTTATGCATGCTAATTGTCGAGTCAAAGATGTTCTTAAAAAGTCAACAGAAATCGTTTTTGCGAGATATAGCTTAAATGGTAATGTAGATGACATGCAATCAGTTTGATCATCAAAAATAACTTATGTAAGAATGTGTTTTACCATAATCAACTCGACAATCTTTAGTATAAATACGAATCGGAACCGAAAGTCTTGTAAAACGACTTTTTCGTAGACTATCGATTCGGATCCGTACATGCATGTTTGAGATCTGTATTGGAGACTATTTTTGACTATTTTTATTTTAGTATAACTTTCTGGAATTTTTGATACTTGAGTCTATGCTTAGCCGATTCGTTTGCATGTTTCCGATTTATGCTTAAAGTTGACTATTTTGCCCTTTTTGATATAAAACGTGATTTTTGGAAAAGTGAAAGAGTAGAAATCTTTATTTCTAATATATAAACATGCACCGAAAATTTGAGATCAGTTAGTGGTCCAGATTTTGAGTTATGGCCAATAGCGTAAAACTATATCTTAAAGTTACATAAACGGCGCATTTAGCGTATAACCTATTTCAGGCCACGATTTGATATAAAACTTTTTACCCACTGATGTTATATATTATTTTGGGATTTTTGATGATTTTTATTTAATTTTTGGCTGATCGGATCATACGTCGCTAAGTCGATTCGGCTAATGCCGGTTTTGACCGTTTAAGCCATAAAATGAGTTTTATACGTCCATTTGACCCGAAACCTTTTTCTACTGATTTTATATGTCAAATAAATTATTTTGAGCATTCTGGAAATATAAAAATCTCAGCTTTCTTTTAAAAACCCGGAAACGGCTCTAAATCGCATTTTTAGCGTTTTTAGCGCATAGTAGGCGTTATACTCATTTTAAACATATAAGACTCATACCTACTGATGTAATTAGTATATTTTCATATAATGACAGTAAGTATAAATGTTTTAACTCAGATTTCCAGTTTTGGCATTTTTAGCCCTTGTGAAATTACTAAAATACCCCTACGGTGCATAGTTTGATTTTAAATGTTAAGTTTGGTATATGGGTCATACCCTACTGTTATAATATACCAAATAAAGTATATTTACTGTATAAATCAGACCCGTAACTCAGATTTCCAATTTGACTCTTTTATAATCTTTTAAATGACCAAAATGCCCTTCTAAGGCATAAATTGAGTTTAAAATCGTCCGGGGCATAATAGAACATAACTTACTGATATTATATCATATTTAAAGCATATTATCTCAAGGAACTTGCATTTTACTCTTTTGGCTACCCGTAACGCCCTTTTTGCGTTCGGTTCGGTTTACGTAACTAGTTTGCGTAAATTGACCGAAACGGGTCAAACGTTATCATTTTTGTCTCAAAATCCAGAATGTATTTAGTATACCCATATTATACAAGTATCCAGACTTGTCGGGTCTAAATCACATTCTATCCGGTCTTTCGCTTAATCGTGCGCTTGTACCGTATCGTCCTTAAAACTAACCGGTCAAGGCTTAGGCTTAAATAAAAGACCCGTTAGGAATCTAATAGGTTATTATAAACCTTTGTTCCAGATTAGGAGGCCCAGTAAAAGCTACCTACACTTACCGTCTGTGATTCATACTTGCTCAGGTAAATACTTTTTGACTTATTTTCCCTATACGGGCTTGGGGTACGGTATATAGAATACCGCTTGATCGAGCGCACAAATCCTTCGCCTTGGGTGTACAGTCTTGAATAGTTTGTGCGACTCGTTTAAACAGTCTTGTCTTACTTTAGGCTTTGGGGGGTTATTGACCGTGTCCCGGATATCCTTGGCATTATCTTACGAGATGCCCGCGACCAGAGCACGGGGTGTAGGCGTACACCCGACGTGTATAACTCTTTAATGTGGTGTGTCATTTAATCTTTAGCCCGGACAGCAGATCCCGGGCCACCAAATGTACGAGTAACATGTAATTCGTTCACAAGTTTATATTGCATAATTATCCCAAGTTAATAAAAATATTTATGCCTTGTGCATTTAAATCAATTTTCAATCATTTTCAAAATGAGTCAGTTGATTTGTATTTACCAGTGTAAACTGACGTATTTTTCCCAAAAGGTTAAGTGCAGGTACTAAACGAACTAGGCTGGCTGTTTCCTAAGAGCGTCCACTATAGTCTCGCAAGCTCGGACGACAAATAAACTGTTGAACAATTTATCTTATTTTACTTGATCCGCCTGTGGATCCGTTTCAACTAATACATTTTATATAAAGTTGAAATGAATCTATTTCTGCTTCCGCTGTGCATTATTATATTGTGTTGTTTGTCTATGACGATGCCAACCACGTCACTGTACCCCACACCGGGCCCACCGGTGACACGTGGAGATCGGGGTGTGACAGGTTGGTATCAGAGCCAACGCTGAGTGAATTAAACACTAGTCTTTTGTGTTTGATCTCAGTTACACAATTGCACATTCCTCGATTTTCGAGTCTAGACAAAGAACTTAGGAAATGTTCGAAATTTCGTTTATTCTATTTTTTATTTATTATTAGCTTTGCCTTATATATTTTGTTGTGCAACTTGTTTAATTTTTGACAGGTTCATCATGCCGCCACGTATGCGAGGACGAGGAGGATTCGCCACATCACATGACCACGAGGCAGGGCCTTCGCACAGGCGAGCCCCATCAGCATCGCACAACACTGCAGCCCATGATCTTTGGAGATCATTCGCCGAGCCAGCCAGGCACTCGGTATCATTGAGTACCTCGCCATCCCTACCTCACTCCTTTGGGCCACACTCTGAAAATGGGCCCCACGACTCCCATGGATCTTTCATACCCCTACACCAGTCACCTCACCACTACCCAGCACCAGTTTATCAGGGCCTGTACAACCCTGATGCCTACTTGGATGAACCAGTGGGTCATAACCCACTAGGACCTGAAGACCACTTCTCTGGTGGTAACGAGATGGAGGTCGACGAGGACACTGACCCTTCCCTGCCACCGTCCGGCACGCCTAACCATCCCATTGAGATATCGGATAGGTCACCATACAGGGGATCACCATTCAATGGTGTTGACAGCTACGAGGAGAGGTTTAAGCAGCACGATTGGTTTTATACCCCCAGCCACCACAACTCCCCCATGCACCAGTCTTACCACGGTTCTCCCGTGCACTCTCAGCACCACTCCCAACAGCCGCAGCATCAGCAGCAGCCCCAGCAGCAGGACCCATCTGAGGCCTTCTGGCGCGACGTGATTACTCCGTCGCCACCACCACCACCGGTTTTGCCTCCTCTGCCTCAGAGGCCAAGGAGGAACGCGCGTATGTCTACGCGAGGAGGGATTCGCATTGCCTCCCCTCGACATTCAGGTAGCGGCCGCTACTCGCCGCTCCACGAGGAGTCAGAGATGGGAGAGTCTCAGCATCCCGTCTCAGAGGTTACTTCTGCGACTATTGCGCCACTACCGCCGCAGAACTTTGGAGAGCCCATCCCTGCGTATGCTAGCGCAGCACAGTTCAACCCTTTCGAACCGACTTTTCCTCCCGGTTATGATTATACGGGAGATCCCTACTGGTTAGCTTCAGGCTACAACCCTCTCAACCAGGAGAGTGCTTTTGGAGGTCCCTGGGTTACGGGACAATCAGCTTTTGGATTCCCACTGCAGGGATACCAGCAGCCGCAGCCTCCACAGCCACCGCAGTATCAGCCACCGCCGCCGGCGCCGATGATGTCGCCACCGCATGTCCAAGAAATCCTGCAAGGGATACACGACGTGCGACGGGAATTGCAAAATGATCGCCGACACAACCGCGGTATGTTCAAGAAGATGGTTGACTTGATTAAGGGTAAGAGTAAGAAGGATTATTAAATCCTTTGTTGTCAGCTCTTTTACTCATGTCCCTGCGTGGACATTTATTCCTGTATTCTACCCCTGCGTGGGTATATTTCCCTTATTCTACCCCTGCGTGGGTATGTTATTTCTGTTTAACCCCTGCGTGGGTTTTGTCTGTTTTTTTGTTTGTTGTTGTTGTTGGTTTAGCCCCTGCGTGGGCATGTTATTTGAGAAAAGTCCCGTTTAGGGCAAAAGTTGTACTAGTTTACTTTAATTTAAATGGTTAATTTAAAGTTTTCATTTTATCTATGTGCATGAATTTAATATTCAAATAAATGGAAAATATCAATTTTTATTTGATTTGCCATTTAATAAGAATCTTAGTAAGGTAGAACCTAGTTTGAATGTCTTATTAAAAGGCCTAGCCAATATGGTAAAACCTGGTTGAAAAGATTCAAATCCCTGTTAACATCTGTAAACATGTTAACATTCTTGGCCAAGCGTGATCTGTAAAATCACATAAGCCACCCTTTTTGATAAATTATCTACAGATTATATCTGTATACAAGTCTGATTATGACTTGATACCTACGGGTTATGACTATGTCATATAAAGCAAAAAGGCAGTTGTGGTTTATGACTCCCTGCCAAGTTAAGGATTATTTGTTTAATTATACAATGCTAATCCTATAAAAATCTAAATTTATAATTTAGAAGTTGTCCGAAGTGACTAGGCCTATTGTGCCAATATATATATTTCATTCCATAATATAGTTGCTAATAAAAGCCCTGAATGAAATTAAATAAATTAACTATTATGATTCTTAATATCATGGTTAATAAATCGTCTAGAACGATAATACTGTTAGGTTTCTAAATAAGACCTTGTCCTTTTATGTAGCTTAAAGCTACATGGCCAAATCGGAGGAGACCAACAGTCATTCTGGAGAACACCCAGATGATACAAAGATTCACGTCACTGGTGCGGAACTGCAAGCACTGGTTGAAAACGCTGTTGTCAAAGCTATGGATAGGCAATTCAGAGAATCTAGCTGGACTCGGAGTAGGACCCGAACTGTAACGCACGTCAAGCCCAAGACTCATTCAGAGGCTCATAGTAAGCCACCTTCTAAGAAGAATGAGCCGAAGAAGGATGAGGGGGATAATCACTCCTCCAACCACAGCAGTATTCCTAAGCAAGAAATCAAGCTGAAGCATGATACGCATAGCAAGTCCTGTACGTACAAGTATTTCATTTCATGCAAACCCAGGGATTTTACTGGGGAAAAAGGGGCAGTTGACTGCATGACATGGATTGATGAGATGGATACAGTTGTTGACATCAGCGGGTGTGCTGATAGGGACGTTGTGAAGTACGTGTCCCAGTCATTCAAGGGAGATGCTCTAGCATGGTGGAAGTCTCTTCTACAAGCTGCCGGTAAGGCCGCTCTGTACAGCTTGACATGGGATCAGTTTGTAGCCCTAATCAAAGAGAATTTCTGCCCGCAGCACGAGGTCGAAAGGATTGAGTCGGATTTCGTATCCCTGGTAATGAAGAACCTCGATTGTCAGGCATATCTCACCACGTTCAACACCTTATCTCGATTAGTGCCGTATTTGGTGACCCCGGAGCCGCGAAGGATTGCTCGATTTATTAGGGGTCTGGCACCAGAGATCAAAGCGAGCGTTAAGGCATCAAGGCCTACGACATTCAGATCCGTAGCTGATCTATCCCTCTCCCTCACTCAAGATGTAGTCAGATTGAGAGCTATGAAGAGCTCAGAGGAAAACAAGAGGAAACGTGAGGATGACACCTCACGAAGATCTGAGAAACGACACAGAGGGAACAACGACCATAGGAAAGGGTCGGGATTCAAGAAAGGAGATCAGTCGGGTGAAAAACCCAGATGCAAGACCTGCAAGAGACACCATTTTGGGAAATGTCGTTTGGAAGCGAAAACCCAGTCTCACGAAAAGCGATGTGGAATCTGCAAGTCCACAGACCATAAAGCCTTGGATTGCAAGAAGATTAAGGACGCAACTTGTTTTGGTTGTAACGAAAAAGGGCATATCCGGCCAAATTGCCCAAAGAATGCGAAGAAAGCTGACGACGGAAAGAAGACTAATGCGAGAGTCTTCAGAATGGACGCCAAGGAAGCAGTTCTAGACGACAACGTCATTACAGGTACTTTTCTTGTAAATGATGTTTTTGCTAGAGTCCTATTTGATTCAGGAGCTGATAAGTCATTTGTAGATGATAAGTTTTGTAAATTGTTAAACCTTCCTGTCAAAACCTTAAGTGTGAAATATGAGGTGGAATTAGCCGATGGAACCATAGAAACCGCCTCGACTGTTCTTGATGGATGTGTTATATCCATTAGGAATCATTCTTTCCCGTTATCCTTGCTTCCCTTTAAGCTAGCTGGATTCGACATCGTGATAGGCATGGATTGGTTATCACGAAACCAAGCCCAGATTGTGTGCAACAGAAAGCAAGTAGTAGTGAAGACTCCGTCTGGTGAGTCACTCACTATTCAAGGAGATACCCAGCATGGATTGCCTGAGCAAGTGTCCATGCTCAAGGCATCCAGATGCATGCAGAAGGGATGTGTCATTTATATGGCACAAGATACCATTGATGCGCCGAAGCCGAAGATTGAAGATATCCCTGTTATCTCAGAATACCCTGAAGTATTCCCTGAAGAACTACCCGGTTTGCCACCAGATAGGCAAGTGGAGTTTCGGATAGACATCATTCCAGGCGCTGCGCCTGTAGCAAGAGCACCATATAGATTGGCACCAACGGAGATGAAGGAGTTGAGGACGCAGTTAGATGATCTTTTAGCTAAAGGTTTTATTAGGCCTAGCTCATCTCCTTGGGGAGCGCCAATCTTGTTCGTTAAAAAGAAGGATGGATCGATGCGTCTGTGCATCGATTACCGTGAGCTTAACAAGGTCACTATCAAGAATAGATATCCGTTACCCAGGATCGACGATCTGTTCGATCAGTTGCAAGGAGCAAGCTATTTCTCAAAAATCGACCTGAGGTCAGGTTATCACCAGTTGAAGGTCAAAGACGAAGATGTACACAAGACAGCGTTTAGGACTCGTTATGGACATTACGAGTTCCTAGTGATGCCGTTTGGGCTCACCAACGCACCAGCCGCATTCATGGATCTCATGAATCGTGTCTGCAAGCCCTATCTAGATAAATTCGTTATCATCTTTATTGACGACATCCTTATCTACTCGAAGAGCCAAGCTGACCATGAGAAACACCTTCGTTGTATTCTCAAACTTCTGCATCAAGAGAAGCTTTATGCCAAATTTTCGAAGTGTGAATTTTGGCTTCGAGAAGTCCAATTCCTTGGACATGTAGTAAGCGCGCGTGGTATCCAAGTAGATCCCGCTAAAGTAGAAGCAGTCATGAACTGGCAGGAGCCAAAGACTCCTACCGAGATTCGCAGTTTCCTCGGATTGGCAGGATATTATAGGCGATTTATCGAGAACTTTTCAAGAATTGCTGCGCCCCTAACTTCGTTGACTCGTAAGAAGATTAAGTTCGAATGGGGCCCTAAGCAGCAGGAATCCTTCGACATCCTGAAGAAGAAGTTGAGCAATGCGCCAGTGTTGACATTGCCTGATGGTATAGAAGAATTTGTGGTGTACTGTGATGCATCACACACTGGCATGGGCTGTGTACTCATGCAGAGAGGCAAAGTCATTGCCTACGCTTCTCGCCAGCTCAAGGTGCATGAGAAGAACTACACCACCCACGATTTGGAATTGGGTGCAGTTGTATTTGCTTTGAAGCTATGGAGACATTACTTGTATGGAACCAAATGTATAATATATTCAGATCACAAGAGTCTTCAGCATCTGTTCAATCAGAAGGAATTGAACATGCGACAAAGGCGATGGATGGAAACTTTAAATGATTACGACTGTGAAATAAGATACCATCCAGGCAAGGCAAATGTAGTTGCCGACGCCTTAAGCAGAAAGGAAAGGGTGAAACCAATCAGAATCAATGCCAAGCGCATTGAAATAAGAAATAATTTGAATGAAAGGGTGTTAGCTGCACAGAAGGAAGCTGTGTTGGAAGCTAACTATCCTGCAGAGAAGTTAGGAGTAACTGAGGAGCAGTTATCCTACGACAAAGATGGAATGCTACGACTAAACGGACGAATATGGGTTCCAGTTTATGGAGGACTTCGGGATGTTATCCTCCAGGAAGCCCACAGCTCTAAATATTCCGTTCATCCTGGAGCTGATAAGATGTACCAGGATTTGAAAGCAAACTACTGGTGGATTGGTTTGAAAAAGTCAGTAGCTGAGCATGTAGCTAAATGTTTGACTTGTGCGCAAGTCAAGGCTGAGCATCAGAAGCCGTCAGGTTTGCTTCAACAACCTGAAATTCCCAAGTGGAAATGGGAAATGGTGACAATGGATTTCATCACCAAGTTGCCGAAGACGAAAAAAGGAAATGATACCATATGGGTCATAGTAGATAGACTGACTAAGTCAGCTCATTTTCTACCCATCAAGGAGACGTATAGCTCCGATATGTTAGCCCAATTATACGTCGATAAGATTGTAGCGTTACATGGTATACCTATATCTATTATCTCCGATAGAGATACTAGATATACGTCGCATTTTTGGAAAAGTTTCCAGCAATCGTTGGGCACTCGTTTGAATTTTAGTACGGCTTATCATCCTCAGACTGATGGTCAGAGTGAGCGTAATATTCAAACTTTGGAAGACATGCTTCGTGCATGTGCGATCGATTTGGGTGGTAGTTGGGATAAGAACCTACCACTAATTGAATTCTCCTACAACAATAGCTACCATTCCGGCATAAAAGCTGCGCCTTTTGAGGCCTTATACGGTAGAAAGTGTAGATCGCCCATTTGTTGGGCAGAAGTTGGAGATGTCCAGTTGTCAGGACCAGATATTGTTTTTGAGACGACGGACAAGATCGTGCAGATACGCGATCGTTTAAAAGCTGCCAGGGACAGGCAGAAAAGTTATGCGGATCCTAAGCGCAAAGACTTTCACTTCGATGTAGGTGATAAAATGTTGCTTAAGGTATCGCCCTGGAAAGGGGTGATGCGATTTGGAAAGAAAGGCAAGCTAAGCCCGAGATATATAGGACCTTTCGAGATTATCGAACGTGTCGGGTCAGTCGCTTACAAGTTAAACTTGCCTGAAGAACTTAGCGCTATTCATAATGTGTTCCACATCTGTAATTTGAAGAAGTGTTTCGCTGACGAATCACTGGTTATACCGCATACAGATATACACATAGATGAGAGTCTGAAGTTTGTGGAAAAACCTTTGTCGATTGAGGATCGACAGGTGAAGAGGCTTCAAATGGGATGCCCGTAGAGGTCCCGAATATACGTGGGAAGTGGAATCCACGATGCAAGAAAAATATCCTCATTTGTTTCAGTAAATCTCGAGGACGAGATTTCTTTTAAGGGGGTGAGGATGTAACACCTCGAAAAATTTCGTCCAATAATGTCTTGACACGTGTCATAAGGTTCCGGTATGTGAAAACAAACTTTAGAGGGACTAAAAGTGACAAACAGTGAAAACTATGGAACGTAAGGGTCCAAAGTGTCAACAATGGATACGTAGACTCTATGATAACCCTACATAATGTTTATAACCTTAAACGGATGGATCATGGATCATACGAAGCGGAAAATGCACAAAAGTGAGGAATTTCAAACTATAGGGGCCAAAAGTGTCAACATGTTGAATTTATACCTCTGAGTGAACTTTTGGCAGACCCGAAGCTTTGTAATGCTAAAATATACTCACTAGAATATGTGGTAAAAATTTCATGAAGTTTTGATAACGTATGAGAAAGTTATGGCCAAAACCGTACTTGAGGGGTTAAAAGCGTCAACGTCGAATTTCATGGCTTTTCGGTTGAGCGCAAAGTTATCCGAGGACATTACCATGTTGGTAAATGTCCCAAGGTTCTTAAAACCAAGTTTGGGGGTTTACGGGTCAAGATAAGCAGCAAAACATCGCATACGAAGGTCAGGGGCCATTTCTGCCAACAATTGAAAGTTGCTGAACTGACCAGGTCCCTTGCGGACCGTATAGCAGGGACCATACGGTCCGTATGGTCTGCCCAGTATCAGTATTTCGCGAATTAATCTGATTTGGCCCGAATTCTGAGTGGAAACCAGCTTGCAACACCTCCTTTTGCTCCAATAAAAATGCTTGCATGCCTAGGACAACAGTAAGCTCTCTACAACCTCTGAATTCCTCCATAAATCAGATTATTTCATCAATTCTCAAGCACTTGTGATAGTAACAAGAACTCTCAACTTGCAAGAACACTCTCAAGACTTTCTGGAGCAATTCTGAACGACAAGGCAGCCTCTAAGGGTTAACTAAGCTTCATTAGGACCTTTGTAAGCCTTCATATCATTCTATAATTCGTTCTTGCTTTGATTATTAGTTAAAAGTCAAACCGTTGTTCATAAAGTTTGACTTTTCGATTAAACGAGTTTGGCTCTGTCATTTCTCAAATTGAAACCACTGATATGTTGGTATTAATGTGGGAAACAAACCCTCAAAAGGGTATCCTCTGATTCCCACTTTATGCATGCTAATTGTCGAGTCAAAGATGTTCTTAAAAAGTCAACAGAAATCGTTTTTGCGAGATATAGCTTAAATGGTAATGTAGATGACATGCAATCAGTTTGATCATCAAAAATAACTTATGTAAGAATGTGTTTTACCATAATCAACTCGACAATCTTTAGTATAAATACGAATCGGAACCGAAAGTCTTGTAAAACGACTTTTTCGTAGACTATCGATTCGGATCCGTACATGCATGTTTGAGATCTGTATTGGAGACTATTTTTGACTATTTTTATTTTAGTATAACTTTCTGGAATTTTTGATACTTGAGTCTATGCTTAGCCGATTCGTTTGCATGTTTCCGATTTATGCTTAAAGTTGACTATTTTGCCCTTTTTGATATAAAACGTGATTTTTGGAAAAGTGAAAGAGTAGAAATCTTTATTTCTAATATATAAACATGAACCGAAAATTTGAGATCAGTTAGTGGTCCAGATTTTGAGTTATGGCCAATAGCGTAAAACTATATCTTAAAGTTACATAAACGGCGCATTTAGCGTATAACCTATTTCAGGCCACGATTTGATATAAAACTTTTTACCCACTGATGTTATATATTATTTTGGGATTTTTGATGATTTTTATTTAATTTTTGGCTGATCGGATCATACGTCGCTAAGTCGATTCGGCTAATGCCGGTTTTGACCGTTTAAGCCATAAAATGAGTTTTATACGTCCATTTGACCCGAAACCTTTTTCTACTGATTTTATATGTCAAATAAATTATTTTGAGCATTCTGGAAATATAAAAATCTCAGCTTTCTTTTAAAAACCCGGAAACGGCTCTAAATCGCATTTTTAGCGTTTTTAGCGCATAGTAGGCGTTATACTCATTTTAAACATATAAGACTCATACCTACTGATGTAATTAGTATATTTTCATATAATTACAGTAAGTATAAATGTTTTAACCCAGATTTCCAGTTTTGGCATTTTTAGCCCTTGTGAAATTACTAAAATACCCCTACGGTGCATAGTTTGATTTTAAATGTTAAGTTTGGTATATGGGTCATACCCTACTGTTATAATATACCAAATAAAGTATATTTACTGTATAAATCAGACCCGTAACTCATATTTCCAATTTGACTCTTTTATAATCTTTTAAATGACCAAAATGCCCTTCTAAGGCATAAATTGAGTTTAAAATCGTTCGGGGCATAATAGAACATAACTTACTGATATTATATCATATTTAAAGCATATTATCTCAGGGAACTTGCATTTGACTCTTTTGGCTACCCGTAACGCCCTTTTTGCGTTCGGTTCGGTTTACGTAACTAGTTTGCGTAAATTGACCGAAACGGGTCAAACGTTATCATTTTTGTCTCAAAATCCAGAATGTATTTAGTATACCCATATTATACAAGTATCCAGACTTGTCGGGTCTAAATCACATTCTATCCGGTCTTTCGCTTAATCGTGCGCTTGTACCGTATCGTCCTTAAAACTAACCGGTCAAGGCTTAGGCTTAAATAAAAGACCCGTTAGGAATCTAATAGGTTATTATAAACCTTTGTTCCAGATTAGGAGGCCCAGTAAAAGCTACCTACACTTACCGTCTGTGATTCATACTTGCTCAGGTAAATACTTTTTGACTTATTTTCCCTATATGGGCTTGGGGTACGGTATATAGAATACCGCTTGATCGAGCGCACAAATCCTGCGCCTTGGGTGTACAGTCTTGAATAGTTTGTGCGACTCGTTTAAACAGTCTTGTCTTACTTTAGGCTTTGGGGGGTTATTGACCGTGTCCCGGATATCCTTGGCATTATCTTACGAGATGGCCACGACCAGAGCACGGGGTGTAGGCGTACACCCGACGTGTATAACTCTTTAATGTGGTGTGTCATTTAATCTTTAGCCCGGACAGCAGATCCCGGGCCACCAAATGTACGAGTAACATGTAATTCGTTCACAAGTTTATATTGCATAATTATCCCAAGTTAATAAAAATATTTATGCCTTGTGCATTTAAATCAATTTTCAATCATTTTCAAAATGAGTCAGTTGATTTGTATTTACCAGTGTAAACTGACGTATTTTCCCAAAAGGTTAAGTGCAGGTACTAAACGAACTAGGCTGGCTGTTTCCTAAGAGCGTCCACTATAGTCTCGCAAGCTCGGACGACAAATAAACTGTTGAACAATTTATCTTATTTTACTTGATCCGCCTGTGGATCCGTTTCAACTAATTATGATGTTTATTAATACATTTTATATAAAGTTGAAATGAATCTATTTCTGCTTCCGCTGTGCATTATTATATTGTGTTGTTTGTCTATGACGATGCCAACCACGTCACTGTACCCCACACCGGGCCCACCGGTGACACGTGGAGATCGGGGTGTGACAGCTGTGCATTTAAATATTTGTGTTGTTTGACTATGACGATATCATCTACGTCACTACACCCCCACCGGGCCCACCGGTGACACGTGGAAAATAGGGGTGTGACAGTCTCCATTTCAACTAATGAAGAATACACTTTACTGCTTTCATATGTTACTCCTTTGGATTCGCCTAATATCTGGCATAGAGACACACTGCAAACATGATGTCTGGTCTTGAAGCAGTCAAGTACATTAACGAACCAATCATTGCCCTGTATTGAGTTGGATCAACATCTTCAACACTCTCATGATCTGCACCAAGATTGTGATTTTTGCAGATAGGTGTGTTGAAAGTAGTGCAATCCTTCATTTTGAACCGAGACAAAATGTCACACACATACTTTGTCTGATGTATAAATATCCCATCTTTCTTCTGTTCAACTTGCAAACCCAGAAAGTAGGACAGCTCACTCATCGCACTCATTTCAAACTTGCTCTTCATTACCAGCTCAAACTCATGACACATGCTTTCCTCATATGGCCCAAAAATGATGTCATCCATGTATACCAGTACTAGCAGAAAATCTTCCTTCTTTCGCTTGATGAACAGTGTACTTATGACCTCTTTCAAAACCATTCTTTAACAAATGTGTTGACAGTGTCTCATACCATGCCCTGGGTGCCTGATGCAATCCATACAATGCCTTATCCAAATACACTCAGTCTGGATAGTCTTGATCAATAAACCCATTTGGTTGTGAGACATACACCACTTCTTGGACTTTCCCGTAAAGAAACACACTCTTCGTGTCAAGTTGGTAAATTTTGAAGCCCTTGAATGATGCGAAGGCTAAGAACAAATGAATTGCTTCCAACCTTGCCACTAGTGCAAACACTTCATTGTAATCAATCCATTCTTGCTGGTTGAACCCCTTAACGACTAATCGAGCCTTGTTTCTCATCACAACCCGTCGGTCATCTCTCTTGCACTTGAACACCTACTTAGTGCCAATTTCTTTTTCTCCTTCAGGAAAGTCAACTAGCTCCCAAACTTTCAACTTCTTGAACTAAGCTAACTCCTCTTGCATAGCTTCAACCCATGAATTGTCTTTCAGAGCCATGTGCACATTCTTCGGCTCTTCTTGGGCAATGAAGCAGTTATACAAACACTCATTTATAATACCAGTCTTCTCAATCATAGCATACAAGCATGAACCTTCTGCTATACTTTTCCTTGTTTGAACACCTGCATTCGGATCTCCAATAATCATGTCAACTAGATGATCCATGTTTGCTCGTGTAGTAGCAATGGTATCAACTTCTAAATTTTCACCCAGGTTAGATCCAACCTCTCCCTGAATATTCTGATCAGCAAACAGATTAGTGAAGTCCTCCTCCTGAATAGGTTCATACTCACTATCGCTTGAATCCTGTTCAGCTGCACTAGAGGAAGTTCTAGAAGCATCTGTCATCGATATACTCGATCTCGGCATGAAGTAGCCATCTTCATCCTCACTAATCACAGTTTGAATCAACTGAGACTCATCTGCATTGGAAAATTCAGGAATATTAAATGATTTAAAAACACTGTCATAATCATATAATATAGCTGGACCAGTCGTTGATTGTTGAGGCATATAAGCAGTAATTTCAACATTAAACACAACCTCGTTTTACCAGTATGTAGATTAAAAACCCTTTTATTCGGTGTTCCAGGTACACAACCTAGGACATATCCTTTGTGTGACGCTTCGCATTTCTGTACTTTCCTTATTTAGAAAGTGTAATCGTATGTCTATTTTTGGAAACTTGTAATTTCGTTGTATTTGTATTTCCTTTCCAAACATTGTAATTCGAGACTTTGATCATAATGAAACTCGATTATTTTATACATTATCTTATACATACTTGTGTTATACGTGCAAACTTGAATACATGCTCATACTCGAAAACTCATACTTGGAATACTTGAAACATCGTTTATACATGTATTATACATATACACTACACTTGTATGCTTGAAATACTTAAAACCAGCTAAAATACGCGAAACCGGCCAAACTTAACCCTCTCATGCGACTGGACTACCCTTCGTGCGAACTAAACTTCTTCGAGCGAAGAGACCATCTGTGCGACTGGCTTCAGTCGCACAAAGCTTCCCATCCGCACCAAACTTACTCTGCATCTATAAATACGAGAGCATTTCCTCACTTGACACTTTCTAATCGCTTAAACTTTCTCTCAACTCACTGAACTTATGCATTTCAGACAAAGCATTCCAGCAACTTCTAAGTGAGTTTTAGCTCACGTCCATAACCATTTTCTACTATCTCCTTCTAATTCTTCTACTTTTCTTCAAGTCTTCGTACTAGGATAACCTCATGAATGGTTTTCACAGATTTGCCATGGCAGTCTAAGGTGATACCTCACCACTTTGAGGCTAAACAAAGACTTTACATTCTGTTTTTATTCAAGCTTTTATAAAAATACTTTTCTATTCAGGAACTTGGTGAAATCTTGAACCCACCAAGCTCACAACTAAGGCTATAGTTGTGGGTTAGTGTTGAGGTGGATTTCAGCCAAGAAACAATTCTGTTCGCACAAAACAGAACCCACTCGTACAAAACTAGATCCATTCACACGAGTAGTCTGTTCGCACGACTGAGTCCCTTCGCACAAATGGACTTTCTGTTACTTCCCGTTCATGCAAAATTTCAAGTGTTGACACCATCCAGGATTCCCCATCTTTAATATGGACGAACTTGTGATTTGGTAAAAGTGTGAACCATGGGAGCTCTGGCTTTCCAAACTAGTTCCACTACCTCACTTGTACCTTGTAAATGAACACCCAAGCGGTTTTCCAGAATCAAAGTACGTTAACCCCGCCTCGCCTCCAACACTTGCCATGTTGGGAGTGACACGCCCGGGTTGTTCATACTTGACTGCTTGGTTAATTTTATTTATTTATTTATTTATGTTATTCATGACCAACCAAGCCTATCAACTATGTCAATAAACTTTGAGCTTTAGTGAATCGTATAATGAGGTGTTCGTACCTCCATGCGTGACTTTCATGAATTCTCTGACATTACTGGACTATTAATAATAAGACTATATAACATAAAATATAAATCCTAGCCAAAACTAGGACGTTAACCGGCTTATGGTTAAGTGTCTCGAACAGGCCCCATTCGCACGAACAGGCCCTTTCGCACGATTTGGCATTTTTCTGTCCGCGCAAACTGGCATTCTGTCGCACCAGACACCTGTTCGCACGAATGGATCTTCCACTCACACGAACAGTGTTGTGAGCTTCGGTTATCTTTTTATCTTTTGTTCTAAGTTCCTCGTTGATGATTCTAATGGGAAATTTGGAACCCGTGAAATCACATAAACTTAGTGTCACAACGAGTGCTTAGACGAGATATACTTTCGTGATTATATATATATACATATATATTGTACTTTAATTCCAATCCGAATTCTTCGTTCGACTCCAAGCAACTCTCACACCTTCGTTTAACCCTTGTAGGGTAATCACGATGTTCCAACCCTCAACTTGTCAACTCCCGGTTTTATTGGGAAGCATGCAAAACTATGAGTATACTCCACCCCTTTTACTTTTTACACTTTGGGTGCAACACATTCATGTTATTCAACTCACACAAACACTCATACTTTATGCTTAATCACAAACAAACAATCCAATATACATGCTTAATATGTTATGCTTGAATTCGTGTTTACTGGACTATTCATATGCTTTATACTTGTTATTAACTTCGTACAAGCCTCCCTTAACATGTATAGCGCTATAGGAGTAACGCACCGCCCGTATTCTTGAGGTTATGTTAAGTTAGAAAAGAACGGTCTTATCGTTGCTATGATAAGATTACGCTAGCGGTAATCTTTGGGTTGACGTTTATAGGTGCATGCAAGTTATAAGTAAATTTTAGACAGAAAGTTTTGCCATGTGGATTTGTTTAAATTGTTATACTTATGCTAGTAGATAACCTTGTATACTCACCAATACTTTTTGTATTGAACTATACTTTGAAATGTGTTGCAGGAATATGATGACCATGATGATGAAATCTAGTAGGAAGGACTAGAAACACATCTTAGAAACTTTGTAACGTTGTTGTATTTGTTTCTTGTACTTGTTCTATTTGCTTCATGAAAAATGTGGTATTTTGTTCCCAACGAGTTGACGTTAACCCGCACGTTGTGGCGGGATGTTGAAATGATGTCCTTAATGTTAAAACATGAGATGTGTCCCGCCCTTGTTTCATAGAAGGGGTTTAGTTAAGTTATTTGTCGGTTTTGACGTTTTATATTGAGCGTTATATTCTTTTTGAATGATGCGAAAATAGATGTAATAAACCCGACTCTAGAAACCTACAATTCACATAATGAATATCAACCTTAATTTAAAATAAATTAAATATTGGTAAGATAAAGAGAAATAATTATTTATAAGAGTTATTAATTGTTGCAATTATATATATGCATTAAACATACCCAAAAAAATTCATCTCATAACAAATATTCATTAATGTCCTTCATTCATTCTAATATAACATAAATTATAAATTATACAAAAAGCTAATATTTCCACAAAATGCATGGCAATTAATGGTAGAGGGAGACTGCATTTTGTATTTATAAAAGAAAATAAAACTATGTATATAAAAAAGAAAGGAAAAAAGAATTAATATATATGTGAATAAATAACAAAGAAAAAAGGAATTAATACATAAGCCCACTGCGATGGTTGCTTTTGACGCTTCAAATTTGTGGTGATATACTTATGCAAGTACCATCAAAATGACATGACACCACACATTTCTACTCTTCAAACTCTCAAAGGTTTCTTCAAAAACATAAACACACATTTATTTTCATCAACAACACCATCATGGTGTCACCACAGCATCACCACCGTCCACGGAAGCACCGCAAGTCCACAACCATAACACCACCACCGAATCACAGCAAGTCTGCAACAGTATCTCATGCGGTTAGTCGCTAATCTGACTCCACCGCCATCATCTCCATCCTTCCCAACGGCACTCCGCTCGTCAACGACTAGTCACTAATCCGACGACTACTCAAGATCAAAGGAGGTTTTCCAGTGAACAGGTCGGTTGAATATAATGGCGACGATGAAGGATAACAACAATTATAGTATCCATATCGATCACTAATAATTAAAATCGCAAGACAACAATGAAAGCAAACCCTATAATTTCGTTGTCAAAAGTGACAATGATTATGATAACGTGAATGTGGTGGTGGCTTTGTGGATTATAAAGGGTGCCAAACGATGGCAATTATGGGGGAAACGGTGGTGACGGTCGAAGAAGACGCGTGGGAGTACGAAGTTACTACCGTAATTGAATACTTGCGACAGTTCCATTACGATTGTGTTAATGTTTGTGTAATTTGGAATGTTGGTGTCGGTTCTTTTGTTGTCCGACTTTTTGAATAGTCGCGTTGGTTTGGTTAAGATTTGATTATGTATATTTCATTTTCCGTTATGTTAATGTGTGTGCCTAATTGTATATATGATAAATGACGCCTTTTTTTAACGTTTTACAACCTGATCAGACACAACCATTTATAACCAAAGAGGGGGGTTTTCTTTAATAAAATTTTTAATCTTTCGAACTAACATGTCTTTAAACAAAGGGGTGTATCCCAAGTTGGTTTTTATAGTTATATATAATGTTGTATGTGAATATTTATCAATGAAGTGAAAGTCGGTTTTGTTAAATATTGTCACAAAGTAGTGTTATGAAGTCTCTAGCAATCTCATTTTCATCTCACTCCGACGTTTCCGCCATCGATTGGGGTGTGACACTTCGTCAGCTACCTCACCGAATTTTTGTTTATCTTTATTTTTCACAATTGTGTAGGGTAATCCAAATGGTTCAAAGCCTTTTAAGTTTGGTTTCTCGTTAAACATAAGTTTATGGCATGTTTTGTTAAAACGTTTAATAGTTAAAACTTTATTTAGGACATAGCAAGCTGTATTCACAGCTTCTCCCAAGAAAAGAAGAACTGGAAGCTTTAAATTAGAATGCATAGTCCTGGCGGCTTCAATCAACGTCCTGTTTTTCCTCTCAATGACTTCATTCTGTTGAGGTGTATAAGGAGCAGAGTATTGATGTTCTATTCCCTCGCGAAGACAATAGAGATCCAGAATCCGATTCTTGAACTTCGTGCCATTATCACTCCTTATCCTCTTAATGTGAGCTTCATGACATTTTCCAATTTTGTAAAAAGATCTATCAGTAGTTCCGCTGTCTCATCCTTTGTACCTAAAAAGAAAACCCATGAATAACATAAGTAATCATCATTGACAACTAAACAATAGTACTTTCCAACTATGCTCCTTACGTTCACTGGACCGAATAAATCCATGTGAAGTAATTCATAAAGGGCATCTATGGAATTTACTGTTTTAGATTTGTGAGGTTTCTTATGTTGTTTTCCCTTTTGACACGAAAGACATTTATCTTCCACATGAAACCTCCGCAATGGCACCCCTTTCACTAAATCATTTTTAATAATATAATTCATTTTCCTATAGTGAATGTGGGCCATGCGCCTGTGCCACAACATTGACTCAGCCTCAGATGCTTTTGACAATAAACACGCCATCACTGTGGAAGAATCCTTAACACCCATGTCCATGGCATAAGTATCGGTCATCCTCGGTGCTCTCATCACTATCTAATCGTCCGGTATCACCAAAGCCTCAGACTTGGTAAAATGGACCAAGTGACCCTTGTCGCAGACTTGTGACACGCACATCAGATTGTGTTTAAACTACTCGACATAGTTCACTTTATCCAGCGTGATCTTCCCGTTGGTCACTTTTCCTCGACCTAAAATATGACCTCTGTTAGCACCTGCAAAATTCACATAACCTCTATCTATATTTTCAAAATCAGTCAACAATCTCGCAACCCCCGTTATGTGCCTAGAGCAACCACTATCAACATACTATAAGTTGATAATCCTCCTTAGTAGCTCCTGCACACACCAACCAAAAAATAGTTAGATTGGGGGATCCAAGCCTTAATGAATGGTCTTGGGTCTTCCAAATTCATCAACTACTTAAACATCCATCCAATATCCATTACTCCTAACTGGAATCTTGGATCTAGGACTTGTTGATTGAAATGAGGTTTGATTTCCATGAGGTCTCTGGTCCTGAGGATTCCTATGCATGTTTGGACTCTGCGACCTTTGGAAATTTTAATTTTGAGACCTTGAGTTTGGACACACATAACCTGAGTTCGATTAAACTCTAGATTGATTCCAAGAATTTTGATTTTATAATTTCTAAAGCCATTGTTATAAAATTTTCGACCACCATTATTTTGGTATCGAGTTTGATATTGACCTGACTTCTGAAATTACTTGATTGACCATTAATAGTGTTCATTCTTGGTGAACTACTCCTAGGTCTCTCATATCTGCCTGACGTATATTCAGGCTGAAACCTTTGTTGATTTCTTTGAAAATGAGGAACTTGTTGAGTTCTTTTTTCAGCCTTATCTACACCAACAACAACACCCACTTGTTGCTTAGGGGCATATGTCTTTGGAGAGTTAGACACTCTCTGCTCACCATCACCATTCTTTTCTGGTGATTTTTCTCTCCTTTTCTCACTGACTTGTGCTTCACTCTTTTTGTTAGGACAACAGCTTGCTACATGTCCCTTGATGTGACATTTGAAGCGATCTTTTTGCCGAAAGCTTCTTTACAGAAGCCTTTGGACTAGATCCTTCATGTGATGATGATGATGATGATGATGCCTTAGAAGGACCTTGTTTTGTTTTCTCAATTTCAGATTTTTCTATGTATATTTTTAGCAAACTGCACATTTGATTCAGTTTCAATAACAGTTGTTTCATTTTTTCATGTCACTTCCTTGAACAAAATTAATCTTTTTAACGAAAGTTTGCTTTTTATTTTTAGGAAGTGCACTCCTTGTTTTCAAAACGCTTTCCCTGTTATTTGCCTTCTTGACACTCATCATCATATTCAGACACATCACACCATTCTGTTTGGAACTACTCGGTGCATCTGATACAAAATCTGTTAAATCATTTTCATCTGGCAAGAACAAATAGTCATGAATAATAGGTGGTGGAACTGCATTGAAGTCCTGGAAGCCCACGCTTTTCTTGTCATTACTTTTCTTCAAGCCACCCATCATGTGTTTCATTACAAAAGAGGAATCTCTGAATTGATTTAATTTCTTTTCAAGTTCAACAATTTTCAGTTGTGCTTCTGACAACTCTTTTCATTTTTCAGAAATCTCTTTTGTTTTCTCACTCAATGTATCATGAGCTAAGTCTATAATTGAAGTTTTTCATTTAATTTGCAGGTTAAAATGTTGATTTCATTTTCGTAACCTTTAATTTTCTTCAAATATAAGACTCGTTTCCTTTTACAAAAAAGTTTGATTCATTGAAGCTCGATAGATCATTTATCAGACATTGATTTTGTTTTGATAACATATCAACCTCACCTTGTAATCCATGACACTTTAAACAAATTAAACTAACAAGATTAGAATTTACCACTCTCGTTGATTTGCTCAAGTCGGCCATATAAGCAGCAAATTCAGCGGCCTTCTTCTTATCTTCAATATCCTTCTCTTCGTCAGACTTTAAGTTTTCCTCTTGAACGTTTTGTTTTCTGATCAACATTAACACTTTCAACTTCAATCTCATTCTCTACCTCAGCATCTACCTTTACTTCTGCATCATCACCTATGGCAATCTCTGCCATGAAAGCCTGTGTGATGTTTTCATCACCTTTTAGATGAATGCTCCAATCATAAGAACCTTCTCGTCCTGTTGAGATCAAAGCTTTTGAGCCAGTGTTATTTGATGCATTCGTGTTGCTTGGGACTCTTGTATGTTAAAACCAAGACCTAAGACGTTGTTTAGGTGCGGATTAGATTGAAATGTATAGCTACGCAAGGACTTCATACGTGCTAAACCGTTTGGTAAGTAGATTTGTCATACGTAGGATGATTGTGGAATAGAATGGTATGTATCGATATTTATAATCATGCAAGTGGGAGAGTGTTATGTATCTAAGGGTAATTAATTATGTGTAAAATGGTCATAGGACCCTTAACACCTTGTTGGTCCTAATAAATACACGAATGTAGATTAGGATGACGGGTCAAGATAACCCGTACATGAGATTTGTGTGTACATACGTATGTATTGTAATTTTGCTGATCATATTGTTATAAGAATGGAAACGAAAGTGCAGACATGTAAGGTTAAATGCATGAGAGTAAAAAATTAGGATCTAGAGATCGGATCTGAAATTGTAACCAGAAGGGATCTGAATTTGCGGAGACATTTAGACATGATTATTGAGTTTTTGTAGACGTATTCCCCCATTGTGAGTGTTTTGCATGAACTCACTTACTTAGCAAATAAAAAGATTATGTGGCGATTGCAAGTTGTTCAGATGTTTCATACAAAGCGAGGAATGGTTGAAAATCGAGTCCGGATGTAGATGGTACGGGGGCGTGGTCACTTAGTCGTTCCGACACTATATTTTATAGAATGCATCAGAAAACAATGAAAGACGTAACGCCTGTAATGTATTATAAAATGGTTTCCAAACGATAAAGAATGTTATATAAAGTAATAAATTTTCTGGTTCGCATTCCGAGGCATGTTTTATGTTAAATCGATTTAGGTTGTTACAAAAATAAGAAGAATATGGAGGATTTGATGGATTGAGAGACTTCAGGCCAACTAAATCTTTTCCTTCACCAGCGTGAACTACAACATACTCCTTCTTTCACGACCGGTTACACTGATCAAACACCATTGTTCAATGCTAGTAACGCCGGCCGCCCATGCCGCATGTCATGGGCGTTGGTCGGTTACACACAACCAAAGTTTCAAGTTTAGCAGTTGTAAATTTAACCTAGGTTAATTAGCGAGTTGGATAGTTACAACAATGCAGGTTTAAAAAGGGTTTTCACATAAGAACTAAACCATACACACACATAATAGCCGAGTGTACCTATTAGATAGTATTTTAGCTACATATAAGAACCGGATATGATCAATCCGTGGGCACAGTGGCTCCCGATAATAAATCTTTGTCATTGTTTAACTCATTAATAACAAGAAGAGCTTAGTATTTCACTTAAGTATCATAAAAATATAGCACATCTAAGCTTACAAACACGATTTTTTGATCAATCAAGGAAGAATATCACTTTAATCTCAAATTCATTTATCTAACAAATGAGATGGATACATTAAGAGGTCACAAAATACATATGTAACTAGAATCTTACTAAAGAAATCTAGTCGATAAGTAGTTACCATAAAAACAAGCTAACCATTTGAAATCATGCAAGTAAAACCAAGTAATACAAAATATTTATAAAAGGGGATTAATTTCCCATCAAGAATCACAAATCCAACAACCACTTGAAAATATGCATAATCCATGACCAACCGGTTTGTTAACCTGTTAGTGCTTTCTTAGTGCTTTGGTGAACTTACAATGAGGTTATTACCTCCATTCATGATTTTTGTGATCTATATGACTATAATATAACTAAATGACGCGACTGAACTCACAACGTGACTGTTAAATAGTTAAAACGTTCGAAACAAAGTATTGTCCGCACAAACAGACACCATTCTCACTCTCACGAAGGGGACTTGAGTGCGAAGGGTACTTTTCTGTTTCATGCGAATGGTCCTTCGCACAAATGGGTTGTGGTGTTCGGTTTCCGTTTATTTCAGTTCTACGTTCCTCGTTACTGATTCTATTCTATCGGGCAAATCAGTACCCGTGAAATCACAGTAACTTAGTGTCATAACGAGTGCATAAACGAAATATAATTTCTGTTTAATCATACCTTCATACTATATACTTATGTACTTTACATTCCAAATCCGAATCCTCCTTTCAAACTCCAACACTCACACCTTCGTTTACCCACCTGTTGGGTAACCTTGATGTTTCAGTGCTCTCGTCAACTACTCAACAACTCGCGGGATTAACTAACGAAGATTAGCAAAACTGTGAGTATACTCAAACGTCATTTTCCATTTTACACTTTTGGGTGCAATATGTTTACTTATCAACCTACACAGTTACACTTGCATTTTATGAGTATACACAGTGGCTCCCGATAATAAATCTTTGTCATTGTTTAACTGATTAATAACAAGAAGAGCTTAGTATTTCACTTAAGTATCATACAAAATATAACACATCTAAGCTAACGAACACAATTTTTTGATCAATCAATGACGAATATCACTTTAATCTCAAATTCATTTATCTAACAAATGAGATGGATACATTGAAAGGTCGCAAAATACATATGTGACTAGAATCTTGCTAAAGAAATCTAGTCGATAAATAGTTACCATAAAAACAAGCTAACCATTTGAAATCCTGCAAGTAAAACCAAGTAACACAAAATATTTATAAAAGTGGATTAATTTCCCATCAAGAATCACTATCCAAGAACTACTTGAAAATATCGCATAATCCACCTAAGGTTGATTAATACTTGATCTCTATATTTAGGTAGTGTTCGTTTCATTAAATATAAAAGAATTGGATTTTGCGCTGGAACTGAAATTTGATTAGAAATTTTTGCGTGTTTGTTTCACAGAATGATACGAAACTTAGATCGAATGGGAATGTAGACCCCTTCCTTATGTTGTTAAATTCAAATTCACTTTTTTATTCCAAAATAAAATCAACATATCAATTTATTAAGATTCCATGAAACAAACTCTCGTCTTAAAGAAAATCACTATTAACAGAACTCTAAAATACTTATTCACAGAACTCTAAATTCGTCTTAAAGAAAATCACTATTCACATAACTCTAAATTAAAAAAAAAAAAAAAAATTAAGATACAAGAAATCTCTAAATATTAAAACGAAAATAAAGATAAAAGAACCTAATATAAATACGGATGATCTTTAACAAACCCTACCGCAAGTGCAACAGTGTACTGCCGGCGCAACATGGGTGACATGAACGTCGATACGCCGTCGTGTTGATGATTTGAGATCCGATTCGATTTTGCCATCAGAGTTGCGTCAGCGAGGTATCAGGTCGCATGTTGATGATTTGAGATGTTCATAACATGTAAATAGGGTTTTATAAGGTTTATGATTGCGGATCGTTCTGGCTTTCGTCTGTTGGAATTATCAGCATAACATTATGAGGTGAGAAGTCTCTCTCTTCAATAAAACGGTAATGATCTTATGTGCTTTTTTATCAACTGAGAAAAATAATGGTGAAAAATGTTAATCAAAATGTGTTTTGCTGTATAAGGAATTTATATAAGATAATAAGATTTCAAATTTATAATTTGTTCTACCTGGTTTCAGTAGATATGCTATCTAGGTGCTTTAGTGATGGCTTGATATGGGATAAAACGTATAAATGAAAGCGTCTCAACCGGTTTGAATTCTTTTGGCTGAAGTATTTGATCTGCTTCACCATAAAAACCCCTCCTAATTTATATCCATCGATATCAACTTCTAGAAGATCTTTCACAGGTGCAGGTTTATAACGCGCAAAGAATTTGCAGGGGCATGACAACCCTATAGCAGCTCTGTGCTTGACTTCATCGACCGCCTCATTGACAACTTTCACAAATGAATCAGAATGTCGTCGTTTTGAATACGCTCGATTTGAGTACATATTGAAGTTGGCTTCAAAAGGAATGAGATTCTTTGGATCTAACCATTCGTATGTATTATCGCCATAAAATGAAACAAGCATACAACCTTCTTTCTTTGATTTTCGAATCTTGGTACTTGATAGGGCTTCATGGTAAATAATGCTAGGCCACCAAGGGTAACGGTGAACTTTTGCCTAACCAAATCATCGATCATTCTTTGAGAATCATTTACCACTATGGTAATTCTCATACTTAATTGGTTTTTATGAACGATTGTGAGTGAAATGTGGCGCAACATGTCATTACCTTTGGTGGCCTAGCATTATTTATCATGAAGCCCTATCAAGTACCAAGATCCGAAAACCAAAGAAAGAAGGTTGTATGCTTGTTTCATTTTATGGGGATAATACATACGAATGGTTAGATCCAAAGAATCTCATCCTTTTTGAAGCCAACTTCAATCTGTATTCAAATCGAGCGCATTCAAAACGATGACATTCTGATTCATTTGTGAAAACTGTCAACGAAGCGGTAGACGATGTCAAGCATAGAGCTGCTATAGGGTTGTCTTGTCCCTGCAAAATTTTTGCACGGTATAGACCTACACCTGTGAAAGATCTGCTAGAAGTCGATATTGACAGATATAAATTGGGAAGCGTTTTTACATTGAAGCAGATCGAAGACTTTAGACATGAATTCAAACCAGTTGAGACACTTTCGTTTATACAACAATTGGCGTTGGATTCAAGAGATGTCCAACTAGATCTTAATCAGAAAAAGGAAGTAGCCCGCGTTCTTGCTTATAGAAAAGCAAACTATGAAGAAATTGACGAGCCTTATTTACAAGCATTTGGTGTTGATCCTAAAAGGCTTGGAGGTTATATAGTGGCTTCGATAACCAGGAGACATGTTTTAATCAAGGTAATCGTTTTATGTTTGAATTTGAATATTTAATGATCATGAGGCCCTTGGATAGCATTCCTAATTTCCTTGTGTTGCTTATACATTTCCATTTATATATGTGAGCTTTTTGAGTAAATTAACAGTTTTGGCATTGTTGTGTTGATTGAGTAGAGTTGGTTACTTGAATTCTTATTAACCAAAGTGATTTGAACTATAAGTTAATGATCTTTTTACAGCATTGGCAAGTTTTAACTTATTTTACATCATAAAAGGAGTTTTTTAGTTCATTTTTTATTAAAAAAAGTTTGATCTTTGATGCAAAACATTTCAGTAATTATATTTATATTTGATCTTTACATGTCTTCATTGTTATGAGAATTCATTCATTTACAGATGTACCTCACTATGTTATTGGTATATATTGCATATCCAATCGATCATCCTTCTGAGGCTGAAAGCGAAGGTCAGAAGAAATCCAAAGTCAAACTACACCTCAGAAAGATAAACCGCATGCTACTAGAACGAAACCGTCAGAGAAGAAAAAGCTTGATCCTAACACCAAGAGTTCTGAGAATCATGTCCCTAAGAAAAAGACTAAACGGTCCAAATGCGAGGTTGAACAAAAGCTTGATCTCAGTTCATCTACTATCGTTGTTTATGAACAAGCTTTGTTCAAAGGTGAGCTTGAAAAAAAGCTTGATTCCAGTTCTTCTACTACCACTGTTAAACGACAACAACCATTATCCAAACGTGAGGTTGAAGAAACGTGTGATTTCAGTTCATCTACTACCTTTGTTAAAGAACAAGCCTCATTGACGGGCTCTAAACACTACTCACCACCAACACCAAAACCAGTGAAGAAAGGACACAGATCAATAAGCACAACGTCTCTAGCAATGATCCTTTTTATGCAGTTTCCACCAGGTACCACCCTGCCATCTGCTTCATAGCTGAAAGCTAAGTTTGCTCGATTTGGACCGTTACGCATCGCTTATTCGTATCAGTTGGGCCAAATCAACATGCAGATTGGTGTTTAATAAAAAGTGTGAGGCTGAGGAAACTTACACGTATGTGGTCAATAAGAAACTATTTGGTCAAACTAAGGTCAACTTATTGGTTGCAGCCGGAAATTTCTACAACTGAGCTGAACCTAGGCAATGCTCTGGTGAATCCAATTGTTCGGCGATATCAAGAAATTTATGCGAAGTATCGGGAAGAAGCTGATAGAAGTCATGTGTAGGTTGGCCATGGCGGTATTGACATTTCTGAGAAGATGTTATATCTGCTCAATGAATGCAACTGCGTTGTTTCGGGATCAAATTAAGTGACCGTGTTGTTTTTGTTAAAATTTAGGCATTTTTACAATTTGGGCTTGGTATTCTGCCTTTCTCAGTACTGTAATTGTTGTTTGGTTGTTAACTTGTGGTAGCCTGTTTGCATAATCTAGTTACAATAACAAATTAGCTAAATTTAGATGCTTTTGTCGACATTCTCACACTTTTGAATGTGTTGGATGTTGGATTATGTGCTGTGAGATGATACACCAATGTCGCCACCAGCCTTGTATGAATCTAAGGGTAGCACACATAGGACAATCAGGCCACCATTAACATATAATATAGGTATGACAGCATAGTCATAAAGGTTATATTGCAAGTGTTACAACCATAGTTTAAAAAATGGCAGGAGTGTGCTTCAAGGCGAGGTGCCCAAAAAAACGAGTCTGAGGCGCTAAGAAAGTTGCGCCTCCGGGTTTTGATGTTTGTTTGTTTGTGTTTTTTTTTTTTTTTTTTTTTTTTTTTTTTTTTTTTTTACTTTTTTTGGCAATTTCAAACATTTCATGCTTTTTTTATGTGTGTTTTTTATGTTTTTATTTATCTGATGATAAAATTAGTTAGTATTTTATTTTTTATAAAATATATAATTTTTATATTTATTTTTTAATTTCTCCTCGGGCTTACGCCTTGTGTAAGGGAAAACGCCTCGAGTAAATAATTCCGTACTTTTAAACCTTGGTTACAATATCAAATGATGAGTGTATAGGGTTATCGTTTATTTGTTTATCCAATAAACAGAGGAGACAGAAACAAGTTGGGCGCACCTCAACATAACCCATGGGACTTAAAAAGAGTCCACAGGTTACTCCCTTGATGGGCGGGTTTTGTGCAAGTTTTCCAAGTCTGTTTTGTGTCTTATCTTTTTAAGGCCGAGTTATCTTCAGTCATGTTGTCGATTCATTATGATACCCTAGCCAAATCCAAATTCTAGAGGCTTAGAAATTTCTTGAAGAACTGAAGAAGTCTCAAGTATACATTGCCAAACGGTCATGTCGGGTGAGGTAACTAGGTGATACCGGGTCAGGTCAAAACATGCTGTTTTAAAAAGTGATCAATTTGGTTTGGGTCAGAATGGGTTATGACAAAAATGACTTTGGGTTGAAACAGACCATTTTATAAAAAGCCTCAGGAGACCAATCCAGTAGCTTATCAACTGCTGCAGCAAAAAAGCGAAAACTTTAGACTCAGTATTCATGATCATATAGTAAATTCAAAGCAAAACCCCACCTGGTTCATACAAAACCCACCTGCAGCATTTCCATATCAAAAACTGGATTTGCATATCAAAACCTACCTGGATCATGCAAAAATTGGATTGCCAATGGTGCCATAGTGATGTTCTTGATGATAATTGCCTCTCTAAATCTGAATCTTTGCGTTTTCATTCTCATAAATCCGTTTGCTAATACACTTCTCTCTTCTTTAGATTCGGTAATCCCTTTGTGTTTTCATTCTCATATTTAACCACAGGGTCTTGGGTCAGTGGCCACCGATACCCATTTAGTGTCTCTTGAGGCCTCCCATTGCGTGGAGGTCGCGGGTTCGAATCCTGGGTACTCCAGGCTCTTCAATCCAATCAAGTTGGCAAGGGTATTTACCGCCAGGGATCGTTGTCGGGTCGTGAACTGGGAAGGGAGATCCCTTCCGTGGCTAAGGATACCGTGCACCTATCCTTTTTTTTTTTTTAGAATTACCTATTTGTGCTCATCCGGGATTGAGTGATTGTAACTAATCAATTTTGTTCAATTTTCTGAGCAAATCCAAGCCTCTTGATGTGTAGTGATTTCTTTATCCGAGTGAATAAATTTTACTGCAAAATCAGTTTACATGTTCTCTTCTGTAATTTACATGTTCTCATTTTGTTCCTCAGCGTCAGATTACGGACTGATCATGTTGGTTTTGGGTCGGTGAGGGATGTGAATCGGACTTAGCATTTGATAGTCGCCAAATCTTATCTGTGTGTGGATGAGGATCCCTATTATATATGGTGTCCTGATTTGCATTCTGTCTGCTCTCTATTGAACTAGTTTGCTAAACATCATATCATGTGTTTTATGTTCTTGGATATATAATCTGGAGTTCTGACCAAAACAGGTTTTGATATTACAATTTCTCTAATCTTTGTATTGTTTAACCTTGTTATAAAATTCTAACATTGTTTTATGCATTTGTACTTTTAGATTAAATGTACACTTCTCAACTCATATAAGTGCAGATAATTTGGTTCATGATCGGTAGGCCTATGGCTAAGGATTGGTGTTCTGAGTTTTATAGATAAGAAAGACATACAAAAGAATACGAAAAGGAAAAAGAAAAGAACTTGAAAGATAGTTTATTACTTTATTCGTGTTATCAAGTTGTAAAAAATATATATATAAAATATGAAAAAGAACGAAGTATAAAGCTTTTCATATTCTTTTGTATGAGAGAGGAAGAGAATAAAATATGTCACATCTACCAGTTATATATAAATAGCTAATAATCTTTAAAAAATTAACTTCTATAATTAAAAATTCTTTTCGAGAAAATTTCCTTTATTTCTCCTTAAAACATTCTATAATTTAACTAAATCTTATATTTCTTTAATTTTTTTTAACCAATTAGTTTTTATTCTTCATCTCTATTCCAATCACAACCACTTATATATTACTTTTTTTTTATCTTGCTTAGATATTTAATGAGAAATAAAGAAAGTCTCTAAATTCTAGGGATGAAGACAAAATGTGAATATGCTCTTAGAGTATTCACATCCATTCCGCTAAATTGTGTGAGTGGGGTTTTTATAATATAAAAAGTATAAAAAGTGGTTGTGAGTGGAGGAGAGAGAAAATGTTACTGTTCATCTGTATATTTGAAAAGACACTGTTCACGCCCTATAATTTTTTAATATATTTTGAAAGTGGTTGTGAGTGAAAGAGAAAGAAAAGATAATAATAAAGGTATAAAAATATATTATTTAATTGAAAAGGAGAGAGAAAATGTAGTGTATTTTAGTGTAATTTAGGGTGAAAAAATGGTGGAATGGATGTGAATGCTCTTAGAAGTTAGAAGTGCCATAACAGCAAAACCATTATATATATATATATTATATATATATTAATTGAAACTTATGATAAATAGTAAATCAAACTTATGGTGAATTCAGGTTCCAAAAAAGAATAATGTTTTTTGTGATCATATCCTGGAGACGGCAGAGCATTTGTTTTCGGGATGTATCTTTGCGACTGGAATTTGGACGTCAATAGCCTCTTGGTGTGGCATTCCAAACATCTTCGCTTTTGCGGTCAGAGATATTGTGTCAATGCATCTATCGGTGGGATTGAAAGGTGTTAAGAAGATTGCGTTTCAAAGGATTATGTTCATCGCATTGTGAAGTATTAGCTAGAAACTGTAGGTTCACCCGGAGGATCGAGTAACCTCTATTCCCTGTTTTCCGACAAACCCGAGAGTGCGGAATCCAAACGGGTAAGTTAAACCAAGTTACGAACACGTAAAACACAAGATTCACCGATTAACACTCCATTGTATTAATCTAGAAAACGGTTACAAAGCAATGTTTACAAGATGCTCTCATAAACTCTCAGTGTGTGTGTGTTTACAGTGTGTTCGCTCTGAAATCTATTCAGACTTCTCTTTTGTTTCTATCTGTTGTCTGGGTATTTATACTAACAACATGACAAAATCCAATCCTGGACGAAAACCCATCGACGAACACCAATATCTCGACTGGATTTCGTCACATGTGTGTTTTCGCCATAATATCTCGACGAAATCAAAGTGATTTCGTCACTTTGATGTGCCTGGGCTTGGTCTTCGTCCAAGAGAGTTGGCCCAATACAAACCAATGGCCCAAGTATAGGTTTCGGCCTAAGTGATAATGGATTGGCCCAATGGTAGAAGTTGATTGGCCCAACAGAGCATCCACGTTCATGAATTGGCAGTTTCTATAGAAACTTTCATTTAGTCAAGGTTCATGACATCATCATGACATCATCATGATGATGTCATGATGATGTGTCAGCGGGAATCGGTCCACGGCTCTCCGTGCTTCGCGTGTCGAACTCTGGGGTGCATGACGGAGGAATGTCGTGACGTCGGGCTTAAGCCGAACCTAACCGAGTCGAACCGAACCGAGTCAAACTGGACCGAGTCGCATCCACATAATATGTATCAACAAACTCCCCCTTGGACACTACTCGTGAAGTTCGTCTTCCATATCTTCCATGTCGGAGGATCTTCAAAGTCTTCACGTGTCGCAAGTAGAAAGTGTATTAACAAACTCCCGCTTTCATTTAGGAAGTGTATCAATAAACTCCCCCTTTGATTATCCTTGTGAATCTTTTGATCTTCAATGCTTTAGATCCTTGTGGTGTTGATGAGTGATCAGCGGCAACTTGATCATCTTTATCATTTGAGTGCCTTCACGTCGTGTCTTCATTCCGAAGCTTATCATCGAACATGTTCTCCTCGCCTTTAGCATCTGCACATGCAAGAAAGCTGAACACGTAATGAGAACAAACGCTTGGAATATAGTTAACATTTAAACAAATGACACACATAAGACCAATTCTCAATCAACTACCGTCCGACAATTTGTTTGAAAAGTTAACAGATTTTTCAATTTGGATTATTAACTTTCAAAACTTGCAAACTCTGACCGTTTATGAAGATTTAGTCGTTTTGGTTTTCATCAGATTTCAGGCAACGAAGACTTGAGTTCCAACATCGGTTAATCAAAACTAAAGTAGAAATAAAATCTTTTTGGCTTTTATAACGTTTATATTAAAACACACCTAAAATCTTTTTGGTATTTTGAATATTTCAAACTTAAAGACTGAAAGCAGTAAATAAATATATACAGAGTTGCATAAACTAAGAAAAGTAAATATATACAAACATTCTTTTTGCGAGTTTCGAGGTCATGCCAAAACATTCTTGTTGTTCATTTTGTTAACATTTAGATAAGCATCATATAACAATTATCGGTATTGTTGTCCACATAAGCTCAACTTATCAGATGTAATCATGGCGAGGGGATACGTTAAGGTATGATTTATACTTACCGACCGGTGTTCATCCACATCACGACACATTCCTGTATCAAGGTATGCACGAGAGTTCATCTTACTGGTGAGTATACCGTTTATCATATGTATGTTTTGATGTATATGAAAATGTGAGAAACTCACTTATTTTGATTGAAAACAAGCCCTGTGTGATAGAATCACTTATTGATGAGGAACTTGATTTTCAGATGCATGAGGGCAAAGGAGCAAGTCCGTGAACAGGTCAATACTTTCATACAACAAAGAGACGAACTTGACTCCCGGATAAATGTGATATATTATCACTTATTTTGTGGACATGTGATTGTTGATCACTTATTGAAGTCGTATGCAGAATGTACACGTATGTATGATATCATTGAAGATCTAGACTTCGTCTCCGTTTGTTTCGGTAAAAGAAACAACCATGATACCCAGATGATAAACAGCATAAAGACCACATATCTCAGAACCTCGGCAATCTCTCAAACGAAATTTCGGTACTAAGACCATATGCCAATGAGTGGTTCCCACCTGGTCTTCAGTCGATTTAAGTTTATATCACCCTGCACACTTTAAGATGATTGTGAGCCTACCGATACATCTTATATAGAGCTGCTTAACATTTTTCATTTTGCATTTCAGTTTAAAAAGGTTTCAACAGACCACTGATGTACTATCATTTTCTCTTTTGCTCGCCAGGAAACTCATTTTTGTTTTTCTATTGTTTTTGGGTTTTGAAATTTTTTGATGTTTTTGAATTTTCAAATTTGGAATTACTCCCCCTAAAATCAACAAACTTACAATAATTTTAAAAACACAAAGATATTTACAAAAACAATTTTCCGATGTGGATTACTCTGGCTTGACCTTAATGCTGTTTACCAATAATAAAAAGTCAAATCTTGATTTATCAAATGCTTTGGTAAAAAGGTCGGCACGTTGGTCATCAGTATGGACCTTAACAACATCGATTAGCCTTTTATCAAAGCAATCACGTATGAAGTGATACTTAATTTCGATGTGTTTGGTCTTTGAATGCTGCACAGGATTTCTAGTGATAGATAAGGCAGCAGAATTATCGACTAAAATAGGACTAGTTAGGAATTCAAAACCGTATTCACGCATTTGCTGTTGTATCCACAGGACTTGGGAGCAACAACTTGAGGCAGCAATGTGTTCAGCTTCACAAGTTGATGTAGCGACACAAGTCTGCTTCTTGCACTGCCATGTTACGAGGCGATTTCCTAAAAACTGGCATCCAGCCATTGTGGATTTGCCGTCGATTTTGCATCCCCCAAAATCAGAATCACTGTAAGCGACTAAATCAAAGTTATTATCCTTAGGGTACCATAGACCGGTGTCAGGGCAACCCTTCAAATAACGAAAAATCCTTTTTACAGCGGCAAGATGTGAGGCCTTCGGTTCACTTGATATCTGGCTAGCAGGCATGTTGGATACATTATATCTGATCTTGATGCTGTGAGGTACATAAGGGATCCAATCATCGCGCGGTAGTATGAAGAGCTAACGAGTTCACGCTTCAAGTCGGGATTGATTCCGTGATTTTGCTGCAGTGGGGTACCAATGGGCAATGTGTCGGACATCTGGAATCGGTTCAAGATGTCTTGAACATACTTAGTCTGATGGATGAAAATCCCAGACTTCGTTTGTTGCACTTGCAAGCCCAAAAAGAAAGTCATCTCCCCCATAGCACTCATCTCGAATTTATCCTGCATTACACGCTCGAAATCCCTACACATAACATTGTTAGTAGAACCAAATATAATATCATCCACATATACCTATACCAGTAGAAGATCTCCATCTTGTTCTTTTATGAAGAGAGTGCAATCGATAAGACCTCTGTGAAATCCATTCTCCAACAGGTAATTAGATAAGGTTGTATACTAGGCTCGCGGTGCTTGATGTAGACCATAGAGAGCTTTGTTCAGCAACCAAACCCGATCGGGATGGATAGGATCTTCAAAACCTGGAGGCTGTTCAACATACACCTCTTCTTCGACTAGACCATGTAAGAATGCACTTTTGACGTCCATCTGGTAAACCTTGAATCCTTTGAATGAGGCATAAGCCAGAAAGATCAGAATTGCTTCCAGACGTGCAACAGGTGCATACACTTCGTTGTAGTCTATACCTTCAATCTGACGAAAACCTTGAACGACCAATCTTGCTTTGTTTCGAATAACGATTCCACGGTCGTCCTTTTTGCACTTATAAACCCAACGGGTACCAATCTTCTTATAATCAGCAGGTTTTTCTACGAGCTTCCAGACACCAAGTTTCTGGAATTGTTGCAGTTCTTCTTGCATTGCTTCAACCCAAGAGTTATCTTTCAAAGCTTCTTTCCAAGTTCTTGGCTCTTCCTGTGAGACATAACACGCGAAAGACCAATTGTTTTGTTGACCAGATTCTCGAATCGCCGCATACATGCCTGCATTGTTGTTGTTTCGCAACATGTTTCTTGTTTGAATGCCACTCTGTACATTACCGATGATGTTTTGTTGAGGATGGGTATTGTGAATTCTTGTTTCTGGATTTTCCGGAACTGGAATGTTTGTACTCAGATTGTTGAGATTAAGATCAACAACTAATTCAATACCCGGAATTGACAAAGAGGATGATGCAGTAGCTTCAGCTGTTTTGGGGTTATCAACTGGAGCTGTAGCTTTCGAAGTACCTTGTACAGCTGTTGTTGGAGCTTCTTGATCTGCATCGAGAAATTCATCATCCTCTGAAGATTCGTTCAGTTCGGTTGCATCATGAAAATCCTCATTGTCGAGAGCATTATTGTTCACTGAAGATGGTTCTTGATTGACAATAATTGGACGAACCAACGGTGATTCTGTTGCATTGTCACTCTCGAAAAACATCCTTACAGTAACATTTTCTTCAACTGCTTCAACATTGATCGAATTGAAAAAAGTCATCATATTCAAACATCCATGGTTAACCTGGATTTTTTACTGGAAAGGTGTGCCTTTGTACTCTGACTTTGTACCATATCTCAACCCTTTTAGTCTCTAGATTCCAGATTCTTAAGTTCGGGGTGGCATAACCAAGAAAGTGACCTTCAATAGCTTTTGTCCCAAACTTTCCATTAGGATCGATCATTGTGCAAGGAGCTCCAAACGGTTCAAGATATGACAAATCTGGTTTCCGTTTGTGAAGAAGCTCGAAGCAGGTCTTGTTGTATCTTTTGACTGTAAGGACTCGATTCATCGTATAACATGCGAAGGCCACAACTTCACTCCAGAATTGAATGGGCAACTGCGACTCTACCAACATAGTCCTAGCAGTCTCGATCAATGTACAATTTTTACGTTCAGCGACGCCGTTCTGCTGAGGAGTATAAGCTGCGCTAAATTCGTGAAGAATACCTTTTGATGTGCAAAACTCCGCCATGGCATGATTTTTAAATTCAGTACCATTGTCACTGCGTATCCGTCTAACCTTCAACTTATACAAATTCTCAATCTGAATGATTAAGTTTTTGATAATACCGAAAGTTTCACTCTTGTGAGCCATAAACGCCACCCAAGAAAATCTTGAATAATCATCAGTCACCACGAGGCAGTATTGATCATTCCTGATGCTTTTGTGCTTGACAGGACCGAACAAATCCATGTGCAAACGTTCAAGAGGAACTTCCACCGTGTTGATCTTCTTTGTCGGATGTCATTTCTTAGTTTGCTTTCCTTTTTGGCATGAAACACAGACGTCTTGAAGATGGAAATTTTTAAGAAGAACACCATTCACTAATTCATTCGACACCAAATGATTCATTTTCTGTAAGTGAATGTGACCCATACGTCTTTGCCAAGAGATTGAGTCTTTTTACGTGGCTTTTGTAATAAAACAAGTTGCTTGTGCAGTCGTTGTTATTGCTTGGCTCATATCAAGGACATATAAATCATTTATCCTTGGAGCTGATAAGAGAATCCATTCTTCTGGAATCTTGAAGCCGGGTTTCATGTCACACCCCGATTTCCACGTGTATCACCGGTGGGCCTAGTGGGGGATTATCGTGACGTAGTTGGCAATAATAGTCAAACCACAATATATAAATGCACAGCGGAAGCATAAAGATAAACATGATTCAACCATTTACTGTAATATCAATTGTATCACAAGTAGTTGAAGAGTATCCACAGGAGGGATCAAAATAAATAAAAATGTTGTTCAACAGATAAGACATCAAGCTTGCGAGACTTCTTAAGATGCTAAGGAGCTAATGCCAGTCGATTACGTGTAGTACCTGCACTTAATCTTTTTGGGAAAATACGTCAGTTTACACTGGTAAATACATTCAACCGACACTTTTGTAAAATGTTTATTAAAATTGATTTAAGTGCACGAGGCACAAATTCTTTTATAACTTGGGAAAATTATTTAAAATTATAATCTTGTGAACGAATTACATGTTCCTTCTATGCGTTCAGTAGCCCGGATCCTGTCCGGGTTAAAGATCAATAAACACGCCACATTGCGTAAAACGGAGGTGGGTAAACCATCGGCTACGTCTTTTAATAATATAGACATAATACCGGGTGTACGCCTACACCCGACTGTCAAGGTCGTGGCCATTTCTTCGAATGATGCCAAGGATATCCGGGACATGGTCATTAACCCCCCAAAGGCTTTTAAGTAACAAGACTGTTTAAATGAGCCGATCAAATTATTCAATTAACCACCTAAGCGATGGAAGATTTGATGCTCAATCAAGCGGTATTTTATATACCGTAACCCAAGCCCGTATAAGGGAAAATAAGTTAAAAGTATTTACCTTTGCAAGTATTGTCCTTAATCAGTTAAATCACAGATATCTTTTACTTGGGCTCCTATTCTGGAATGAAGGTTTTAAAATAACCTATTAGAATCCTAACGGGTCTTTATATTAGCCGTAGCCTAGACCGGTTAGTTTCGAGGGATAGATACGGTTTAATCGCGTGAAAGGCGAAAACCGAGGATGGAATGTGATTCTAACCCAACAAGTTCGGAGACCTGTTTTATGCGGGTTTAATATTCACACTCTGAATCTTGGGGTCAAAATGATATGGTTTGACCCGTATCGGCTAATTTATGTAAACTAGTTACATAAGCCGAACCGTGCGCGCAATAGGCGCAACGGGTAACCGTAGGAGTCCTACACTGTTTTCCTAAGCCAATATACTTTAAAGAGGTTGTGGTATCTGTAGGATACCTTCCATAATGCCCGTAACGAGTTTTAGTTCATTATACGCCCCGTAGGGGTTTTCCGGTCATTTTAAAGACTTTTAAAGGGATTTCTGAGTTCTACAGGAAACCTGAGGTTCCCGATCAGTTTAATAAGTCTAAAATATCCTATTTATTATTTAAAATCAGCAGCAACTGGAATCGGGTCAAAAGACCTTGTAGAACTCAAGTTTTGGCCGAAAAGGGCATATTCGGTATTTACCGAACCGTAGCCATAACCGCAGGTTATGAGCAGGTTAAAATTAATTAAAAATCTTTAAAAATCCCAAAATATTATTTAACTACAGTGGGTAAAAGTTTTGGTGACGAAATCTTGGTTTAGGTAGGCGTTACGCTAATTGCGCCGTTTATTACAAAAGTTTCTTATAAATGCGCTATTTAGCATAACTCCCATCCTAGACCTTGGATTGGCGTGAAACTTTAGGGACATGCTTAGAATTTAGTAAGCAAGGTTATGGTCCCTTCACATGTCCGAAATACTCGTTTTATTTTAAAAAGGGCGTTACGGTCAACTTTTAAGTAATTAACGGAAATGCGTAAAAGACTCGGACAAACAACGAACCGGTCACAGAGGGTGATATCGTCACGTGACCTGGTCCTAAAAGAGTCCTAAGGCATATCTACATTGCACTAAAATGGGTCAGAACTGAAGTCAAAGCAAAAGTCAAACTTTTGCGACATTCGGCTCCGATCCGGGTCAATATATCAAATGGCCGAATCAAACGAGTTTAGACAAGTTTATATACTTAATATCATGTTTTATGAGTGTTCAAACAGGCTTCATATCATCTATATTACAGATTATGCAAGAATCGCAAAAATAACTTTCTGTTGACTTTTTAAGCATACGTTTGACTCGACATTTGAACTAGTTAGAGTGGCGATCAGGGGGAACCCTTTTAGAGGTTTATTACCCACATAAATACCAACACATAACTACTTTTGATTCGAGATATGACTGAGCCATTGTAGACTAATCTCGAAGTCAAACCGTAATTACGACGGTTTGATTTTTAGCTATATACTAAGCAAAAACTAAACCACAAAAGATTAGACAACTTACAGAGGGTTAGTGTATGACTTAGAATGAAAGAGTAAAGCTTCAGATCTCCAAGAATGATCAGAAGTTGAGTTTTGAGGTGTGTTCTAATAGTGAACCATGTATGCCTATTTATAGTACACAACTTGCCTCTAGATCATTACAACACACACTACAAATGAGTATGGATGAGTGGCAGGTGTCCTAAGGTGCTATGGGTCGAGTAGGGGACGCCCATACCTCTAGGAAACCCATTCTTAAATGTTTTACCGCTTTAAACAGCCAACAGCCAACTTTCTGTCGCTGGGCATCGCTTACGGACCGTATGGCTTGGGCCTTGCGGTCTGTACGCCTGTGGCGGAGACAAGCTTAATCATTCACCCCTTTACGGTCCGTAAGGCAGGACCCTTGCGGTCCGTAAAGGTTGTGTTTAAATCTTTTTCAATCTTTTTGTAATGATTAACAAAATCTTGTAATTAGTAACGAAATCTTTGGTAATTAATAACCTGACCTTTCGGGTTTGAAAGGGTAACTTTGCGATTTGGCCCTTGATTATTTACAACTAAGGGCCTCGTGTTATTTACCCGCACTGTTAAGTCCCCGGTTATCTCGTTAATTATTCGGTAAGCCTTAACTTTCATTGTTGACGCTTTTAACCCTTTTTGTACGATTTTGATCATAACTTTCTCGTTTTAAAACGGAACTTCGCGGAATTTATATATTACATTCTAGTGAGCTTATTTTACTGTTACAAAGCCTCGGGTACGTCAAAGGGTCACTCAGAGGTATAATTAAACATGTTGACACAGTTAACCCCCGCAGCTTGTAATCTCTCACTTTCTTCCGCGTTTCGCTTCCGTACGATCCATGATTTATTCGTTTGAAGGTACGAGCATCGTTTAGGGTTACTATACAGTATACTTACCCTTAATTGACATTTATAACCCTCGAGTTTACATACTTTCAAGGTTTGTCAACATTAGTCCTTTATTAATATTATACGCCACGTGTAAACTCAAGACACGTGTCAATACATTATTGGACATAAAATTTCGAGGTGTTACATCCTCACCCCCTTAATATAAATCTCGACCCGAGATTTACTCAAACAAATAGGGATATTTCTCTTTCATCGTGGATTCAACTTCCCACGTGAATTCGGGACCTCTCCGGGCATCCCATTTAACCTTTACTATCGGCACATGTTTTCTTCGGAGCTTTTTCACCTGTCGGTCTTCAATCGACAAAGGCTTCTCCACAAACTTCAAGCTCTCATCTATATGCACATCCGTGTGTGGGATCACTAATGATTCATCAGCGAAGCACTTCTTTAGATTGCAGATGTGGAACACATTATGAATTCCATTGAGCTCTTCTGGTAAGTTCAATTTATAGGCAACCGACCCGACACGTTCGATAACCTCAAAAGGTCCTATGTATCGCGGGCTCAGTTTACCCTTCTTACCGAAACGCATCACCCCCTTCTAGGGTGATACTTTTAGTAACACTTTTTCACCTATCTCGAAGTGAAAATCTTTACGCTTCGGATCAGCGTAACTTTTCTGCCTATCACGGGCAGCGTTGAGACGTTCCCGGATCTGGACAATCTTGTCCCTTGTCTCGAAAACTATCTCTGGTCCTGATAATTGGACCTCTCCCACTTCCGCCCAACAAACAGGCGATCTACACTTCCTACCGTATAATGCCTCGAAAGGCGCAGCCTTTATGCTGGTATGGTAGCTATTGTTGTAGGAGAATTCGATTAGGGGTAGGTTCTTATCCCAACTACCACCTAAATCGATAGCACATGCTCGCAGCATGTCTTCTAACGTTTGAATAGTACGCTCACTCTGACTGTCTGTCTGAGGATGGTAAGCCGTACTGAAGTTCAAACGTGTGCCCAAAGATTGTTGGAAACTCTTCCAGAAATGCGACGTGTATCTAGTATCTCGATCAGAGATAATAGACACATGTATGCCATGTAAGGCCACAATCTTATCAACATATAACTGGGCCAATGTGTCGGAGCTATAAGTCTCCTTGATGGGTAAGAAATGAGCTGACTTTGTCAGTCTCTCGACTATAACCCATATTGTGTCATTTCCTTTGCTCGTTTTTGGTAACTAGGTGATAAAATCCATAGTTACACACTCCCATTTCCATTCAGGAAGTTCAGGCTGTTGTAGCAAGCCAGATGGCTTTTGATGCTCAGCCTTGACTTGCGCACAAGTCAAGCATTTGGCTACATAGGCGGCTACAGACTTTTTCAAGCCTATCCACCAATAGTTTGCCTTTAAATCCTGATACATTTTGTCTGTTCCAGGATGGACAGAATATTTGGAACTATGGGCTTCCTGGAGGATAACATCTCGTAGTCCTCCATAAATAGGAACCCATATCCGTCCATTCAATCTTAAAAGTCCATCCTTGTGAAGAGTTAACTGCTCCTCAGTTACTCCTAACTTTTCCTTATGATAATTAGCTTCCAACACAGCCTCTCGCTGTGCAGCTAATATCTTTTCACTCAAGTTATTCTTTACTTCCATTCTCCTAGCATTGATTCGGATGGGTTTCATCCTTTCTTTCCGGCTCAGGGCATCAGCGACTACATTCGCCTTGCCGGGATGGTACCTGATCTCACAATCATAATCATTCAAGGTCTCCATCCAACGGCGTTGCCTCATGTTTAGCTCCTTCTGATTGAACAAATGTTGAAGGCTTTTGTGATCTGAATAGATCACAAACTTGATTCCATATAGATAATGCCTCCACAGTTTTAGTGCGAATACAACGGTACCCAGCTCCAAGTCATGGGTGGTGTAATTCTTTTCGTGCACCTTCAACTGTCTTGAAGCATAGGCAATCACCTTGCCTTTCTGCATGAGCACACATCCTATGCCAGTGTGTGATGCGTCACAGTAAACTACGAACTCTTCGGTACCTTCTGGTAGCGTCAACACAGGAGCGTTGCTCAGCCTTTGTTTCAAAATATCAAAGGATTCTTGCTGCTTAGGGCCCCAAACAAACTTTTCCTTCTTCTTGGTTAGAGAAGTTAAGGGCGCAGCAATCCTTGAGAAATTCTCAATGAATCTCCTGTAGTATCCTGCCAATCCCAGGAAACTACGGATCTCTGTGGGCGTCTTTGGCTCTTGCCAATTCATGACCGCCTTTACCTTAGCGGGATCCACCTGGATACCACTCTCACTTACGACATGTCCAAGAAATTGGACTTCTCGTAGCCAGAATTCACATTCAGAGAATTTGGCATAGAGTTTCTCGCGATGCAGCAATTCGAGAATACATCATAGGTGTTTCTCATGGTCGGCTTTATTCCTTGAATAGATAAGAATGTCGTCGATGAATACGATGACAAATTTGTCCAAGTACGGCTTACAAACGCAATTCATGAGATCCATGAACGCAGCCGGTGCATTTGTGAGCCCAAAAGGCATCACTAGGAACTCGTAGTGACCGTATTGAGTCCTAAATGTTGTTTTATGCACGTCTTCATCTCTGACCTTCAGCTGATGGTAGCCCGACATTAAGTCGATCTTTGAGAAATAGCTAGCTCCTTGCAATTGATCAAACAAATCGTCGATCCTTGGCAATGGGTATCTATTCTTTATCGTGACTATATTAAGTTCACGATAATCGATGCACAGACGCATCGATCCGTCCTTTTTCTTCACAAACAGGACAGGTGCTCCCCAGGGAGACGAACTAGGCTTGATAAAACCTTTTGCTAACAGTTCATCCAGCTGGGTCCTCAATTCCTTCATTTCAGTCGGTGCTAGCCTGTAGGGTGCTCTAGCAATGGGAGCTGCTCCAGGGATGATATCTATTCTGAATTCCACTTGCCTATCTGGTGGCAACCCATGTAGATCTTCGGGGAAAACTTCTAGATACTCCGAAATGACAGGAATGTCCTCTATCTTTGGTTTGGGTTCTTCAATGATCACCTGTGCCATGTAGATAGCACAGCCTCTTTTTAAACATCTTGAAGCTTTGAGCATGGTTACGTTCTTGGGCAACCCATACTGTGTATCCCCTCGAATGGTGAGCGTTTCACCAGTCGGGGTCTTTAGCACAATTTGTTTTCTATTGCAGACGATCTGGGCCTGGTTGTGTGATAACCAGTCCATGCCCAGAACGATGTCAAAACCAGCTAGATTAGAGGGAAGTAGAGATAGAGGAAAAGAATGGTTCTTAATGGATATCATACATCCCTCTAATATAGTGGAGACGGTTTCTACTGTGCCGTCTGCTAGCTCTACTTCATATTTCACATTTAGGGTTTTGACAGACATATTCAATAGTTTGCAAAATTTTTGGTCTACAAAGGATTTATCAGCGCCCGAATCGAAAAGTACTCTTGCAAATATATTATTCACGAGAAAAGTACCTGTGATTACGTTATCGTCCTGCAACGCTTCCTTCACATCCATTTTGAAGACTCTAGCGTTATTCTTTTTGGTTTCTTCAGTCTTCTTGGCGAATTTGGGGCAGTTGCTTTTGATGTGCCCCTTCTCACTACAGTTGTAGCAGGTCGCGTCTTTAATCTTCTTACAGTCCACAGTTTTGTGGTCTTTGGACTTGCACAGTCCACAAGTATGCGTCTTTGACTGGGACTGTGAGTTCGGCCCAAACCTGCATTTCCCAAAGTGGAATTTTTGGCAGTTTTTGCATTTGGGCTTTTCTCCGGTTTGTTGCCCTTCTTTCCTCGACTCGGTCCCTCTCTTGCCATCACCGTTCCCACGGTGTTTCTTTCCCGACCTTCGTGAGGTATCGTCCTCACGCTTCCTCTTCTCGGCCTCCTTGTTCCTCAGTGCTCTTAGTCGGACCGCGTCCATCGTGAGGGACAAGGAGAGGTCAGTTACTGACCTGAAGGTCGTTGGCCGAGAGGCCTTCACACTAGCCTTTATCGCGGGTTCTAGTCCCCCGATAAAACGAGCGATTCTCCTTGGTTCCGGAGTTACTAGGTATGGAACCAAGCGAGACATCGTGTTGAAGCTCGTCAAGTTGGCCTGGCAGTCCAGGTTTGTCATCACCAATGACACAAAATCGGACTCTATCTTCTCCACCTCATGCTGAGGGCAGTAATTTTCTTTGATGAGAGAAACGAATTCCTCCCACGTCATGCTGTAAAGCACAGCTTTTCCCGAGGCCTGAACCAGCGCCCTCCACCAAGCTAGGGCCTCGCCCTTAAATGACTGCGACACAAACTTCACTACATCCCTCTCCGCGCAACCACTGATGTCCACCACCGTGTCCATCTCATCCAGCCATGTCATACATTCGACGGCACCCTTCTCCCTCGTAAAGTCTCGGGGTTTACAAGACACAAAGTACTTGTATGTGCAGCCCCTGGCACGGGAAGCATCAGTATACTCCCTTTCGCGACGAACATTATTTTCATTTGACGAGTGGTTGTCGTCGTCTTTCTTGGTCTTGGACGAGTGGTTATCGTCGTCCTTCTTGGGTTTGGATAGTGGTTTGCTGTGGGATTTTGATTGTGTCTTTGGCTTTGATGGTGGTTTGGAAACTGTTCTGCTTCGAGATTCTGTATATTGTCGATCTAGAGCTGCTTGCACAGCGTTGTCGACAAGAGCCTTGAGTTGAGCGCCCGTTAAATTTATTTGGGCATTATCATACTCATCTTCATTTGTGTGACTATTTCCTCCATTAGGATTCGCCATAGTAGCTTGTATCTGCTGCAGAAGATAATGAAAATTCTATTTAGGAGTTTATTATTGAATTGTCTTTTATGGCAATTCATTAACCATGGTAACGAAGACCATATCCGGTTAATTTGTTACTCGCTTTATATTTAGGATTTGAACATACTTATCCTAATCACAATTAATATTGCTAGTGGCATAAAAGCCTAGTCACGAGGACGTTATTATAATATTTAGCCGAGATTACGGAGAATCAAGGTATGAAGGTTTGAACCGTAGTCCTTTTACTCCTTCTGACAGGGAGTCCTAAACCACCACTGTCTTTTGCCTTATTATGACAATATGTATGGCCCGTAGGCACTACATCGCTTATGGATGTTTAACAAGTGATCATCTTTATTGATGATTTAACCCATGATTTATTATATCATTAATTTGGGCTTTGGAATCCTTTAAAGGATTCTTGTATAAGAATGACGTGTGCGACTTTAACGAATCACATCTGTCATGATTGTTAACATGCTTACAGAGGTTAACAGGGAATCTGAATCTTTTAATTAGGTCTTACCATCTTGGCCGGATCTTAAAAAGACACCTGGCTAGGTTTCACTCTGAAGATTCTTTATTTAGGCAGATCAAATTAAAAGGAATGGTTTTGATCTATTTCATACATAGTAATAACAAAATGAAATTCATATTATAACATTTCATAATTTTAATACGATTACACACTGCCCTAAACGGGACTTTTAAACAGTACATACCTACTTAGAGGTTAAAATAAGAGACAAGTCCACGCAGGGACTAATACAAGATAAGTGTCCATGCAGGGACTAAAGATATGTCCACGTAGGGACTGAAATAAGATAAACGTCCACGCAGGGACTTATTTAAAATAAACATTACATTAGAACATACATAAGGACTAATGGTCACGTTTCTTCTTCTTGCCCTTCAGTAGGTTCGCTAAGCCCTTGAGGAATCCTCGGTGGCTCTTACGTTCTTCCTCGAAGTCTCTTTCCACACGGCTCAAACGGTGGAGTATTTCTTCTTGTTCGGGAGGAGTGAAACGTGGTTGTGGCGCGTGTTGCGGAACTGGAGGTCTAGGAGGTGTTGGATACCCATGAGCTGAGTAGTCCGGTACTCCCATGTTCCCAAGAGCTCCGTCGGGATAGCGAGCATTATATCTAGCCGCTACCACATATGGGTCGCGCTCATAGTTGTAGTTGTAATGTGCTTGTGATGATGGTTCGAACGGGTTGTAAGCCGTTGGACCCGTGTACGCAGGGATTGGGTGGTCATACCCAAATGGTGGCGAAGTTGGTGCAGCTGGTGCGGAGTTTGCCTCCTGTACAGGATTTGAAGGTCCTTCTTCTTGTAGTGTGTCACACCCTGCTCGTAGCGGAAGCGCGAGGTGTGATCTGTTGGTTCTCATTGCATAACGATATAAGTAAACATACTAAATGAATAAAACATACTCCATTGCCATTACCATAATTGTTCAAAAGATGCGCAACATACATTAAGTTTATAATTTACAAACCATTCAAAGAAACTAAGGTGTTATTATTTCATACATTCAAAACGAAAGTTTTAAACACTAAGGCTTTGTCCACTATATCACCGCAAAGCAGCAATATAATAGATAAACCCTTCAAAAGATGGCACGGAGTCTTGATACTTGTTTCCTGAATTAGAATCCCTGACAAGGTCCACTAATTCCCTGAAATACATGTTTAAGTAGAAAAATCAACAAAGGTTGAGCGAGTTCATGCAGTTTAGTTGTGTATGATACACCCGAAAAATGAAAAATGTATTTGTATTTGAATCAAATATAGTATGAAAAGCGTCAATGAAATCGTGATCATTAATGTTTTGCAAGGACATTAATATGTGTGACGAAATAGGAAGCAAACCAACCCTAGACGATTTTAATTGTATCGACACCATGTCGTAGGGCAACAAATGCACTCCTAGGCAAAAGAATGGCCATGAGTGGGGCTCGCCAAAACCCATTAGATCTAACCCTTTGTTCCTTGGTCCAAACTGGATTAATGGTGCTTTAGTTATGGCCCTAATTTCTCACATGATCTAAAGTGTTTCATTCCTTGACTTATCATACTTATTGTACATGTATTTTCCCCGATAGTTGTAAAGCTTGAAAAAAACATTTAAAATGAAAAGGGGACATGAACTCACAGTATCGCTTCACTGAGTAGAAGTAAATATGATTTCACGTACGGTAGTCCTGAACGGTATTGCGACCTACAATCGTTGTTATATTTTGTTAGACACTTCGGTCTTTGTAAATAACTTGAGTACAAGTCTTATGTCTTAATTATGTGTAAGACTTGTATGTCTTTATTGTTTAACCGTTATATATATATTTTTTTTCCAAATACATATATGTAAGTAATCGTGTATCTGGTATGTCATATAGTCGGATCTAGTTCCCTTGAATTCGTGTTTAGTAGTAATTAAACGTATACTTGTATTTCATTACAAGTTATGTCATTGGGCCTAAATAGTGTTGGGTAAAAATAGTGTTGAGCTTTAAATAGTGTTGGGCTTTAAATAGTGTTGGGCTTTTGGGCCCATAAGTTTGGTATTGGGCTTGGCCCATGAGTTATTTACTATTGGGCTTAGCCCAAGTATTTAGTTTAAGCCTAAAAAAATATAAACCCCTTTTATATAAATATTTACCCAAAAGATAAGTCTTTCATTTTTATAAAAATAATTTTATAAAATTTTCTAGTTATACTTTTTAGATAATAAAAACATAATACCTTTTATAAGTTTTCAAAATGTTCGAAGTTTGTTAACGGTAACGCAAATTTTGTGTCCATGTCGAAAGATCATCTAGATGTCGTATTAAGTCCTCGGATTGGTAATATGTCCATAAGTTCATCCGTCGTCCGTTTTGACCATAATTTAGGTCCGATTGTTCGTATTGACCGTAACATTCTTGTTTGTCCCAAAAGTCCATATTGTCCAAATTTGTCCATTTTTGTGTTCATGTCCAAGGATGGACATTTTATCAAGTTCATATATATATATATATTTGTAATTTTCATGATGTATAGAAAGTTTGTATTTGTTCCTACTAGACTTACACATGATGTACACATCAAAATATATAATTTATGATACTTGATGAATATTGTTGTAAGTACACATTTTATCCAAAAATATATACTTGTCATTCATTTTTTTTTATTTAGAAATCTTTTTATAAAACATGTATTTATAACTTTATTCAAAATTTAAAAACCTCAAATAATTGTTTAGTAACAACTTCTTTGTTTAACAACTTTTAATACATAGCAAAATATATAAAAAATTTCCATAGTTTTGTTTGAAATATGGATTTTTCCCCAAATTTATACAAGACTTATTTTCAAATTATTTCAATACAAAACATCACCAAGTATCAATATTTAACAAAATTTGTCAACAAAAGTAGCATGAACATGATATTGTTCTTAACTTTCCTAAAAAGGAAACTTTATTCCTTATTTTTGCCAAAAATTTATAGATCGAGATTTTATGAAAAACTCTAGTTTTAGATGTCTTACAAAGTTATTTAAAGCATAAGTGTGTATTCAAAACCTTTACTATCAACACATTTCTTGATTTTTTTCCTTTCCAGAAATAGAAACTTTATCCAAGAAATATTTCGAAATTTATTTTATTAGTTTTTAAATGGTTTCTCATATTTTACTAGCATGCTTGTTCATAAAAATTCATGTTCATTCCTTTGTTGATGAATCTTGGTTGATCCTACATGCATGTATGTAGATCATATTTTTGAGTAGAAATAACCAAGATTCAAATTTGTTAGGCTTGATTCTCCAAGTTCATCTCTTTAATCATAGAAAAATCATGTTTTTAAAATAATGATTCTTAGTTGTTTCTTATTATTTTTCAAGTGGGTTTATGATGAACTTGTAAAAGAATCCAAAAATAAAAGTGAAACTAGTATGTTATTCTTACAATTTTTGTAAAGAACCAAAGATGAAGATAAGAAAATCTTGATTATCCAAAGCTTCAAGTTCCACCAAAAGCTCCAACTAGCTTTTCTAAACACCCTTGAAGATGGTTTTATCCATGAGCTTCCATATGTGCATGTGTTTTTGAGTTTGAATATTGAAATGAAGGTGATGTAGGTGATGTTTGGCTTGAACGATTTTTTTTTTTGGAGAGAGAGAGAGTAAGGATATGGATGTTTGATGGTCTTGGGAATAATGGAAGAGGTGGAGTGTAAATATTAACTTGAATCATAAGTCTTACACTAATCAAAATTTTAGAGTTCCAACACCACATTTAAAGATAAGTATGCTAAAAAAAAAATAAAAAAAAATAAAAAAAAAGAAACCCACATGTTGAACGAAAATTCAGCCAAAATAAAAGAGATTTGCTGAATTTTTTTTTATAAATATTTGTTTTAAACTAGAAGCTTTAAGCATTTTAAAAACTTTTGACATTTTATATAAAAATATCTACAAGGTTTTACGCCTTCATATTTTAAAGTAGTATGACACTAGGTAAAACTAATTCACCAAAATTTTTAGTTTGTGATTCGGGTGAAAAAGTCAGTTCGGGTCCTGTACCGGGTAGAATACTGACACCGTGTTTTATTTAGATAAAAACATAACAAAAATTATTTTTGTACTTGTTTTATTATCCAAATATTTAATCCAACTTTTTGGACTAAAAATTTTATTATTTTTGACACCTTTTCGGTACCGGCTTTGCTGACTGGCAGTTTACTGAACTAGCCGTGCAGCTTAACGCAAAAAGATTCAATTGCGGATTTTGTGTCGTTTTTACTACCCATTATATTATTTATGTCAAATAATATTTATTTTTGGGTTTTTCAGACAGTTACGGTTTCGTTCTGCGTAATGCTGTATTTTTGGCAGTACACTAGTTTACTAGGCACTACTCTAGTTGTTTCGATGCACTGTTTACACTGTTTCAAATGTAACCACTAAAAATGAATCATGTGCATCATAAATGAATATTCCATAAGTATTCTAAGATGTAAATCATGAAATCATGCATTCTGGATATCCTAATCACGTATTTGTATAATGTAATTTATTGCTTTAAATGTAAGTGATTTACCAGAAAGTGGCAGTTGTCACATTCTCCCCCTGTTATTGAGAATTTCGTCCCGAAATTCGAGCTTTCTTATTATTTGTAGGAGTCTTTGGAAATAGGTGCGGATATTTTTCTTTCATTTGATCTTCACGTTCCCAAGTATACTCGGGTCCGTGACTAGAGTTCCAACGAACTTTTACTAACTTGATACGACTTCTTCGTGTTTTCTGTACCTTCCAGTCCGTGACCTCAACAGGTTCTTCGGTGAATTGAAGTTTGTTGTCAATGTGAATTTCATCCGCAGGGATGATAACGGTATCTTGTGTTGGACACTTTCTAAGATTCGACACATGAAACGTGTGGTGCACACTGCTAAGTTCTTCTGGTAACTTCAACTTGTAAGCAACAGTGCCAATCTTTTCTAAGATTTCAAATGGTCCAATGTAACGTGGGTTTAGCTTTCCACGATTACCGAACCTTGCTACGCCTTTCCAGGGAGAGACTTTCAACAATACTTTGTCTCCGACCTCGAAAGATAATTGTTTTCGCTTTTTGTTTGCGTAGCTCTTTTGTCGATCGCGAGCCGCCTTGATACGGTCTCGGATCTGGAAAATTTTATCCGTAGTCTCTTGGACTAGTTCCGGACCAATTAACTGACTATCGCCTGTTTCCGCCCAACATAGCGGAGAGCGACACTTTCGACCATAAAGAGCTTCAAACGGTGCAGCTTGTATACTAGTATGGTAGCTGTTATTGTAGGAAAACTCAACTAAAGGTAGATGAGTATCCCAATTGCCGCCTAAATCCATAACACACGCACGAAGCATATCTTCGAGTGTTTGGATTGTCCGTTCGCTCTGGCCGTCAGTTTGAGGATGAAAGGCCGTACTTAGATTTAATTGTGATCCAAAGGCCTGTTGAAATGAATTCCAAATTCTAGAAACAAAACGACCATCTCGGTCCGAAATGATTGAAATAGGTACCCCATGACGAGCCACTATTTCCCTGACATAGATTTCCGCTAGTTTCTCAGTACTATCCTTCTCCCGAATTGGCAAGAAGTGTGCGGACTTTGTTAATCTATCGATGATTACCCATATCATGTCATGACCTTTTGAGGTCCTGGGTAACTTCGTAATGAAGTCCATCGATATTTGTTCCCATTTCCAAACAGGAATCTCAGGTTGTTGTAACAAGCCCGAGGGTTTCTGATATTCAGCCTTGATCTTCGCGCAGGTTAAGCATTTTCCAACATAAGTCGCGATATCTCCTTTGAGTTTAGGCCACCAATAGTACTCTTTCAAATCTTGGTACATTTTATCCGATCCAGGATGAATCGAGTATTTAGACCTATGTGCTTCCTCAAAAATAACATTTCGAAGGCCTCCAAAGAGTGGAACCCAAATTCGACCCATAAGGTATAAAGTTCCATCTTCTTTTGGCACTAATTGCTTTTCCATGCCTCGAAGTGTTTCAGCTTGAATATGCTCTTCCTTGAGCGCTTCTTGTTGTGCATTATGAATCCGAGTGATAAGATCTGTGTGAATTGTCATTTCAAATGCTCGGACTCTTAGCGTTTTAACTCGCTCCTTGCGGCTCAAGGCGTCAGCTACCACATTCGCCTTGCCCGGATGATACTTAATTTCACAATCATAATCGTTTAACAATTCAACCCAACGTCGTTGACGCATATTTAATTCTTTTTGGTTGAATATGTGTTGTAGACTTTTATGATTTGTGAAAATAGTACATTGAGTACCATATAGATAATGTCGCCATATTTTCAAAGCAAATACCACTGCGCCTAATTCAAGGTCGTGAGTGGTATAGTTCTTTTCGTGAACTTTTAGTTGGCGAGACGCGTACGCGATAACTTTTTCACGTTGCATGAGTACGCAACCCAAACCTTGATGCGAAGCATCACAGTATACAACAAAATCATCGGTACCATCGGGTAATGATAAGATTGGTGCAATGCACAACTTGTCTTTAAGAAGTTGAAATGCTGCTTCTTGTTTCTCTCCCCAATCGAATTTGTTGTCTTTCTGTGTAAGAGAAGTTAGCGGTTGAGAAATCTTTGAAAAATTCTCAATAAATCTCCGATAATATCCCGCTAAGCCCAAAAACTGTCTCACTTCGGTAGGAGTCTTGGGCGCTTCCCAATTCTTAATTGCTTCTATCTTCGACGGATCTACTTGAATGCCTTTCTCGTTCACTACATGCCCGAGAAATTGTACTTCGCGAATCCAAAATTCGCATTTGGAAAATTTCGCGTATAGTTTCTCCGTCTTTAGCAACTCCAAAATTGTTCTCAAATGTTGTTCATGTTCCTCAGTCGATCGAGAATATATCAAGATATCGTCAATAAACACTATAACGAATTTGTCAAGATACGGCTTGCACACGCGATTCATTAGATCCATGAAGACCGCTGGTGCATTCGTTAAGCCGAATGGCATAACGAGAAACTCGTAATGACCGTAACGAGTCCGAAAAGCCGTTTTCGGTATGCTTTCCTCTTGAATCCGTAATTGATGATACCCCGATCGTAAGTCTATCTTTGAGTATAAGCTCGACCCTTGTAGTTGATCGAATAGATCATCAATCCTCGGTAATGGATACCGATTCTTGATGGTAAGTTTATTCAACTCGCGATAATCGATGCACATCCTGAAAGTTCCGTCCTTCTTCTTTACAAACAAGACTGGAGCTCCCCAAGGCGAGTAGCTCGGTCTAATGAATCCTTTATCCAACAACTCTTGAAGTTGTGTGGATAACTCTTGCATTTCAGAAGGTGCTAAACGATATGGAGATTTAGCTACGGGTCCGGCTCCTGGTACCAAATCGATATGAAATTCGACTTGTCGATAAGGGGGTAGTCCTGGTAAGTCTTCAGGGAAGACTTCCGGAAATTCTTTCACTATAGGAATATCTGTCAACTTTGGCCCATCAGTCTTCTTGTCAACAACATGTGCTAGAAAAGCAATACACCCTTTCCGTAAGCACTTCTGGGCTTTCATGCTATTAATGATCCGTAATGGGGTGTCTCGCTTCTCTCCATGTATCACAAGTGTCTCTTCGTTCAATAGTGGTATGCGAATGATCTTTTCATGGCAAACAACTTCGGCTCGATTATTGGATAGCCAATCCATGCCAACCACTACATCGAAACTACCCAACTCAACAGGTAAGAGATTGATAGTGAATTTTTGTTCTCCAAGTTGTAAGGAACACTCCTTAACAACTTCCCCCGACTCTACTAGTTTACCGTTAGCCAATTCTATAGAATATGGGACATCTAACTTACTAGATTTTAGTCCCAGAGTATTTTTAAATTCTACAGAGATAAAGCTAAAATCGGCACCAGTATCAAATAATATGGATGCAAAATGATTGTTAAGGAGGAACGTACCAGTGACCACATTAGGGTCTTGGCGCGCATCCTTAGCTCCAATCACAAATGATCGACCACGGGCTTGGTTTTCTTTAGGGCAATCCCTTTTGAAGTGATCTTTGCTTCCGCATCCAAAACATCCCTGCTCACGCCCATTTCCATTCCTATTGTTATTTCTATTCTCCGTTCCTGATCTATTTCCTGATCCCCAGCATGACTCGGTACGGTGGCCAAGCTTTCCACACTTGTCACATTTCCTACAATTACCCACGTGATGATACGTGCATCGCTCACACTTCGGCATAGTACCTGAGTACTTTTTCGGGCCAGTATCATTGGTGGCTATAAACGCCTTTGCATCCCTTGCCTGAGTATTCTCTTGTTTTATGTTATAATGGTTGGGGTTGTTGTGATTGCGGTTGTTGTTATTATTGTTGTGGTTATTGCGGTTGTAGTTGTTGTTGTTGGTATTGTTGTTGGTATTGTTGTTGGGGTTGGTGTTATTGTTGTAGTTGTTGTTCCTACGAGTTCCCTTCTTGAAATTTGAGTAACTCCTTTTTCCACCCGTGGAAGACTCGACATGTGAATCTTTCTTCTCATCTCCTTTCACATTATATTTCTTCATCCTGATCGCGTCTTCATTAAGGCTCACAGCTAAAGTTACCGCCTGCGTGATAGTCGTGGGTTCTGCTGCAGTAACATGGCTTCGGATCTCAGGAGCAAGTCCCCAAATATAGCGTTCAATACGCTTGTATTCTGGTGTAACCAAATAAGGAATCACACGAGACAGGTCGTGAAACCTTTGTGTATACCCAGTAATATCAGATCCGACCATAGTAAGGTTCCAAAATTCATTCTCCAACTTCTGGAGTTCAGCACGGGAACAATATTTTTCTCTCATCCTTTCTTTCAATTCTTCCCACGTCAATCCGTATGCTACACTATCACCCAAAGTTTGCACTTGTAAATTCCACCATGTAAGGGCCTCATTGATGAACAAGCCAGTGACGTAGGTGACTTGCTGATCAAGAGAGCATCTACTCATTCTTATGGTGGAATCCGTTTTCTCCGTCCAACGCACATAAGCCACAGCACCGCCTGTGCCATCATAATTGAGTGGCTTGCAGTCTAGAAACTGCTTGAATGTGCATCCTGAAATAGACAATTAACGGATTAAGAATGAGCAGACAATGAAACACACGAATAGATTATAAAAGGAATTGGGTAAGTTGTGACAAAACACTAAGTGTTACCATTGGTATTGGTTCCGCCATAGGTACCACCGTGTCCTGGGCCTCCTGATCCGCCAGTGCCACCGCTGTGTTCGGCACGTGAGGCCTCATAAAGGGCTATAGCTTGGGAAACCCTTTCTCCGATTAATGCATTCAATTCCGCCTCATTTGTAGGCATTGGTGGAGGTGGGGGTGGATTAGATGTTCGTGTACGTGGAGGTTGTCTTCTTGGCGCCATTATTCTTCCAAAAGAATATACGATTAAGTTTAGGCATTGGTTTGTTAATAAATATTTTTACTAAGTATATAAAACACATTTATAACATTAATAAAAATATAATCCAGTAATATATCATGTGAATAGACCAAACAATACAAGCAACAAAACATGTATCATATAACATTCAAATGCACATATAGGATAACACCAAGTTTTCTTATTTATATAACTGACAACCGATTACATGATTGTTTTTGAAAAGGAAATCAAAATAGACTCGGGCTACATCCCCCGGTCTTACTAGACTAGTACATATACAAAGTGGCAAAATTTTTCCTTCATTCCATGCGGTCTTTAGTCTTTCAGTTGTCTTGAAACTTGGTGTGAGTCTATGTACACAAAACGCTGATATAGCTACCTATCACAAAAGAAGTACCTGCAAACACAAAGTCTATGGTGGAGGAAAAACTGGTGGTGGAACCGGAAACAATGCCCTGTAAACATGAGAAACCCTATCCTCCATATCATGAACCAAACGGTGAAGGAAAATCATCTGCTGCTCGAGCGTCAAAACACGAGCAGGTAAGTCAACTGGTGGTATCTGAGGTGGTAGTGGGGGTAATGGTGGTAACTCTGGTGGTGGTGGTGGAGCATGAGGTGGTGAATGAGCTGGTGGTGATGGAGTCAAAAATACCAAAGCCTCAAGGTGAAGAAGCTCCTCCTCGAGTTCATGAACTCGGCGGATAATAAAGTCTATCTGATGCTCGAGAGTCGGCACACGAGCATGTAAATCGGTAGTAACAGATGGGTAATGCAATGGATGGTATGGATCTGTCACGGGCATGACGTGAGGTGGAGAGTGTGGCGCAATAAGAGGCTCACTGGGTGGTATGTGGGCATGTCCAGAGGGTCCTGCCTCGTCAGTATGGTCGGTCTGTGGTAGGATAGAGGCAATATGGTCAGGTGTAGGGACAACTGGCTCATCTGGTAGGACATCATCCAACTCAAGGTCTGCGTTGCGCTGTAGGCCAAGGGCCTGCAGTGCAGATGAGGTAACAGATGCATAAGAAGAAGCATATGAGTCTGTATCTGCATCCGAAGAAATATCGATCACCGAGACCACCGGTGATGCAATATCTAAGATAACCACATCATAAACATCTCCGTCTCCCAAGTCATCATCTATATGCTCTACGGGAATCACCGGGACAATGTCGTCATCATCCTCGTCAAGGTCGACGAAAGGCACCATAGCAAGAGGAAGTACATCCAAAGGTATAATCTCGACTATATGTTCACCCTCCGGGTGACCTATAATAACTATGTCATTGAGTGGTGGAGGTACAGCTAATACATCATCGTCAACAATATCCCCTAGGTATGCAAACGGCTGAAAATCATCCATATCGCTATCAGATCCCGTCTCACTATCCGATGTAATGACCTGAACCTCGGGTATGTAATCATCATCTGAAGAAGGTGTCATAGGATCCACGTCATCATAAATGTTACTTCCTTCGGATGAAGACATGATATCCTGTAACATAATTGGTTTAACGTATGTATTAATAAAATAATTTTTCAAATATATATATACACAAAATGTTGAATTCACATAATTTCATTTTAAGTTATTCTATTTGTGTTATGCGGATTAACTTAATGTTTCATGTCTACCATTTAGAGACTAATGCACTTAATGTCCTTGCTTGATTTGTATGATATGAATTTGTTTATGCAATGAAAACTCTTGTTTTTGTATAAATTGTTTTCGTGAGAGGTTCCCTAGTGATTGTAGACTAGACTCGAGAAAGAATCCTGGTTCACTACAATCGAAGCTCTGATACCAATCTGTCACACCCTGCTCGTAGCGGAAGCGCGAGGTGTGATCTGTTGGTTCTCATTGCATAACGATATAAGTAAACATACTAAATGAATAAAACATACTCCATTGCCATTACCATAATTGTTCAAAAGATGCGCAACATACATTAAGTTTATAATTTACAAACCATTCAAAGAAACTAAGGTGTTATTATTTCATACATTCAAAACGAAAGTTTTAAACACTAAGGCTTTGTCCACTATATCACCGCAAAGCAGCAATATAATAGATAAACCCTTCAAAAGATGGCACGGAGTCTTGATACTTGTTTCCTGAATTAGAATCCCTGACAAGGTCCACTAATTCCCTGAAATACATGTTTAAGTAGAAAAATCAACAAAGGTTGAGCGAGTTCATGCAGTTTAGTTGTGTATGATACACCCGAAAAATGAAAAATGTATTTGTATTTGAATCAAATATAGTATGAAAAGCGTCAATGAAATCGTGATCATTAATGTTTTGCAAGGACATTAATATGTGTGACGAAATAGGTCGCAATACCGTTCAGGACTACCGTACGTGAAATCATATTTACTTCTACTCAGTGAAGCGATACTGTGAGTTCATGTCCCCTTTTCATTTTAAATGTTTTTTTCAAGCTTTACAACTATCGGGGAAAATACATGTACAATAAGTATGATAAGTCAAGGAATGAAACACTTTAGATCATGTGAGAAATTAGGGCCATAACTAAAGCACCATTAATCCAGTTTGGACCAAGGAACAAAGGGTTAGATCTAATGGGTTTTGGCGAGCCCCACTCATGGCCATTCTTTTGCCTAGGAGTGCATTTGTTGCCCTACGACATGGTGTCGATACAATTAAAATCGTCTAGGGTTGGTTTGCTTCCTATTTCGTCACACATATTAATGTCCTTGCAAAACATTAATGATCACGATTTCATTGACGCTTTTCATACTATATTTGATTCAAATACAAATACATTTTTCATTTTTCGGGTGTATCATACACAACTAAACTGCATGAACTCGCTCAACCTTTGTTGATTTTTCTACTTAAACATGTATTTCAGGGAATTAGTGGACCTTGTCAGGGATTCTAATTCAGGAAACAAGTATCAAGACTCCGTGCCATCTTTTGAAGGGTTTATCTATTATATTGCTGCTTTGCGGTGATATAGTGGACAAAGCCTTAGTGTTTAAAACTTTCGTTTTGAATGTATGAAATAATAACACCTTAGTTTCTTTGAATGGTTTGTAAATTATAAACTTAATGTATGTTGCGCATCTTTTGAACAATTATGGTAATGGCAATGGAGTATGTTTTATTCATTTAGTATGTTTACTTATATCGTTATGCAATGAGAACCAACAGATCACACCTCGCGCTTCCGCTACGAGCAGGGTGTGACATAGTGGCGGGTAGTGGCTACTACTAGAGTGTCGAGGGGTGCTGAAGTGGAAATCCCCTCCTCCTCGTGTGGACATACGGGCATTTGTCCTCCTACGCCTTGGCGGATCAGGCATTACTGGCTGTACCGGTGGCGGAGGTGGTGGTGTAACTGCCACGAAACGTGGATCCTCGGAGGAATCTCGCGGATGTTGCGGCTGTTGTGATGTCTGTGGCGTGTGGTACCACTCGTGTTGATTAAACAACGCCATGAAGCTATCTGGTCCCTGATAGGGTGTACCATGAAAGGATGACCCATCAGAGATTTCTATTGGATGCGTGGGCGTACCACGAGCAGGTTCAGTCGGATCAGTATCCTCGTCCATATGATCTTCGGAGAAGTGATCTTGTGGTCCTAACGGAACAAAGCCTGAAGGTTCCTGGATGTAGTCAGCTGGATTAAACTGACCTCTGAAGTATGGAGTAGGGTCGTCAAAATTTCGGTGCGATACCGAACGCTGTAGAGGTATGTAGGAGGGTTGCGGGTTATTGGGATCATTCTCGGAATTTGGCCCGAATGAGTGCCGGTATGATGGCGTCGAGCTATGCGAGGTGGAATGCCTCGCAGGTTCATAAAGGTCTCTTCGCCTTTGCGGTTCTTCACTCCTTGTGGTCGAAGGAGCTCGCGTATTTGAAGGTCCGGCTTCGTGATCGTGATGAGTAACGATCTCTCCTCTGCCTCTTCTTCCCCTTCCTCTTCCTCAGAAAATCACTGGCGGCATATTTCCTGCTTTTTTAAAACTTTAAATAACAATAATAAAAGAAAAAGACAAACTTGGAATAACAATTCGAATTTGTCCTATGTTCTTGTCTAGACTCAAGTATGTGCAATTGTGTCACTGAGATTAAACACATTAGGATAGTGTTTAATTCACTCAATGTTGGCTCTGATACCAACCTGTCACACCCCGATTTCCACGTGTATCACCGGTGGGCCCGGTGGGGGATTATCGTGACGTAGTTGGCAATAATAGTCAAACCACAATATATAAATGCACAACGGAAGCATAAAGATAAACATGATTCAACCATTTACTGTAATATCAATTGTATCACAAGAGGTTGAAGAGTATCCACAGGAGGGATCAAAATAAATAAAAATGTTGTTCAACAGATAAGACATCAAGCTTGCGAGACTTCTTAAGATGCAAAGGAGCTAATGCCAGCCGATTACGTGTAGTACCTGCACTTAATCTTTTTGGGAAAATACGTCAGTTTACACTGGTAAATACATTCAACCGACACTTTTGTAAAATGTTTATTAAAATTGATTTAAGTGCACGAGGCATAAATTCTTTTATAACTTGGGAAAATTATTTAAAATTATAATCTTGTGAACGAATTACATGTTCCTTCTATGCGTTCAGTAGCCCGGATCCTGTCCGGGTTAAAGATCAATAAACACACCACATTGCGTAAAACCGAGGTGGGTAAACCATCGGCTACGTCTTTTAATAATATAGACATAATACCGGGTGTACGCCTACACCCGACTGTCAAGGTCGTGGCAATTTCATCGAATGATGCCAAGGATATCCGGGACATGGTCATTAACCCCCCAAAGGCTTTTAAGTAACAAGACTGTTTAAATGAGCCGATCAAATTATTCAATTAACCACCTAAGCGATGGAAGATTTGATGCTCAATCAAGCGGTATTTTATATACCGTAACCCAAGCCCGTATAAGGGAAAATAAGTTAAAAATATTTACCTTTGCAAGTATTGTCCTTAATCAGTTAAATCACAGATATCTTTTACTGGGGCTCCTATTCTGGAACGAAGGTTTTAAAATAACCTATTAGAATCCTAACGGGTCTTTATATTAGCCGTAGCCTAGACCGGTTAGTTTCGAGGGATAGATACGGTTTAATCGCGTGAAAGGCGAAAACCGAGGATGGAATGTGATTCTAACCCAACAAGTTCGGAGACCTGTTTTATGCGGGTTTAATATTCACACTCTGAATCTTGGGGTCAAAATGATATGGTTTGACCCGTATCGGCTAATTTATGTAAACTAGTTACATAAGCCGAACCGTGCGCGCAATAGGCGCAACGGGTAACCGTAGGAGTGCTACACTGTTTTCCTAAGACAATATACTTTAAAGAGGTTGTGGTATCAGTAGGATACCTTCCATAATGCCCGTAACAAGTTTTAGTTCACTATACGCCCCGTAGGGGTTTTCCGGTCATTTTAAAGACTTTTAAAGGGATTTCTGAGTTCTACAGGAAACTGAGGTTCCCGATCAGTTTAATAAGTCTAAAATATCTTATTTATTATTTAAAATCAGTAGCAACTCGAATCGGGTCAAAAGACCTTGTAGAACTCAAGTTTTGGCCGAAAAGGGCATATTCGGTATTTACCGAACCGTAGCCATAACCGCAGGTTATGAGCAGGTTAAAATTAATTAAAAATCTTTAAAAATCCCAAAATATTATTTAACTACAGTGGGTAAAAGTTTTGGTGACGAAATCTTGGTTTAGGTAGGCGTTACGCTAATTGCGCCGTTTATTACAAAAGTTTCTTATAAATGCGCTATTTAGCATAACTCCCATCCTAGACCTCGGATTGGCGTGAAACTTTAGGGACATGCTTAGAATTTAGTAAGCAAGGTTATGGTCCCTTCACATGTCCGAAATACTCGTTTTATTTTAAAAAGGGCGTTACGGTCAACTTTTAAGTAATTAACGGAAATGCGTAAAAGACTCGGACAAACAACGAACCGGTCACAGAGGGTGATATCGTCACGTGACCTGGTCCTAAAAGAGTCCTAAGGCATATCTACATTGCACTAAAACGGGTCAGAACTGAAGTCAAAGCAAAAGTCAAACTTTTGCGACATTCGGCTCCGATCCGGGTCAATATATCAAATGGCCGAATCAAACGAGTTTAGACAAGTTTATATACTTAATATCATGTTTTATGAGTGTTCAAACAGGTTTCATATCATCTATATTACAGATTTTGCAAGAATCGCAAAAATGACTTTCTGTTGACTTTTTAAGCATACGTTTGACTCGACATTTGAACTAGTTAGAGTGGCGATCAGGGGGAACCCTTTTAGAGGTTTATTACCCACATAAGTACCAACACATAACTACTTTTGATTCGAGATATGACTGAGCCATTGTAGACTAATCTCGAAGTCAAACCGTAATTACGACGGTTTGATTTTTAGCTATATACTAAGCAAAAACTAAACCACAAAAGATTAGACAACTTACAGAGGGTTAGTGTATGACTTAGAATGAAAGAGTAAAGCTTGAGAGCTCCAAGAATGATCAGAAGTTGAGTTTTGAGGTGTGTTCTAATAGTGAACCATGTATGCCTATTTATAGTACGCAACTTGCCTCTAGATCATTACAACACACACTACAAATGAGTATGGATGAGTGGCAGGTGTCCTAAGGTGCTATGGGTCGAGTAGGGGACGCCCATACCTCTGGGAAACCCATTCTTAAATGTTTTACCGCTTTAAACAGCCAACAGCCAACTTTCTGTCGCTGGGCATCGCTTACGGACCATATGGCTTGGGCCTCGCGGTCCGTAAGCCTGTGGCGGAGACAAGCTTAATCATTCACCCCTTTACGGTCCGTAAGGCAGGACCCTTGCGGTCCGTAAAGGTTGTGTTTAAATCTTTTTCAATCTTTTTGTAATGATTAACAAAATCTTGTAATTAGTAACGAAATCTTTGGTAATTAATAACCTGACCTTTCGGGTTTGAAAGGGTAACTTTGCGATTTGGCCCTCGATTATTTACAACTAAGGGCCTCGTGTTATTTACCCGCACTGTTAAGTCCCCGGTTATCTCGTTAATTATTCGGAAAGCCTTAACTTTCATTGTTGACGCTTTTAACCCTTTTTATACGATTTTGATCATAACTTTCTCGTTTTAAAACGGAACTTCGCGGAATTTATATATTACATTCTAGTGAGCTTATTTTACTGTTACAAAGCCTCGGTGTAACACCTCGAAAAATTTCGTCCAATAATGTCTTGACACGTGTCATAAGGTTCCGGTATGTGAAAACAAACTTTAGAGGGACTAAAGTTGACGAACAGTGAAAACTATGGAACGTAAGGGTCCAAAGTGTCAACAATGGATAAATAGACTCTATGATAACCCTACATAATGTTTATAACCTTAAACGGATGGATCATGGATCATACGAAGCGGAAAATGCACAAAAGTGAGGAATTACAAACTATAGGGGCCAAAAGTGTCAACATGTTGAATTTATACCTCTGAGTGAACTTTTGGCAGACCCGAAGCTTTGTAATGCAAAAATATGCTCACTAGAATATGTGGTAAAAATTTCGTGAAGTTTCGTTAACGTATGAGAAAGTTATGGCTAAAACCGTACTTGAGGGGTTAAAAGCGTCAACGTCGAATTTCATGGCTTTTCGGTTGAGCGCAAAGTTATCCGAGGACAATACCATGTTGGTAAATGTCCCAAGGTTCTTAAAAACCAAGTTTGGGGGTTTACGAGTCAAAATAAGTAGCCGAAACATCGCGTGCAAGGACAGGGACCAAAGCTGCCAAGTTTGAAAGAAGTTTGACAGCAGCAGACCTCAGGCGACCTGCCTGGACAAACCCAAGCGGGCCGCGTGACCCTATCAGGTGCAGAATTCGCGAAAATGGATATTTTGGGTCCGAATTTGAAGTGCAATACAGCTTGCTTCACCTCCCTTTTGCTCCAATAAGAATGCTTGCATGCCTAGGCTACTGGGAGCTCTCTATATCATCTGAATTCCACCTTAAATCAGATCATTTCATCAATTCTTGAGCACTTGTGATAGTAACAAGAAAAAAGCAACTTGCAAGAACTCTCAAGGCAACTTCTGGAGCATTTCTGAACGACAAGGCAGCCTCCTAGTGTTAACTAAGCTTCATTAGGACCTTTGTAAGCCTTTATATCATTCTATAATTCGTTCTAGCATAGATTAATTGTTAAAAGTCAAACCGTTGTTCTTATAATTTGACTTTTCGATTAAACGAGTTTGGCTCTGTCACTTCTCAAATTGAAACCACTGTTATGTTGGTATTTATGTGGGAAACAAACCCTCAAAAGGGTATTCTCTGATTCCCACTCTAAGCATGCTATTTGTCGAGTCAAAGTTGTTTCTAAAAAGTCAACAGAAATCGTTTTTGCGAAAAATAGCTTAAATGGTAATATAGATGACATGCAATCAGTTTGATTATCAAAAATAAGTTATAATGAATATAAGTATGTGTTTTATCATAATAAACTCGACAATCTTTAGTATAAATACGAATCGGAACCGAAAGTCTTGTAAAACGACTTTTTCGTAGACTATCGATTCGGATCCGTACATGCATGTTTGAGATCTGTATTGGAGCTTATTTTTGACCATTTTTATTTTAGTATAACTTTCTGGAATTTTTGATACTTGAGTCTATGCTTAGCCGATTCATTTGCATGTTTCCGATTTATGCTTAAAGTTGACTATTTTGCCCTTTTTGATATAAAACGTGATTTTTAGAAAAGTGAAAGAGTAGAAATCTTTATTACTAATTTATAAACTTGCACCGAAAATTTGAGACCAGTTGGTGGTCCAGATTTTGAGTTATGGCCAATAGCGTAAAACTATATCTTAAAGTTACATAATCGGCGCATTTCGCGTATAACCTATTTCAGGCCACGTTTTGATACAAAACTTTTTACCCACTGATGTTATATAATATTTTGGGATTTTTGATGATTTTTATTTGATTTTTTGCTGAACGGATCATACGTCGCTAAGTCGATTCGGTTAATGCCGGTTTTGACCGTTTAAGCCATAAAATGAGTTTTATACATTCTTTTAACCCCAAATCTTTTTCTACTGATTTTATATGTTAAATAAATTATTTTGAGCATTCTGGAATTATAAAAATCTCAGCTTTCTTTTAAAAACCCGGAAACGGCTCTAAATCGCATTTTTAGCATTTTTAACGCATAGTAAGCGTTATACTCATTTTAAACATATAAGACTCATACCTACTGATGTAATTAGTATATTTTCATATAATAACAGTAAGTATAAATGTTTGAACTCAGATTTCCAGTTTTGGCAGTTTAGCCCTTGTGAAATTACTAAAATACCCCTACGGTGCATAGTTTGATTTTAAATGATAAGTTTTGTATACGGGTCATACTCTACTGTTATAATATATCAAATGAGGTATATTTACTGTATAAATCAGAACCGTAACTCAGATTTCCAATTTGACTCTTTTATAATCTTTTAAATGACCAAAATGCCCTTAGGAGGTGTAAATTGAGTTTAAAATCATTCGGGGCATAATAGAACATAACTTACTGATATTATATCATATTTAAAGCATATTATCTCAGGGAACTTGCATTTGACTCTTTTGGCTACCCGTAACACCCTTTTAGCGTTCGGTTCGGTTTACGTAACTAGTTTGCGTAAATTGACCGAAACGGGTCAAACGTTATCATTTTTATCTCAAAATCCAGAATGTATTTAGTATACCCATATTATACAAGTATTCAAACTTGTCGGGTCTAAATCACATTCTATCCAGTCTTTCGCTTAATCGTGCGCTTGTACCGTATCGTCCTTAAAACTAACCGGTCAAAGCTTAGGCTTAAATAAAAGACCCGTTAGGAATCTAATAGGTTATTATAAACCTTTGTTCCAGATTAGGAGGCCCAGTAAAAGCTATCCACACTTACCAATTGTGATTCATACTTGCTCAGGTAAATACATTTTGACTTATTTTCCCTATACGGGCTTGGGGTACGGTATTTAAAATGCCGCTTGATCGAGCGCACAAATCCTGCACCCTTGGGTGTCCAGTCTTGAATAGTTTGTGCGACTCGTTTAAACAGTCTTGTTTTACTTTAAGGGTTTGGGGGGTTATTGACCGTGTCCCGAATATCCTTGGCATTATCTTACGAGATGGCCACGACCAGAGCACGGGGTGTAGGCGTACACCCGACGTGTATAACTCTTAAATGTGGTGTGTCATTTAATCTTTAGCCCGGACAGTAGATCCCGGGCCACCAAATTGTCACACCCCAATTTCCACGTGTCTCACCGGTGGGCCCGGTGGGGGATTACCGTGACGATGTTGGCAACATATAGTCAAACCACACAATTATATAATGCACAGCGGAAGCATAAGATAAATATATAATTTCAACCTCTGATTGTAATATCAAAATGTATTACAGAAGTCGAATATCCATAGTGGATCGTAAATAGTCATAAATTATTGTTCCATCAGATACTGCAATCAAGCTTGCGAGGCTTATCCCGACGCTAGGGAGCTAATACCAGCCAATTACGTTTAGGTACCTGCACTTAATCTTTTTGGGGAAAATACGTCAGTTTACACTGGTAAATACATTCAACTGACACATTTGAAAATGTTTATTTAAAATTGATTTGAATGCACAAGGCACAAACTCTTTTATAACTTGGGAAAATTCATAATGATCTTGTGAACGTTTTACATGTTCTTTTATGCGTTCAGTAGCCCGGGTCGTGCCGGGTTAAAGATTTATAGACACACCACGTTTGCGTAAAACCGTAGTATAAAAACCAACGGCTACGTCTTTTAAATTTAATGTCGACACTTTATACCGGGTGTACGCCTACACCGGGATGTCGATGGTCGTGGCCATTTCGTAAAATGATGCCAAGGATATCCGGGACAACGGTCATTAAACCCCCCAAAGGCTTATAAGCAACAAAACTGTTTAAATGAGCCGATCATATTTAATCAATTAACCACCTAAGCGATGGAATTATATAATGCTCAATCAAGCGGTATTAATATACCGTAACCCAAGCCCATATAGGGGAAATAAGTTAAAGTATTTACCTTTGCAAGTATTAATCCTTAATTTAGATCAAGTCACCGATAGCTTTTACTGGGGCTCCTAATCTAGAACGAAGGTTTTAATTAACCTCTTAGAATCCTAACGGTCCTTATATTAGCCGTAGCTTAAACCGGTTGATTCCGATATATAGATATGGTTAATTCGCACGAAAAGGCGAAAACCGGGAATGGAGTATGATTTGGACCCAACAAGTTCAGTGACTTGTTTTATATGGGTTTATAGTTCATACTCTGGATTTTGGGGTTCAAATAATATAATTTGACCCATATCGGCTATTGCACGAAAACTAGTTTTATGAGCCGTACCGTGTGCGCAAATAGGCGAAACGGTTAACCATAAGAGTCGTACGCTTATTTCCTAAGTCAATATGCCTTAAAAGTATTTTGGTATCAGTAGGATACCTTCCGTAATGCCCGTAACGAGTTTAAGTTAATATTATGCCCCGAAGGGGCTTTTCGGTCATTTTAAAGACTTTAAAAAGGTTTTTCGAGTTCTACAGGAAATCTGAGTTTCCCGAACAGCTTATAAAGCTTAAAATACTTTATTTATTATTTAAAACCAGTGGCAACTGGAATCGGGTCAAAAGACCTTGTAGAACTCCCGTTTTGGCCAAAAAGGGCATATTCGGTATTTACCGAACCGTAGCCATAACCGCAGGTTATGAGCAAGGTAAAAATTATTAAAAATCTTTAAAATTCCCAAAATATTATTTTACCACAGTGGGTAAATGTTTTGGTGACGAAAACTTGGGTTAGATGGGCGTTATGCTAATTGCGCCGTTAATTACAAAACTTTCTTAAAAGTGCGCCTTTTAGCATAACTTTCATTCTAGGCCTCGGATTGACGTGAAACTTTAAGGACATGCTTATAATTTAATAAGCAAAGTTTTGGTCCGTTCACGTGTCCGAAATACTCGTTTTAATTTTAAAAGGCCGTTACGGTCAACTTTTAGGCGAATGACGGAAATACGTAAAAGACTCGGATAACTCATGAACCGACCACAGAGGCGTATACCAACATGTGACCTGGTCCTAAGAGAGTCCTAAGGTATATTTATACCTCACTAAAACGGGTCAGAACTGAAGTCAAAGCAAAAGTCAAACTTTTGCGACTTTCGGCTCCGAACCGGTTCTATATAGTAAATGATCGATTCAAACGAGCGCAAACAGGTTTATATACTTATTATCATGTTTTATGATTGTCAAAACAGGTTCCATAACATATACATTACAGATTATGCTTAAATCGCTAAAATAGCTTCCTGTTGACTTTTTAACCGCACGTTTGACTCGACATTTGACATAGTTAGAGTGGTGATCAGGGGGAACCTTTTTAGAGGTTTATTACCCACATAAATACCAACTCATAACCATTTTTGATTCGTCATAAGACTGAACCATTTGCAAGATATTGTAATGACAACCGTTAGTTACGACGGTTGCGTTTATGAGCTATAACTATGGAAATGTGAAACCAAAATGGTTATGAACGACTTACAGAAGTTGTTTCTTGATTATAGAGCAGAAGAGAATGCTTGGGAGCTCCTTAGAATGATCAGAGGTGTATGTTTGAGTTGTGTGAATGTTATGTGCCAAACTTGGCTATTTATAGCCAATGTCAAGCAAGCATGATCATTACAAGCACTACAACAGGTCAAGGGTGATGGGTAGGTGTCCCCTGAAGCTATGGGTCAAGTGTAGGGTGCCCATGCCTCATACATTGGTGTTTGATCATTCAAAGGCTCCAAAAGTCAAGAAAACTACAACTTTCTGCATCTGGGCACTTTACGCGGCCCGCATGGGAGTTCCCATGCATTTTAACGCGGGTCGCCTAAAGTTCATATAACAGACGTGTTATTTAAGAGGCTCGCGGCCCGCCTCAACTAATCCTTAACCTTTACGCGGGCCGCCTAAGGTTAAGATTTCAGGATTTTTAAATCTTTTTGTAATGATTACAGAATCCGGCCATTAATAACGAAATCTTTCGTAATGATTCGCCTGACCTTTCGGTTTTGAAGGGGTAACTTTGCGGTTTGGCCCTCGGTTATTTACCGATAGGGGCCTCGTGTTATTTACCCGCTTTATTAAGTCCCCGGTTTATTTATTTAATTGTTCAGAAAGCCTTAACTTTCATTATTGACGCTTTTAACCCTTCTTCTACGAATTCGATCGTAACTTTCTCGTTTCATATCGAAACTTCGCGAAATTTATATATATTATTTTAGTGAGGGTATAATACCGTTACAAAGTCTTTGGAACGTTAAAGGGTCACTCAGAGGTATTATTAAACATGTTGACACAGTTAACCCCTGTAGTTTGTAATCTCTCACTTTCTTCCGCGTTTTGTTTTTGTACGATCTATAATTTATTCGTTTGAAGGTTTAAGCATTATTTAGGGATACTATACAGTATATTTACCCTTGTTGACATTTATAACCCTCGAATTTATATACTTTCAAGGTTTGTCAAAATTAGTCCTTTATTTATTATAGATGCCACGTGTAAACAAATGACACGTGTTAACACATCATTGGACACAAAAATTCGAGGTGTTACATCCTCACCCCCTTAAAATAAATCTCGACCCGAGATTTACTCAAATAAATAGGGGTATTTTTCTTTCATTGTAGCTTCGACTTCCCACGTATATTCAGGACCTCTACGAGCATCCCATTTGACTTTTACAATTGGTACGTGCTTTCTGCGAAGCTTCTTCACCTGTCGATCTTCAATCGACAAAGGTTTTTCTATGAACTTTAAGCTCTCATCTATATGCACATCTGTGTGTGGAATCACCAACGACTCGTCGGCGAAGCACTTTTTGAGATTGCAGATGTGGAACACATTGTGAATTCCATTGAGCTCTTCAGGCAAGTTTAGTTTATAGGCAACTGATCCGACTCGTTCAATGACCTCAAAAGGCCCTATGTATCTCGGACTCAGCTTGCCCTTCTTGCCGAAGCGCATCACCCCCTTCCAGGGTGACACCTTAAGTAATACTTTTTCACCCACTTCGAAGTGAAAATCCTTACGCTTTGGATCAGCGTAGCTCTTCTGCCTATCGCGGGCAGCCTTGAGACGTTCCCGGATCTGGACAATCTTGTCCGTTGTCTGGAAAACAATCTCTGGTCCCGATAATTGGACCTCTCCTACTTCCGCCCAACAAACAGGCGATCTACATTTCCTACCATATAATGCCTCAAAAGGCGCAGCCTTTATGCTGGTGTGGTAGCTATTATTGTAGGAGAATTCGATCAGGGGTAGGTTTTTATCCCAGTTACCACCTAAATCGATCGCACATGCACGAAGCATGTCTTCTAGCGTTTGGATAGTACGCTCACTTTGACCGTCCGTCTGTGGATGGTAAGCCGTACTAAAGTTCAAACGCGTGCCCAAAGATTGCTGGAAACTTTTCCAGAAATGAGATGTGTATCTAGTATCCCTGTCGGAGATAATAGACACAGGTATGCCGTGTAAGGCTACAATCTTATCAACATAAAGTTGGGCTAACATATCGGAGCTATATGTCTCCTTGATGGGTAGAAAATGAGCTGATTTAGTCAGCCTATCGACTATGACCCATATTGTATCGTTTCCTTTCCTGGTTTTGGGTAACTTGGTTATGAAGTCCATAGTTACGCATTCCCACTTCCACTCGGGAAGCTCAGGCTGTTGTAGCAAGCCAGACGGCTTTTGGTGCTCGGCTTTGACTTGAGCACAAGTCAAGCACTTTGCTACATGGGCGGCAACAGACTTTTTCAAGCCTATCCACCAATAATTTGCCTTTAAGTCTTGGTACATCTTATCAGCACCAGGATGGACTGAGTATTTGGAACTATGGGCTTCCTGGAGAACAACATCACGTAGTCCTCCGTAAATCGGAACCCATATACGTCCGTTCAGCCTAAGAATTCCATCCTTGCTAAGAGTCAACTGCTCCTCAGTTACTCCCAGCTTTTCATTAGGATAATTAGCTTCCAACACAGCCTCACGCTGCGCAGCTAATATCCTTTCCATCAAATTATTTTTAACTTCAATGCTCTTGGCATTGATTCGAATGGGTTTTACCCTTTCTTTCCTGCTCAAGGCATCGGCGACCACATTCGCCTTGCCGGGATGGTACCTGATTTCACAGTCATAATCATTCAGGGTTTCCATCCAACGGCGCTGTCTCATGTTCAACTCCTTCTGGTTGAACAGGTGCTGGAGGCTTTTGTGATCAGAATAAATCACAAATTTAATACCATAAAGGTAGTGCCTCCACAACTTTAGTGCAAATACAACGGCACCCAACTCCAAGTCATGGGTGGTGTAATTCTTTTCATGCACCTTTAATTGCCTTGAAGCATAGGCAATCACCTTGCCCTTCTGCATAAGAACACACCCCATGCCCGTGTGTGATGCATCGCAATAAACTACGAATTCATCTGTACCCTCAGGTAGGGTTAACACAGGTGCGTTGCTCAGCTTTTGCTTCAGTATTTCAAAGGACTCTTGCTGCTTTGGGCCCCAAATGTACTTTTCTTTCTTCTTGGTCAAGGAAGTCAAGGGCGCAGCAATCCTCGAAAAATTTTCAATAAATCTTCGGTAGTATCCTGCTAACCCCAGGAAGCTACGGATTTCGGTAGGCGTCTTTGGCTCTTGCCAGTTCATGACCGCCTCTACCTTAGCGGGATCCACTTGGATACCACGCTCACTCACAACGTGTCCTAAAAACTGAACCTCTCTCAGCCAAAACTCACACTTCGAGAACTTGGCGTAGAGTTTCTCACGTTGTAGTAACTCGAGAATGCAACGGAGGTGCTTCTCGTGGTCATCTTGGTTCTTGGAATAGATAAGGATATCGTCGATGAAGACTATGACGAATTTATCCAAGTATGGCTTGCAAACGCGGTTCATGAGATCCATGAACGCAGCCGGTGCATTTGTGAGCCCAAAAGGCATCACTAGGAACTCGTAATGACCATAGCGAGTCCTAAATGCAGTCTTGTGTACATCTTCATCTCTGACCCTTAGTTGATGATAACCCGACCTTAAGTCGATCTTGGAGAAGTAGCTTGCTCCTTGCAGCTGATCGAATAGATCATCGATCCTTGGTAAAGGATATCTATTCTTTATGGTAACTTTATTCAGCTCTCGGTAGTCGATGCACAACCGCATCGATCCGTCCTTCTTCTTTACAAATAGGACAGGAGCTCCCCAGGGAGATGAACTAGGTCTGATAAAACCTTTCGCCAGCAGTTCATCCAACTGGGTCCTCAGTTCTTTCATTTCCGTTGGCGCTAATCTGTAAGGTGCTCTTGCTATCGGAGCTGCTCCAGGAATGATGTCAATTCTGAACTCCACTTGTCTATCTGGTGGCAAACCAGGTAGTTCTTCGGGAAAAACCTCGGGGTATTCAGAAATGACAGGAAGATCCTCGATCTTCGGCTTTGGTTCTTCAATTATTACCTGAGCCATGTAGATTACACAGCCTCTGTTCAAACACCTTGAAGCTTTCAGCATAGATACGTCTTCAGGCAATCCGTAATGCGTATCCCCTCGAATGGTAAGAGATTCACCACTCGGAGTCTTTAAAACTATCTGCCTTTTGCCGCAAATGATTTGGGCCTGATTACGGGATAACCAGTCCATGCCTAGCACAATGTCAAAACCCGCTAATTTGAAAGGAAGTAGAGATAAAGGAAAAGAATGGTTCCTAATGGACATTTCACATCCTTCTAGAACAGTAGAGACGGTTTCTATCGTGCCGTCTGCTAACTCTACTTCGTATTTTACGTCAAGGGTTTTGATTGGCATATTTAGTAGTTGGCAAAATTTCTGGTCTACAAAGGACTTATCAGCGCCAGAATCGAACAGTACTCTTGCAAATATATTATTTACGAGAAAAGTACCTGTAAGCACATTGTCGTCCTTAACCGCTTCCTTTGCATCTAAGCGAAAAACTCTCGCATTCGACTTCTTCGTCTCTTCCGCCTTCTTGGCATACTTCGGGCAATTACTCTTTATGTGCCCCTTTTCGTTACAATTAAAGCAGGTTGCATCCTTTATCTTTTTGCACTCCACTGTCTTATGATCCTTGGACTTGCATAGCCCACAGGATGGAGTCTTTTGTTGCGACTGTGAACCAGACGCAAACCTACACTTCCCGGAGTGAGGTTTCTTGCAGACCTTGCAGTGAGGTCTTCCATCAGCTTGCCCCTCCTTCTTTGCCTCCGACCCTCTCTTTCCTTCACCGTTTCCACGGTGCTTTTTCCCAGACTTTCGTGAGGTATCATCCTCACGTTTTCGCTTTTCAGCCTCCTTGCTCCTTTGTGCCCTCAGACGGACAGCATCAAGTGTAAGAGACAAGGAGAGGTCAGTAACTGACCTGAAGGTCGTCGGCCTAGAAGCCTTTACACTGGCCTTAATCGCCGGCTCTAAGCCCCCAATGAATCGGGCAATCCTTCTAGGTTCTGGTGTCACAAGATATGGCACCAGGCGTGACATAGTGTTAAAACTTGTCAGATATGCTTGACAATCCAGGTTTGTCATCACTAGTGAGACAAAGTCTGCCTCAATCTTCTCAACCTCGTGCTGAGGGCAGTAGTTTTCTTTAATGAGAGCAATAAATTCCTCCCATGTCATTTTGTACAAAGCAGACTTACCAGACGCCTGCACCAACGCCCTCCACCATGCCAGGGCCTCTCCTTTAAAAGACTGGGACACATACTTCACCACGTCCCTCGCTGCACACCCGCTGATGTCCACAATAGTGTCCATCTCGTCTAGCCAGGTGATACAGTCAACCGCACCTTTCTCCCCTGTAAATTCACGGGGCTTGCATGATACAAAGTATTTGTAGGTGCAACCCTTAGCACTGGACGCATCAGTATATTCTCTCTCGCGATGAACGCTGTGCTCAGTAGACGAATGTTTGTCGTCATCTTTCTTGGGTTCAGAGGGTGGTTTGGAGTGTGTCTTTGGTTTAGAGGGTGGTTTTGACACAGTTCTGCCTTGAGACTCAGTATTTTGACGATCAATAGCTGCCTGGACAGCATTGTCAATCAGAGCCTTCAGTTGTGCGCCTGTTAAATGTACTGACGCATTGTCATAGTCATCTTCATTCGTGTGGCTGTTCTCACCATTGGTATCCGCCATTGTAACTTGAATCTGTTACAGAAGATAACAAAATTTTAATTTAGGAGATTATTATATGATTGTCTTTTATGACAATTTGTCAACCATGGTACAGAGACCATATTTGGTTAACTTTTTATTTCATTAAATATTAGGATTTGAATATATCCTATTTTAACTATATAAATAGTATTGGCGGCATAAAGCCTAATCATGACGATGTTTTATAATGTTAGCCGAGATTCCAGAGAATCAAAGGCATAGAGAGTTGAACCGTAGTTCTTTTATCTCTTTCTGGCAGAGAGTCATAGACTACCACTGCCTTTTGTCTTTATAAGACAATTATTATGGCCCATAGGCACTACACCTCTAATGGATGTCTTAATATGGTTGGCCCGTAGGCACTACATCACTAATGGATGTTTTAATAATACTGGCCCGTAGGCACTGCATCACTAATGGATGTTTTAATAATTCTGGCCCGTAGGCACTGCATCACTAATGGATGTTTTAATAATACTGGCCCGTAGGCATTGCATCACTAATGGATGTCTTTATAATACTGGCCCGTAGGCATTGCATCACTAATGGATGTCTTTATAATATTGATCACCTTCATTGGTGATTTAACCCACGATTTATATATCATTTAGTTGGGTTTTGAAATCCTTAAAGGATTATTGTATAAGAATGACGTGCGTGATTTTAACGAATCACATCTGCCATGGATGTTAACATGCGTACAGAGGTTAACAGGGAATCAGAATCTTTTCAGTTAGGTCGTACCATCTTGACTAGATCTTAACAGACCCCAAGCTAGGTTTCACCTTTTAAGATTCTTTATTTAGGCAGATCAATATAAAAGGAATGGTTTTGATTTATTTTTATATATATATTAAAACAAACTCATAACATACATTCCAAAATCTCAAATACAATTACATATTGCCCTAAACGGGTCTTTCAAATAATACATACCTCCATAGAGGTTTTAAAATAAGTGACAAGTCCACGCAGGGACTCGTACAAGATAGGTGTCCATGCAAGGACTAAAGGTAAGTCCACGTAGGGACTGAAATACGATAAGTTGTCCACACAGGGACTTTTTTTAAAGTAGAAATTACATTAGTACAACTATTAAGGGCTAATGGTCACGTTTCTTCTTTTTGCCCTTTAGTAGGTTCGCCAAGCCCTTGAGAAATCCTCGGTGGCTTTTCTTTTCTTCCTCGAACTCTCTCTCCACACGATCTAGTCGATGGAGTATTTCTTCCTGTTCAGGAGGAGAGAATCGTGGTTGCGGCGCTTGATGCGGAACTGGAGGTCTGGGAGGTATTGGATACCCATGAGCTGAGTAGTCCGGTGGTCCCATGTTTCCATGTGCCCCGTCAGGGTAACGCGCATTATATCTTGCCGACACCACATATGGGTCGCGCTCATAGCCGTAGTTGTATTGTGCTTGTGATGGTTCAAACGGGTTGTAAGCCGTTGGACCTGTGTAAGCTGGTATGGGTTGGTCATACCCAAATGGTGGCGAATTTCGTGCAGTAGGTGCGGAGTTTGCCTCCTGTATAGGACTTGAAGGTCCTTCTTCTTGTAGCGGCGGATAGTGGCTACTACTAGAATGTCGAGGAGTGCTGAAGTGGATACCCCCTCCTCCTCGTGTAGACATACGAGCATTTGTCCTCCTACGCCTCGGCGGATCAGGTATAACTGGTTGTGCCGGTGGCGGAGGTGGTGGCGTAACTGCCTCAAAGCGTGAATCCTCAGAGGGATCCTGTGGATGTCTCGGTTGCGATGTCTGATGAGATGGTGTGTTGTACCACTCATGTCGGTCAAACAAGGCCATAAAGCTGTCTGGGCCTTGATACTGCGGACCATGATATGAAGATCCATCAGATACTTCTATCGGATGCGTGGGCGTACCACGAGCTGGTTCAGTTGGATCCTCATCTTCCTCCATGGGATCTTCAGAAAAATGGTCTTGTGGCCCTAGTGGAACAAAACCTGAAGGTTCCTGTATGTAGTCAGCCGGATTAAACTGAGCTACGTAGTATGGAGTAGGGTCGTCATAATTCCGGTGCGAAACCGAACGTTGTAGAGGTATGAAGGAAGGTTGTGGGTTGTTGGGATTATTTTCTGAATCTGGCCCAAAGGAGTGCCGGTAGGATGGCGTCGAGCTGTGCGAAGTGGAATGCCTCGCGGGTTCGTAAAGATCTCTTCGTCGTTGTGGCTCTTCGCTCCTTGTCATCGAAGGATGTCTTGTACCAGATGGTCCAGCTTCTTGATCGTGATGTGTCACGATTTCTCCTCGGCCTCTACGTCCCCTTCCTCTTCCTCGGAATATAACAGGTGGCATTTTCCTGCTCCAAAACTTATTAAAAATCAAATCGAAAATAAAGACAAAAAGGAGTAATAATCCGAATTTGTCCTAAGTTATTGTCTAGACTCAAGTATGTGCAATTGTGTCACTGAGATTAAACACAATAGGGTAGTGTTTAATTCACTCAATGTTGGCTCTGATACCAACCTGTCACACCCCAATTTCCACGTGTCTCACCGGTGGGCCCGGTGGGGGATTACCGTGACGATGTTGGCAACATATAGTCAAACCACACAATTATATAATGCACAGCGGAAGCATAAGATAAATATATAATTTCAACCTCTGATTGTAATATCAAAATGTATTACAGAAGTCGAATATCCACAGTGGATCGTAAATAGTCATAAATTATTGTTCCATCAGATACTGCAATCAAGCTTGCGAGGCTTATCCCGACGCTAGGGAGCTAATACCAGCCAATTACGTTTAGGTACCTGCACTTAATCTTTTTGGGGAAAATACGTCAGTTTACACTGGTAAATACATTCAACTGACACATTTGAAAATGTTTATTTAAAATTGATTTGAATGCACAAGGCACAAACTCTTTTATAACTTGGGAAAATTCATAATGATCTTGTGAACGTTTTACATGTTCTTTTATGCGTTCAGTAGCCCGGGTCGTGCCGGGTTAAAGATTTATAGACACACCACGTTTGCGTAAAACCGTAGTATAAAAACCAACGGCTACGTCTTTTAAATTTAATGTCGACACTTTATACCGGGTGTACGCCTACACCGGGATGTCGATGGTCGTGGCCATTTCGTAAAATGATGCCAAGGATATCCGGGACAACGGTCATTAAACCCCCCAAAGGCTTATAAGCAACAAAACTGTTTAAATGAGCCGATCATATTTAATCAATTAACCACCTAAGCGATGGAATTATATAATGCTCAATCAAGCGGTATTAATATACCGTAACCCAAGCCCATATAGGGGAAATAAGTTAAAGTATTTACCTTTGCAAGTATTAATCCTTAATTTAGATCAAGTCACCGATAGCTTTTACTGGGGCTCCTAATCTGGAACGAAGGTTTTAATTAACCTCTTAGAATCCTAACGGTCCTTATATTAGCCGTAGCTTAAACCGGTTGATTCCGATATATAGATATGGTTAATTCGCACGAAAAGGCGAAAACCGGGAATGGAGTATGATTTGGACCCAACAAGTTCAGTGACTTGTTTTATATGGGTTTATAGTTCATACTCTGGATTTTGGGGTTCAAATAATATAATTTGACCCATATCGGCTATTGCACGAAAACTAGTTTTATGAGCCGTACCGTGTGCGCAAATAGGCGAAACGGTTAACCATAAGAGTCGTACGCTTATTTCCTAAGTCAATATGCCTTAAAAGTATTTTGGTATCAGTAGGATACCTTCCGTAATGCCCGTAACGAGTTTAAGTTAATATTATGCCCCGAAGGGGCTTTTCGGTCATTTTAAAGACTTTAAAAAGGTTTTTCGAGTTCTACAGGAAATCTGAGTTTCCCGAACAGCTTATAAAGCTTAAAATACTTTATTTATTATTTAAAACCAGTGGCAACTGGAATCGGGTCAAAAGACCTTGTAGAACTCCCGTTTTGGCCAAAAAGGGCATATTCGGTATTTACCGAACCGTAGCCATAACCGCAGGTTATGAGCAAGGTAAAAATTATTAAAAATCTTTAAAATTCCCAAAATATTATTTTACCACAGTGGGTAAATGTTTTGGTGACGAAAACTTGGGTTAGATGGGCGTTATGCTAATTGCGCCGTTAATTACAAAACTTTCTTAAAAGTGCGCCTTTTAGCATAACTTTCATTCTAGGCCTCGGATTGACGTGAAACTTTAAGGACATGCTTATAATTTAATAAGCAAAGTTTTGGTCCGTTCACGTGTCCGAAATACTCGTTTTAATTTTAAAAGGCCGTTACGGTCAACTTTTAGGCAAATGACGGAAATACGTAAAAGACTCGGATAACTCATGAACCGACCACAGAGGCGTATACCAACATGTGACCTGGTCCTAAGAGAGTCCTAAGGTATATTTACACCTCACTAAAACGGGTCAGAACTGAAGTCAAAGCAAAAGTCAAACTTTTGCGACTTTCGGCTCCGAACCGGTTCTATATAGTAAATGATCGATTCAAACGAGCGCAAACAGGTTTATATACTTATTATCATGTTTTATGATTGTCAAAACAGGTTCCATAACATATACATTACAGATTATGCTTAAATCGCTAAAATAGCTTCCTGTTGACTTTTTAACCGCACGTTTGACTCGACATTTGACATAGTTAGAGTGGTGATCAGGGGGAACCTTTTTAGAGGTTTATTACCCACATAAATACCAACTCATAACCATTTTTGATTCGTCATAAGACTGAACCATTTGCAAGATATTGTAATGACAACCGTTAGTTACGACGGTTGCGTTTATGAGCTATAACTATGGAAATGTGAAACCAAAATGGTTATGAACGACTTACAGAAGTTGTTTCTTGATTATAGAGCAGAAGAGAATGCTTGGGAGCTCCTTAGAATGATCAGAGGTGTATGTTTGAGTTGTGTGAATGTTATGTGCCAAACTTGGCTATTTATAGCCAATGTCAAGCAAGCATGATCATTACAAGCACTACAACAGGTCAAGGGTGATGGGTAGGTGTCCCCTGAAGCTATGGGTCAAGTGTAGGGTGCCCATGCCTCATACATTGGTGTTTGATCATTCAAAGGCTCCAAAAGTCAAGAAAACTACAACTTTCTGCATCTGGGCACTTTACGCGGCCCGCATGGGAGTTCCCATGCATTTTAACGCGGGTCGCCTAAAGTTCATATAACAGACGTGTTATTTAAGAGGCTCGCGGCCCGCCTCAACTAATCCTTAACCTTTACGCGGGCCGCCTAAGGTTAAGATTTCAGGATTTTTAAATCTTTTTGTAATGATTACAGAATCCGGCCATTAATAACGAAATCTTTCGTAATGATTCGCCTGACCTTTCGGTTTTGAAGGGGTAACTTTGCGGTTTGGCCCTCGGTTATTTACCGATAGGGGCCTCGTGTTATTTACCCGCTTTATTAAGTCCCCGGTTTATTTATTTAATTGTTCAGAAAGCCTTAACTTTCATTATTGACGCTTTTAACCCTTCTTCTACGAATTCGATCGTAACTTTCTCGTTTCATATCGAAACTTCGCGAAATTTATATATATTATTTTAGTGAGGGTATAATACCGTTACAAAGTCTTTGGAACGTTAAAGGGTCACTCAGAGGTATTATTAAACATGTTGACACAGTTAACCCCTGTAGTTTGTAATCTCTCACTTTCTTCCGCGTTTTGTTTTTGTACGATCTATAATTTATTCGTTTGAAGGTTTAAGCATTATTTAGGGATACTATACAGTATATTTACCCTTGTTGACATTTATAACCCTCGAATTTATATACTTTCAAGGTTTGTCAAAATTAGTCCTTTATTTATTATAGATGCCACGTGTAAACAAATGACACGTGTTAACACATCATTGGACACAAAAATTCGAGGTGTTACACAAATGTACGAGTAGCATGTAATTCGTTCACAAGTTTATATTGCATAATTATCCCAAGTTAATAAAAATATTTATGCCTTGTGCATTTAAATCAATTTTCAATCATTTTCAAAATGAGTCAGTTGATTTGTATTTACCAGTGTAAACTGACGTATTTTTCCCAAAAGGTTAAGTGCAGGTACTAAACGAACTAGGCTGGCTGTTCCCTAAGAGCGTCCACTATAGTCTCGCAAGCTCGGACGACAAATAAACTGTTGAACAATTTATCTTATTTTATTTGATCCGCCTGTGGATCCGTTTCAACTACTTATGATGTTTATTATTACATTTTAATTAAAGTTGAAATGAATCTATTTCTACTTCCGCTGTGCATTATTATATTGTGTTGTTTGTCTATGACGATGCCAACCACGTCACTGTACCCCACACCGGGCCCACCGGTGACACGTGGAGATCGGGGTGTGACACTCGGGTACGTCAAAGGGTCACTCAGAGGTATAATTAAACATGTTGACACAGTTAACCCCCGCAGCTTGTAATCTCTCACTTTCTTCCGCGTTTCGCTTCCGTACGATCCATGATTTATTCATTTGAAGGTACGAGCATCATTTAGGGTTACTATACAGTATACTTACCCTTAATTGACATTTATAACCCTCGAGTTTACATACTTTCAAGGTTTGTCAACATTAGTCCTTTATTAATATTATACGCCACGTGTAAACTCAAGACACGTGTCAATACATTATTGGACACAAAATTTCGAGGTGTTACATTTCAGCACATAACATCCATTTGCGTCAAAGTGTACTAAAAACTGTTTATCATAGATTTGTGAAACGCTGAGAAGATTGTGATCAAGCTGTTGTACAAAGTTGATCTTGTCAAAACTTACAACCCCGTTGGATACCATTCCTTCTCCAGTAATATAACCACCTTTATCTCCAACAAAAGCAACATAACCTCCTCTAATAGATTTAACGTCGTATAGAAGCTTCATGTCACCGGTCATGTGCCTGGATGCCCCACTATCAACAATCCAATGATTGCTGAAAGTTCCTCCTGGAACACCCTGCACATGAACTCACATGATTAGTTGGAGATAGGGACCCAAGCCTTTGTGGTCTTGGGTCTTCCATTTTCATCAACGTAAGTTACTTGAACGTCTCGATATTGTGGAAATTGTGATGTTCCCCCTGATTCAGTAACCGTTTTTGGTTTCCAGGTCTGTTTTGTTTTACCAGTTTTATTCTTTAAAATCTTAATTTCATGATTGTCAGAAGTTTTTGAATTGTCTGGTTTGACAGAAACAGATGTTTTGTTAACCACGTCGGTTTTAATCACTTTTTCAATTTTCTTGACCTGTTGGCGTTTCTGTTTCTTTTCCCTTTCTTTTACAAGACGGGGATCTGGTTTTGATGAAACGGATTGCTTGCGGTCAATTTGGTCACGGGGATCATTAACTTTGGCTTTTTGTTTATGAAGATATGGACAATTGCGAATAATATGTCCAAATGTGCCACATGAAAAACATGATCTTCGTTCTACAAACCGTGAAGTATCATGTGATTGTCTTGATGATGATGATGAACTTTGTGATCCCGAGGTAGTTGGTTTTGGACTGTTTTGTTCATTTCTTTTTAAAATTTTCACTTGATTAACAAAATCTAGTTTAGATTTGTTTTCAAATGTGTCAATTTTATCCGTTCCCCTTGATTTCACAAAGTTCACCTTCTTGTCCTTTTTCTGGGTCTGTTTCTTTTGACCTTGAGTCGGTGATTTACCTTTTGGTTTGGTGTGATTTTGCTGAACTTTCTCAGTTGGTAATCTTTAATTGCCATTTTGTTTGCGAATTTCAGCTCTTGGAATCGGAGGACACTGTGTTACCACAACGTGTGATCCTGTCTTTCCCAAGAACTTACTTGTTGAATCTTCAAAAATTTTACTAATTAAAGATTGTTCAACTTTCTTAATAGGAAAATCTTTGTCAGAATAAATTTTATCATCACCAACAAGAGTGTACAGCAAATTCACACTCTCAGACTCTTGTGAGGAAGTAGACGTGGACTCGGTCAGAACAGTCATAGCAGGTTTTGCGGGAGGATTACATAGAATATGATTCTTGAGAGGTATGTCCTCTTCTTTAATTACTGCATCTGACTGTGCTGAGTCAGTATCATTAGATTCATCATCTGAAGAATCAGCATCCTCAACAATAACTTGAGGATCCTGATTCTGTTCAGCATAAGACACACTTGTATCTGCTGATATATCTGAATCTGATGATACTTCGGGTTTGTATCCAAGTCCCGTTGTAAACTCCTCAATGTTTAAAGAAACAAATGGCTCAAAGTAAATGGTATCTTCTTCATCAGTCATGGCATCATAATTGTGTTTCACAGGAGGTGGACATTTTTTATATCCAATGCACGTGACATCCTTTTCTCCTTTTGAACATCAATGATGTGATCCAACACATAACTAGAGCTCAAATGACTATTTAGCTTAAGATTGATCGCCTCACTTTCAGTTTTTACACAAGCCATCTCCTTTTGCATTATCTCGAGCCTATTGATGTAACAGTTAATGGTTGTTTGTTTTCTTGAAACCATTTTCGTTAGCTCGGATTTGTTTTCTCTTAAATTTTCAATCATTGTTTTATACTCATTTTCATGGTTTGTATAAAACATGTTGGCTTCTGTGCATTTGGCAAGATCCACGATCAACTTTTGGTTGTGGATGAATATCACATCATACTTGGTTTGCAAAGCCTCGTGTTTGCTTTGCAAATAAGACATCTTAGCATTCAAAGAAACATGTTTGTTTTGCAAGTCAGACAATTCAGCATTTAAAGCATCATGTTTGCCTTGCAACTCAGACATATTAGCATCTAAATCAGCACATTTATCACTTAAGCTAGCACAATTATCACAAATAACGATAGTTGGTTCATCGACACATACCTGGCTTGATGAACTGCCGCCATTAGCCATAAAGGCTGAATGAAGATAAGAAGAAGAATAAGCAGCTTGATCCACCAGAATAGATCTTCTATCATTCCTTGCTGCAGCTTCTCCTAACAATTCATCGATATCTGCATCGATTCTCCCACTAGATACATCATCAGAATAATCTTCGCCTGAGGTTGAGATTTCCTCATATGAACTCCTTGAATCACCAGAACTCTCTTCATCTGAAGATTCACCACCACTGGCGGAAGATTCTCCACCACTGGCATGCTTCAAATCCTTAGCAGTTTCAGCAAAATAAGTTGCTCCTCCCTGATCACCAATGCCTAATTGCATTGACCAGTCGCAACCTTCATCTATTTGCACCACAAGAGCTTGATTGGTGTTCGATGGTCCTGCTTGATTGTTTGCAGAGACCAAGATGCGATTGTCATTTCTGGCTTGATTCTGATTTGCCTGGTTGCCTTGACCTCTGAAAGGATTCCGGTTCCCATGCTGAGCTGGCTTTGTGCATTCACGCTTGAAATGGCCACGTTCACCATAGTTAAAGCACTTAACAGACTGCTTATCAAACCCATACTTGGTGTCTTTCTTGCTTTCCAAGCTGGTTCTACCCGTCCGTTCCATGAAGTCTTTAGCCCGCCTAACAGCACTAGCGAAAGCCCACTTGATGTCCATCATATCCATATCCTCTTTATCTATCTGCTGGTAATCTTCTTGAGTCAGATTGATGTTCCCTATCTGACCTGCTATGAACCCACAATACGCGCTCACCAAAGTGTTCAATATCTCCATGTGATCCTCAGCTACTTCAACGCTAACTTTGGAGAAACTTGATGTGTCCAGTCGTACTGTATTAGATGGCTGACCAGCTGATGACGTGCTACCATAACAGGCTTGCTGTTGCACAGGTAGTAGATTGTCGTACAAATCTGTGATTGGTTGAACAACCGTTGGTCTTAAGGAAGGTGGAAGTGGATTTCCATACAGATCTGTTGCTCGGTAGATCGAACAGGTAAAGGATTTCCAAACATATCAGTTGCTACGATAGATCATTGGCTTGGCTGTTGTGGAGCAGGTTGCAGTAGATTTCCATACAAGTCTGTGGTTGGAGCTGGCTTTACAGGAACTTGTATTTGATTTCCATACAAATCTGTGCTTGTGACAAACGCCGTTTGAAGTGGAGCATGTTGAGCAGGTTTTGCAGAAGTGCTAGAAGTTCCATAATACATATCAGGATTTTGTTGTACTGGAACCTTTTTCGCCTTTAGAGTTTCTTCCTGATCTTTATTCTCCAACATCTGAACGAAATCATGAATTGATGTTGTAGCTAATGTGCCATTGTACTTCAAAATTTCCAAGAAACCCTTCCATTGAAATGGCAGCGCATCGGCCAACTTTGTGACAACCTCTACAGGAGTTGTTACTACCCCATAATGATTCAACTCAGTCAACAAGTGATAAAATCGACTAGTCAAGGTTCTCTTTCCATACAAGTGAAACCATCAAACTCTTTCTTGAGTAAGTCATGTCGTAACTTGCGTGACGCTTCGTTTCCTTCACCTCTCGTCTTCAATGCGTCCCATAAGCGCTTTGTTGTCTTAAATCTTACAAACTGATGATAGATTTCTTTGTTTAACACTTGAGTTAGAATAGCAAAAGCCTTCTTTTCTAAATCATAAATCTTCTTCTCATCTGGAGAAAGATCTGCAAAAGACGTGGCTGTTGAAGCGGCAACATCAAGTGCTTGATCGAAGTCTGTAATGAATCGTAACCATAACTCCATGTTTTGCCCAAGAATATACGTATGAAATCTGTCTTCCCATCCCGGATATTCATTCATGTGCATTAGCTTCGGTGGACGATTATTGCTTCCTGTTTCATTTTCACTTAAAAGTATACTTTGAATACTTTGATTTTGATTTGAAACAAACGCCCATTGAGTTGACGAAATTTGAGGTGACGATGATTGTGCAGGAGGTTCGGCCCATGAAGGAGATAATCCCGTGCTCCTATACTTATTTTCCGTATTAGACGGAGTACCCCACCAACCCGGATTCATTTTGAATATTTAATGACGAATACCTGAATAAGTCACACAAATCAAACAGTTAACAATGAAATAAAAGTCTACTGTCATAAATATCACAAGTATGAATGACGAAAATAAGGTGTTTTCGTCTGAAGAATGATCACGAAATCAAGAGTGATTTCGTCTGAAGAATGATCACGAAATCAATAAGGGCTTTCGTCCAAGACAAGACAAGCACAAGTGATTTCGGCCAGGGAGTGTTTTCGTCCAGCTTGATATTGTTGACCAAGGAGATTTCGTTGACTGGATGGCAAGTGATTTCGTCTGGTGGAACAACAAGTGATTTCGTCTGGATCAGTTTGACGAAATCAGATGTGATTTCGTCCAGATATTGTGTTTTCATCCAGGAGGATTTTATCCAGTAGGATTTCGTTGACTGGAGTGTTTTCGTCCAAACAAGTTGACCAGCAAGTGATTTCGTCTTGACACAAGTGATTTCGTCCAAGACTGAATGATGTCCAGCTTAATATTGTTGACTAAAGGGATTTCGTTGACCAGGGTGTTTTCATCCAGCAACAAGTTGGTTTCATCTGGACACAAGTGATTTCGTGGATGGATGTAACAAGACCTGGTGATTTCGTTGACAATTTGGTACAGACAAGTTGATATGTCTCAAACCTTATCCTTATCTTCTGACACAATGGCCAACTTTTTCAAAAGCACGTTACCTATCAGACTTTTTTACCAACTATCATGATGGTTTGTGTACACCTTTTTCAAACAATATTTTTATAATCAATAACACCACAATATTTCATCAAACAAAGATCAAACATATACATATTTGAAGAACACATATGAACTAGATGAATATCCTGATGAAACTGATGAGTTTTCCGGTGACGGAAAGTTTCCGAACAACAAATTTTGCACTAAAGTTTAGTAAAAACCAAATCTGAACATGTGTAAATGTATTTTAACAGTGGTTTTATAAAAACTAATAGCAAAATACAAGGATTTTCAAGATTTTAACACGTTTTTCCAGAAAATGTATGAACTTAAAGATCAAAACTCAAGAAAAACACATTAAAAACTTAAGAAAAATCAAGAACACAAACTTGGTTTTAACAAGGAATCGAGCTAATGCTCTGATACCAATTGTAGGTCCACCCGGAGGATCGAGTAACCTCTATTCCCTGTTTTCCGACAAACCCGAGAGTGCGGAATCCAAACGGGTAAGTTAAACCAAGTTACGAACACGTAAAACACAAGATTCACCGATTAACACTCCATTGTATTAATCTATAAAACGGTTACAAAGCAATGTTTACAAGATGCTCTCATAAACTCTCAGTATGTGTGTGTTTATAGTGTGTTCGCTCTGAAATCTATTCAGACTTCTCTTTTGTTTCTGTCTGTTGTCTGGGTATTTATACTAACAACATGACGAAATCCAATCCTGGATGAAAACCCATCGACGAACACCAATATCTCGACGAAATCCCTTGGATTTCGTCACATGTGTGTTTTCGCCATAATATCTCGATGAAATCAAAGTGATTTCGTCACTTTGATGTGCCTGGGCTTGGTCTTCGTCCAAGAGAGTTGGCCCAATGCAAACCAATGGCCCAAGTATAGGTTTCGGCCTAAGTGATAATGGATTGGCCCAATGGTAGAAGTTGATTGGCCCAACAGAGCATCACGTTCATGAATTGGCAGTTTCTATAGAAACTTTCATTTAGTGAAGGTTCATGACATCATCATGATGATGTGTCAGCGGGAGCGGGAATCGGTCCGCGGCTCTCCGTGCTTCGCATGTCGAACTCTGCGGCGCACGACGGAGGAATGTCATGACGTCGGGCTTGAGCCGAACCTAACCGAGTCGAACCGAACCGAGTCGAACCGAACTGAGTCGAACTGAACCGAGTCACGTCCACATAATATGTATCAACAGAAACGATCGAATTTTTTCGGATAAAAAATTGAAGGTAATGGAAGTGGTGGAGATAAAAAGTTTAAGCTTCCTTAATTTGGTTTAGATGTAGATATAAAAATGGTTGTATAGATTGGAATTTGTGGTATAAATTCGACGTGATGTAATAGTCTTTTGTTTTGTGCCGCGACTTTGTCTTTTTCTTGGAGACATAGTTGGCGGTTTGGTTGTTTAATTACCTTTCAAAAAAAGTAAATCACATTTTTTAAGTATTTATTTGTAATTTGTAGTAATAAATAGTAATCAATAAGATTTAAGTATCTTTTATTAGTAATATTTTATTAATTTTTAAATTTTTTTCATATTAATTGAAACTTATGATGAATAGTAAATCATAATTTTTAAGTGTTTATTTGTTATTTTTAGTAATAAATAGTAATCAATAAGATTTAAGTATCTTTTAGCATTAATATTTTATTGATTTTTAAAAAAAAAAAAATTCATATTAATTGAAACTTATGATAAATAGTAAATCATAATTTTTAAGTATTTATTTGTCATTTTTAGTAATAAATAGTAACCAATAATATTTAAGTATCTTTTATTAGTAATATTTTATTAATTTTTTAAAATTTGTCATATTAATTGAAACTTATGATGCATAGTAAATCATAATTTTTAAGTATTTATTTGTTATTTATAGTAATAAATAATAACCAATAAGATTTAAGTATCTTTTATTAGTGTTGATGTATATTTGTCTTCCCTTGTAATTTTACCAATCATGTACAAACGGTCCTTATTTCGTCTATGTATTTTTATTTAGTTGTAAGTTGACCAAGTCAAACATCCTCCTGTTTGACTTGGCAACGTTTTGAACATTTTGATTATATTGTGCTTGTCGTAAACACGCGAAGGCAACCTTCGTGTCACTCATATGACACGAAGAAGCTTGAATAGTCAATACACGAAAGGATGCGAAGGTATGGTTCGTGTGTAAGTGCCTTAGTGTCTCACATAACACGAAGGAGAGCCTTCGTATCTCCATGATTCTATTTCGTGTGAACATTAAATACCTTCGTGTGTCATCCTGCTATATTGCCTATAAATACAGTAGGATGCGATTCTAAATGTAAGGTGCATATTGAGAGAGTATGGAGCTTATTTTGGATAACTTGTATATTGTTACTCTGTCAAAATCAATTGAGAAACTTTTGAGTGATTTGTTCATCTTAGTTGATTGTGCTCTTGCTTGGTTGGGTGTAAATCGGGGATTCCGCACCGGCGTTTATACATTTGATAATTTGAAATCACCTTGTTCTTAGATCCTCAAGGGACCTACAATTAGTAATATTTTATTGATTATTTAATATTTTGAAGTATTTATTTGTTATTTTTAGTAACAAATAGTAACCAATAAGATTTAAGTATCTTTTATTAGTAATATTTTATTGATTATTTAATTTAAGTTTTCAGTGTTAACTTTTTGTAAAATCTAAAATCCACATCTTTGTTTATTTATTTTTTAACATTTCAAGTTTTTAACATTTCATGTTTTTTGCTCACGCATTGTGATGGCACGTTACCGTGCGCATTAGATCCGTATCAGCTTGGTTCGTTATAGTACCGGTACAATACATGCACTTGGTATAGAAATCAACACATATTTTACATGACCAAAAACGATAAAAACGAACACCGGTAGTAGCACCAATTCGTTTGTACAACACCGACTGGTTCAGAGTGTCATAGTACCGGTAACGTTATTCATTTATCATCATAGATAGAGTTGTATAAATGAAACTTTTTCAAAACCGAAAACCATAAAAATGAATGCAGGTAGCGGCACCGATTTTTGGTATGGTATGGTAGTATTAAGATGTCAGATTTTATCCAAAGAAAAAACAACATAAACAAATCCTGTACCGAAACGATGTTGTTCGGTACGGCGTGGTAGCGATACGGTGTCAAATTATCGAAAGGAAAACAGTAAAAAAGAATAATAGTGGTACCGATACATATATGTTGTTCAGTCAGTTTTGGTTCAATTTGGTATGATAGCGCGCGACACAATATTCGTTATCAATAAAATTTGTATGGCAATGTTGAAAAAAAATAAACATAGAACACAAACCAGCTAAACGATCGGTACCGATACAAATATACGTTTTTATTGTTTTCGAGCGATATAAGGTTTTCTCTTTTGATTACTATAGAATATTGTGAGTACCGGTACCGTAACGACACAAACATATATACCGACAGAATTCCCGCCGCGAAGTGCGGAGGAAATCTCACAAGTTTAGTGGTATAGGTCAACTACAGTATTGACACGGTCCCGGGACGACAATGGGTGGGATATGAGACCACTAACGCGGTCTCATTCATGGTTATATAATCGTGTGTCATATGTGGTCCTACACCTTTGCGTACTCGTTACAGTCTTGACAAGGTCCAAGGATAACAATGGGTGGGTTATGAGACCGAAGATTATGAGGCCGGTTATGCAGTGTCATACATAGTTATAAAACATACTTCTCATATGTGGTCCCATACCTATCTGTACCTGATACTAAATATCCACCGGTCTTAGGGGGGACGGTGCGGTCTCGGGGATCCATTCGGTGAATGAAGTTCACTGATGGATGAACGGATGCCAGCCCGATTTCGGTGAGCGAGGAGGAGTAAGGGCGGTGTGTATACACCGATGCGGGGAAGAGAATTGATGGAGGAGAGAGAGAGAGAGGGGTTAATGTTGGGCCTAATCATTTTTCAACCAATCATAATTTTTTTTTAATTTTTTACCACTCTCCATGTGTTTGACCATTGTCAGTGATAAGTGCAAAATGGGGAGTGGAATGAGGACTTGACATGACATGATATTAGTGGCTAGGGAGTAACTCAAACACTCAACTAGTGATTGACCACTCTCTTCACCCTTAGGTAACAAAAATACCCGTTTATGGTGGTATGTAGAGAAAAACTACCGGTTCAGATTTAATTACACAAATTTTGATATTAAACTAACATAAAAAATAATCTTAAAATATAGAAATATCCTTTGTACCTCTAAGTATTCTCCAAATTTAATAATTTTATGTTTCTAACAAGTTTGACATACTATTTTTAAAGATCACATAATATATTAATGTATTATCGATGCGGGTAAACAATTTCAAGTAATCTAGCGCATATGACTTGGTACCGTACCCATCTTGGACCTGCATAACTTTTTGAAACTAATGTCATTCTTGGTACTTTGCATACTGAACACCCGTCTTGAATTTTTTGGGTTCTTCTATATCGGGTTCGGGTCCAGGTTCGTTTACCATCCTTCATAACTCGATCTTGATTCATTCCATGGCTTAGGATTCTGCAACTGCCTATTATAGGGTATAATGTGATGAGTTGATTTTCAGTATCTGGAAATAATAGATCATATGTTGTAAACAGTGATGGCAATGAGTTGGGTATGAGATACGTATTAATAATCTCAGTCTCATACTTGATTATAAAACCATGTTCCATACCTGATGAAATACCCATAAGGTATCATGTATACCTAGGGGTGTGCAAAAACCGAATTAACCGACCCATAACTTAATTAACTGACCCATAACTAAACTAATAGCAAAAACTGAACCGTAAAAATCGAACCATATCAAAAACCAGTGGGTAGGTTAGTTGTTATTCTGAATGCCAAAAGTAGCAGGTCGGTTATGTTTATCAATGTTTCCGTACCCAACCCACCTTAACCGAACCAACATGTAGTAAACTCTTTGTCGGATTTAGGACTTTTCACCATTTTTGAATATTTCATGTTTTTGGTTGAACGTTTTTAGTATTTATGAGTTACTTTATATCATTTTGATTGAATGTTTATTTGAATTTAATCAATATATCATATCACTTTGTTTTAATATTCCTTATTAATATTATAGATTATATCAATATTATTAATAAAATGTAATATACTAATATGAGTGAATTTCAAATTTTGTCCTTTATCTTTATACCCAATTTCAAGCGGTGTCCTTTAACTTTAAAATTGATGAGTTTTGTACTTAATGTTTCCAAATGTTACACGTTTTGTCCTTTGACACTAACGCAGTTAGATTTTTTTTGTTAAATCAAGTCACGTGGACCCCACATGAGGGCAACTTAGTCTTTTTACTCTTTTAATATAAAAATTAAAAACAAAAAAAAAAGATAAATATAAAACCCTATTCTCACACTCTCCCTCACATGTCTCTCTAAAGATACTGCCACCTCCACGCCACCCAAAAGCACCACCGCCACTGTCACGACCCCCGACCCCATCTGGCAGAATCGGTGCCGTGAGCAGTCCAGTGGTACCGGTGATTATTTTGAAAAACATTGCAGCGGAAATTTCATCAGGACCGTGAGTTAGGAAAATATCAGAGTTTAGAAACACCGGATTTTATTTAAATAGATGGAATAAATTCCATGTTTTACAAAGGTAGCTTTTAATAAAAACAATATTTCTTAATTTGATTTAATTAATAAAATAAGCCACTTCTTGAAGTCCTTTCAGTGCCGGATCCAATCCTTACGCCAATCTACTGTAATTATCTGAAACATGTTTTAAAAAGGTTTTGTCAGCGGGAAATACTGAGTGAATCATTCATTTTACTGAAAACGACACATTTGTTATAATCTAGAGTATTAAGGGGAATTACAATGTTTCTGATATCAAACCAACTACCCACAGTATTTGTCACTCGACCATCCATTGGCTAGCCCATTTGTCCACTGGTGTCTGTGACTGTGGTCAGATCACTCCTTGGCCACCCGTTTGTCCAAGTGTGACGGGAAATAAGTAATGTATACAAAACCCCACATACCGGCTGTAACTTGGTGATTACATAGACTTAATCCCTGTAATTATAACTTTGAAAATAATTTGGAGTTTTGTAAAACAGTTGATAAAAAGATAATGACTCACAAACTGTGAGAAAAGAGTTTATAAAAGAGGAATGACTCACTTTATAAGCATGCAAGATTGAGTTAACAAGCTTCTTGATTTTACTTCTTCCGATAATTAAGCATGCACTTTATTATTCTGGATCTTTTGATGATTTAATAGTTTGTTTGATTGTGAGTGTGTAGTTGGGAGTATTTTTGGTAGTTAAACATATAGTTTAACAGAATGGAATACGTATTTGTGTAAAACCCATATCAAACCTTAACGGTAGTCACGAGATTCGAACCTTAACGAATTTCACAAAGTGTAACACTTTGGATTCCGTTTACCGAAATCACAAAGTATAGTACTTTGGCATCCATTTAACGAACTCTCAAAGTATAATACTTTGGCATCTGTTTAACGAAATTCACAAAGCACACCACTTCGGTATTCGATGGATGGTTCATGAATCGATCGGACAGAGCATCGCATCGGTGATTATTGGTTAGAACACCAACGTATAGAGAAAAGAAGAAAGAAATGAACAAAGGAAATGAATTCCTAAGCTTCCTATTTATAGGCAAGAAGTATGAAAGTTCTAGGAAGTTTCCTATAGCTTTTCTAGGAAGTTACTTATGCATCTTCTAGGAAGCTTCCTATTCACTTATATCTATCCTCTTACACCTTCTTCGCACCTTCCTTTGATATTATCTATTATATATATGTATATTTATTTATTTAGGTGTTTAATAAATCTTGCTTAGCTGATTAATGAATCCTGCTTAATCTTAATTAATTGTACTTAGCTTAATTAATCTAGTTTAGCTTAATTAATCTTGATTAACTAATTAATTAATCATACTTAATTTAATTAATAGATTAATTAATCTACCCAGCTAACTTAATTGCTAAGTTCATTTAACTATTAAGTATTCTAGCAGTTTCCTGATTACGAGTTCTAATTTCTAGACACAATGGAACTCGTATTAGTGTATTAACTCAATTCAACTTTAACGATAATCACGAGATAGGAACCCTCACAACGATTTACAAGTGCAATACTTAACAATTCAGCGGATTCACAACGAATGACAGAGTATAGCCCGAGTTCGGACAACACTCAAATATTCAAGTCGAAATCACGATGAATAACAAAGTATAACTCAATTTGAGCAGCACTCAGACAATCGTTGGATAGTTATAATCGATCGGATAAAGTATCGTGCCAGTGATTAGAGTTATTACCCTAATAACGGGCAGAGTTTAGGGATTTAGAGGGCAAAATCCCGAGCTATTATTTACCAAAATAAAAGTTGACGGAAAGAAAAGAATTGAACAGCGATCGAATTAATACGCGGCATCGTAGCAGTACCCCGCTACACTAATTAGTGATTTGTGTGTTGTACAGCGAATAACTCGACGTCAATTGAGAATTTGAACGTCGTTTGAACAGCAGAAATCGAATGCCAATGTCTGCTATTTATATACGAAATTTGGCAGGCTTACGGACCGTAAGCCATATCCCTTACGGTCCGTAAGGGAAACACTCTATTTATAGGCTGCCTAGGTTCGGGACTAGCCTTGCTGACTTGATGATTTTGACCAATAAGAATTAAACAACGTTTTATGTTGATAATCGTTAGCTAGGGTTTACCCCCCCTAAGTTTTAGGGGCCCTGATCCTGATTCTGATTATTCTGAAAATTTTAGGGATTGTGTAGAATCACTTGGGTGTCTTAATTAGGATTTCCATAATAGATAATTATCATCCTAATTATTGTTTTTAGTGAGAGTTGTTACATCCTCCCCACCTTAATAAAAATCTCGTCCTCGAGATTTGGACTATGATATTTTCTTGGGGTTATGTTTCTTCTTTTAACAATGTATCGTGGAAATGGAATCAAAAGATATTTCGAGGGATATGATTTTTTTATAGAAACAATTGGATTCAATATTTGAAATGAACTTACTTTGATCAATTGAGGGAGATTCCGAATTAATAAATATCTATTTGTGAATGGAAGTATGGAAAATGATTTATTAATGATTATCCGAAAATCAATATCGTTTACTTAAATGGTACTGGATAATAGAATTTAGTGTATCGTAATCTGAGTACATAATTGTACCAAGAATATGACAAATCAAACAAATGGCGCATGAATAGGGTTTAGCACAGGCTACAAATCTATTCGGGCGCTACAAAGTGTTTATAATGATTGAAAGAATTCAATAATTATGATGACCGAATAAATTCACCGTTTTCGAAATTGAGAGTTTCAAGGAAGCGAATTTGGATATTTCAATAGATGAGATATTCCGGTGAAATGATATAGTTTCCAAGGTGATTATGTTTAAGCCAAAAGATATATGATCTATATATTTTTAGAATGAATGTGAAGAACTTTTTGGAATTAATAAAATTCTTTGTCAGAAGAAAACTTACTTGATTGGTACCTAAGGAAGACTTAAGATTGACAGTGTTCAAAATGAAATGAAAACATGGAAATGATTCGTCAAATATTGAATTATGATATGAGAAATTCAATGTGCTGTGATGGGTGATTTGTAAGAATACATGAAAAGACAATAAAGTTAGTGTATTTTCGTCGTAATATATAATTGTATTCAGATGATTTTAATCAAAATGTTTGATTAAGGATAGGTGATATTTTGATTTACTAAATACCTTTGCCTTTTATGTTATAAAGTAGAATAATAAATAATTATAGATAGGTTTAAAATATCAAATCCGTGGTAAATTTTGACAAAATAATGATATATGTTTTATAAATAGGTTTATCCAATATCATAGAACTCATGATTATCATTTTTAAAATCAAGTATGTTTAACTATAAGATTAGGGTATTTTAAATCATAAAAGTAGAATAATAAATGTTTATTTTAATATCAAACATACTTAAATATTGGCTTGTGTAAATGACATTTGATATTTTAATATATATATATACATAAAAATATTTCTATAAGTATTTAATAGTTGTGAAATATTAATCAAGTTGAACATTTATTTATAATATGTCTTGTTCATGAATACTTAGACAATTATTTAGATAATTTTATTCGTCCCTTTAATTGTTTTATGAAAATATGTCTTCTCTTTACAGTACAAAGTATATATATTTCTATATATATAATATAAAAATATTTTTACATATAATTGAAATTTACTAAATAAGTATGATGACTTAATTAACTAGTCATTATCACGGCGGATATTGGTTAGTGCTGCCTTGTTTAAGCATAGGTGGCCAGTCCATGCCTAACTAAGGCTAGGCTATTCAATACATGCCCCTGATAATAACTCTAGTATCTAAAAATAATACTAACACTATTACTATTAATATATTATTACTAATAATAAAACTAATATTAATTGCCAATAATAAATGCATAAACTTAAATGAGAATATACTTCAAACAAAATTTTATACGTAAAAATATAAATTCTTTACCTTAATGGTTTTAACAAAATTTTAAATACAGGAATACTATATTGTAAGTTTCTATATATAATCAATTAAGTTTATATAATGTTTTTCGATCAATGATGATAAGGTAAGAAATATCACGAAAGGCTCGATTGAGGTTGTAAGGACTACGGAATTAGGACATGAAATGGTGGATCATTATCTTAGCACACAATTGTGTTAAGATTGCTTTTATAAAATAAATCAACAAAGCGGATTCAATATAAATAAATAAATAATTAGATCCTAGATTAGCGCAATCTTCAAATTTGTGAAAATGTCATCACAAAGTGATCGTGATCAAAGAAATGATTTGATGAATTAAACAAGCATGTTATGGTTCAAGAGAATTGAAGTGCTTGTTGGGACTATTTTGAATATGATGGTTTCAATCCATCATATGGGACTTCGAATTGAATACGTATTGCGAGCAAGTTCAAATAATTGAACTGGGTGTAAACAAAACGAGTTCATGTATCACTAAAAAATTTTGGATGTGGTTACAACAAAACCATGTATGCTAAAGGGAATTGAGTTTTTTCAAGAAACTTATTGACTTGATATCAAAGAGTCAACGTTTTGCAATAAACGTGGTTTATAAATGCAAAGATCAAGTATAGTAAAACGAGATTTGAACTTTTGATAAAACAACAAATTGGAATGAAACCCTCCTACGGTCTTTGTAACTCAAATGAACCACATGTACAACAAACAGTGCATGTGTACCGTGTAGATTTACCAAGAAATGAAATGGATCAATATTTGCTACTATGAAAGAAATCTTTATGGTATGATGACCATTAAAAGAAGTAGAAACACGAAAGTCAACTTATTTATAGGCAGAAGTCAGAATTGCACTGAAGGAAATATAAGAACTTTATCTGGAACTTCGTGTGATAACCTTTGTTAAGTGACATTACCAAGGAATGTCGAATGAAATGAAATGAAATAGGTGATTTACAAAGGTAGATGACTTCTTTTGTGGTGCCAATAATTATGACTATAATTAGACTGTGCACCGATGGTTGTGAAATATTGTTCCAACGTACCTCAGCGATATTTTGATCGTTTGTAAGATCATGTGGCAAAGTGCCGATTTTTGATTAGGAGTTCTTTTACTGACGGAATTAGTGTTGGTATCATCGTGCCTAATTTATATTTTTCAAAGGTCTTGCCTTGGAAGTCGTGTGTGATAAACTTCGACGTCTGTGGACGTATAATTTAAGTTTCATGTGTTTTCTTGTGCATTAGCACAACTTTACCTGCTTCTTACTGGCGTTAATAGTTTATGGTAACGCATTGGTAATTCTTATATATTTTTGATGGTGTCCCAACTTAATGGGTTTCCAGTATTATTTTGTTGCACGAGTTACGAGGTAGATGATCAAACGAAAGAATGTTTGACATCGAAATTAAAGATATATGTGAGAGATTCCTGATAAAGAAATCTATATACATATGCTTGTGCTTTATTCTTAATTGACTTTTGGAATTCCTTATAGATATACATATCTATATTATATATTTCACATGTTGTAATATACATACCTTTCATAGGGTTAAATGTATATAATAGATTCATATTTCCAAAAACCAGTCAGATATTTGGTCATGATACTATTTAGGGAAATCTTGTTACTGGTTTGACATACCATTTATCCCGTCTTATCCGGTTCGCGCCGGAGCGGTAATTTCAGTATATCCGGACAAGCTGGAGAGTCTGCTACTCTATACCCAGTTTTGCCGGAGAAAATTTCCTATTTCCCATAAACAGTATCTTTTCAAAAAGTGCCTCTTTTTTATTAGGGCTTTTATCCAGAATCAAGGAAATTTGTATTTCCATAATATATCTTTATTCTTGACCAAGTAATACCAATAAACAAGAATAAATAGCAATTAAATGCTATTGCCTGCTAGTCGTTATTCTTATTGAATACCAATTATACTTATTTATACTTATATAAGTAATTTTATCTTGAAGCTTATATTAAGACAAAATTCTTAAGTTCGAGTCTAAATATCATTCAGAGTGCTATCAGATAATATTAAGTTTCTAACTTTCCGTTTAAGCTTAGGTATTATTATAACACCTAATTGCGTAGACAAGTGGCTTAGCTTATACTAAGGCATCTTTTCTTATGTTCAAGTCTAACTGCTATCGGCTGTGCTACCATTTAATAGTAATCTCCTAACTCTTTTTATTTAAGCTTAAGTATTATTATCACAACACTTATAGGCTTAAAGTAGTGGCTTAGCTCTGATACCACCTTCTGTCACGACCCCCGACCCCATCTGGCCGGAATCGGTGCTGTGAGCAGTCCAGTGGTACCGGTGATTATTTTGAAAAACATTGCAGCGGAAATTTCATCAGGACCGTGAGTAAGGAAAATATCAGAGTTTAGAAACACCGAATTTTATTTAAATAGATGGAATAAATTCCATGTTTTACAAAGGTAGCTTTTAATAAAAACAATATTTCTTAATTTGATTTAATTAATAAAATAAGCCACTTCTTGAAGTCCTTTCAATGCCGGATCCAATCCTTACGCCAATCTACTGTAATTACCTGAAACGTGTTTTAAAAAGGTTTTGTCAGCGGGAAATACTGAGTGAATCATTCATTTTACTGAAAACGACACATTTGTTATAATCTACAGTATTAAGGGGAATTACAATGTTTCTGATATCAAACCAACTACCCACAGTATTTGTCACTCGACCATCCATTGGCTAGCCCATTTGTCCAATGGTGTCTGTGACTGTGGTCAGATCACCCCTTGGCCACCCGTTTGTCCAAGTGTGACGGGAAATAAGTAATGTATACAAAACCCCACATACCGGCTGTAACTTGGTGATTACATAGACTTAATCCCTGTAATTATAACTTTGAAAATAATTTGGAGTTTTGTAAAACAGTTGATAAAAAGAGAATGACTCACAAACTGTGAGAAAAGAGTTTATAAAAGAGGAATGACTCACTTTATAAGCATGCAAGATTGAGTTAACAAGCTTCTTGATTTTACTTCTTCCGATAATTAAGCATGCACTTTATTATTCTGGATCTTCTGATGATTTAATAGTTTGTTTGATTGTGAGTGTGTAGTTGGGAGTATTTTTGGTAGTTAAACATATAGTTTAATAGAATGGAATACGTATTTGTGTAAAACCCAAATCAAACCTTAACGGTAGTCACGAGATTCGAACCTTAACGAATTTCACAAAGTGTAACACTTTGGATTCCGTTTACCGAAATCACAAAGTATAGTACTCTGGCATCCATTTAACGAACTCTCAAAGTATAATACTTTGGCATCCGTTTAACGAAATTCACAAAGCACACCACTTCGGTATTCGTTGGATGGTTCATGAATCGATCGGACAGAGCATCGCATCGGTGATTATTGGTTAGAACACCAACGTATAGAGAAAAGAAGAAAGAAATGAACAAAGGAAATGAATTCCTAAGCTTCCTATTTATAGGCAAGAAGTATGAAAGTTCTAGGAAGTTTCCTATAGCTTTTCTAGGAAGTTACTTATGCATCTTCTAGGAAGCTTCTGTGACACCCCGTTAAAACACACTAGCTTGGCAGTGGCTGCTTCAACTTTCGGGACGAAAGTTCTTAAAACTTGGGGATAATGTGACACTCGAGGTTTTTCCGAACGATCACCTTGTAATATTTTGTGTATATGATTATTATTAAATGAAAACGTGATCCTTTGTGCATTTTATGTGTTGTATGTATTATATATGTAGTATAGATATATAATAGAGCCGAGACCACGACCCGAGACCATGACTCGCAACCGGGCGGTTGCGAGTGGGCCACTCGGTCTCGAGTGGGCCGTTGAGCCGAAACCGGTTTGGGCCGAAACCCCCAAGCCCAACCCGAAACATCCCCTTGTATATATATCCCACCTTTCCCCCACTTCTTCCATTTTACACACACAAACACTCCTCAAACTCTCTCAACTAGAAACCCTCAACAACACACCCCAATCCCTTCCTATTTTCGGTTCAAGCAAAGATCCCGGACAAGAAACTCGGTCAAGACTATCACTCGGACATTCCATCTTCTTGGTTCTCTTTTCTTTGTTTTCGGCTCCTCCTCTCATAACCGGTTAGTGCTATCTTGTGGGTTATCTTTTGTGTATAAGATGTATGTATGTTGTATGAACTAAGAAATGGTTGGTTAGTAGTTTATGCATGATTATTAGGATGTTTTGCAAAGTTTGTGAATATGTGTTAACATGACTAAAAATGACATGATATTGGTAGTTTACAAGTGTTCATAGCCAACTACACTATGCTTCTTTGTTTCTTGCAAGAATGATGATGTTTAGCATAAGATTTTCGGCTATAATGTATGTTTTCTTGTTTAGCATCAAGATCTTGTTAAATGTGTGATTTTCGGTTCATAAATATGTGTTTATATTGGCATGAAAACCCTAGAAAAATATGAAGATAGGATGAACTTGTTTGAATATGGCTTGAAGATGTAAAAATGGCAAAGTTTGATCTATCTTTACTAGTATTCAGCTTTGGCAAAGTGTTAGTGAAACCTTATTGGTAGTTTCCTAAAATGGGCCTGAATTCTTGGTACAAAAGGGACTGATGCACCTGCATCATCACGTGTACATGAAAGTGACAGGTTACGACTCGCAACGACAGCCTTCCGACTCGAAACCGCACCGTTGCGACTCGCAACCAAAGCATGACAAGTCGAAACCACGTGATTGCGACTCGAGACTACGTCGGTTGCGACTCGCAACCACAGCATGATGACTCGAGACCACGGTTACGACTCGCAACCACAACGTGACAAGCCGAAACCACCTGGTTGCGACTCGAGACCAGCTGGTTGCGAGTGGGCTGTTCATTTTGGTTACTGGGCCCATATGTGTTTAACTTGGGCTATCTGTTGACTGGATTACGTGTTGCTGTTGACTGCTTAATTTCTTAGGCCGGCCCAGTAACCCACTGTTTACTTATATGCTTGATACGTGTTAGTTATGTGTAAGTTTTTACGTGAATGCCTGTATACCGAACCTGACCTATACCGGTAACCATGTTAGGACGTGGTGACCAACGTGATTGACAAGTAACCTTAACCTACCGAGCAACCCAAGGTGAGTTCACAACTTAAAAGCATGCGTCCCGGTGGTTTGGGACACGAGACTAACAACCCTATCCCCTGGTAAAAGGGGATACCATTTACATACCTTCCCTAGTCATTGGGAACAAAACTTACTTTTCCTTCCCGGGTATTGGGAAACCTTTTGGTTAATTACTGTTTATACGGATTGCAACTAACGGCACTAAACGAAACTCTATCACTCAAGTCCCTACTACAAATACCGATTAGTCGCCGGGTTAGGCGAGCGGGTTATTAGTTGATAGCGCTATTTAGGTGTTTACCAGCCTCACACCGTGCCCTGGTTTGGGACGGGCGTGAACTAATGTACTCAGAAATCCGTCAATGATGATAGAACATTGACATCGGGGCATCCTGCGGATACGCAACGGTTACCTAGTGTTCGGTATTGGAAAAAAACAGTTTAGTCGCTAACTTTTGGGGTAGCTCCCCAGGGCATGTATAAACGGATAAATTAATCGGTGAAACAAAGTTTTTGGTAATTAAAACTGGACAACTAGTGAACTCACTCAGCATTATTGTTGACCCCTTACTGCATGCTTTGCAGGTAACCAGTGACGATGGAGCTTGCAGCTTGGGAACGTGTAGTGTCTATTCACCCTTGTGTTGGGTGTTACCTTATTTTGAAACATGAACTTTGTTTTAACCTACCGTACTTATGCTTCCGCTACTTAATACTGTTTTGGAACTTAAAACTTTAAAACTCTGAACTTAATATTTGCTAAGCTTATGAATAGTAAGTATTACTTTTGTTATCAACTTAAGTATTCGGTATAATTGGTGGCTGGATCCTGGTCAGTCACGCCCTCGAAGCGGGTGTTATCCGCAGGTGGATTTTGGGGGTGTGACAGATTGGTATCAGAGCCATTGGTTATAGTGAACTTGGTTTTAAAAAAAGGGAAAAATCTTTTTGGAGAAAACCAGACTATAACCCGTGACTCGTAACGACACTACACTCCAAGTGCAAGGCTCGACACATTTGACCTCATAGCTCGGACCAGTGTTTACTTGTTTGCTTTATGTTTCCTGTTATGATATACGTACTAGTGTGCCTAAACTAGATAGACACACCTCTCTCTTCTATCTCATTCTCGCTACACTACGACATCACACTCATACTGTGTTTTCTGGTTATGAAGACAATGAGTGGACGTGGAAGGGGAAACATTAACATGACGCAGGCTCAGTTCACTAACCTGCTCAACACAGTGGCTGCGGCTTTTGCAGCTCACCCTTTAGGTAAGCTCGTTGTTTTAGGATGTTTAGGTCCTACCGCCACATCGACTTTTCGCCTCTAAACCTATACGTTTCGCTTCTCACCCTATAGGTCAGCATGCACCTGCGCAACCACCAGTGTGTACTTTCAAAACTTTCATGGATTGCAAGCCTCTCCCTTTCAACGGCACTGAGGGTGCCATAGGTCTTCTGCATTGGATTGAGAAAATTGAAGCTGTTTTTGCTGTTTGCGAGTGTCCCCCTGCGAACTGGGTGAAGTTTGCTACTGCTACGCTTGAAGGAAGCGCGCTTTCTTGGTGGAAGGCGCAGATTCAGATGTTTGGTTTGGAAACTGCAAATGCTACGGCATGGGAGGATTTCAAGGATATGATTAAGGATGAATACTGTCACCGGGATGACATTCACAAGCTTGAGAACGAGTACTATGAGCTCAAGATGGTTGGGTCAGAGATTGAAACCTACACCAAGTTGTCCAATGACTATGCTGCTCTCTGCCCGAACATGTCACGACCAATGTACCGAAGGATCGAACTGTACATCAAGGGTTTGGCTCCTGAGATTCGAAGCCATGTCACTTCAGCCAACCACACTACCATTCAGCCGATTGTTCGACTTGCTCACAAACTCACTGATCAAGCCGTAGAAGAGGGCCGGTTGCCCAAAAGGATCAGTGCTACTGTCGGAACTTCTAGTGACAGCAAGCGTAAGTGGGAAGGAAGTCAAAGCAAGGATGCTAACCCCACTCAGGCCCCAGCACAGCAAAGGAAAACCGAAAACAACAAGGGCGCTCAACAACAGGGTGGCTATCGTGGAAACCACCCCAAGTGCAACAAGTGCAATCGACATCACAGCGGGCAGTGTGTGAAGGGCCAGTGTCAGCGATGTAACAAAATGGGGCATGAGGCCAAGGATTGTAGAAGTCAGTTCCCAGCTAGACAGAACCAGCAACAACCCCAACAGCAACAGCAGCAGGGAAACAACCGGGCATGTTTTAAGTGTGGAGCTGAGGGGCACTTTAAGAAGGATTGCCCTGAACTGAATCAGAACCGCAACAATAATCAGGGAGCTGGGAACAACAATCAGAACAACAATGCTGGGAATGGTGCTAGAGGAAGAGCTTTCGTGATTGGAGCTGGTGAAGCAAGGAATGACCCCAATGTCGTGGCGGGTAAGTTCCTACTCGATGATCGTTATGTTTCTGTGTTATTTGATTCCGGTGCCGATGCTAGTTATGTATCCCTACGTATTAGTAAGAAGCTTAAGCGTCCGCTTTCGTTACTAAGTTCTCCTCATATCGTCGAGTTAGCTAATGGTAGAAACATCGAGGCCTCCCATGTTGTCAAAGGCTGCAAACTAGAGTTGTCTGGTCAGACATTTAGTATCGATCTTTTCCCTGTTACTCTTGGAAGCTTCGACGTCGTTATTGGTATGGATTGGTTATCCAAGCAACGCGCAGAGATCCTCTGTCAAGAGAAAGCAGTTCGTATTCCTCGCCGTTCTGGCAAACCCCTCATTGTACAAGGTGGCAAAAGTGGAGAAATCTCTGGCGTTATCTCGTTCTTGAAGGCCCAGAAGTATTTACGAAAAGGGCACACCGCTATCCTAGCACTTGTTACCAACACGCAGGAAAAGGAAAAGAGGATTGAAGACTTTCCAGTAGTGCGCGACTATCCCGAGGTATTTCCTGAGGAATTACCTGGACTCCCTCCCCATCGTCAGGTCGAATTCCAAATCGAGCTAGCTCCCGGAGCAGCGCCTATAGCTCGTGCACCTTATCGACTAGCCCCCGCAGAATTGAAGGAACTCTCGACACAACTACAGGAACTTTTGGATAAAGGGTTTATCCGCCCTAGTTCGTCACCCTGGGGAGCACCGGTACTCTTTGTTAAGAAGAAGGATGGCACGTTCCGAATGTGCATAGACTATCGTGAGTTGAACAAGGTTACCATCAAGAATCGTTACCCTCTCCCGCGAATCGACGATTTGTTTGATCAACTGCAAGGATCGAGCTACTACTCTAAGATTGACCTGCGATCAGGCTACCATCAGTTAAGGGTCCGTAATGAAGACATCTCCAAAACTGCATTCAGAACTCGTTATGGTCATTATGAATTCCTCGTTATGCCCTTTGGAATGACCAACGCCCCTGCAGTGTTCATGGATCTTATGAACCGAGTATGCAAACCCTACCTCGACAAATTTGTGATCGTGTTTATAGACGACATCTTGATCTACTCGAAAAGTCAGGAAGAGCATGAACAGCATCTACGCCTTATCCTCGAACTCCTCCGCAATGAGCAACTGTATGCCAAGTTCTCGAAATGCGACTTCTGGCTTCGAGAAGTTCATTTCCTTGGGCACGTGGTTAACAAGGATGGAATCCACGTCGACCCAGCTAAGATCGACTCTATAAAGAATTGGCCTACCCCTAAGACTCCGACTGAAGTTCGCCAATTCTTGGGATTGGCAGGCTACTACCGCAGATTTATTCAGGGATTCTCAAAGATTGCTCAACCCCTCACTACACTCACTCAGAAAGGCGTCACCTACAAGTGGAATGAAGCACAGGAATCTGCTTTTCAGAGGCTTAAGGATAACCTCTGCAGCGCTCCTATTCTATCGTTACCTGAAGGCACTGACGACTTTGTGGTCTACTGCGATGCGTCTATTCATGGACTCGGTTGTGTGTTGATGCAACGCGAGAAAGTTATTGCCTATGCATCCCGACAACTCAAGACACACGAAAGGAACTACACAACACACGACTTGGAACTGGGAGCAGTGATATTTGCGCTTAAGATATGGAGACATTACCTGTACGGTACCAAGTGCACCATTTACACCGATCACAGGAGTCTCGAGCATATCTTTAAGCAGAAGGAATTAAACATGCGACAACGCCGATGGGTCGAACTTCTGAATGATTATGAATGCGCCATCAAGTATCATCCGGGCAAGGCCAATGTTGTGGCAGACGCCCTCAGCCGGAAAGACACTATACCAAAGCGCGTGCGAGCATTACAACTTACCATCCAGTCTAGTCTCCCTACCCAGATCCGAAATGCTCAGATTGAAGCTCTGAAACCGGAAAACATCGGGGCTGAGTCCCTGCGAGGATCGAGACAGCAACTAGAACAGAAAGAAGACGGCGCCTACTATGTGGCAGGGCGCATTTGGGTCCCACTTTACGGAGACCTACGAGAGCTTGTGATGGACGAAGCTCATAAATCCCGTTATTCAGTACATCCTGGTGCAGATAAGATGTACCACGACTTGAAAACCACATACTGGTGGCCTGGCATGAAAGCCCACATAGCCGCCTATGTTGGCAAATGTTTGACCTGCGCAAGAGTCAAGATCGAGTATCAGAAACCAGCAGGCCTACTGCAGCAACCCGAAATCCCGAAATGGAAATGGGAACAGATTTCCATGGATTTTGTTACAGGGCTACCTAGATCCCAACGTGGGAATGATACTATCTGGGTGATAGTAGATCGATTGACTAAGTCTGCACACTTTCTGGCCATTAAGGAAACAGACAAGTTCTCAACCTTGGCAGAAATCTATTTAAAGGAAGTAGTCTCCAGGCACGGGGTGCCAATTTCTATTATTTCCGACCGAGACGCTCGTTTTACTTCCGAGTTGTGGCAAGCTATGCACAAATGTTTTGGCTCACGTTTGGACATGAGCACCGCTTATCACCCGCAAACGGATGGGCAGTCTGAACGCACCATCCAAACCCTGGAAGACATGCTTAGAGCATGTGTGATCGATTTTGGCAAGAACTGGGAGAAGCATCTACCGTTGGTGGAATTCTCCTACAATAACAGCTACCACACTAGCATTCAGGCGGCACCTTTTGAGGCATTGTACGGTCGTAAATGCCGATCACCTCTCTGCTGGGCGGAAGTTGGTGATAGTCAACTCACAGGCCCAGAACTAGTGGTAGATACAACGGAAAAGATTTCCCAGATCAGGCAACGCATGGCGGCAGCTCGTGACCGTCAGAAAAGCTACGCTGACAAGCGTAAGAGACCATTAGAATTCCAGGTCGGGGACCGGGTTCTACTTAAAGTCTCACCCTGGAAGGGTGTGGTTCGTTTTGGTGAACGAGGCAAGCTGAATCCACGGTATGTTGGACCGTTCGAAATTACCGAGAAAATCGGTAAGGTTGCTTATAGATTGAACCTGCCTGCAGAGCTGAGTGCAGTGCACAACGTTTTTCACGTATCTAACCTGAAGAAGTGTTTGTCGGATGAAACACTTGTGATTCCTTTTAAGGAACTGACGATTGATGAACAGCTACACTTTACTGAGGAACCGATTGAGATCACGGACCGAGAAATCAAAACCCTCAAACGTAGCCAGATACCCCTTGTACGAGTTCGTTGGAACTCACGGCGCGGCCCAGAGTTTACCTGGGAGCGGGAGGACCAGATGAAGTCCAAGTATCCCCAGTTATTCCCAAACGAAAACCCCAGCACTAAAGCTACAACCGAATTTCGGGACGAAATTCCAAACTAACGGGGGGATGATGTGACACCCCGTTAAAACACACTAGCTTGGCAGTGGCTGCTTCAACTTTCGGGACGAAAGTTCTTAAAACTTGGGGATAATGTGACACTCGAGGTTTTTCCGAACGATCACCTTGTAATATTTTGTGTATATGATTATTATTAAATGAAAACGTGATCCTTTGTGCATTTTATGTGTTGTATGTATTATATATGTAGTATAGATATATAATAGAGCCGAGACCACGACCCGAGACCATGACTCGCAACCGGGCGGTTGCGAGTGGGCCACTCGGTCTCGAGTGGGCCGTTGAGCCGAAACCGGTTTGGGCCGAAACCCCCAAGCCCAACCCGAAACATCCCCTTGTATATATATCCCACCTTTCCCCCACTTCTTCCATTTTACACACACAAACACTCCTCAAACTCTCTCAACTAGAAACCCTCAACAACACACCCCAATCCCTTCCTATTTTCGGTTCAAGCAAAGATCCCGGACAAGAAACTCGGTCAAGACTATCACTCGGACATTCCATCTTCTTGGTTCTCTTTTCTTTGTTTTCGGCTCCTCCTCTCATAACCGGTTAGTGCTATCTTGTGGGTTATCTTTTGTGTATAAGATGTATGTATGTTGTATGAACTAAGAAATGGTTGGTTAGTAGTTTATGCATGATTATTAGGATGTTTTGCAAAGTTTGTGAATATGTGTTAACATGACTAAAAATGACATGATATTGGTAGTTTACAAGTGTTCATAGCCAACTACACTATGCTTCTTTGTTTCTTGCAAGAATGATGATGTTTAGCATAAGATTTTCGGCTATAATGTATGTTTTCTTGTTTAGCATCAAGATCTTGTTAAATGTGTGATTTTCGGTTCATAAATATGTGTTTATATTGGCATGAAAACCCTAGAAAAATATGAAGATAGGATGAACTTGTTTGAATATGGCTTGAAGATGTAAAAATGGCAAAGTTTGATCTATCTTTACTAGTATTCAGCTTTGGCAAAGTGTTAGTGAAACCTTATTGGTAGTTTCCTAAAATGGGCCTGAATTCTTGGTACAAAAGGGACTGATGCACCTGCATCATCACGTGTACATGAAAGTGACAGGTTACGACTCGCAACGACAGCCTTCCGACTCGAAACCGCACCGTTGCGACTCGCAACCAAAGCATGACAATTCGAAACCACGTGATTGCGACTCGAGACTACGTCGGTTGCGACTCGCAACCACAGCATGATGACTCGAGACCACGGTTACGACTCGCAACCACAACGTGACAAGCCGAAACCACCTGGTTGCGACTCGAGACCAGCTGGTTGCGAGTGGGCTGTTCATTTTGGTTACTGGGCCCATATGTGTTTAACTTGGGCTATCTGTTGACTGGATTACGTGTTGCTGTTGACTGCTTAATTTCTTAGGCCGGCCCAGTAACCCACTGTTTACTTATATGCTTGATACGTGTTAGTTATGTGTAAGTTTTTACGTGAATGCCTGTATACCGAACCTGACCTATACCGGTAACCATGTTAGGACGTGGTGACCAACGTGATTGACAAGTAACCTTAACCTACCGAGCAACCCAAGGTGAGTTCACAACTTAAAAGCATGCGTCCCGGTGGTTTGGGACACGAGACTAACAACCCTATCCCCTGGTAAAAGGGGATACCATTTACATACCTTCCCTAGTCATTGGGAACAAAACTTACTTTTCCTTCCCGGGTATTGGGAAACCTTTTGGTTAATTACTGTTTATACGGATTGCAACTAACGGCACTAAACGAAACTCTATCACTCAAGTCCCTACTACAAATACCGATTAGTCGCCGGGTTAGGCGAGCGGGTTATTAGTTGATAGCGCTATTTAGGTGTTTACCAGCCTCACACCGTGCCCTGGTTTGGGACGGGCGTGAACTAATGTACTCAGAAATCCGTCAATGATGATAGAACATTGACATCGGGGCATCCTGCGGATACGCAACGGTTACCTAGTGTTCGGTATTGGAAAAAAACAGTTTAGTCGCTAACTTTTGGGGTAGCTCCCCAGGGCATGTATAAACGGATAAATTAATCGGTGAAACAAAGTTTTTGGTAATTAAAACTGGACAACTAGTGAACTCACTCAGCATTATTGTTGACCCCTTACTGCATGCTTTGCAGGTAACCAGTGACGATGGAGCTTGCAGCTTGGGAACGTGTAGTGTCTATTCACCCTTGTGTTGGGTGTTACCTTATTTTGAAACATGAACTTTGTCTTAACCTACCGTACTTATGCTTCCGCTACTTAATACTGTTTTGGAACTTAAAACTTTAAAACTCTGAACTTAATATTTGCTAAGCTTATGAATAGTAAGTATTACTTTTGTTATCAACTTAAGTATTCGGTATAATTGGTGGCTGGATCCTGGTCAGTCACGCCCTCGAAGCGGGTGTTATCCGCAGGTGGATTTTGGGGGTGTGACAGCTTCCTATTCACTTATATCTATCCTCTTACACCTTCTTCGCACCTTCCTTTGATATTATCTATTATATATATGTATATTTATTTATTTAGGTGTTTAATAAATCTTGCTTAGCTGATTAATGAATCCTGCTTAATCTTAATTAATTGTACTTAGCTTAATTAATCTAGTTTAGCTTAATTAATCTTGATTAACTAATTAATTAATCATACTTAATTTAATTAATAGATTAATTAATCTACTCAGCTAACTTAATTGCTAAGTTCATTTAACTATTAAGTATTCTAGCAGTTTCCTGATTACGAGTTCTAATTTCTAGACACAATGGAACTCGTATTAGTGTATTAACTCAATTCAACTTTAACGATAATCACGAGATAGGAACCCTCACAACGATTTACAAGTGCAATACTTAACAATTCAGCGGATTCACAACGAATGACAGAGTATAGCCCGAGTTCGGACAACACTCAAATATTCAAGTCGAAATCACGATGAATAACAAAGTATAACTCAATTTGAGCAGCACTCAGACAATCGTTGGATAGTTATAATCGATCGGATAAAGTATCGTGCCAGTGATTAGAGTTATTACCCTAATAACGGGCAGAGTTTAGGGATTTAGAGGGCAAAATCCCGAGCTATTATTTACAAAAATAAAAGCTGACGGAAAGAAAAGAATTGAACAGCGATCGAGTTAATACCCGGCATCGTAGCAGTACCCCGCTACACTAATTAGTGATTTGTGTGTTGTACAGCGAATAACTCGACGTCAATTGAGAATTTGAATGTCGTTTGAACAGCAGAAATCGAATGCCAATGTCTGCTATTTATATACGAAATTTGGCAGGCTTTCGAACCGTAAGCCATATCCCTTACGGTCCGTAAGGGAAACACTCTATTTATAGGCTGCCTAGGTTCGGGACTAGCCTTGCTGACTTGATGATTTTGACCAATAAGAATTAAACAACGTTTTATGTTGATAATCGTTAGCTAAGGTTTACCCCCCTAAGTTTTAGGGGCCCTGATCCTGATTCTGATTATTCTGAAAATTTTAGGGATTGTGTAGAATCACTTGGGTGTCTTAATTAGGATTTCCATAATAGATAATTATCATCCTAATTATTTTTTTTAGTGAGAGTTGTTACAGCCACCCCTCTCTCTACCCGCCACCACCAAAGTCCACCCCTTTCCTTTTCATCTAATTGTTTTCCATCTTGTTTCGTTGGATGGCTTCCACATTATATTCCCTTGAATTAATAATTTGCCAAGAAAGCTCTTAATGGCAATACCCTCAAGGCCACTGTGGCCTAGATCCATCTTTGCAACTACTGCTAAGGGCATGTTTGGCTAAGCTTTTTGAAACAACTTATTGACTTATTGGCTTTTTGAAAAGTCATAAGCTCTAAAATGGTGTTTGGCAATGAGAGTGTATGTGAGAGGGAAAACTGACTTTTCCAAAAAGTCACTCCATACTGAATTTTCAAAAAGCTAATAAGTCAATAAGCTGTTTTCAAAAAGCTTAGCCAAACATACCCTAAGTCCTAGATGAATCTGCACAAAACACTCATTTATAATCACACACATTCGGTTTGGACCACTCCTATGTTTAATTTTGCATTCGGTTATACTCTACGTTCTTACGAAGATTATGCTAACCAAGAACAATCCAAGGGCACTCACTTCGATTCCGCACTCGCCACTAATTCCAACAAAGTATCCAACTCTTGTTCTATGTTTCTGTTACGATATTATGATTTGATTTGATATTTTTTGATTTTCTAGGGTTAGGGGTTTTTATGTGTTGCTTGAATTAGGGGTTTTTTATATGAGTTTGATTGAGCTATGGTTGATACGTTTGATGATGATATTGGATTTTGGGATGATTATTGTTGTTTGATTTTTGGTGATGATCAAGTTTATATGAGTTTTTTATCTGATGATTTTGAATTGGATAGATTGAAATTGTGAGTTTTCTTTTGTAGGAATTCAACAATGTATAATGTCGAGAGCATTGGTTTCGAATGAAAAAAAAAAAGACCTACCGTTACATGATTTTTTGGCCAACCGATCTTTCATCCGGTGGTGGCAGTGTGGGGCGGTAGAGAGAGAGGGGCTAAGAGTGTCTGTATAATACATTTTTGTTTTATTTATCAAAATATTTTTAAATTGATGGGTAAAAATACTAAACTACCCTTATCTTATATAATTTAACAAAAAAAATTAACTGGGTTAGTGTCAAAGGACAGAATGTGTAGCATTTGAAAACATTAAGGACAAAACTCATCAATTTTAAAGATAAAGGACACCGTTTGAAATTGAGTATAAAGATAAAGGACAAGATTTGCAATTCACTCTACTAATATATAAAAATATATAATAACAATTTATTCCATGTATAAAATAATTGAGCTATTTTTAGCTAGACCTAAATTCATGGTTAACCATCTATAACTTATAACTTATCTGGCTATAACTATCAAAACCGATTAACCAAAACCGTCATAACCAATCGGTTATGGTTATGATTATCCAATAACTGACATCGTGGTCATGGTTATGGTTTTAGATCAAAACCGACCTATGCACACCCCTAGGTCTTCCAATGAGTTTGTTTGAAATTACACGTTGGGATTTTTTAGTACTATTTTTCTTTTCATTCTAATTTTTATATAATCATTTTATTTTTCTAACAATTATAATAAATTAAAATATTCATCATAAAATGTCTGTAATATCTATTATATATAAATTTCCTTAAGATTTCATATTTCCTAGTATCATCAAAATACATAAAAGAAAAGTTATTTCCACGTAATGAACCTAATAGAATAGAGCATTACTATACAAAGGTTAAGGACATACAAAAAAAAAGTTAAAAGTTTTTGGACATTGTTTCATTGATTCGTGTGAAGTTTATGATTTCAGGTAATTAGGTCGGGTGTCAACTAATATTTATTTCAATCCCAAACCGAGATAGTCCATTACAAAATCCATACAAGATGTTTCAAGTTTTAAGTATTCCCATCGAGCTCAGGGTATTTTGTCATCCCTAGTTGTGAAAGCACTGAAACTAAATAATTTTGGCCACGTCTACTTGCTTCATATAGATATAATAGCACTGGCCACTGAATAATTCAAATTAAGGTGACAAATTCTAAAATAAAATGTATTTTGTTTTTAGATGGGTAGTCACATATTCAAACCTAGATAAACAAAGTAGTTTAGGATAATTGATGTAAAGTACTACAGTTAAGTATCATTTGTTGTTTAAAAAAATCCATCCATATGTAAAAAGCATGAAATGTTTGTTGTTCTCAGTCAATCCCCTCTCCCCGTGCGGACACCTGCACACATACATATATATGTCACTTATCATGATGTAGACAATGGAGTATTGGAATCATCAGTACGGTGGTCACACTAATGAGTCCATCTCAGCACCACACGAGACCACGTAACTTTCTGCATGTTGCCTTACCAGTAGAAAAGAAGATAAGGATTTGGAACATAATATCATGAAACCCAATAATTTGGCAATCTTTTTGTGAGTATAAAGCATGATTGCATGCACCCATGTGATCATATCATCCAAAATTCCCCATCGTATTCTGTGGCCAAGGTTTTGATTGGACTGCTACTAAGTGTTCCATGTCAATTTTACTTTCTTTCAAAAACAGAAAATGTGATCTATCCATTATTTCCTTTTCACTTCATTGCAAAAACAGAAAATGTGATCTATCCATTATTTTCTTTTCACTTCATAGACGTATACACGTGTATATTTGGGAGAAAAATGCGCGCTCAAGGTTTTTTCTTCTACTTATTAACAAAATTCTAGACTTTTGAAAAGTTTGGAGTTTTGAGTAACTATTGAAAACCCATGGATTAGGATCAAATATAAAGGATAAAATAAATAAGAAGGGTAAGAAGGATTCTAGTCCATTGATTTTAGATTTGGAAAGTTGAGATTAGTTGTAGGGAAAAGAAGATAATAAAATGGCATAAAGGGAATTCTATATTTATGAATTTTCTCTCTCCACATGCAAGACACATACCAATTCCCCCATCAATTTAAAACGTTCATAACTTTTTCATACGACATTTTCTTTTAAAAAAAATTTCACCATAATGACGAGCGTTTTTTTATCTTTAATATGAGTACCATATTATCATAAAAAAATAAAATAAAAATTTCATTTTTACTGGGTTGTTTTTTTTTTTTTTTTTTTTTTTTTTTTTTGCATTGTGTTAAAGGTTCAGGTCATTGTGTCTTTTAACTAGGTTTTGGTCAGTAGAGTTTCTATACATTGTGTTATTATCAAAACCTATAACACAATGTTAATTTGGGTTCTATCCATTGCGTTTTTATAAGAACCTATAACACAATAAATGACACAATGAAGATGGTGTTATATCTGGGTTTTCTATAAATTGTGTTATTACTTCAGGTCATTGTGCTTAATATGTTATTCATTGTGTTTTAATATGTTGTCCATTGTGTTTTAATAATTTGTTCAATTTTTTTTATTATCTTTGTTTATGGTGTTTTAGTTTGTTGTGTATTATGTTTTTAGTTTGTTTTCCATTGTGTCTTCATCTGCTCTCCATTATGTCTTTTATCTGTTGTCATTAATTGTGTCTTTTATCTGTTGTCATCAATTGTGTTTTTATTTAGTCTGATACTTATCGTGTTATATGTTATCGCCATTGTGTTATACATTATGGCCATTGTGTTTTAGTATGTTGTCCATTGTGTCTTTATCTGTTGTCTTTGATTGTGTTTTTGATCTACTTTACATTGTGTTTTACATCATGTCCGTTGTGTTATTATCAAAACCTATAACACAATGTTAATTTGGGTTCTATTGATTGCGTTTTTATAAGAACCTATAACACAATATATGACACAATGAAGATGGTGTTATATATTGTGTCATATATTGGTTTTCTATAAATTGTATTATTAGTTTAGATCATTGTGTTTAATATGTTATTTATTGTGTTTTAATATGTTGTCTATTGTGTTTTAATAATTTGTTCCGCTTTTTTTGTTATCTTTGTTCATTGTGTTTTAGTTTGTTGTGTATTGTGTTTTTAGTTTGTTTTCCATTGTGTCTTTTATCTGTTGTCATTAATTGTGTCTTTTATCTGTTGTCATCAATTGTGTTTTTATTTAGTCTGATACTTATTGTGTTATATGTTATCGCCATTGTGTTATACGTTATGGTCATTTTGTTTCAGTATGTTGTCCATTGTGTCTTTATCTGTTGTCATTGATTGTGTTTTTAATCTACTTTACATTGTGTTTTACATCATGTCCATTGTGTAATATGCAACTGGGTTTTTGAATTTTTTTTTTTTTTTTTTTGAAAAATATAACAATATGGTACTCATATTAAAGATAAAAAAACGCTCGATTTTATGGTATAATTTTTTTAAAAACAAATGATGTATAAAAAAGTTACGGACATTTAAAAATTCGGGGGAAATAACATGTGACTTGCATGTGTATCTTCTCTTTCCTCTTGTAGACAAAATTACCCTTTTCATTTAATTCTTCATAGGATACTTGTCACTCTCTGGTGGCTTCTTACCCTTCTTATTTTTAAATCCTTTGCATTATAACTCAACCTGACAACCCATAATTCAATTCCAATTCATATTCATATAGAAGAAAGATTACTGCAAAATAATGGTTTTGGTTAGAGGTGGCTTTTAAGTATCAACGTTGTTAGAGAATTCACATCCCTTTCCCATCTCCATTCTTATAATTACACAAAAAATCACCACATTTTATTTCTCATTTTCAATTAAATAATATCCTTTATACCTTGATTATTGTTTTTTTTTTTCTCTTCTCTACTTACTACCACTTATATGGGTGAACATTGTTTTTCAAATATACAGATAAACAGTAGTAACATTTTCACTCTCTTCCACACTAAACCACTTTTTAAAATATGAAGATCCATTCACATAAAAAATGCAGAATTGGATGTGAATACTCTTAAACCTCCTTTAAAAACCTCCATTTCCCATAATACCAAACCTCCATAAACTTCCACCTCATCAGCCACTACCTTTACAATTGTTTAATATAAATAATATTACGTTTAAAATAATATGTTTTTTTATATTTCGTATATATATATATATGTATATATATATATATATGTATAATATATGCGTGCTTGTGTGTGTATGTATACATACATATATATATACGTACACACACATATATATATATACACCTATATATATATAGAAAAAATGTAACGTACAATAGGGCTTATCGTACGCTCTGTACGCGATTGTGAAATCGCATGGTACAAAAAAACACGTTGGATATCGTATGTTGGTATTTTTGGTGAAATCGCATGTTGCTATATAAAGTAATTTCGCATGTTGGTCTTTCAGCACAAATCACATGTTTAAAAGTGATTTCGCACCAGATCGTATGGCTGGGATGATCGCGTACATTTTGTATGATAAAAGTCATTGTACAGTAACCTGCCTCTATGTATATACATACGTACACACACACACACACACATATATATATATATATATATAGAGAGAGAGAGAGAGAGAGTGGGGATCCTGCGGAAAGTGTGTTTTTCCTAGAAAGTCTAGGAAGAGATCTGGGTCATCCAATGTGTGTGTTTAATGGTTGAGATCATCTTGGTGGAATTTTGGTAATATGTGTTTCTTAAAAATAAGCTTATTTAATTAATCAGGGGTAGATATGTCATTTAGTTTGTTTTAAATCTGGAAATAACTGCCATTTCATAAACCACCCCACATTTCTTGCGATTCTCTCTCTCTCTCTCTTTCTCTCTCTCTCTCTCTCTCTCTCTCTCTATCCCTTTCTCTCGTCTCCCTCTCTTCCTTCTATCCTTCATGAAGAAACACAACATCAAGAAAACACATCGTGACAAATGTCTCACATCGTAACAGCATGAATGGTAAAACACAGCGTCAAGAAATCCTCCAGCATTACCAACATGAATGCTAAAACACAACTGTATTAATCTGCTTGCTGTTAAAACACAGTGTCAAGAAATCCTCTAGCATTAACAGCATGGATGGTAAAACACAGCGTCAAGAAATCCTCTAGCATTACCAACATGAATGCTAAAACACAACTGTATTAATCTGCTTGCTGTTAAAACACAATGTCAAGAAATCCTCCAGCATTACCAGCATGAATGGTAAACCACATCGGTAAGAAATCCTCCAACATTACCCACATGAATGCTAAAACACAACTGTATTAATCTGCTTGCTGTTAAAACATAATGTCATGAAATCCTCCAGCATTACCAGCATGGATGGTAAAACACAGCGTCAAGAAATCCTCCAGCATTACCAACATGAATGCTAAAACACAACTGTATTAATCTGCTTGCTGTTAAAACACAATGTCAACAAATCATCCAGCATTACCAGCATGAATGGTAAAACACGTCGTCAAGAAATCCTCTGGCATTACCAGCATGAATGCTAAAACACAACGGTATTAATCTGCTTGTTGTTAAACACAATCACAAGAAGTTATCCAGCGTTACCAAACATCCTCCATATTATGGGATCTATAAAAACATTGACTTTAACCCTCTAACTGTTAAAACACAGTACCAAGAACATGCTGATAGATTCCAGATGCCATGATTTTTCTCTCGGTATAAAAATATGATCAGCGATGAATCTTGTGAGCAAAAAAACGAAGGAATGATTGATATTTACGTGAGATCAGAATACGAAAACAAAAAATTCCGAAAATTATGGAGGAAATCGGTTTCATTATGGATAGTTAGTTATTGAAGATAATTTCCTAAAATAAAAATAGATTGTGAAAGTACATAATTGCCCTTCTAGTTAAAATCCTTCAATGCCACATGTCGCATTCTGATTCTAGACTTTCTAGGAATAATCCATTTTCTACCCAACTCCTCATATATATATATATATATATATATATATATATATATATATATATAGGGTAATGCTAGATAAAAAACCCTAAAATTCTTAGAAAACTCTGGAAACCCAAATGGGAAGCCATTTTTACCCAACTTCCCGACATTTTTTTTTTGAAAAAAATTACACATGTAATATACATGTTTTAGAGTGTTTTGGGCCAAAAAAACAAAAAAGCGCTGAAGGGATTTTTTTAAAAAAAATAAACAAATTTCAGCTCCTAACACGTGTTAAGCAAAAAAGACATAATTTTCCTGAAATTCGCTGAAACTTTTTTTTTTTTTAATATCCCTTCGGCGCTTTTTTGATTTTTTTGGCCCAAAAGTCTTAAAAACATGTATATTACATGTGTTATTTTTTTCAAAAAAAAAATGTCGGGAGCTTGGGTTTTCTAGGGTTTTTTATATATATAGGGTTTTCTATATAGCCCAACCCTATATATATATATATATATATATATATATATATAAATCACCAACTTTCTTATGCATAGTTGATTGTACTATTTGCTTCCATAGTTTCCTCTAATTATCTCTGTCTTCTTCTTCATTGCACTAATCTACCTCCGGCCATCATCGCAACCGTCACGCCACACCACCACCAACGCCGCCCACAACTGCCAATCCCACTATTGTTGTCGCTTCTGCATGTCATCCTTACGCAAAAGAGAACTGGTCAAATCCATTTCATCCCTCGCCACTACCATCGCCGCCGCTATCTTCCTCCTTCGGAACATCGGCGAGTTCACTACCTTATTCTGAATCTAATGAGAAAGCCCAAAAACTGTAATCCGATTTTCCCCTAACCCCGAATCTCTCTCTCTCTCTCTCTCTCTCTCTCTAAATGATTGCGAGTGGTAGTAATGGTGGCCATTGGTGGTGGTGTGGAATTGGTGGTGCAGTTGGTGGTTTAGCTAGTTATTATGCCATTTACCGATGATAGAAGCAAGTGCGATGGACCAGCCGTCGATGGAAGCAGTTGCGATGGACCTTTACCGGTCACTGCTGTCAAACAGCAATGGCGGTGAAGCGGTGACTGTTTTGGTCAAAAAATCTAATTAAGTATAATGTAACCAAGTCTAAAATGTGAGATAGAGTGCTTGAATGATGAACGATAATAGAAATGAATATATGGCTGTAAATGTAATTGAACACAGAGATTTATACCAGGAAAAACCATTGATCACTAGAAGATCGCCAGCACAAAAACCTCGCGTAGTGAAAACTATCACCACCAACTATATTTCACAATGAAAAGTGATTACAACTTCGGATGTTGATCAAGTGTGTTACAACTGATTGCTAAGAGTGTTTGCGAGTTTCTTGTTTGTAATGTGTGTATGCGAGAATGTGAATGTGTCCTATAACACTTGAGCAACCCATTTTAAATAACTAAATTCGAAAATCTTGCATGACCACGTTCACTCCCTATGACTGTTGTACGTGCAGCATTCATAAGAATTATCCCCGAGATTCCAGCTATGACTCAGTCCACTTCATTGATATCCTGCAAATGAACATAAGAAAATATCGAGAACAATTGTTTGAAACTGTAAGTAATTATAAAGATCCTTGATCCTCTTAGTCCCTACACTACCCACTAACGATAATTGATCCAGGCAACGCCTCAAAATATTGGATCCGTTATAACTAAAATCTAGCCCCTAATAATTGCCCCCAATATGGTAGTTGTGATAATAATTCACATCTGTCATATGGCCGTTATAATCGAACTAGCTGTTACATAGGCTAACTAGCCGTTACACTTTTGACAGATGGGACTTGAGTAGCTATAACCACCATTGCGATTTTTAGGGTAGAGATAACTCTTCATTTTCTTTAAAGATCAGAAGATCCCCTTGTATATATTCATTCAAGAGTCTTTAATCAGGTATTATTCTCTCCCTTTTCTTTCTATTTCTTTTCCCCTAATTCTCCATCCTTTCTTCTTCGAAATGGCAAAAATGGGCACCCGATCCTCTCCTGGTTCGAGCCCAGGGAAGGATAATACACTCAAGAGCCAGAATCTCTTGATGAATCTTCATCAGAGATTTGTCAGTTCACTGACCAGGAGATAGAGAACTTTGCTCCCTGCTTTCCACCAGAAACCATTTTCCGGCCATTCAACCCATCGGCTTGCAGTAATCAGGTTTCGCCGGTGTGGTTTTGTTTTTCAGCTTTACCCTTCGTCCTAGGTTATTCTTTTCCATTTCCAGACCTCATCCAAAGATTCTTCACCCTGACCGGTATTAACTACAGTCAAGCCATGCCCATGCTCTAGAGAGCCCTCTATACCATTGAGAAGATTCTCAAAACCAAAGATCTTGAGTTCAATCTGTTTAAGCTTTCATATCTTTATTCCTTAGTTACCCACGGCTCCAGTCGCATCTTGTTCAAAGCTAAACTCCATCAGCCTATACCAATCCTCAAAACTACCCAGAATGACCCCACATGGAAGAACACGTTCTTCTTTGTGAGAAAGGTTCAATCCCTAACGGGGATTGTTCACCTAAGAAGTCGATCTTGAAGGGTAGGATATAGGTTGTTTGTGTAGTTATACTTGTCTAGTTTACCATGCACTCTTTCACCACTCATGTTATATTGGTAGCTTCATACACACACACACACACCTCATTTTCTATTTATTTCTTTCTTTCCTGGGTGTTTTGGAGCCGAGGGTCTCACTGAAAGCAGTCTCTCTATCCTTGGGGGTAGAGGTAAGGTGTGCCTACATCTCAGCTCACCCTCCTCAGACCCTACCAATAGCTTCGCTATTTGTAGGATTTTACTGGGTATGATTGATTGATAGTTGTGAAAGCACTGAGACAAAATAATTTTAGCCATCTCTACTTACTCCATATACACATATAGCACTTGCCACTTAATAATTCTAAATAAGGTGACAAATCCTAAAATAAAATGTATTTTGTTTTTAGAGGGATGGTCGCATATTCAAACCTAGGTAAACAGTGTAGTTTAGCATAATTGGTGTAAACTCCTACACTTGAGTATCATTTGTTGTTTTAAAAAAAAAAACCATCCATATGTAAAAAGCATGAAATGTTTGTTGTTCTCAGTCAATCCCGTCTCCCCGTGCGGACACCTGCACACATACACATACATATATATGTCACATATCATGATGTAGACAATGGAGTATTGGAACCATCAGTACGGTACTGGTCACACTAATCAGTCCATCTCAGCACTAACTTTCTGCATGTTGCCTTACCAGTAGAAAAGAAGATAAGGATTTGGAACATAATATCATGAAACCCAATAATTTGGCAATCTTTTTGTGAGTATAAAGCATGATTGCATGCACCCATGTGATCATATCATCCAAAATTCCCCATCGTATTCTGTGGCCAAGGTTTTGATTGGACTGCTACCAAGTGTTCCATGTCAATTTTACTTTCTTTCAAGAACAAATGTCATCTATCCATTATTTTCTTTTCACTTCATTTCAAAAACAGAAAATGTGATCTATCCGTTATTTTCTTTTCACTTCATAGACGTATACACGTGTATATTTGGGAGAAAACTGCGCACTCTAGGTTTTTTCTTCTAGTTATTAACAAAATTCTAGACTTTTGAAAAGTTTCGTATTTTGAATAACTATTGACAACCCATAATTCAATTCATATTCATATAGAAGAAAGTTTACTGCAAAATAATGGTTTTGGTTGGAGGTGGCTTTTGAGTATCCCTTCACAATCTCCATTCTTATAATTACACTAAAAATCAATATATTTTTTTATCTCATTTTCAATTAAATAATATATTCTTTATACCTTGATTATTATCTTTTCTCTCTCCTCTACTTACTACCACTTTCAAAAACAATTAACAAATTGATATGGGTGAACCATGTTTCTCAAATATAAAGATTAACAGTAACATTTTCACTCTCTTCCGCACTAAACCACTTTTTAAAATATGCAGATCCATTCACATAAAAATTGTAGAATGGGATGTCTTAAACCTCCTTCAAAATCCTCCATTTCCCATAATACCAAACCTCCATAAACTTCCATCTCATCATCCACTACTTTTACAATGGTTTAATATAAATCAAATTACGTTTAAAATAATATGTTTTTTATATTTCGTATATATATAAATAATATAATATATGTGTGTTTGTGTGTATGTATACATATATACATACACATATATATATACATACACATATATATAGACATACACACCTATATATATAGAAAAAGTGTAACGTATAATAGGGCTTATCGTATGCTCAGTACGCGATTGTGAAATCGCATGTTATAAAAGGCATGTTGGAAATCGTATGTTGGTATTTTTGATGAAATCGCATGTTGGTTTTTTAGCAATTTCGCATGTTGGTAAATATGATGAAATCGCATGTTGGTATAAAAAAGTAATTTCGCATATTGGTTTTTCAGCACAAATCGCATGTTCAAAAGTGAATTCACACTAGATCGTACCGTACGACTGGGATGATCGCGTACATTTTGTACGATAAGAGCCATTGTACAGTAACCAGCCTCTACATTTCTCACACTTTGAGCACTTTGAGCACTTTTTACAGGATCCTCTACATATATATATATATATATATATATATATATATAGAGTGGGGATCCTACGGAAAGTGCGTTTTTCCTAAAAAGTGTAAAAAGTCATAAAACACAATAATTTCAGGCATAAAACACACCTAAATCTCACAAATAATAGAATGAATATTACTAAAACACCATATTCAAACTTTAATAGTCCATAAAAACTTCAAACACACCATCGTAGAACTATGAATATAAAACACACAATGCTAAACAACATAAAACACAATAATATTTATCATTCCATAATCAGAGCCTTAACATCTAAAACACAACACAAACCCACATACATGATGTTTTAGTAATCTTCATCATATTATTTGCGGGTTTTTGGTGTGTTTTATGGTTGACATTATGGTGTTTCATGACTTTTTACACTTTTTAGGAAATTTGGACTTTCTGGCCAACTCCTAGCCTATATATATATATATATATATATATTATTTACCAACTTTCTTATGCATTGTTGATTGTGCTATGTGCTTCCTTAGTTTCCTCTTATTATCTATGTCTTCTCCTTTATTGCGCTACCATACCTCCGGCCATCATCGCAACCGTCACGCCACACCACCACCATCACTGCCCGCAACCGTCGATGCCACTACTGTTGTCGCTTCCGCATATCATCCTTACGCAAAAGAGACCTGGTCAAATCCATTTCATCCCCCACAACTACCATCGTCGTTGCCATCTTCCCCCTTCAGAACATCGGCGAGTTCGCTACCTTATTCTGAATCTAATGAGAAAGCCCAAAAAGTGTAATCCGATTTTCCCCTAACCCCGAATCTCACTCTCTCACTCTCTCTCTAAATGATTGCGAGTGTTAGTAATGGTGGCCATTAGTGGTGGTGTGGAATTGAATTGGTGGTGTGGTTGGTGGTTTTAGCTAGTTATTATGCGATTTACCGGCGATAGAAGCAAGTGCGGCGATAGAAGCAACTACGATGGACCAGCCATCGATGGAAGCAGTTGCGGTGGAGCTTTACTGGTCACTGTCGTCAACCAGCAATGGCGGTGAAGTGGTGACTGTTTTGGTAAAAAAAATCTAATTAAGTATAATGTAACCAAATCTGAAATGTGACGTAGAGTGCTTGAATAATGAACGATAATAGAAATGAATATGTGGCTGTAAATGTAATTAACTAAGAGATTTATACCAGGAAAAGCCCTTGATCACTAGTAGATCGCCAGTACAAAAATCTCGGGTAGTGAAAACTATAACCACCAACTATATTGCACAATGAAAAGTGATTACAACTTCAGATGTTGATCAAGTGTGTTACAACTAATTGCTAAGAGTGTTTGTGAGTTTCTGGTTTGTAACGTGTGTATGTGAGAATGTGAATGTGTCCTATAACACTTGATCAACCCATTTTGAATAACAACAACAACTAAATCCGAAAATCTTGCATGACCACGTTCACTCCCCGTGACTCTTGTGGAATTAGTACATGTAGCATTCATAACGAATTATCCCCGAGATTCCAACTATGACTCAGTCCACTTCATTGATATCCTGCACATGAACATAAGAAAATATCAAGAACAAGTGTTAGAAACTATAAGAAATGATAAAGATCCTTCATCCTCTGAGTCCCTACACTACTCACTAAGGATAACTAATCAAGGCAACGCCTCAGGATATTGGATCCAATATAACTAAAATCTAGCCCCTAACAATTGCCCCCAATACGGTGGTTGTGATAAGAATTCACATCTGTCATATTACCGTTACAATCGAACTAGCCGTTACACAGGCTAACTCGCCGTTACACTTCTGACGGATGGGACTTGAGTAGCTATAACCATCATTGCGATTTTTAGGGTAGAGATAACTCTTCATTTTCTTTAAAGATCAGAAGATCCCCTTGTATATCTTCATTCAAGAGTCTTTAATCAGGTATTATTCTTTCCCTTTTCTTTCTATTTTCTTTCCCCTAATTCTCCATCCCTTCTTCTTCGAAATGGCAAAAATGGGCACCTGATCCTCTCCTGGTACCAGCCCAGAGAAGGATAATACACTCAAGAGCCAGAATCTCTTGATGAATCCTTAATTAGAGATTTGTCAGTTCACTGACCCGGAGATAGAGAACTTTGCTCCCTGATTTCCACTGGAAACCGTTTTCCGGCCATTCAACCCATCGACTCGCAGTGATGAGGTTTCGCCGGTGTGGTTTTGTTTTCCAGCTTTACCCTTCGTCCTAGGTTATTCTTATCCATTTCCAGACCTCACCCAAAGATTCTTCACCCTGTCCGGTATTAACTACAGTCAAGCCATGCCCATGCTCTGGAGAGCCCTATATACTGTTGAGGAGATTCTCAAAACTGAAGATCTTGAGTTCAACCTGTCTGAGCTTTCATGTCTTTATTCCTTAGTTACCCACGGCTCCAGTCGTTTCCTGTTCAAAGCTAAACTCCATCAGGCTTTACCAATCCTCAAAACTACCCAGAATGACTCCACATGGAAGAACACGTTCTTCTTTGTGAGAAAGGATTCAATCCCTAATGGGGATTGTTTACCTAAGAGGTGGATCTTGAAGGGTAGGATGTAGGATCCTTAGATAACTTGTGAATAACTCACTGTTTTTCTGACTTATCCTTTTTGTTTGCATACAGTGATGAACTTTACTTGTCGGGCCAATCTCCCTAGAACAGAAGAAAGAGTTGAAGCTTTCCTAGCACTCGACCCATCCGTGAGGACTTTCAAGCTAAGACTCAAGGATTCAGAAGAAGATGCTTCCACGTCCTACACCATGTCAAGTAAGTAATTGTGTAGATTATAATTTGAATTGAGTAAAATGTAAAAAAAAAAATGGAAACACTTATCTGTTTGTTCTTTGGGTAGGTGCTCAGAAATCTGCCAACAAGTCTGCAAGCAAGTTCGGCCTGGATGACATCGACAGTATGCTCTCTCCTCATTCCATCAAGAAAGAGCTGGCCAAGGGCCCTAGCCTCCTAGAGCCGAGCGCCATGACAACCATGGCGAAAGCCGGTTCAAAAAGGAAGAAGCTTGATGAGCCTGAAAGCGATGTCGTTGATGTGGAGAGGCAGCTTCACGAGTCCGTGACTGAGGTAAGGATCCTTGATCCATAACTAGTGATATTGCCTATTGTTAAGGATCCCGTGTTCTGACTTTTTGCATTGTGATTTGTAGGCCTTCATCCATGTGAAGGCCCATTATGAGAGGAGCCTAGCTGAGATGGAAGAGAACCGGACCGACCTGTGATCCATTGTCACCGCAAAAGATAAAACAATCTCCAAATTGGAGAAGGACAAAAGAGGCTTGCAGGAGCAGCTGCTTTTCTCTGAAATGGGTCGTCACGTAGCTGTCATGGTGGCTACAAATGAGGCCAAAGTCTGTGCTGCTAGGATTGTGATGTAGGCAAGGATCAAAATGGCTAAGGAGGCCATTGATCCTAACTTCGATAGGTCTGCTTGGGATCTAGCTTCATTGGAGCAGACCAGATCAAGCTTGGCGGCGACGGAGAGGTGGAGCCTGCGGTGGAGAAGACAGCAAAGGACGAAACGTGTGGAGCTAGGGAGCTATTGGAGGAGCTGGTGGTAGGGAAGCAACAGGTGGTGAAGCTGCAAAATTGGGCGATGAAGGATGTTGATGCCTTGGCATGAGCCCACTTTTTTATGTTTTTTGATGATGTTTTTCGTTGAACAATTTGGTCTGTAATAACTTTAGACAATAGTTGCTAGGATATGGATCCTTGATTCTTAAGACAATTTGGAGGGTGAAAAAGGTGGACGGGTTCTCCAGTCCTCCTGTTTTGGGGGATGAACCCTTTGTCACCCTTCTTCCTTTATTTTTCCTACATAGACATTAACAACCGATAACATCCCAATTTAGCCCGAGTGAATGGTCCACGTATTGCTAGTGAAAATCTTTTGATTATTTTAGCATAACACAGGTACCCAGAGAGGAGAATGCAGGGGCAGATGCTTTTAGCATAAATAAAACTTTAATCAATGATATTTAAAAAAAAACTTCGAAGTTTTTGTATATAAATACATGTAAAAGCCTTTTTAATAAAAAAAATTCAAAAATGTTTAAAAACAGTTAAAAGGGTAAAAAATGACATATATAATTTACATTGTTCAACGCAGTTAAATAATAATTTACATGATATTTTTTGTGTATTAGGATGTTGTACAACATGCTTTTTAGGTTGTGCATGTACGGAATTTATTACGTAATTTATAAATCATATATATAGGTTCATAGGTAAATCTTGGGTAATGGAACGTTTCTTTTATTTTAAATTTTATTTCAATACAGTTAAATATTATATAATTTACTTTTCACAACCTATGAAATTCATGGGTTCTTAGACTAGTTTACCTATATATATTAAAGTATTATCCATAAATATTCTTTTCGTATACGATATTTGTATTTAGCGAATTTAGCAAAAAGATTGGAAAGAATAAGGACTTTTTAAATTCTACCATCACGTACTAAAGTTATTTCCATTGTCTATTTGTTTAATGATGATCCTAACTGAAACCAATCACATTCGTTAAGGAGGAACAAGTTTATCAGATGAATTTAATTTTATTCCATTCAGGTAATCTACACAATAAGTTGTAACATACATGCATTAATTTGTTATAGTTGAATAGAATCAATAAAAAAAGATAAGCCAAAGTATCAAGTTATATCAAATTTAAATGCTTTATTTTCAAAAGCAACTAACATCTGTATATGAAGGATTAATTGAGGGGGAAATATTCTAAATAGCCAAGTTGACCAGATTTATTTTCCAATACAAGCTTGGAATTTCAGCCTTCGGCTAGAATTTAGCTTACACTTTTAACGTATCGAAGAAGACTACGATTTAACCTACACTTTTTGTGAGACTACTGAGACGGCTAAGCCTAGGCTTCCGGCGAAAGCGTCGGCTAAGGTCGTGCTATTGGAGACTAGGGCTATCCAAACTGCTCGACGCTCGAAGATCATTCGAAAAGGCTCGGAAATTTGCTCGTTCAATTTCTTGCTCGGTTAAAACCGAGCCGAGCAGCTCGGTTCGGTTTAAAAACAAACCGAGCACGAGCATAGGTACGCTCGCTCGTCTTTCGTTCGGTTTCGATCAAAATTATTTTTATTATATTATATATATATATATATATATATATATATATATATAGGTAGGTAAAGTGTATTGTACAAATGCCCTTATCGTACGTTACGTAGGCTACAATCTCAGCCGTCAGATCATCTTCCCGCATTTTAAAAATCGCATGTTGTTTTTTTATAACAATTTCGCATGTGATATTTTTTGATGAATTCGCATGTTGTTTTTTTTACCAATTTCACATGTGATAATTTTTTATAAAATAGCATGTTGTTTTTTATAACAATTTCGCATGTGATAATTTTTGATGAATTCGCATGTTGTTTTTTTGTACCAATTTCGCATGTGATTATTTTGATGAAATAGCACGCTGTTTTTTGTAACAATTTCGCATGTGGTAATTTTGATGAAATCGCATGTTAAAAAACCAACATGCGAAATTGTTAAAAAAAACAACATGCGAATTCAATGCGGGAAGATGATCGGACGGCTGAGATTGTAGCGTACGTAATGTACGATAAGGGCATTTGTACGTTAACCTAACCCTATATATATATATATATATATATATATATACGTATTATATTTATTAAATATAAACAGGTAACATAAATATTTATATATATATATATATATATATATATAATAAATATATTCAAAAAAGTATTAACATAGTTGAAATCTGATATTTCCGCTATTGTTTTAGACTTTAGTAAAGTAACCCTAATTTCCCTAAATCACTAATTCCTTATTTCCCTCATTTTTCTCAAGACTCAAGTTCACCATTTCAGTATTTCTCCAAAACTAGCCCTAGTCTCTCTCTCTCTCTCTCTGACCGAAAAACTGAACTTAAAGTGTATTTGGAAGAGCCTATTCATAGATCAAAGGAGCTACAATTTGATGTGTTGAAGTGGTGGCGTCAACATTCGAGTAAGTTTCCTGTTCTAAGCAGGTTGGCAAAAGACATCTTTGGCATTCCAATCACTACTGTAGGTTCTGAATCCGCATTTACTGCGGGGAGCGTATTTTAGATGACTACCAAAGCTCTCTATCAAAGGACATGGTAGAACTTCTTGTTTGCGAAAGTGATTGGTTAAAATCCATCTCAAAGACAACGATAAAAACATTGGCCGTAAGATTAAATTCATTTTTTTTCGTTCATTTCTATATTTTATACTTTATATACTAACCTTTATACTTTTTAATATGTAGCAATCTGCAAGAGACGGAGAAAACTTGGACATTGATGTCTTGATTCCCGATAAGTCTTCTCACTATTTAATAATGGAAGGTATTATTTTTTGTTTTGCCATTTGTTCTCTTGAATACATATTTGAGCTTTGACCCGTTAGAAACAAAATTATGAAATACATCCAACAAATTAGTTTGTATGCTCTCTTTAACCCATTAGAACATTGCTCTTACGAGTTAAAAAAGGAATATAGTTATTTTTCTAATCATTAATTCGTGTGCTTTCTTTATGTTTGGTTTTGCAGCTGTTGCAGGTTCAAAATTGGAGGTCTTTGAAGTTATTTTGTATTTTAGATGTTCTTAAACATTACACATTTGGATGACATTTTGTGTTTATTTTGTGGGACTTTTTATGTTTGTATTTTGTTACATTGTTAAGTGTGTGAGACATATAAGTTGGTGAATTTTGGTGAATGAATGGCTGTGTAGGAATGCTAAATAAAACTGAGCAAAAACGAACCGAACCAAGCGGCTCGGTTCTAAACCGAACCGAGTTCGAGCATAAGATTTCCGCTCGATTTCCTAAATCTGAAACGAACCCAGCACAAGCATACCTCCTTTCAGTTCGGTTCGACTCATGAACACCCCTATTGGAGGCTTAACCCCAGCTTTTGGGTGTCAGCTAGGCTTAAATCTGTTAGGTTATAGAGGCTAGATTAGTTTTGGGCAAGTTTGGCCCGTTTAATTTTATCTAGCCTATATATTATTTTTTGGGGAATAAGTGTTGGTGCATATTTCGTACGTCTGCCATTGTGCGAACAAAGGATGCTACATTGACTAGTTTCAAGTTGGTGATTGTTCGTGAAGGTTGCAGTTTAGCAAATCAAAGGAGAATCATGAACTGTGCAAAAGACCTGAAGATTCATTTCAGGGGGAATTGGTGCTTTACTCTGTCAAAGCAAACCCGAATCATCAATCAAGGTGGAATCTATTGTCAGATTTCAAGATACCTGATTGAAGTTGCAGAAAAATTGAAGATTACAGAATATTCAAACACAGCTCAAGGTTCTTAAAGTGTTAGTGACGATTCGACGGTGACAGCCGAGGAGGAATCTGTTGGTGAATATTTCGTACATCTTCCACTCTGCGAATAGTTAGATAGAGTGTGTGTTGAATATTGTATAGAATAGTATAAGTTGGATTACGGATTTGAAGTTAACCAGTGGGGTGTTTGAAATTTCTATCAATTGCCGGTTGAGTTTTTGTACATTCTTAGATCAAGCAAGCGGAATGCGAGATCGTGGTGCTGAAATGATATATCAAAAACTGAACTCGGATGCGGTTAAAGCTAAAACAGAGGATGTTGCATTGACTACATTCAAGTTGGTGATTGTTCGTGAAGGTTGTAGTTTAGCAAATCAGAGGAGAGTTGTGATGTCTGTCGTTAAGGACATGCAAAAACCTAATTAAACTATTAGTATAGCATAAGCAGGGTATTAAACCAAGGGAGGATTATGGAAAGTGTATGATGCCAAGTGCTGACTAACAACTATGAAAACTATAAACTATCAATTCGATTTTGATTGATTGATTGTTAACACGAAAAAGAAATAAGATTGTACTCAATAAGAGAAGGAATGGTTCCTCCGGAATTCAAGTTTTGCAGTTAACTTCAATTATATGCTTAATCGAACACTTACATAGACATAAGTGGACTAACCTAATCAACTAATTGTGATAACCAAAGACTAAGTACTCCGGTCAATACATAACGGGAGGTTATCTAGTGGTTATCAATCATAATTACCAACCCTAATCCCATAACAAATATATCCCAATTACTAGAACTCTCAGGAATTGAATGATCAAAGAATAAGGTTAAGCAAATGCAGTCGATTACAATTAATTAACAAAATCATAAGTGAAAAGCATCGAATGCTTAGATCACTGAGTCAAACGATTGTCACTAAGCACATAAAATCTGTTAACTTACAAAAACCTTCCATCCGGACGAAACCAAAGAAGTTTAGCTGCTCATCTCACATGTGAAATCGCCAAAAGTTTGATAAACGGATGAACTCATGATTGTGATTGATGATTCGGTAGGATAAATGATGGATTTGAGGTGAAAAAACTTGAATCCCTTTGCTCTTGGATGCCTTAGGTTGAAGTTAGATGATGAGATAATGATTCCTTCTTTTCAAAACCCTAATGTCCTTTAAAAACCTTAAAATTCGTGTTTTTTCGTAACCCAAACCGTAAGCTACGCTTGAGGACCGCAGCTTATGGTTGCAAAACTCTGTTTCCAACATCTGACCCAACCGTAACCTATGGCTTGGGAACCGTAGGCTACGGTTCCTAAACTCTGTTTGATATATGCCCATTATACACCAGCCGTAAGCTACGGTTGAAGAACCGTAGCCTACGGTCGCACCTGCGAGCCTTTTTCCTCTTCAACATCAACTTTCACATAATGGCATTTTGGTCCCTGTACTTTGCTTCTACATATTTCTTGCGTATTCAAGCACAAAATAACTTTCAACTAAGTACCAAATGACCCCTGCACTTCACTCTTCCTTGATTCTTTCACTAGTAAACCTTTATATCAACCGAACAAACTCCAAACTCCATTCTCGAGCTGCAATATCCAATCCAATGCTTTCAACTTCATCTTTAACCATTGTAAGTGCACCAAATTACGTGCTTTACCTGCAAATCACCAATTTCTCATAGTTATCTCATTCAAAGCAAGTAAACACATCAAATGCACATAAAACACAATATTTAAACACTCTAAGGCTCGGGTTTACCCTCTCCATCAAGTCGTGAACTGTGCAAAAGACCTGAAGATTCATTTCAGTGGGAATTGGTGCTTTACTCTATCAAAGCAAACCCGAAGCATCAATCAAGGGGGAATGTATTGTAATATTTTAAGATGCCTGATTGAAGTTGCAGAAAAATTGAAGATTACAGAATATTCAAACACAGCTCAAGGTTCTTAATGTATTAGTGGCGATTCGACAGTGACAGCCTAGAGGGAATATGTTGGTGCATATTTTGTACGTCTGCCACTATGCGAATAGTTAGATAGATGTGTGTTGAATATTGTATAGAATAGTATAAGTTGGACAGGTTTTTGGATTGTCAAAGTCCATCCGGACGGATGGACAAGTTCATCCGAATGAATGGACAATAGAATAGTCCAAACCCCATCCGGTCGAATAGGTATTGATATTGTAAAGTCCATCCGGACGGATGGACACCAGCTCATTCAGACCGGATAGGTTTTTGCCTATACACAGGGAGTTGAGGTTCCCATTCAGATAAGCTTTTGGTTACCAGAGAGGACATGCTGTCCAACTGGTCTCATGGTGCTGTAACTTGTCAAGATATGAATAGAGACCGGATTATAAGTGACTGCACAGTGTCGTATCTATCTTCTACTCCTTTCTTAGTAATAATAATGAACCGAACATGTCGTATCGGGACCGAGGCTCCGTCCAACTCGCCGGTTCCTAGAATATCAATAAGTTAAAACCCTAAATCTTTATTATAAATACATGTGCATGTACTTGTAATTTCTCATCACAAGAGTAAAGAGTGTGTGAATACTAGGATGAGGGAAGATGATTCGGTAATAGCCCACATTAATAACCTAAACTCGATCTTGTCTCTTTTGATGAGGTCCAACCCTATTGTTATTGTCCTATTACCTCATAGTTGGCCCAAAACTATAACTGCTATTACTAGCACTTCAGAATCAAGTAAGTTCACATTGGGAGAGGATGCTCGATGCCATGGTTCAACTGAGTCTTTGAGGTTTTTTTTTTTGTTGAGTATAGAGTCAAGGGGAAGAAAGAATTAGCGAGGAAGTCATCAGGGCAAGAGGAGTGTGTCTAAGGCTCCGAAGGATGTGGTATGTTAGAATTGCAATGAAGTAGGATAATTTAGGAATTAGTGTTCGAAACAAAAGAAAGAAATAAACTCTGCAGGAGACCATAGTGATGATGATGCATTAGTCTATAGTGTGGAGAGCAATGTGGATTCCTGAGTCATTCTGGTGCTTCATTTCACGCTACCCACATCAGTGAAGCACTGCAAAATCTAAAAGAAGGTAACTTTGGAAAGGTAAAATTGGCGAATGATAAGATACTTGATGTTACGGGCATGGAAGACATTGTTTGGGAGTCTTTAATCGGTCCGTGGACTTTAAAAGATGTCAAGGTTATTCCAGGTTTGAAGTGGTTATTGATTTATGTTGGCCAGTTGGATGATCAGCCCACATGTCTTTTATTTGGCAGTTAAATTAGGGTTCTAATTTAGTCGGCCCTAGTTATCTATATGTGAGCTTGGGTCTAACTTAGGGATAAAGTTTTCCAATCCTAGATTAGTCTTTATTTATTGATTTCATTGTACTTGTAACCCTAGTTGCAGCACAGTAGACGTAAGTCAGCCGACCGAACCACTTTAAATATTTGTGTCGTTTATTGATTTTGTATGTGTGTTCAATCCTAACGATCCTAACAACCTCATGCTTTTTAGAATAACTAAATTTTCATATCCATCTATATTTGGAAAAAGAAAAACCTAATTAACATGACTATTTAGGTGATTTTCCCTGAATTAAGAGATGTTAATGTATTGTCCTGAGAACTTGGTCTAGTGGTAAATTGGTCTACCCTTCCTATTGGAGACGCATGTTCGATTCTCACTTGAGCCATTTTCAAGGGACATCTGGGTGAATGGACGAATCGGGGCTTTAATCCCGGGTTCGAACCCGACCGGGGTGAGGGTTTACGGATTCCATCCGGCTCCCACGTATCGGGAGGCACGGTCTTATGGCGGTCGAGGAGTCAACCTTGGATATAGCCCCGAGCAGGGTGAGTTTACACGTGAGATTCTGTGCCGCTAAAAAAAAAGCGATGTTAATGTATGAATATAAGAGTTAAATGCTTGGTTGGTCCCTGTGGTTTGCGAAAATTGCAGACTTGGTCCCAATGGTTTACTAATTACAAAGTTGGTCCTAATAGTTGTAATTTTTGCACTCGGGTGGTCCTTATTACTAACCTCTGTTAAGTTTTCTAGTTAAATGTGTGTATAATGTCTGTTTTACCCCTAAAGTTAAAAAAACAAATAAAAATAAATGAACCCCACCTCATCCCTACCCTCCTCCTTCCCCACTCCACCCTTTAACACGGTCACTATCATCATCTTCCCAAATCATCTTCTACCCAGATCACCATCATCATCTCCCCAAATCATCATCTCCCCATATCACCCTTTAACAGCCATCAACCACTACCATCTTCCCAAATCACCATCATCATAGGTGGCATGGGCGGCAGCAACGGCGACATCAGCGGTGGCGGCAGCAACTTCCCCATTTTTTGTTCCTATAAGTCAAGAAGAAAGAGACAGGGTTTTCTAATTTAAACAAATTGTAACAACCCAGATTTTATATATTTCTATTAGGAGGGAAACTCCACAACAGATATATACATACATATTATGTGTATCTATATGCGTCGGAAGAGAGATAGAGAGAGTGTTATTGTGAAGAACAGAGCAGACGTGCAATTGCAGTTGCTGCTGCCATCGCTGCTGCCGCTGATGTCTCAGTTGCTGGCCCCATGCCGCCTATGCGTTCGCCCGGTTAACAACTCAGATTCGATCAGTGGTAGGTTACCGGTGGTGGAGGTGAGACAGTGGTGGTGGAGGTTTTATTGTTACCTGCAAATGCGGAGGAGGATTGTTGAAGAAGAAGAACGTGGGGAAGGGGTTGGGTAGCAACTAGCAAATAGGACCACTTTTTTTTTTTTTTTTTTTTTAAAGAAACAAACATTATCCATTCCACACGAAAAAAAAGACAATTACAAAGCCATGGCAGGCAGTCGGGCAACAAGTTGCGCCGCCACCCCCTTTTGAATAGAAAAACCAATTCTTTTAATTTATTAGTAGTTATAATTTATATATTTTTAATTCTTTTAATTGTTCAGTGGCATTTATGTCATTTTACACATATTTAACTAAAAAATTTAACATGGGTTAGTGGTAAGGACCACCCAAGTGCAAAAATTAGAACAACCGGGACCAACTTTGTAATTCTTGAACCACTAGGACCAAATTTGCAATATTTGCAAACCACAGGGACCAACCAAGCATTTAACTCATGAATATAATAAGGGAATGGAATCGTTGGAAAAGAGAATAGCCGTGGTCCAAACTTATATAATAAGGGTATGGAATCGTTGGAAAAGAGAATAGCCGTGGTCAAAACTTCCTAAGTGTTAGTCATGTGAAAAGCAATATGGATAGAATAAAACCTAGCTAAGGTCTCAATCCAAGAGGGACCATCTTTCACGAGCACAGTGCACCAAGTCCTAACCAAGGTGAGAGTGTCAGAGAATGGAGTTGGCTAGAAGAGAATTTATGTACCCTAAAATATAGCCAATAAAGTATTGAGACCTTTCAATGTTTGGAATAAGTTGGACCGGCCAAGTACCAACTGATTTTGTTTTAGCACCTTTTTGTATTAGCGAGATTGTAGACTTGGCTCTAAAAGACATTCATTCACCGGAATTTTAGTGAATGTAGATGATCCCTAGATGTATTAGCAAGATTATATATAGAATCCCCCCCCCCCCCACACACACACACGTTTGAACGCCAACCAGTGGCGGATTTAGAAAATCCGTCAAGCCGTAACGTTTAATAAATAAGCCGTAACGAAATCGAAAAAACCTCAATTTTTTTCAAAATTTACACTAATTTTTCCAATTTTTCCGCGCCAAGCCGTAGCGAGCGTTGCCCCCCGGCATAAGGTAGCTCCGCCCCTGCAATAAGCTATAGCTCAATTGGCATAAAAAGGGAAGTGAAGATTTGGGTTGGAGACCATAGGTGTCAAGTTCGAATCCGATCCTAGCCGGATTTTACCGTAGTTGGCCTTTAGGCGATGGGTTTTTTTCCGAAACTAGAGATGGTGGGCTTGGACTACCCAATGTTGTTTGCAATCACGGACGTATGAGTCACCTTTTGCGATTGACTTACCTCGAGTAACCAGACTTTTATTCGTTAGTGTTAAAAAACACACTTGTTTGAAAATCTTCTAGGTTCCTTAATCCATGGACGTCGGCATGGAGGTCGCGTGTAAAGACCCAGGCTATTGTATAATATAACAATTGCAATTTACATAAATACTTACTTGCTTTTTCTTTTCTTTTTTTTTTTTTTGTGTCTTTTTTTTGTCTTTTTTTTCTTTATTATTTTTCTTTTTTTATTTTTACCCTTTAATTTTCAATTTTAACTATTACAACCTCTTAACTTTTTTAAAAATTTTATAATCAACTTTTACATGTTTATTTTTATGTATGTATTTTTATAAATTCAAATTGATTTAGATTTAAACGTAAATTTTTCCTAGTGATAAGTTGGGTCAAATATAATATATTCATTATGCTTATTATTATACACATTTTCAGTTGCTCTACATTTTGATGTAAATTTTATTTTTTCTATAAATTAGTCGGTAAAATATAATACGTTTTCGTGCTTATTTTTATGTATGTGTTCAAATAGTCTATGATTTGACATAAATTTGGTTTGGAAACACGTCGAGTCAAATATAATATGTTTTCATTAAACGCTATAAATTCGAGTCAATTTACGTTTCGACACCACCGCAACGCACCGTAACTATTTTCTTACGTGCTTATTTTTATGCACGCGTCAGTATAAATTCAAGTTGGTTTACGATTCGACGTAAATTTTCTCGGAAATATGTGTCCAATATAATTCGTTTTCCTGCTTATTTTTATGTACGTTTTCAGTTTGTTTACGTTGTAACATAAATTACAGTTAGTAATAATAGACGCTCCATCATATTTATTGTATTTATTGTAATTGATGTAATTGTTTATGTCCAAATTTACGAGATCCTAATTGATCTCGTCTCATTGTATTTTTACCGATATTGTGGAATGAGAATAGGCAAGCATTACATGAAAGATCATGGTATCATGAGAATAGTACTTTTATCGTATTGGCTTTTTTGTTTCTTTATCGGATTTTTCTGGATTTTATTATTTTTAGTTTTTAGTTTTCTTTATGTTTAGTGTTTTAGTTTTAAGTTCATTTCGTTAAAGTTATAGTTAAAATAACATTTACGTTTCATTTACAATTAAATTAAAACCATTTCGTCTCGTTGTCCAATTTAAATTTATTTTTATAGTTTTCAGTCGATGTAAAACATGTGTCAACATATTTATTTCGGTTGGTTGGTATACTGAACCAAATTAGATTTTGACCGAAACCCCGCAGCGTAGCGCAAGTAATCTTACTACAGTAGAAACTCTATAAAATAATACACTTGGGACCACCAAAATTTATTAATTAAAAGAGTTATTAATTAATCGATAAATTAATAATTATTAATTCATATATTAATTAATATTTTATTAATTTATAGTAGAATACTTAGTTTACAAACACCTTTCAAGCTTCCACTTAATTATTGTATACAATGCTTTTAAGATGCATTATCGTCGTCAATTTTATAGAAGTCTTTTGGAGGGTTATGAATTAGGGGTTCCAAATCCAACAAAAATAAATGTATTGGATACAATGAATCTTGCAATTTCAGCATGGACTATGGATGTTCGTGCAAATACAATTGCGAACTGCTTTCGTCATTGTAAACTTCGATCAACAGATAACATGACTTTTGAGAACTCAGATGAAGGTGGTGAAAGCACTCAAGAACTCCAGAATTTGATCAAAGAGTTGGGTTATCGCAATGCAATGGATGTCGAAGATGTTGTGACTCACCCAGAAGAAAATGTAGTTGCGCAGTTGTTGACTGATGAAGAAATTATTGAAAGCGTTATTGGAATTAATAAAGATGATATCGATGAAGAAGATGATGAAAGTTCTACAATGGAGCCCCCTTCGTGAAACGAAGCTATTAAAGCGGCAATCACATTGAACAATTTCTTGTTGAGCTATGAGAAAACAACACCAGAAGTTCTTACCATGCTAAGGAAAATTAGAGACGAGATTTAAGGGGAAATTGATTTCAACAAAAAACAAAAGACAATTGAGTCATTTTTCAAGAAACCTTCATAAATCATTCATGTAATATGCTATATATAAGGAATTATTAATTTATATTTTATATGGGGTCTAAAGAAATTATCAAAAATGTATTATCTTATAATTTTAGCGAATTATTAATTTAGCACCCTATCCTGAGTCGGGACCGGCAAAAAATATTATCTTAGAGAGTTTATTAAATAATCGAGTATTAATTTATCGAGTTTCTACTCTAGTTACTAATAAAAAAACAAACCGCACAAACTGTTTTTTAAGACCAACCCGTCTCGTGCCATCTGTATCTCAAACTCAACAAAACAAACAATTACAACTCAATAACATATTTAGTTCAATTAAAATAATCAAATAACCTTTAACTTCCTTTTCTCCTATTTATAGGTTTTTCTTTTCCCTTTGATCCGACCAAAATTAGTCCAAAAACGAATAAGGACTCTAAATTCTACTTCATGGAGGGCTTCAAGTTCGCACTCTCTTGTACACATTTGAAGTAATTCATTTCAGCCAGGGGCGGACCCACATTGGTGCCACCGGGGTCCCCGGACCCCAATCTTTTTTAAAAAAATAGTAGATTCGGTATATTAAATTGTATATGGACCCCATAAATACAATTAGGTGGACACCATAGAAATAAAAAGAAAGCTGGTGTAGTGATAAATCTCCCTCTTTTCCACCAAGAGGTCATGGGTTCAATCCTTGATAAACCCATTTTTCTTATTTTTTTTTAAATCTAGTTCAAACCTCACTTTAACTCGACCCGAACGAGGACCGACCCGAAAATGAACCCCATTGAAATAAAATCCTGGGTCCGCCACTGATTTCAGCACACATCCATGAACAGTGGAGAATAGTTGCCTTACCCCACTTCAGTTAGAAGAATTTCATTAGGTTTTTGGTCATGTTTTTCATGCTACATTTTTTTTCTAATATTCATATCACATTAATAGCCACTTAGGTTATAGCCTAGTCGTCAAAAGTTACTATCTCTTGTGTGAAGACCAAGATTCAATCATTGGGAGGTATAAGTATTTAAGAGGAAAAACTTAGCCGTTAAAAAAAAAATTCGTATCACATTATTAAACTCCCAAAGTTAATGGTGTTTTTGGTTCACTATTCGACTGGAATTAAGGCATGTTTAGTTCCTAGGTTGCATTGAATTGTAGTTTGAAATAAAATATACTTATAAGTTTTATTTAATTTAATTTAATTTTATGTTAAAGAAAGGCTTTGTAGGGTGTTTGTTCTCCATTGATCTTAAACTTTCCTTTGCAAAGAATAAAAGTAAATCCACGGTAAGTGAATATTATCAAAATAGAGATTGATTGCCGGCTAAGGCTTGGTCGGCATTTTTGCCGGCTTACCTTCCAAACTCGCGGGTTAAGCCTCCAACTTTTAGCAGGCTTACCTTCCAAATTTGTAAACAGGTGAGTCAACTTGTCTACTTTTATGAATTTTCTCTACTTGTTACACAATTGGTCATGTTGTGTGCCTGTGTATGTATGTGTATACATATATATATATATATATATATATATAGGGTAGGGATCAAGAGTGAACAATGTTAATATTGTGAACAAAAACGAACAAATCATGGCCATTGGATGAGGAGATCTTGATTTTAGGATTTAAATGATTTTTTAATTAATAAAAACAAAAAAAAACTGATTTACAAGGACACAATTGTAATTAATTGTTCTCAAAATCTATGGAAACCCGTACAAATTCTAATAATCAGTTATTGCTTCCTAGCTTCATCAAATCATCTACATATCAATATTCTCTCTCTTCATTACCCAGAAGACGAATCCACTGCATCTTCTTCGATCTCCCTCTTTCAGCGATGATTTCTGCAATCGTTCAACGGCGATTTCTGCAAGCATTATATCAAGGTATCGTTGAATAGTGTATTATTCCTGAAATCATTGTGTATACTACTTGTTTATACACACGAATCCCCTTTCTTCAAGATCTAGGGTTTAGTTTGGTATGTATAATCAGTCGTTTGGTAGTGTATTCTTTTCGATTTGGTAGTGTATTATTCTTATTTATATAGCCGATTGTAGTAATTGGGCGAATGTTATTGTATTGTTCTACCCTTATGTCTTGAAATCGTTTCACTGATTACAGAGTATATGTGTATTTGGACTGATTACAGAGTGTATCATCCTCATCTTTTGTGTATTTCTGCCAGTATTTTAAAAACTTGTAGTTTTTTTTTTGCTCAATGGATTTCATTGTGTATTAAAAATGTTTTGTTCTAAGCTTTTTAAATAATACACATGTGTAAGTGATGAAAATACACATGTGTATAAATAATACAAATGTTCTGTATTAGATTTCATTGAGATATATGTTAACTTAACAGTTATTATACACATGTGTAAGCGATGAAAATACATATGTGTATAAAAGTCGGAAAAACTGATAGCACATATTTGTAGGTGTTGCAGATGCATTGTTTTTTTTTTCACCAAGTTAAATTGTGTGCAGAAAGATGTAGTTGTAAAATACCTGAAGCGTGTTCGTCATCCACGATGCTATGAGATTGAAGCTCGCGAACTTGTTCGTTTGGATATTGGTTGGGCAACGATAGGAATGGGCTAAGGCGGAACGTGAAAAGAAGGAACAAATGGAGGTGCAAAGAAGAAGTAATAGATGTGAAATAGATAGTGGTTTATTTTGTTAACTTGCGTTGATGATGAAAGCACGCATTATACATATATGTATCACAAAAATAATACACAGATGTAATTTCCAGAACAATAAAAAATTATAACCATTAGACTTGAAGATGAGGCTGGTCCATATATTGAAATAGGAAAAAACCCTCACATGTCGATCTAATTTTGTCATGTATATTGAATTCAAAATTTTGATTGTGCATTCATTCAATTAAATTGCAAGAAAGTAGGGATTAGTTATAACTGCTTTTGATGAATCTAAATTAAATTAAATTTTGTTTATAATTAAATGAAAAAAGAACGGTTACCTAGCATGGTAACTACTTTTAGTGAATTTTAAAATTTGTTTACAATTAAAAAATTAAGTTAAATGACAATCCTACCCTTATATTTAGTGAAGAAGATCTATGGCTAGGATTTGTTCGTTTTGTTCACAAATAGGGAAATGTTCACAAATGAACCTAACCCTATATATATATATATATATATATATATATATATATATATATATATATATAGAACAAAGATCCGTTAGGAACCACCCTTTATTGCGAGAACCGCGAGAACCAGTGTGAACACAAACAGTAATACCTAAAAAATCTAAAAAACACCCAAAAATTTTTTTTTATTTTTTTTTACTATTTTTTTTGTAAAATTCTCTATATTTAGTTTACAATAAAAAAATAAAAAAATTTTCAAAAAAAAAAAAAAAATTTCCGAGTCACAGTTATCCATGCACATGTGCATTTATATCTTTTCTTTGACAAATTCCGTAATTCATTACAAATATTAGACAATTGCACTTTCATTTACACTACCACGTGTAATACACTACTTTTTACGTTAACAATATTAGAAATGCACATGTGTATCTATATGTATCAACATCAAATAAGGTGTTTTGGTACACTAATTTCTCTTATTCCATCCATAATACACAAACATGCACATGTGCATTTTTGTCATTTCTTTGACAAATTCCGTAATTCATTACAACTATTAGACAATTGCACTTTCATTTACAGTACCATGTGTAATACAATAGTTTTTACATTACCAATATTAGAAATGCACATGTGTATCTATATGTATTAACATGAAATAAGGTGTTTTGGTACACTACTTTGAATACACTTTCCCTTTCATCTATCATACCATCCATAATACACTACCATTATCTCCTACCATCCATAATACAATACCATTACCTCCTACCATCCATAATACAATACCATTACCAATATTTTCACTTTATTACATGTATGTAAACACCATTTATACCATCCAATCAACATATTACATCATAAATTGACAACTATAACCAAACCATCAACCACTAGATATAACTAACCAAAAAACATGTATATGGGCCTACTTCTCCATTCAAAATCACAAACTTTTTGTAACAAAACACGTTATATCATGGTTATACCTAATGATGCACATGTGCATTTTGAATATTGGTAATGTAAAAGTAGTGAATTATGAATGGTATTGTAAATTAAAGTGCAATTGTCTATTCCCGATAACGTATTACCGAATTTGTCGAAGTAATGATACATATGCACATGTGCATGGATAACTGTTAATCGGAAAAAAAAACGTTTTTTTTTTGGGTAACTAAATATAGCGATTTTTTAGGAAAAATATTAAAAAATAAATAAAAAAAAATTTTGAGTGCTTTTTTGATTTTTTTAGATTTTATTTTGTGTTCACATTGGTTCTCGCGGTTCTCGCAATAAGGGTGGTTCTCGCATGAACCTTACCCTATATATATATATATATATATATATATATATATATATATATATATATATATGGGAGGGTTATCTTGAGAACGCTAAATATTGCGAGAACCGTGAGAACGAATGAAAAAACCAATCAAAACCAATTTTTTTAACACAAACATCATTGTAATTGAGATACAACATCAAAAAAATGAATTTACAACATTAAATAATTCATTTCTCCTTTCAAAATTACTCTTTTTAGATTTTTTACACATGTGTAAATATAACAGATTTACACATGTGTAAATGGCAAACTTACGCATGTGTAAATTTTCTTTATTTATGAATTCACGTAAATTTAAACGTGTAATTAAATTTCTAACATTGTATTCGAATAATAATGATAAGTGTAGAAAAAAAAATTTGAATTTGAATTGTTTTTGACCAAGTTCTTGCGGTTTTTTCATTTGTTCTCACGGTTCTCACAATATTTAGCGTTCTCATTTAAACCTTCCCCTATATATATATATATATATATATATATATATATATATATATATATAGAGTAAGGTTAACATACAAAAAGCCTTATCATACATCACGTAGGAGACAATGGTAACCGTTGGATCAGGGGTATAATCACGCATGGGACCACATAATCACGCATGGGACTATAATCACGCACGTTCTATGATAATAACGCACGTTATATTTTTGTCATGTATGTTAATGTAGGTTAAGCCTTGAAGTACATTATACTTTATCTCTCTCTCTCTCTTTATATATATATATATATATATATAGGGTGAGGTTCGGGTAGAAAGTCCAAATTTCCTAAAAAGTGTAAAAAATCATAAAACACAATAATTTCAAGCAAAAAACACACCTAAAACTCACAAATAATAGAATGGATATTACTAAAACACCATATTCAAACTCTAATAGTCTATAAAAACTTCAAACGCACCATCGGATAACTATGAATATAAAACACAAAATGCTAAACAACATAAAACACAACACAAAACGCACATACATGATGTTTTAGTAATCTTCATCATATTATTTGTGGATTTTTGGTGTGTTTTATGATTGACATTATGGTGTTTTATGTCTTTTTACACTTTTTAGGAAATTTGGACTTTCTTGCCAACTCCTAGCCTATATATATATATATATATATATATATATATATATATATTAGGATGAGGATAATTACAGAACACTAACTATTGCGAGAACAAAAAGAACAACTCTAAAACACTAAATTTTGGGATTTAAGTTTCATGTTTTTTAAATTTTATGTTTCTTACATTCATATGTGTATTATATATTCATAAAAAACATATTTTTTTTTACCTACACGTAGCTTACATACATGTTGGTAATTTAACCTACACATAACCTACATATGTGTAGGTTATAGAAAAAGTGAAATTTTTCCATATTTTGTTTTGAATTCTAGTGTAAGAAACGATAAATCTTACATTAGCAAAATTTTCATTTACTTTTTAGGTTTTTAGGATTGAAAAAATAGGTGATTCATTGTGTTCTGCGTGTTCTCGCAATATTTTGTGTTCTGCATAGAACCTTCCCCTATATATATATATATATATATATATATATATATATATATAGGTAAATAGTATGGTACAAATATGGTTATCGTACATTACATACGCTATATTTTGAGCCATACACGTGTCCTGATTCATTTTCGGTTCAATAAGGTTAGATTAGACAATTAACCTAATCATCAGAGGGCAAATTCGTCTCTTTATTCATTCAGCGAGAAGTTCGTTATACTGATATCCCGGTAATTATTATTCAAATCAGTTTCAAATTTTCCATAATTCTCAATTGGCAGTTTTTGTTCATCTGTGTTAGGGTTTCATTCAATTTGTTTATTTCGATGGATCCACAGAGTAGCACTGGACGAACAGATGTTGATTTTGAAGAAAATCGACCGATCGGTGATCATGCTCAATTATCTGCTTATCAGAGAGTTTCGATTGAGGATGTTTTAAATCCGCAACGTGCAAATCCAATTCCAATTCCAAGTACAAGTCATGCAAACGAGTGTTCTAATGGTAATTATGTTTATTCAGATATCTAAATTGTTCGTATAATTGTTTTTTGTTTTAATCGTAGCAATGTTTGTTTGTTGTTGCTTTTTTTGAAGGTTGAATGTTGATTATACTTTTGTATTGAAATCAACATGCAGAAATTTCGCATGTTATTACTCTAACAATTCGCATTTGATATTATTTTTTATGCATTTTCGCATGTTATTGTATAATAAATCGCATATGTAATTCAGATTAATCCATATCATCATTTCGCATGCTTTGATCAGACGTTTCGCATGTGTTTTTTATGACGTTTTATGTTTCTGATTTTGATTCATGTAGATGAAAGGGTTTACACTCCGGAGGTTCAAGCATCAGCTACACCTGTTGTTGGAATGCAATTTATCTCTATTTAACAAGCATATGCATTTTATCAATCATATGCTAAGTTAGCTGGTTTTTCTATTCGGAAAGGTGGTGAAGTATACAGTGGTGGTATAATCAAAACTAAGTATTTTGTTTGTTCTAAAGAGGGACATAAGCCTCTGTGTATTGATGATCATTCGAAGTCAAAAAAGCAATTCAAAAAAAGGAACAGGGGGACTATTAGGACTGGATGCAAAGCTCAACTTATGATTTGCACTGTGGATGGTAGATAATATACAGTAAAGAGATTTGTTGATGGCCATAATCATAAGTTTGTATGTCAAAATGATATTCACATGCTGCCAGCTTACAGACAATTGTCAGATGTCCAGGAGGAGATGGTATGGGAACTAGGCACTTTAAACCTTGGTCCTGTCAAAGCTTTCCATATAATGAGGAAGCGTTATGGTGGTTTTGAGAACGTTGGTGCCACGGTTGATGATTGCAAAAATTTTAGGAAGCGAATAAACAACTATATAGGAGAATATGACGCTGACATGGTAATAAATAGGATGACTGACAAAAAAAAGTATTTAGCTGATTATTCATTTGAATACTCTGTTGATGATGGCAAACAGTTAACTGGTTTGTTCTGGGCTGATGGTTTATGCAAGCTTAACTATATGGAATTTGGGGATGTGATATCGTTCGATGCAACTTTCAAGACAAACAGGTAAGTGTTTCAAAGACAAACATGTTTGTTACTGATTTTCGCATGTTTGTTGCTAATGAGCGTTCAATATCGCATGTGTAGACAACAGAGTGGTGTTGAATATATCGCATGCTATATTTCTGGTTTCGCATATGATTTTTAGTAATTCGCATATCATAAACGTTATTTCGCATGTGTTGTTCAGGTACAAGATGGTGTTTGTTCCGTTCACTGGCATTGACAACCATTGTCGAAATGTAACAGTCTCAGCTGGGTTGTTGGCATCAGAGAGTATTGAAACATATAAATGGCTTCTGAATTCATTTTTAAAGTCATTTGGTCGGCAGCCAAATGTTGTAGTGACGGATCAAGACCCTGCTATGAAACAGGCTATTGAGGAGGTTTTCCCTATTAGCAGACACAGATTGTGTATGTGGCACATAATGAAAAAAGTGGCAGATAAAGTATAGCATGCAATATTTTTATGTTTTGTTGGTGTTATTTTTTTTATTTTTTTTTATTTTTTTGTTATAGTTTTTTGTTATAGGTTGATATAAAAAGCATTTATTGTTATAGGTTGGACACGAGTTGTGCAATAATGATGAGTTTAAAAGGAGGATGTGCGACATTGTTTGGACTGATTCGATTGAGCCTGAAGAATTCGGGAGACAGTGGAAGTTGGTGATGATTGAGTTCGGTCTTACTGAAAACAAATGGATTGATGATATGTTTGGGATGAGATCCATGTGGATTCCGGCTTTTTACTGGCACGAGCCAATGTCGGGTCTTATGAGAACAACTTCAAGATCAGAGAGTGAAAACCATTTTTTTTGTCAGATTGCTAATTCACAACTCACACTCGTAGAGTTTATGAATCATTTTGATGGTGCAATGGATGTACAAAGGTTCAATCATAGAAAAAATGATCATATTTCAAGATATACTGAGCCAGCTGATTGGAGTTAAACTACCTTGAAAAAAAGATGCTGCTAAGATCTACACCAGGTCTATATTTTTTGATCAGCAATTAGAGATACATAGAACAATTTCCGAATGTTTGCCGATGGACACCAAAGTTGAAGGTCCACGTATCAGAATATTGTTGAAGGACTTTAAAGCACATGGAGATGGTTTATTGGAGGTATTTTACATGTTTTTTAGACATGCGAATTTGTTACATTACACATGCGATTTTAGTTTATTTATTTACATAATTTTTTAGACATGCGAAATTGTTATGTTTCACATGCGATTTTAATTTTATTCACTTACATGATTGTTTAGACATGCGAAATTGTTATTTTATACATGCGATTTAGAATTTTATTATTATTATTTTTTTTGGTTATTGCTAGGTGTGGTTCAAGAATCTTGAAAATGATGTAACTGCACAGTGTAGCTGTTTGCGTTTTGAGCAGTATGGGCTGCTATGCAAACACATACATTTTCTTTTCAAGATGTTTGGTGTTAAAGAAATTCCAAACAAATATGTTACGGAGAGATGGACGAAGGATGTGGTGCCCAATGAGTTAAATGTGAAGTACAATCTAAATATTGGTGGTAAGGATGTGCAACACAAGGCTAAACGGATTGCTCGTGAAATCATCCACACAGGGGAGTATTTGGTTAGTAATTTGATTTCCGACCTTGATCAACTTGTCTTAGTGAGGGATCAAATGATGCAGCTTAAAGAGAGAGTTGACCAGAGTCGCATAACCAAGCAACTTGATCCAAAATTTGACCGATTTTCAAAGTTGATTGGTTATCAACAACCAGTAACTAATGCTCCCCCTACTGTTCGTGTGCCGGCTGGTATAAGAAACAAAGGCCGCGGCTCGCATAGAAGGATTAAATCTAAGAAGGAACAAATGATCAGCCGCAAAGGGAAAAGGTCAAGGACATGTAGCGTATGCAATGAAAAAGGTCATGACATTCGGACTTGCGGTGAGCTTAAACCCAAACAACAAGGTAAACAGGGAAAAAAGAAGATGAAGGGTGTCCAGATTGAAAATGGTGGGAGAGACAAAGACAATGAGGTTGAAGACGACGAAGAGGAAGATGACTTTGAAGATTACAGTAGTGATGATGGATCTGAAGAAGAAGATCAGTGGGAAGAGGTGTCTGAAGATGACGAGGATGAGTAGGTTTTTATAAATGCACATGCGAATTATACTAAACACATGCAATTTTATATTCATATGTTTACATCATTTTATCATGCGATTTATAGTTTAAAACATGCGATTTCTATAAGCTACAGTGTATAATCATTCTTACATGCGATTTCACTTTTATTACATGCGATATATGAGGTATCTTTTTGTTTTGTTATGTGACAATGATGGCTATATCATTCATTCGATTTAATATCTTATATAGCAAACATAATATGTGTTCAAAACATGTACCAAAAATATAATATTAGTTATTGTCTAACACAGCCCCAACCACAAAACGATTAAAAAATAGATTTTAGTTACTTGGAGCAAATATTTTGTCTCGTTCAGAAGAGCTGAACTCCATCTTCTCCTTCACAATCTTCAGAGCATCTGTCAGGAAAGAGAAGCTAAGTCATCAGCTTGAGATTGCCCTTTTATGTGATCCAAAGCTCTCTTTGAAGCTTGATGGTGGTTCTTGAAGTAGCTGTTCCCATACATCTTGATTTTTCTTGATTTGTTCAAGAATTTTTCCCTACACATCAAGAACCAGATGAGAAGAGGTGACATCAGTGCTTATTTATGTCAACATTCTAGTTGACAATAGCTCTTTGATAGCAATGTTTTTGATTTTTTCTGATTCTTCAGATGCCATTTTTTGTTGGTCTGTTTGTTGTGTGTCTTTATTTCGTATTATTTATCTTAATATGGAAGGTAGTTATATCTAGGTTTTTTATATTAATATAGTAAATTTATTATATAGGTAGGGTGGTAAAATTCAGTAGTATTTATTGTAAAATTCATCATTACATGTCAAATTATAGTCACATCGTTAATAAATTAAGTTTTTTTATATAAAATAATACTATTTTTAGTTTTTAAGATTGGTAGTTTGTTTTTTTTTTTTTTGCATTTTTATTACAAAGTATTTTTTAAAGTTTTTTTGCAGTGTTCTTATTCAAAATCGCACTTGATTCGAAAGAAATTCGCAAACTGTAAGAAACCAACATATAAATATCCTTTTTCTGATATCGCATGTGTAAAATTCAAAGAGTTCTTAACTTTTTTTAAATCGCATGTGCGTTATCATGAATTCGCAAACTATATGAAATCTCATAGAATACTTAACTTTTTACTGAAATCGCATGTGCATGTCATGAATTCACAAACTATATGAAATTTCAAAGAATTCTTTTTTTACTGAATTCGCATTTGCATTGTCCATGATTTCGCACATGATTTCACATTCTGCATCATCTTCTTCGATAGTCAGTCCATCCAGAATTTCTAAATTCATCAGAAGTTCATTTTCATAGAAGAATTTGGTGAATAGGAATCGATCAATTTGGTGAATAGGAATCGATCGATTTTTGATTAATTGTTATAATTTCGTTTTTGGTTTTGATTTAGGATCTTACGTTATGATTTTTGAGGTTTTGTTTGCCGTTTATCAGGTGTTTTGATCTTAAATTTGACGATTTTAACCATGGCGGTTTCTTTTTTATTAATCTTAATTTGATAAATTTGCCGTTTAAGAGAGATGATCCGACGGTTGTGGATGAAGCGTACATAATGTACGATTAGGTTATTTGCATGATAACAGGCCTCTATATCAGGGCCGGCCCAATGCTTATCAAAACCTAGGCTCGGGCCTAGGGCCTCCAAACTTTTAGGGCCTCCATTTAATATAAAAATGATATATAATATATAATTTTTTTGATTCTATAGATCTATTAACTTTGCTAGTGTAGTGGTATTAGTCCTGCCCTAGTCTTGTAAAGACCATAGCTCGAATCTCATAAGCAAAATATTTTTTTTCCTTTTGGCGCATCCTTCTGGTGACATTAAACCAAAGACTCATAAGCAATATATATTTTTTTCCTTTTGGCGCATCCTTCTAGTGACATTAAACAAAAGACTGAGATATATTAATTAAAAAAAAGTTGTAATACTATAATTATTTCAAGTATTTTTATCAAATACAAAGCAAATTAAAAAATAAAATGGATTTATATTGTGTAAAAAATAGAAAATAGGGTATTAATTAATATCTAGGTATCTAAAAACCCGATTTTCGAATACCCCATCATACCGAAACACGGTTTGGTTCCCGAAATTGGGCATTAGAAAAACGATTTTTGCACCTCTAATGTTAGTCAATAACGAAATTGGGCCTCCACTTTATAGTTTGCTTAGGGGCTTCGAAAACGTAGGAATGGCTCTGCTCTCTCTCTCTCTCTCTCTCTCTATATATATATATATATATATATATATATATATATATATATATATATATAGGGTAGGGATATGGTAAAAAGTGTCTAAAATGTAAGAAGGGTAAGAAGTGTTCTAACCATTGGATATTTGGTCTAATGGTTGAGATCAATAGGGTATAAAAATGTAAATTGTGTTTTAATAAGAGGGACCTTATGTAAAATTGAAGGGCAATAGTGTCTTTTTCAATGTTTGAAATATGGTAACCATATCATACACGACCAAAAAACTCCTACATTCACTCCTTTTTCCTTAAATATCGGAATTAATGATTCACCTTAATTGTAGGAGGTCTTTGGTTGCATATTCGTCATACATTATCATAAAGAGAACTGTAATCAGGTTCATGGCATGGTGTTTTAAAACAACTGGATAAATTGACTATGATTCAAGTCATGGTGTTTTATCTGGAGACATTGTTCATGGCGTGGTGTTTTAAACATCTATGATTCAAGTCATGGTGTTTTATCTGGAGACATTGTATAAAAATCGTAAACACCATGACTATGATTCAAGTCATGGTGTTTTATCTGGAGACATTGTTCATGGCGTGGTGTTTTAAACATCTATGATTCAAAGTCATGGTGTTTTATCTGGAGACACTGTTCATGGCGTGGTGTTTTAAACATCTATGATTCAAGTCATGGTGTTTTATCAATACACAACATTCCCAGAACATCTATGATTCAAGTCATGGTGTTTTATCAATACAAAATATTCCCAGATTTTAAAACACCATGACTATGATTCAAGTCATGGCGTTTTATCTGGAATCCAAAAAACATTGTAAATCATCAAACAAACAGACGATTCAAGTCATGGTGTTTTATCTGGAATTCGAGTCAGATAAAACACCATGACTTGAATCATAGTCAATGTCTCCAGATGTTTAAAACACCACGACATAAACAATGTCTTCAGATGTTTAAAACACCACGCCATGAACATTGTCTCCTGATAAAACACCATGACTTGAATCATAGTCAATGTCTCCAGATGTTTAAAACACCACGCCATGAACAATGTATCCAGATGTTTAAAACACCACGTCATGAACAATATATGATTAAAAGATGTTGCGATTAAAAGATGATGAAGAAGATAAAAGAATCAGATGTATAATGTTTCCTAAAAATTCTCCTAATTCAAAATTCGATTCATCCCTATAAAAACTCATCGCAAGTTTTTTTTTTTTTTTTTTTTTTTTTTTTTTTTTTTTGCCAGTTATCTTTGAAATCAATTAAATGATAAGAAAGTCAAATTACTAATATACCCTTTTGAATTAATTAGGATAAAGAACACTTGTCACTCCCAAATTATTTCTCACACTTCTTACAAAAGTCCCACTTTGTACAGGATCCTCTACCTATATATATATATATATATATAGAATTGCGCTAAAATGAGAACCACCCCGAGTTGTAAGAACCGCGAGAACCACACCATCCGGGTCGCCGTTTACCACGATTTTTTTTTTACAACTAGATGTGTGTATTATAAACACAGCCGTAAAAAAAAAAATTTAAACGCTCCCCCCCGAGGGGGTAGTTTTTTACACCACAAGTTTGGTGTAAAAAAAAAGAAAAAAGAAAAAAAAAATAAAAACACCAAACTTGTGGTGTAAAAAACTACCCCCTCGGGGGGGGGGGGGTTTAAATTTTTTTTTACGGCTGTGTTTATAATACACACATCTAGTTGTAAAAAAAAAAAATCGTGGTAAACGGCGACCCGGATGGTGTGGTTCTCGCGGTTCTTACAACTCGGGGTGGTTCTCATTCTAGCGATCCCATATATATATATATATATATATATATATATATATATATATATATATATATATCATAAAACGACCTTACTATAAAAAGAATTACAAGAACAATCCTTATTTCTTAAATCTGGTCGCACCTATATGTTTTGAGATAATACTTAACCAAACATTGATGAAGAAATGATTGACACATGTTTTGATAACTCTCACATAACAGACTATGTAGACATCGGCCTGAACAGCTCATAGCTTTTTTTCCTATATAGATAAGGAGATTCCCGATCCCTCAATCTTGAAAGAACGGAATCATATATATAACTAGATGATAGGGCAATCCATGTGACCAACTTAAGAATCAAACTCATACATATCCAAAGCACTTCGGGGGCCCTGAAAGGGTTCTCAAAGTTACCAAAAAGAAAACATGCGTCGGTATCAAACTCAAATATGTCTCCTTTTATTATATCTCCCTTCAAATTCCTATACAGATAGAAATGGGATCAATAATAGGATATGGCGTCCATGAATGATTTCTATTTTCCATATGAATATAGCATGCAGCCTTTAACTATGGGAAAGGGATGCACTGCCAATGAACAAGGAAGAACAGTATGCCACTTTTATACCCATGGCTTTATAGCCTAGTGGTATCTTGGGGGGTGAGATAAGACTTTGGACCAATAGGTTCTGGGTTCGATTCTCACAAGGGGGTTTTTCCAATATTTATTGGGTTTCCTCCTGAATTGGTGTATAGGCATTATGCCTAGTGGAGATGGATATGATCGGGTGGTTCCGCTGGTGGCACGATGATACTCCAGTGGTCCGTCAGTGATCCAAATTTGCCGTTCAAAAAAAAAAAAAAGGTATGCCACTTTTATGATTGGTTTGGTGATAATTTAGCTATTTTTCTGAAATGAGGTATTAACAGTGTTGAGAACGAATGGGAATAGTAATGGCCTCCACTACTTTTGGACTAACGACTAAGTTGCACAAACATACGGTTGTTGAAATTTTGCGAATCAGGATTAAGAAATTTTCAAATATCTGTTATACACACTATATTTAGGAAACAACCATGCGTATTTTTTTTTTGAACGGTGACTTGAGTGACCCAATGTTACATCGTCTAAACGACAGCCCTAGCCAAAATCTGTCCAGATGTTCTCTTAACCGGGTCCACGCTGGGTTGGTCAAACTTGGTTACGACGTTCCCCCGGAAATCGTACTGCCTCCACACAAGTTGTCTCGCTGAACTAACAGCCGGATTAAAACCGAGGTGCGGCTCAGGATCGAACCCCCCTCGATGGGTTTGTCACCATCATTGCCCAACCACTGAGCATAAGCCCAAGATTATATTCATCCCAACATGACACAAGTGGGAATTGAACTTCAGTCTCCATTGGAAACCCAAGTCTTCTACCACTAGGCCACAAATGGGGGATACCATGCGTATTATTATTGAAACATTTAAAAAAAATCTATAAATTATAATAAATTAAAATCATCTTAGGCCACAAGGCTTAATAATCTATATAAATACACTTAATAAATACAATGACATTTTATTATTATTTTTTTTTTGGAAAGTAAATTTCATTAAAAACTGGCTGGCCACGCCCAAAAAAACTCAGGACCACACCACACCAACTACAACATATACAAACCACTCTCTTCAAACTATGTTTCTATGAATGGATCTACATTTTAACCAAAGGAAACCTAAAGACTTCACATCGTCGAAAATCTCTTCACTATTACCTCTACCATTTGAGAAGCATTTTTCGTTCCCGACTTTCCAAATACTCCAACAAGTAACCATGACGAGCCCATGGACAATCTCCTTGGCCTTCTTAACCACTCCGACCCCTTTATGGTATACAAGAAGGTCCTTGAAAGAAAAGGCAAAGATAGGCGGGATCCTGGCCCAAACACTAAACCTGTTCCATACCCTTAACGACACTTCACATGCTGAAAATAAATGGTCCAATGGTCCACTGTTTCAATAGCTTCTCCGCAAAGGATTGTAACACCCCTAAACCCGAATGTTTATATTCGTTAAGTGTTATGATCGGGTACATCAAGAAATAAATAACTAGGTTATTCGTCCTAGTTAAAAGTATGGTAGAAACAAATAAGGAATGAAAGTTGTGTCAATTCTAATTAGTGAGAAAACTTGAGGGACCAAAACGGTTAGGATGGAAAGATGGGTTTTATTTATGAAAATCAACGCACACAAACACACACATTCGTGTGTTCTAGAAAGGAGCAGGAGCTCTCATGAGAGCTCAAGAAACCCTAAACGTGAAGAATCATCAAATCGAAGGGCAAATCAAGGTCTAAATTCATGAATGAACACGGATTAATGATCACCTTCACAAGGGGATTGTAAGGTATGTCTTAAAAGTTAGATTGGTGATCTTTCACGAAGTGGGTTATGATGTAAATTGCGAATTTGTATGAAATTGTGAATGGGTGTGTGTTAGAATCATCATATTGAACATGGGTTATGCATGATTTAGGTTAATTTGATGTTTAGAGGTGAAACCCATTTGTTTTGGTAAGGATGATGACTTGAATGATCACCCAAGTCCAATCCTTGTTCACATCTTGTTGTGTTATGGTGTATGTAATGCGTTCTTGTTAGGTAGATTGAATGTGATATGAATTTGTTGATGTTTTTGTGTTAATTGATGAATGAAAGCATGAAGTAGGAAGTAAAGCATGAAACACTTGTACATTATGCATAAATTGTGGCATGCACACCAAGTGTTTGATGAAATGCCTAGGTGGGATTAATAGATGAAATGGTATGCAAGTAATGGATGAAATCGTATAATATGGGGATATGATGTATTTGATGATAAATAAACATGAGAAATCTATTTTTATATGGAATTCATGTAGGATTTGGTTGGCCATGTTATTTAGTAAAAGTATGCATTAGAATATTGTACTCTATGTTGGAGTGGTATGATGTTTACTACATGTTTGAATAATTGCTTAATCAAAATTGATAAGTAAAAGTACACTAAATGTGAAGCATATGAGATCATTAGAATAGGATGAAGTTAGAATGATGTTGGGTTGTTAAGCATAGGTCATGGTGTTAGTTGTAGAATTATGTTACTAGAATGAACGGAATTAAATATGTTTGGTATGTGCATATAACTAGATGATCATGTGGTTGTATGCTTATTGCATCGTGATATAGTGTCATTAGTATAGTCTACTATAATGACATGGATGTATGAGGTTAAGTCGAAAGTTCATATGATAAATTGTTGACTTTTTGAAAGTCAACTGTGCATAAGTAGCAATGTTGGACTTTTGTCACAATTGTGATATTATAGAAAGTCATATGATGCGTGTTATATCCATACGTGTTATATGTGATGACACGATGAATTGTATGAGTTTGAAAGATTAACTTGTGGAAATATGCCTTATGCTTGTTAGAATTGACTAATGAAAGTCAAATGTGAAACATGAATTTGATATGATTGTTAATATGTACAATCATGTATGCTAACAAGAATGTGAATGCGATGACATGAAAGTATAGGGATCATGTCAAGATGGATGGAAGCATGGAAGGTTAACGGGTCAAAAAGAGGCGAGGAAACAGATGCGAATACGAACACTAAAGGTAAGTGATTTCCGTAATCACTTCTGTTGGGGCTGGATTTTACTATTAATGATCCTTATACGTGATCCTGACCAGTGATCCTTGTTTCTTTGACAGATAGTGATCCTCAGCCAGACTTCAGGATCAGGATCATGGGACGATATGGTGATCCTTACACTAACGGTCACTTCCACTTGTTACAAAATTATTTTGCAGGAACACCTAGCAGGATATGCCCTACATATCATGATCCAGGGACGCGCTTTTACAAATATGGCAAGAGCTAAATTGGAGATAGACGTTGTACCGGATATGGAAACTTAGCTTGATTAATGGGCAGCAATTTAGGCTAGATTATCTTTATTTCTAAAGGGGTAATGAGCTGATTAGTGGTCTATCTACCTAAAATAAGTTACCTACACATGTATAAATACCCATCTTCCTCATTCGGAAGAACACACACAACATACGACACAACTCTCAACACTTAGACACTCAGTGATCCTTGTACTCAGCTCATTATCATCCGAAGTTGTAACTACATTTTTATTATATTGAAGTTGGTGATCGGTAGTTGCCATCACCCGAGGTTTTTATGCCGGAGATCATACATTGATCAAGGGCTTTTTCCTCGTATAAATCATTGTGTCTTTGTATCTTTATCACAGAAGTGATCCTTTACTTTCATAGCTAACCAAGCATCATACCCCGTTTACATAAAGTTTGGTTACATTATCCTTGTGTGATTTTTGACCAAAACAGTTTGGCGCCCACCGTGGGGCAATTGGTGCTTCATTCATAAAGAAAATCTTTTGTTCGAAATCATTTCGAAGAGTTACATGGCTTCATCATTGAAGAACACCTCCACGGCGATGTCTGCAGTCACCTCAGCACAAGCCACTCTACCTCCTCCACCGGCAGAATCCCAGAGAAATGCTGAGAAGAGACCAACCCCTTCTTTCTCTAAACCTCCATCTTCTTCTGTTATGAATTCTTCTACTCCCAGTACTAGTGATGTGTTTGCTTTAATTTTGCAGATGAAGGATCGTATGCAGCGGCAGGATGAAACTAATGACAGGATCCTCAGGGAGATTGGAGATCTCAAAAGACAAAAGAAAGCGGCAGAGGATCATTCCCCACTGATGCCAAAATCCTTGAGTTTTGAGACTCCAATGGCCACCTCTCAGCCATCAGGGATCCCAGACGTACAGATCACAGGGGAGACGAGAGGATTACATCTCAAGTCAGCAGCAATGACTCAGACATCGGGCTCGTATTTTCAGCCAGCAGGATCCTATCCTCAGTATGTGGGATCCTTCATGAATCCGGGAGCCTATCCGGGGGCACAGCAGTTTCAAGGATCCTACTTTATTCCAGGATCATTCCAGGGCCAAGGATCCTCCTTTGTTCCAGGATCATCCCAGGTTCAAGGATCCTCCTTCGTTCCAGGATCATCCCAGATACCAGGATCCTTACAGATGCCAGGATCCCTAAAAAGTTTGCAAACAGGGAATCTAGATGTCCATCAAGGGGACTTCATTCCAATGCAGACCATTGCTTCCACTGGTCCTTCCGTTGTTCCAGAATCCCAGCAATGTGGATTCCCTAACCAGAACCCAATGGGAGGTAACACTTTAAATAATTATCCTACTACTAACCTTGGATTCATGCAGGATACAGGTACCAATCATGTTATGGCCAGGGAATTACAGAAACTAAAGGACATGATCTCAAGTGTTCCAGGGGTAGTCAAGCCTATCCCAGAAATTGCAGATGGGAGCCACAAGGTATCTCGCTTTGCACCACCAATCTGTGATGCAGAGGTACCCAAAAGGTTCCATATCCCTACCATGAAGCTGTATGATGGCACAACGGATCCAGAGGAGCATATAGCACAATACAGGGAAAGGATGGAAATCAATCCTATCCCAGAAAAGTTGAAGGAAGCATGCCTATGTAAAGGATTTGGATCCACTCTAACTGGATCAGCTCTTAAGTGGCTGCTAAGTCTTCCCCCTTACTCTATTACTTCATTTGCTAATTTAGTTAATTTATTCAATAACCAATTCTCTTGTAGTAGAAAATTTGAAAAATTAACTAGTGATTTGTACAGGATAACTCAAAATAATAATGAATCATTAAGGGATTATATAACTAAATTTAGTAAAGAATCCTTGGATATTCCCAACTTGGATATGGCTACGGCGGTTGAAGCCTTCAAAATGGGACTTCTTAAGGATTCATTATTCTATGATGATCTTGTTATGACACCTTGCAGGAATTTAGATGAAGTAAGAACTCGAGCACTCAGGTTTATCCGGCTAGAGGATGACAAGAGGATCCAGGAGAGACAAGTAGGATCCTCAAAACAAGATAAGCAAGGATCCTCCTTCAAAAGCAACAAGTTCAAATCCTACCATAGAAACGAGAACAAGAATGTGCATGCTGTCGACCAAGAGGAGGATGATGAAGAATATCCTCCAATCTCAGAATATTGTTTTTCCGTTGATAATCATGAACTAATCCTTGCAATGCAGAATCTAGGTGAAAAGGCTAGGTGGCCCAGGAAGAATGATAAACCACCCGGGACTAAAGACAAGTCCAAATGGTGTGCATACCATGAGGATTTCGGCCATCTGACTGAAGATTGCATAGCCTTAAGAAAGGAAATTGGATACCTGCTAAGCAAGGGGCATCTAAAAGAATTGCTGGGGAGAAAAAAGCAAAGGACCCAGGATCCTGAAAGGATCCCCGAAAAAGCCCCAGCACCTCCGGCAAATGCACAAGTGATCAACTTTATATCCGGAGGATCAGACATCTGTGGTACATCCTTCTCAGCGGCCAAAAGATATGCAAAAGAATCAAAAATGGACAATGGAGAAAGGCCTATTAGAACATCAAGTGTTTCAGAAGGGAAAACGATAACCTTTGACGAGGATGATCGCATAAACATCCAAGATCCTCATCATGATAGTTTAGTTATTACTCTCTTTATTTCTAACCATTTTGTCCGCAGGATCCTTATCGATGGAGGAAGTTCAGTCAACATTATCCAGCTTGATGTACTGAAGAAAATGGGTATCCCAGAATCAGACATCACACCAAGATCCTCCGTGCTTGTAGGATTTAGTGGAGAAACGAAGAAAACTCTGGGGGACATCAAACTCCCAATCTATGTGGAAGGATTACATAATTATCAGAAATTTTGTGTTATTGACTGTTTATCTTGTTGCAACGTTATCCTTGGCAGGCCCTGGATACATGACATAAAAGCGGTTCCATCTACCTACCATCAATGTGTGAAGCTCCCTAGCCCATGGGGGATAATCAAGATCGACAGCGATCAGCAAGAGGCTAAGGATTGCTATACCTCATCCATGAAGCCAACCTCGAAGCCAAGGGAGCAATAGCAATTACAGTATCCTCCGAGGAACGTCTTGGAGGCAAGGGAGCAAGATGTAGATGAAATCCTCTTGGACCCTAGTGATCCTGAATCAAAAATCTATATCGGATCAGGGATCCTTGGCAAGATGAAAGAAGACATGATATCCTTCCTCAAAAGAAGAAAATCTACCTTTGCTTGGAAACATGAAGATATGACAGGTATATCCAAGGATATTATTACTCACAAACTTGGCATTGACAGGTCTATCAAGCCAATCCATCAAAAAAGGAGGAAGTTTGCACCAGAAAGGAATGCCATTATCCAAGAAGAAGTAGAGAGACTACTTCGAGCAGGTATGATCAGAGAGGTAAAGTATCCTAAATGGTTAGCCAATGTGGTTGTTGTCCAAAAGAAAAACGGAAAGTGGAGGGTATGTGTCGATTTCACTGATTTGAATAAGGCATGTCCCAAGGATCCTTTCCCATTACCCCACATTGACTCCATGGTGGATGCAACAGCGGGGCATGAACTGTTAACTTTTATGGATGCATCATCTGGATTCCAACAAATCCAGATGGAACCATCTGACCAAGAGGATACAGCCTTTATGACCCCAACCGGTTTATATTGTTATATTGCCATGCCTTTTGGACTAAGAAATGCAGGTGCAACATATCAAAGGCTGGTAAATATGATGTTCAAGGATCAAATTGGAAAAACTATGGAGGTGTACATAGATGATATGGTGGTCAAGTCAAAGAAAGCAGAGGATCACCTAAGGGACTTGGAAGAAGCATTCGATATCCTTGATAATTATAACATGAAACTTAATCCTTCAAAATGCCATTTTGGTGTTAAGGCAGGAAAGTTCTTAGGATACATGGTAACCCAGAGGGGCATTGAAGCAAGCCCGGAACAAATCAAAGCATTAATAAATATCAAATCTCCGGCCAATGCCAAGGATGTTCAAAGACTAACAGGCAGGATAGCAGCTTTAAACAGGTTCATATCGAAATCCTCAGAAAAGTGCAAAGAATTCTACGATATCCTAAGGAAGAATAAGAAATTCGAATGGACTGAGAAGCATGAAAATGCTTTACAAGCCCTAAAAGAGTATATGTCCTCAGCACCAGCATTAGCAAAACCGGAAAAAGGAGATGTGTTATCCTTATATCTGGCGGTATCCTCAACCGCTGTAAGTGCTGTCCTTGTTAAGGATCACGAAGGTACACAATATCCTATCTACTATGTAAGTAAAAGTCTACTTGATGCCGAATCCAGGTACTCACACCTCGAAAAACTTATCCTTGCATTAATCATGGCATCCACTAAGTTAAGGCATTATTTTGAAATCTATACTATTATTGTTAAAACTAATTTTCCAATTAAGAATGTCCTCAGGAAACCGGATATGTCAGGGAGAATGGCTAAGTGGGCAGTGAAGCTTAGTGCCCACGATATAAGATACGAACCAAGAACAGCCATTAAATCTCAAGCACTAGCTGACTTTGTGGCTGATTTCAGTAGTGACCTACAAAAGGAAGCAGAATTGGAGGTCCAGCAGCTGGATGAGACCAAGGATCCTTGGATACTACACACCGACGGATCCTCAAATATCAAAGGCACAGGGCTAGGGATCCTACTAAAATCGCCACAGGGGGACATAATACCCCACTCCATAGCTTGTGAGTTCCAGGCAACTAACAATGAGGCTGAGTATGAAGCCTTAATTGCTGGCTTACAAATTGCTAAGGATATGGGGGTAAAGTATCTCGAAGTATATGTAGATTCATTATTGATTGCCAATCACTTTAATAGATCCTATGCTGTTAAAGGTGAAAAACTAACCAAATATTTAGAGATAGTCAAAGAATTGGCACTCTCTTTTGTTTCTTTTAGCTTAACACAGGTACCAAGGGAGGATAACACGGAAGCTGATGCATTGGCCAACCTAGGATCATCCTTGAAGATTCCAGAGGATATAAGTATCCCTATCATCCATATCCTGGCTCCTGCTATTGAAAAACAGGCGGCCATGGAAATAGAAGAGGATACTGCAATGATCCCTAGTGAAGAAGCCCAACCTAATTCAGGATCATGGATCTCACCGATCATGGGATATTTGCAACACGGGGAGATCCCGATGGGAGAAAATCCTAGAGCTTTCAGGATTAAGGTATCTCAATTCACAATTCTGAATAATGTATTATATAAGCGATCTCTTGCAGGACCATATTTGAGATGTATCGAGGATCCTGAAATTGAAGAGGTGTTGAAGGATTTCCATGAAGGAGATTGTGGAAACCATACTGGGGGCAGAGCTTTGTTCTCAAGGATCCTTAGAACAGGATACTACTGGCCAACCATGAAAAGGGATGCTACGGAGTATGCTAAGAAATGTGATCCTTGCCAAAGACATAGCAATATCCTTCACCAACTAGCTGAATTACTACACCCCATACCATCCTCTTGGCCATTCATGAGATGGGGAATGGATATAGTTGGCAAGCTTCCTAAAGCACCTGGTGGAAAAGTATTTATGCTTGCCATGACTGACTATTTTTCCAAGTGGATAGAAGCTGAAGCCTTTGCTCAAGTCAGAGAGAAGGAAGTTATATCCTTTATCAAAATAAACATTATAACCAGATTTGGCATCCCCTCTGAAATTATATGTGATAATGGTTCTCAATTCATTGGAAGGAGAACCACTAACTTTTGTGACAGTTGGGGAATCAAGATGATCACATCAACACCAGTTCACCCACAAGCCAATGGTCAAGCAGAATCATCCAACAAGATCATCATCAACAATCTGAAGAAGAAGCTAGGATCCAAGAAAGGGAAATGGGCAGAAGAATTACCTTATGTCCTATGGGCTGATAGGACAACTCCCAAGAATGCCACCGGTCAAACACCCTTCTCTTTAGTATTTGGGGCAGAAGCAGTGCTCCCAACAGAGATGGTGATCCCAACTGCTAGAACAAGTGCTCGTGATCCTGAAGAAAATGCTACAATCCTAGCTCAGGATTTGGATACTATTGAGGAAAACAGGGATCTAGCTAGGATAAGGATGGCAAGCTACCAACAAAGGATGGCTGGTGCCTACAACAAAAATGTCAGGATAAGGAAGTTCCAAGTCGGAGATATGGTGTTGAGAAAAACATTTCAAAATACCATCAATCCTGCTGACGGGAAGCTAGCACCAAAATGGGAAGGTCCCTACTTAATTGAAGCCGAAGCAGGAAAGGGGGCATACAGGCTGCTAACCATGGAAGGGAACTTGTTGCCAAGAGCATGGAATGCTGTTCACTTAAAGAAATATTTCATGTGAACAGGATCCTTCATGCATGTGATCCTTACATTGGAGTATCCTTGAAGGATCCCGGTGCCATTGATGATCCTCATTCTGGTAATATGCTTATCCTAAAACTATTGCATTTTCTTACTTTTTGCCTAAGGATAAGGATCATGTATCCTTCATCCTCTACTCACAAACCATTTGAGTTATGATAGTTCAGGTATCATCAGCAAATCGTCAAAGATCTCCAAAAGCACCACAGATCCTTGGGTACAACCCCAGTTATCCGTGGGATTATCCCCAGTTTCCGCCAGCAGCGCACGATGATCCTGATATAGTTCATGTCTTTGGGATCAGTACCCATTTTCGGGGCTGGCGACCTCATCGTACTGGCTATACTTGGGATCCTACGTATAATGGTGGACGCACCATACATCCGTTCCTAAGGTTTCTAACGTTTTCACGTTAGCTAAGGTTTTGACATTTTCATGTCACTAAAGTTTGGATAGTTGCCAGAAAGGGCCATACTCCAGTTTACATACGATCCTTTGGGCTTGTCCCCAGTTATCCTATGGGCTTGTCCCCAGTGATCCTCCGGGATCATCCCCAGTTATCCTATGGGCTTGTCCCCAGTGATCCTCTGGGATCATTCTCAGTTATACTTTGGGCATGTCCCCAGTTACTCATTTATCTTTTACATTGGCTTAGTCCCAAGTTACATCTCACTTTTCAGGTTTTGGAAGTCTAAACATATAAGGATCTTTAATCCTTATTAATTATCAAAGTCTTATCTATGTTGTCTTGATTGAAGGTTAGGATCCTTACGTGGATCCTCAGGTATGATCCTTGACTATTTTTGACTATACTCTTTATCCTAACCAACCCTTATACTTTGACAACCGAACCTATGATCCTTGAACTAAAACGCTTTAAGAATTTTCAATATAAGGATATTTGATCCAGGATCATATCCTAAGATTATTTAACACTTTGTCAACTCTTGTCATTTTAACAAATGTAGCTATTGAGAAATAAGAGGATTATTGAAGGATAACAACACAAGATAAGCGACAAAAGTTTAGGATTTTATTTATTAAACAAAAGGATCTTTAACCCTTTCAAAAAGTTGTCAAAATTACCTACCCAAAGCATCTACCAGCAATACGTGGCCCGTCCGCTGGGGTAGGTAAAGGGTGTCCATGATAATAGGTTCAAAAGTATTGCAGGGAAATTAAAAGGCGGCAGGATCACAACGGCTTCATCCCCCAAACAGAGGATCCCTCCACCATGTGTAATCCTACCTATTGTTCAAAGGATCCAGGATCCTTAACCCTAAAGAAACTACTGTTCAGAGATTACAGACCATAATTGTTCACAAACCATCAACCACAAACCACTACCAAAAAACCTAAAAAATTGGGCTCCGGCCTAGTCAACAATATCCATCATCGCCCAATCATGCAGCCTACACCTTCGCTGCTCCATCTCCACCAGCATCTTCACCTTGATCCTTGCCAGCATCACCTCCCTCCAGCCTTGGGATATCCTCAGCATCCTCCTCATCATCCAAGTCCACCAGCCTTGCCTTCCAACCTTCAACATCCCATGAGCTCTTGTCAAAGGCAGGATCCTGAGCCTCCGCAGCCATTTGTAGTTGTATCTTGTACATAGCAGTTGCGGCAGAGACCTTGGCATCCTGGATGATCTCCTGCTTCTCATTATCCATGTCAATCAGCCTCTGAGCAGCTTCATCCTTGGTGGCCTGGAGTTCCTTCTCAAGATCCGCTATCTTGAGATCCTTCAACACACCCATTTGCTGAAGATCGGCAATCTGACTCTCCTGGTCCTCAACATTGCCAAGATAAGTTTCAATCTCAGCAAGTTTCTGCAAACAAAAGAAATAAAGACAAGCTCGGAATCAGGTGATCCTCGAAAGATACTAGATAACCAACAGGGGCAATGATCCTCACCTCGTTCACATAGTCAAGAAATTGCTGACGAAGGAGAGGGAATCCTTGGAGTTCATCAGAGGCTTTCCTCTTTTTTCCCTTACCCCGAATGGACGCTTTAGGAGCTGAGACTGAAGGGCTGGCAGCAGAAGCTTTCTTCTTTGAGGAGGTGACATTGGCAAGGTCACTAATCCCAAACTTGGAGGCAGATTTAACAGACCTGGCAGACTTTCCGGCACCTACACCATTCAAAAACAAGATAAGTTCCCTTGTTAAATTAAATACTTTCACATAAAACTTATTTTCTATGAGGATACTTACTTGACATTGTGGCAGATGCAGAGGATATCTCTTGAGAATCTTGGATAATAACCTGGAAACTTCGAACTTCAGGATCAAGCTTCTTGAAAGCTAACACTCTCTCTTTGGCAGCAGGGGTCAAGTTTAAATGAGCAACGGAGATAGCTGCATAAAAAGACAAAAAAGAAAAGACATCAGTGATCCTCATCATACGAGACAGGACTGATAGTGATCCTTCAAGGATCCTCTACCCTACCATGAGTGACCCATTCCTCGGGCAGATCCTTCCCATCCGGGATGGAATCCCTCTTAACAAAGAAAAACCGATGTTTCCAGTTTTTATCATTCTTGGTAACTTTGAAGATAGGGTGATCCTCCCCAGATTTCCGTTTCAACAAGTACCGGTGAGAACCAAAGGTGGTGAGATCATAGAGCTCAGCTAACTCTGACATCCCCAAATCAATCCCTTCTTGCTCGATGATCCTCTCAAAGGTATATAGAACCCTCCAGATCATCGGCATAGCTTGGATAAATGAGATGCCGGTAAGAGAAAAGAAAGATTGGGTAAATGTCGGAAAAGGATATGAATACCCGATGAGGAAAGGAGTAGCAGGAAAGGCCACCCAAGTGTCCGAAACAAAATCACTCAGAGCAGTAGGATCAAAGGGTTTGAAAACAACATTCGCTGGGAAACAATGGCGAATCTTGTCTATTTGGATATCGGTAAAACAGCACCTCTCCATAGGAGAATCCTTGATAATCCCCTGGCTTTTCAAGGGACTATCCTTCTTAGAGCCTTTGTGCGGTGAATTCCGAAGAAGCATGTTCGAGACAAAAAACAGAGTAAAAGCAAGAAAGAACAGAGCAAAGAAGAGAAAGAAGAAAATGATACCTGATCAAAGCCTTCGGTGACGATTATAAAGGGAGATACTTCGAATTTAAATACAAAGTGATCCTAACCCTATCTCCTATTTATAATGATGATTCGCAGGGATTGTCACATCAGTGACGTAAATATCATAACGGCTAGTCCATGTGCAACGGCTAGTAAATCGGAATCGTCCGTTAGAGATAAGCTCAAAACAAAATATAACTCATCCATTTACATTTAACTCCTTATATTTTGGGGGCAATTGTTGGGGCTGGATTTTACTATTAATGATCCTTATACGTGATCCTGACCAGTGATCCTTGTTTCTTTGACAGATAGTGATCCTCAGCCAGACTTCAGGATCAGGATCATGGGACGATATGGTGATCCTTACACTAACGGTCACTTCCACTTGTTACAAAATTATTTTGCAGGAACACCTAGCAGGATATGCCCTACATATCATGATCCAGGGACGCGCTTTTACAAATATGGCAAGAGCTAAATTGGAGATAGACGTTGTACCGGATATGGAAACTTAGCTTGATTAATGGGCAGCAATTTAGGCTAGATTATCTTTATTTCTAAAGGGGTAATGAGCTGATTAGTGGTCTATCTACCTAAAATAAGTTACCTACACATGTATAAATACCCATCTTCCTCATTCGGAAGAACACACACAACATACGACACAACTCTCAACACTTAGACACTCAGTGATCCTTGTACTCAGCTCATTATCATCCGAAGTTGTAACTACATTTTTATTATATTGAAGTTGGTGATCGGTAGTTGCCATCACCCGAGGTTTTTTATGCCGGAGATCATACATTGATCAAGGGCTTTTTCCTCGTATAAATCATTGTGTCTTTGTATCTTTATCACAGAAGTGATCCTTTACTTTCATAGCTAACCAAGCATCATACCCCGTTTACATAAAGTTTGGTTACATTATCCTTGTGTGATTTTTGACCAAAACAACTTCGTAGTACAAGTAAGTAATAAAGTGTTGTAATGAATTAAATATGATGTTTGAGGTCAAATATGTGTTAAGGTCTTTCGTCGTAAATGATGGGTTTAAGGTTGACCAAAATGCCCATGATGGGTATTTTGGGGTAAACGAACTTAAAAGTGGTTTAGAAGCAAGTTATTCGATTAGAGTAATGTTTTGGGCAGGTATGGAAGTGGGGATGATGGTTTGGTCAGTCATAGACCAATTAATGCGCGAATACCCTTAACGGGTCAAATAGTTAGAAAATAGTTAAGTCGAATGTATGTAAGTTAAGGATTTCCGTAATCCGGAGGTAAGATTTTATGTTCATATGATAGAATGTGAATTTACAAGCATGTAGGAAGAAACGGGAGGTCAAACGGGTAAACGGTTCAAAAGTTACGTGCGTTTTAGTGCGTACGGACGACGAAACGAACCTGCAGAAAACTGCAAAAAACTAGAGGGCGTCGCCGACGGGTAGGGGTACCCAAAGGTGGGATCCTAAAGAATATGTAGTAATATGGTACCCAAAGGTGGGATCCTAAAGAATATGTAGTAATATGGTACCCAAAGGTGGGATCCTAAAGAATATGTAGTAATATGGTACCCAAAGGTGGGATCCTAAAGAATATGTAGTAATATGGTACCCAAAGGTGGGATCCTAAAGAATATGTAGTAATATGGTACCCAAAGGTGGGATCCTAAAGAATATGTAGTAATATGGTACCCAAAGGTGGGATCCTAAAGAATATGTAGTAATATGGTACCCAAAGGTGGGATCCTAAAGAATATGTAGTAATATGGTACCCAAAGGTGGGATCCTAAAGAATATGTAGTAATATGGTACCCAAAGGTGGGATCCTAAAGAATATGTAGTAATATGGTACCCAAAGGTGGGATCCTAAAGAATAAGTAGTAATATGGTACCCAAAGGTGGGATCCTAAAGAATATGTAGTAATATGGTACCTAATTGTGGGATTCTAAGTTAAGAATTTCCTTTACGTATATAGATGTGTATGTATGTATGTATAAAGGTATGTATGAGTGTATGCGTGTATGTAAAGATGTAAGAAAGGTATGTACGTATGTAGATGTGAACGTACGTATGTATAAAGATATGTATGAGTGTATGCATGAATGTAGAGATGTAGGAAAGGTATGTATGTATGTATGTAATTGTGTATGTATGTATGTGTAAAGACATGTATGAGTGTATGCATGTATGTAAAGTTGGAGGAAAGATATGTATGTATGTAGATGTGAATGTATGTTTGTATGTAAGTATGTATATAAGCATGATTTAGACACGTTGAGTGTTAACGTTTTAATGGTGTACCTTGAGAATGAAAGGTAATGCAGGTACATTACTGAAGCCTCACCAGGGAATGGATACGCAGATGTAATGCTTAAAGTTTGAAAAATGACGAACAGTGAAGTGTTTGTGAATGAATCTTGTTTATATAATGTGTGCTAATGTATGAATGAATGTGGTGAGTGCAGGTTGTACGAGTCACGAGGATCTTCAAGGATTAGAGATCGAGGATCGAGTCACAAGACAGATTGTACGGAAACGTTGGTGTTGAAATTTAGAAAACCCATGTCATGCATTTAATTGTAAATGAGTCAATTGATGACTTCATGTGAAAAGGTTGTATTAAAATGAAGTTTTAAGTAAGTCAAGGTAATTATAAGGAAAGAAAGTTTATGGCTTGAACTTCCGCTGCGACTTTTAGTCAAATACGCATTAGGGTCTTACAAGTTGGTATCAGAGCCCTGGTTTGAGGGAATCAAGTACGAGAAGGTAAGTACTTGAACTCAAACTTGTGTGCTCTTGAGATAAGAAATCCGTACAATCCAAGACTCGATCAAGATCCAAAGGTAAAGGGTTGATGAAAGTATGCATTTATGTATACGTATAACAAAACTGACGGTTTTGTATGTGCAAGGTAAGCATAAGTGTTGGAAGAGGATGATCCGTGAATGCAGCCTAGAATGAATACTAAGGTAGGTAAAGAGGTAATGAGACAAGTAGGCAAATGAGCCCAGGTATGTGAATTTAATGTAAGGATGTAAGCAATGGTAAAGTCCATTAAAGGAAGGAAAAGTTTTAAATGAAAGACAAGGATTGTATGTAATGAGGTACTGAAAGTGATACACGCGCCGAAACCTAAGTCTACGGACATAAGGTGACAATTACATGAAGGCACGAAACTACTATGTGGATTGTGTACCTGGCCAGTACACGAGAAACGTATGACGTTCGTGAGATTATGATAATTGTTACAGGTATGTCCGGTAGAGTTGAGTAGCAGGCGGGCGTGTGGGGGGAAATGGGAATTAAGACTCTCGGGAAGTTGAGAGTACTATGTAGGAATGAAAAGTATGAGTGATAAAAAAAAATGAAGAATGTTGAATCCGTAAGAAGGTACGGATCAACAAGATATGAATGATATGTATGAATGAAATGTTTGAATCCACGAGATGGATTCAAGGAATGCAATGTATGAATGAAATGATTTGAATCCATGAGACGGATTCAAGGAAAGAAAGATATGAATAATATGTCTGAATCCGGGAGATGGATTCAGGGAATGAAAGTTATGAATGCAATGTTTGAATCCGTGAGACGGATTCAAGGATGAAAGGCATGAATGATATGTTTGAATCCGTGAGACGGATTCAAGGTATGAAATGCATGAAGAGAATGTTCGAAACCGCTAGACGGATTCAAAACATAGAAATAATGAAAGGTATGGATGCTATGATTGCGTCCGAAGGACGGATTTAAAATATAAAAAGGGATGAAATTAATCCACATCACAATGTGTCGACAGTTTGACCATGGTTGTGTCAAACGAGTCATACGGATAAATGTAAAGTAATAAACAAAAGAATGATCGTAATGGGCATGCAAACCTAAATTTTAAAGCGAAAGAAAGAAGTTCGAACAAGTTATGTGTTAAATATGTTAGTAATGGACTCTTAGGAGTCATAATGAATGACGGGCTACGACCCGGACAATAATTTAAGTATGAATGAGAAGGGTGAGTTTTGTTAAGAATACCAAAATGATGTAATGGATGTCCTTGTAGGTAAACATGAAGGGAAAGACGTACGAATGTGTACCTCTTTACATCTACGGTAAGTAAGAAATGTCAGTTTGACCTTGAAACGTCAAACTGCAAAGGTCGACAAAATAAGTAACCAAAATAAAGAATTGCATGTAAGGAATGAAGTGTGGAAAATGTTATAGCATGTGCGTAGGAAATTGTAAAGAATTATAGGTGAGTAATCACCTAGTTTAATGAATGCTTGAATGAAATGTGCTAACCGCTAAAATTGTAGATGATAATGTTAGAAACTCTTGATGTGATGAAACCAACCGAATTGGTGGAAGGATGTGCACGGGCGAAAGCGCATTACGCGGATGAATGAAATCTAGCCTGGTATGGCTAGTACTCGTGAAGAATGCGGATCGATCTGGGTTACGGATCGTCGATTGATGATATGAGATGAGGTCAGTAAAAAGTTTAACTTATGTTAGATAAGTATGAATTGGTTAATTGGGTACGACCTACGAAATGAATGATGGAATGGGTATGGTATAGTATGGGAAGTTTGATTTTTTTTCAGTTGACATAAGAAGAAAACTATGTCATCAAGAAGCGAATCTCAAAGGTTTTGAGTGAAAAGTTCGAGTATTGGTTAAAATCTCATGAAATGAATTGCACGACACGTATGCTTATGCAAAATAAGTAAGGCACGAAATGAGAGGTATAGTAATGTAGAACGAATGAGGCAAGTTGAAGGTAACGTAAGGATATGTAAGGTACGAATGACTATAGAAAAGTAGAATGATGCTAACTATGGAGTTAAGCATGTAGGTGTAACTATGAAGTAGTAGTTTTGTTGTGATAACAAAACAAGAGTTGAATGTTATAGAATGTGTGTATGAAATGTAATCTTAAAAGACAAGATGAAAGTATTAGATCCGTTATAAACAAATCCAACGAATGAACGTATTATCACAAGCTTGAAGAAGTATGTATATTGACCTATTAAAAACGGGTCAAGGGAAATGAAAATGTTATGTGAAGGTATGGTGTGAAAAATATGGACTTATTATAAAAAAAGTCAATAGTATGAATAAATATGAACTGAGATAGGATGATTACATATAATTATGATATGACTATGAAGTCAAACATAGATGTGTGTGTGTAAGAGGAAATGAGAAAGGTTTCGGGGACGAAACCTTATTTAAGGGGGGTAGACTTGTAACACCCCAAAACCCGAATGTTTATATTCGTTAAGTGTTATGATCGGGTACATCAAGAAATAAATAACTAGGTTATTCGTCCTAGTTAAAAGTATGGTAGAAACAAATAAGGAATGAAAGTTGTGTCAATTCTAATTAGTGAGAAAACTTGAGGGACCAAAACGGTTAGGATGGAAAGATGGGTTTTATTTATGAAAATCAACGCACACAAACACACACATTCGTGTGTTCTAGAAAGGAGCAGGAGCTCTCATGAGAGCTCAAGAAACCCTAAACGTGAAGAATCATCAAATCGAAGGGCAAATCAAGGTCTAAATTCATGAATGAACACGGATTAATGATCACCTTCACAAGGGGATTGTAAGGTATGTCTTAAAAGTTAGATTGGTGATCTTTCACGAAGTGGGTTATGATGTAAATTGCGAATTTGTATGAAATTGTGAATGGGTGTGTGTTAGAATCATCATATTGAACATGGGTTATGCATGATTTAGGTTAATTTGATGTTTAGAGGTGAAACCCATTTGTTTTGGTAAGGATGATGACTTGAATGATCACCCAAGTCCAATCCTTGTTCACATCTTGTTGTGTTATGGTGTATGTAATGCGTTCTTGTTAGGTAGATTGAATGTGATATGAATTTGTTGATGTTTTTGTGTTAATTGATGAATGAAAGCATGAAGTAGGAAGTAAAGCATGAAACACTTGTACATTATGCATAAATTGTGGCATGCACACCAAGTGTTTGATGAAATGCCTAGGTGGGATTAATAGATGAAATGGTATGCAAGTAATGGATGAAATCGTATAATATGGGGATATGATGTATTTGATGATAAATAAACATGAGAAATCTATTTTTATATGGAATTCATGTAGGATTTGGTTGGCCATGTTATTTAGTAAAAGTATGCATTAGAATATTGTACTCTATGTTGGAGTGGTATGATGTTTACTACATGTTTGAATAATTGCTTAATCAAAATTGATAAGTAAAAGTACACTAAATGTGAAGCATATGAGATCATTAGAATAGGATGAAGTTAGAATGATGTTGGGTTGTTAAGCATAGGTCATGGTGTTAGTTGTAGAATTATGTTACTAGAATGAACGGAATTAAATATGTTTGGTATGTGCATATAACTAGATGATCATGTGGTTGTATGCTTATTGCATCGTGAGTATGAAATGTATATAGTGTCATTAGTATAGTCTACTATAATGACATGGATGTATGAGGTTAAGTCGAAAGTTCATATGATAAATTGTTGACTTTTTGAAAGTCAACTGTGCATAAGTAGCAATGTTGGACTTTTGTCACAATTGTGATATTATAGAAAGTCATATGATGCGTGTTATATCCATACGTGTTATATGTGATGACACGATGAATTGTATGAGTTTGAAAGATTAATGTTGGTGCACTTGTGTCTGTACTTTGTCTGTATTCGGTCTGATATAAACGATGTCCTGATTTGTGTTGTAAGTTGACCAAGTCAACCATCCTCCGGTTTGACTTGGACAACAGCTGAAAGATGTTCTGATCGAAGGATAGCCTCGAAGGATACACCTGATCCTTCGAGGTGATCGAAAGATATGGTTCGACCATGGTTCGACCATTAGACCTCGAAGGATGATCCTTCGAGGTCCATGCTGATCTTTCGTGTAACATGTGGTCGACAGATGATCCTTCGGACCATCTGTCGAATCCTTCGAGCAGACCTGCTGAGCTGGGTATATATACCCATGCATGTGTTGAGTTCTGAGAGTTCTGCCATTTTTTGCACCGAGAGATAGAGAGTGTTGAGAGCTTTCTGTTGGAACTCACACACACACACACTTGAGAGTTTACATGTTAGATTTGTAAACATTGTGCTTGTAACCGAAACCTTCATTTGCATTAATACGACTAGTGTTAATCGGTGAATCTTTGTGTGATTGTGTTTCTACTTGTCTCATCCCGGTTTGCCTACTAGCTTGGATTCCGCACTCGCTAGTGGGTTTGTATAACAAGGTATAGGTTTGTTCTCGATCCTCCGAGAGGGACCTACAAGTGGTATCAGAGCCTCGCTCTTTACCTTGTTTAAAACCGGGTTTTTACAAGTTTTGGTGTGTTGAAACACTTGGTTTTGCACCTGTTTTTACTAAGTTTCTTGCATTTTCTTTGAGTAAAAACGTGTCTAAACTTAACGGGAGTGTTCAAGTTTGGGTTGGGTAACATAAAAATTGGTTTTTAGAAAACTTTGTGTTTTCCGGTGGTATTCCGGTGTGTTTCCGGTGACTGAACTTGAGGATAAGGTTTTGCCTTTTTGGGTATAATTTTTGAAAGTCAAAAAGTTTGGTGGAAAGTTGTGCAGAAACATCCCTTCTGCCGAAAGCAACTTCACCAACCCCTGTCACCTTTTCACCAACCTTTCACATCAGATCAGATTGTGTCAGAGCTCTCGAAAGATATCTTTCGACATCGAAAGATCATCCTTCGATATCTTTCGATCAAGGAGGGATCGAAAGATTTATATCCTTCGACCCATCCTTCGAAGTCTGAAACATATCCTTCGACAGAGGAATCTTTTCGAAAGATTAGTGTCCGAAAGATAAAGAGTTAACTCGAAAGATAAGGATCTTTCAAAAGGGAATCCTTCGAGCTCTTGAATCCTTCGAAGTCATTGTTCGAGAGTCAACAGTAATCTTTCGAATACTGTTGATCCTTCGAACAATAAATCGATCTTTCGACTGTGGTCAGTTTACTGCTAACAAGTTTCTGTGATTTCAGATCCTTCGACCAGGATCCTTCGGTTGTGTTATCTTTCGGATCATTCATACTTAGCATTTATTTTGCTTATCTATCATGAATCCGAGTTGGTGGGGAAGTCCGGCTCCAGACAGTGGAAAATACATGAATACCAGTCAATCTCCATCATGGGCCGAATCTCCGGTATCTACATCCTCACAAACAAATGCCACTCCAGCTGGTCAATGGGCGTTTGTTTCAAATCAAACTCCGAGTATTCAAAGTCTTCTTCTAAGCGAAAGTGAAACCGGAAGTTTAAACAGGCCTCCAAAGTTGATGCATCTTCATGAATATCCAGGATGGGTTGATCGTTTCCATACATACATTCTTGGTCAAAATACAGAGTTGTGGTTACGGTTCATTACGGAATTCGATCAAACTATCGAGGTTGCTGCTTCTTCGACAGCTACATTTGCCGATCTTCCTGATGATCAAAAGAAGACGTATGACTTAGAAAAGAAAGCATACGCTATTCTCACTCAAGCACTGAGCAAGGATATTTATCATCAGTTCGTCAGTTTCAAGACAACGAAGAAGCTGTGGGATGCTTTGAAGACAAGAGGAGTAGGTAATGAAGCCACACGTCAACTAAGACGAGATCTACTGAAGAAAGAATTCGATGGCTTCACATGTATGGATAAGGAGTCCTTGGGAGATATGACAAGCCGTTTCTATCATCTGCTTACTGAGCTGACCAACTTTGAAGTCACAACGACTCCAACAGAGGTGGTAAAGAAGTTTGCCGATGCATTGCCTCCTCAATGGAACAACTTCCTGGAAATCTTGAAGTACAACGGAACGTTGAGAACCACAAATATCAACGATTTCGTGCAGCTTCTGGAGAACAAGGATCAGGAAGAAACATTGAAGGCAAAGAGAGTTGCAGTGCCACAGAATCCAGAGATGTATTATGGCACCTCCACTACGTCATCTGCAAAAGCCGGTTCACATGCTCCACTTCAAACGGCGTTTGTCACAAGCACGGATATGTATGGCAATCCAGTGCAAGTTCCTGTAAAGCCGTCTCCAACCACAGATCTGTATGGAAATCCAATACAACCACCTCCTCCTCCTCCTGCTCAACAACCACAATATGCATGTTATGGAGGAACATCATCTGCTGCAGGTCAACAATCAAAGTCAAATACAGTGCAGCTCGACACGTCAAGTTTCTCTAAAATCAGTGTAGAAGTAGCTAAGGAACACATGGAGCTGCTTAACACTGTAGTGAGCGCGTACTGTGGGTTGATAGAAGGTCAGATTGGAAACATTAATCTGACACAAGAAGATTACAGGCAGATTGATAAGGAAGAGATGGACTTGATGGATATCAAGTGGGCCTTTGCGAGTGCTGTGAGAAGAGCAAAGGATTGGATGGAAAGTACTGGCAGGACCAGCTTGGAAAGTAAGCGAGACACCAAGTATGGGTTCGATAAGCAAGCTGTTAAGTGCTTCAACTGTGGTGAACGGGGCCACTTTAAACGGGAATGTACAAAGCCAGCCCAGCACGGGAATCAAAACCCCTTCAGGAACCAAGGCAACCAGCAGAACAGAAACAATGATCGTACATTGGTGCCTGTCAACAACCAAACCAACCGAGCACTTGCAGTTCAGGTGGATGAAGGTTGTGACTGGTCAATCCAGTTGGGTGGTGATGCTCCTGATGGAACAGCATGTTTTGCTCAGATTGTGAAGGAGCTAGTTCACACCAGTGGTGGAGAATCTTCTGCCAGTGGTGATGAATCGTCTGAAGATGAAGACTCCTCTGGATACAGCAGGAGTGTTGATGAAGAATCATCCAACTCTGGTGATGATCATGTGGGTGAGACATCCAATGTTTCGGATGATATTGACATTGATGAACTCTTGGGGGAAGCTGTAGCAGAAACTCAAAGAAGATCTATTCTGGTGGATCAAGCTGCTTACTCTTCGTCTTCTCTCCATTCAGCCTTTATGGCTAATGTCGACGGTTCATCAAGTCAGGTATGTGTCGATGAACCCACTGCTGTTAATTGTGATGAATGTGCTAGGTTACATGCTAGGTGTGCTGATTTGGAAGGAAACATGTCTGAGTTGCAAGCCAAACATGATGCTTTACAAGCTAGTTTGTTTGACTTGCAAGACAAACATAGTTCCTTGAGTGCTGATAGGTGTGACTTGCAAAGCAAGCATGAGGCTTTGCAAGAGAAATATGATGTGACATTCATCCACAATCAGAAGTTGACTGTGGACCTCTCTAAATGCACAGAAGCCAACATGTTTTATGAAAACCATGAAAAAGAATTTAAGTCAGTAATTGAAACATTAAAGAAGGATAAAACAGAACTGACTAAAATGGTTTCAAGGAAACAAACTGATATTAATTTGTATATATCTCGCCTTGAGAGTATGCAAAAAGAGATGGCTTGTGTGAAAACCGAAAGTGATGCGATCCGACTCAAGCTAGACAGTTATTTGAGCTCTAGCTATGTGTTAGATCACATCATTGACGTTCAGAAGGAAAAGAGAGATGTCACATGCATAGGCTACAAGAAGTGTCCACCACCAGTGAGACATAATTATGACGCCATGCCTGATGAAGAGGACAGAGTTTTCTTTGAACCTTCTGTGCCTCTAGATGTTAAGGAGTTTGCTGCAGGACTTGGATACCAAAAGGAAGTATCCTCAGATTCAGATGTGTCAGCAGATACATTTGTGAGTGCTGAACAGAATCAAGATCCTCCAGTTGTGATTGAGGATGCCGATTCGTCTGATGATGAATCTGATGATACTGTCCCAGCAAAGTCTGATGCGGTAGCCAAAAATGAGGACATACCTCTTGAGAATCACATTCTATGTGATCCCCCTGTTCAACCCGCTAAGACTGTTGCAACTGAGTCCTCATCTGCAGGAGAGCCGGAGAGTGTGAATTTGCTGTACACTCTAGTTGGTGATGATAAAATTTACTCAGACAAAGATTTTCCCATTAAGAACGTTAATCAATCCTTAATCTGCAAAGTCTTTGAGAATTCGACGAGTAAGTTCTTGGGAAAGGCAGGACCTAAAGTTAAAGTTACACAGTGTCCTCCTATTCCAAAGGCTGAAATTCGAAAACAATTTGGCAACAAGAAATTACCAACAATGCCAACACAGCAAAATCACACCAAACCCAAAGGTAAAGCACCGGCTCAAGCTAACAAGAAGCCGAACCAAAAGAAGAAAAAGAATGTTAACTTTGTGAAATCGACGGGAACAGACAAAATTGAAAAGTTTGAAAATCAATCTAACTTAGATTTTGTCAAGAAAGCTATTGTCGAGAAAAGAAATGAACCAAGCAGTTCAAAGCCTAGTACCTCGGGTTCACAAAGTTCAACATCATCGGCTAGACGATCACATGATTCTTCGGGGTTTGTAGAACGAAGATCATGTTTTGAGTGTGGAACCATTGGGCACATTATTAGAAACTGCCCATATCTTCATAAGCAGAAAGGAAAGGTTGATGATCCCCGTGGCAAAGCTGACCGTAAGCCAACTGTTTCCACAAAACAAGATCCCCGCCTTGTAAAAGAAAGGGAAAAGAAACAGAAACGCCAACAGGTCAAAAAGATTGAAAAAGCGATTAAAACCGATGTGGTTCAAAAACAATCTGTTGTTGTAAAACCAGAAAATTCTAAAACTTCAAATCATCAAGAAGTTAAAATTTTAAAGAAAAACACTGGTGAAACCAAACAGACTTGGAAACCAAAAACGGTTAATGAATCAGGGGGACCATCACAATTCACCAACCATCAAAGACAAGAAGTTATTGTCATTGATGAAAATGGAAGACCCAAGACCACAATGGCTTGGGTCCCCATCTCCAACTAATTCATTTGAGTTCATGTGCAGGGTGCTTCAGGAGGAACTATCAGTAGTCATTGGATTGTTGATAGTGGGGCATCTAGGCACATGACAGGCGACATGAAGCTTCTCTATGACGTTAAATCTATTAGAGGAGGTTATGTTGCTTTTGCTGGAGATAAAGGTGGATACATTACGGGAGAAGGAATGATATCTAACGGGATTGTCAGCTTTGACAAGATCAATTTTGTGCAACAACTTGATCACAATCTTCTTAGTGTTTCTCAAATTTGTGACAAGAAATTTTCAGTACACTTTGATGCTAATGGATGTTATGTGCTGAAACCCGGCTTCAAAATTCCAAAAGAATGGATTCTCTTGTCGGCTCCAAGGATAAATGATTTGTACGTCCTTGACATGAGCCAGGCTATTACTACGTCTGCACAAGCAACTTGTTTCGTTTCTAAAGCCACAGAAAAAGACACTATCTCTTGGCACAGACGAATGGGTCACATTCACTTACGCAAAATGAATCATTTAGTTTCAAATGAATTGGTGAATGGTGTTCCCCTCAAAAATTTTCATCTTCAAGACATCTGTGTTTCGTGCCAGAAAGGAAAACAAACAAAGAAGAAGCACCCTACAAAGAAGATCAACACAGTGGCAGTTCCTCTTGAGCGTTTGCACATGGATTTGTTCGGTCCTGTCAAGCACAAGAGTATTCGGGGTGATCAATACTGCCTCGTGGTTACTGATGATTATTCACGATTTTCTTGGGTTGCGTTCATGGCACACAAGAGTGAAACCTTTGGCATTATCAAAAACTTGATCATTCAGATTGAGAATTTGTATAAGTTGAAGGTTAGGCGGATACGTAGCGACAATGGTACTGAATTTAAAAATCATTCCATGACGGAGTTCTGCACTTCAAAGGGTATTCTTCATGAGTTTAGTGCAGCTTATACTCCTCAACAGAATGGTGTCGCTGAACGTAAGAACCGCACATTGATCGAGACTGCTAGGACAATGTTGGTAGAGTCACAGTTACCCATTCCATTCTGGACTGAAGCTGTGGCCTCTGCATGTTACACATTGAACAGAGTCCTTACAGTCAAAAGACACAACAAGACCTGCTTCGAGCTTCTTCAAAAACGGAAACCAGATTTGTCTTATCTAGAACCGTTTGGAGCTCCATGCACAATCATCGATCCTAATGGAAAGTTTGGGGCAAGAGCAATTGATGGGTACTTTCTTGGGTATGCCACCCCTAACTTACGAGTCTGGAATCTAGAGACTAAAAGGGTCGAAGAGTGGTCTGAGGTCAGAGTACAAAGGCACACCTTGCCAGTCAAAAATCCGGGTCAACCTTGGATGTTTGAGTATGATGACTTCTTCAATTCGATCAATGTTGAAGCCGCTGAAGAAAATGCTGCGGCTAGGATGTTTTTCGAGAGTGACAATGCAACAGTTTCACCGGTGGTTCGTCCAATTCTTGTTAATCAAGAACCATCTTCTTCGGTGAACAATAATACTCTCAACAATGAGGATTTTCATGATGCAAACGAATTGAACGAATCTTCAGAGGATGATGAATTTCTAGATGCAGATCAAGAAGCTCCTACAACATCAGTTCATGGTACTTCAGAGGGTACTCCTCCAGTGGATACACATAGAACAGCTGAGACTACTGCATCATCTTCTTCGTCAATTCCGGGTCTTGAATTGGTTGTTGATCTTAACCTCAACAATCTGGGTATAAATGTTCCAGTTCCAGATAATCCAGAAACAAGGATTCATAATACCCATCCTCAACAAAACATCATTGGAAATGTGCAAAGTGGCGTACAAACAAGAAACATGTTGCGAAACAACAACAATGCAGGCTTGTATGCAGCTATTCGAGAATCCGGGCAACAAAACGACTGGTCCTTCGCGTGTTATGTCTCACAAGAAGAACCAAGAACGTGGAAAGAAGCCTTGAAAGATAATGCTTGGGTTGAAGCAATGCAGGAAGAACTGCAACAATTCCAGAAGCTGGGTGTCTGGAAACTCGTAGAGAAACCTGCTGGATACAAGAAGATTGGTACCCGTTGGGTTTTCAAATGCAAAAAGGATGACCGCGGAGTTGTTATCCGAAACAAAGCTCGTTTAGTCGTTCAAGGTTTTCGTCAGATTGAAGGGATCGACTATAACGAAGTCTATGCACCTGTTGCACGTCTCGAAGCAATTCGAATCTTTCTAGCCTATGCGTCCTTCAAAGGATTCAAGGTTTATCAGATGGACGTGAAAAGTGCATTTTTACATGGTGTGGTTGAAGAAGAGGTGTACGTCGAACAGCCTCCAGGTTTTGAAGATCCTATCCATCCAGATCGGGTTTGGTTGCTCAACAAAGCTCTTTATGGTCTTCATCAAGCACCACGAGCTTGGTATGCAACCTTATCACACTATCTGCTGGAGAACGGTTTTCGAAGAGGTCTTATCGATTGTACTCTTTTCATCAAGGAACAAGATGGAGATCTTCTTCTGGTACAGGTATACATTGATGACATTATTTTTGGTTCTACTAATGATGTCTTGTGTAGGGAATTCGAGCGCATTATGCAGGATAAATTCGAGATGAGTGCTATGGGGGAAATGACCTTCTTCTTGGGCCTACAAGTACAACAAACGGAGTCTGGGATATTCATCCATCAGACTAAATATGTTGGTGACATCTTGAGCCGGTTCCAGATGTCTGATGCAACGCCCATTGGTACCCCATTGCCAACTAATCACGGAATTACTCCAGATTTGAAGGGAGAAGCAGTTAGTCCCTCAAACTATCGCGCTATGATCGGATCTCTTATGTACCTCACAGCATCAAGGCCAGACATAATGTACCCGACGTGCCTGCTTGCCAGATATCAAGTTAACCCGAAGGCCTCACATCTTGCTGCTGTTAAAAGGATTTTTCGTTATTTGAAGGCGTACCCTGACACCGGTCTGTGGTACCCTAGGGATAATAACTTTGAATTGGTAGCTTTCAGTGATTCTGATTTTGGCGGATGCAAAATCGACGGCAAGTCCACAACGGCTGGATGTCAGTTTTTAGGAAATCGCCTAGTTACATGGCAGTGCAAGAAGCAGACGTGTGTAGCTACATCAACATGCGAAGCTGAATACATTGCTGCCTCGAGTTGTTGCTCCCAAGTTCTTTGGATCCAACAACAAATGCGGGACTACGGTTTTGAATTCCTAACTACTCCTATTTACGTTGATAATTCTGCTGCTTTAGATATCACTAGAAATCCTGTGCAGCATTCAAAGACCAAACACATCGAAATCAAATATCACTTCATACGTGATTGCTTTGAGAAAAGGCTAATCGATGTTGTTAAGGTCCACACCGATGACCAACGTGCCGACTTATTTACCAAAGCATTTGACAAATCAAGATTTGACTTTTTATTATTGGTAAATGGCATTAAGGTCAAGCAAGAGTAAAACCAACATCGGAAAATCATTTTTGTAAATACCTTTGTGTTTTCAATTTGTCTTAGTTTATTGATTTTAGGGGGAGTAAATCCAAAAATCAGAAAATCCAAAAACATCGAAAAATTTCAAAAACTCAAAAACAATAGAAAAACAAAAATGAGTTTCCTGGCGAGCAAAAGAGAAAATGATAGTACATCAGTGGTCTATTCAAACCTCTTTAAACTTTAAATGCAAAACGATAAGCAGCTCTATATAAGATGTATCGGTAGGCTCACAATCATTTTAAAGTGTGCAGGGTGATATAAATCTTAATCGACTGAAGACCAGGTGGGAACCATTCATTGGCATATGGTCTTAGTACCGAAATTTCGTTTGATAGATTGCCGAGGTTCTGAGATATTCGGTCTTTATGCTGCTTATCATCTGGGTATCATGGTTGTATCTTTTACCGAAAAATAACGGGGACGCAAGTCTAGATCTTCCATGATACTATACATACGTGTACATATTACATACTGCATTCGACCTCAATAAGTGATAAACAATCACATGTCCAAATCAAATAAGTGATAAAATATCACATTTTTCCGGGTGTCAAGTTCGTCTCTCTGCTGTACGAAAGTACTGACCTGTTCACGGACTTGCACCTGTGCCCTCATGCATACGAAAATCAAGTTCCTCATCAATAAGTGATTATATCACATAGGGCTTGTTTTCAATTCAAAATAAGTGAGTATCTCACATTTTATACGGTCAAACAGATGATAATCGGTATACTCACCGGTAAGATGAACTCTCGTGCATACCTTGATACAGGAATGTGTCGTGATGTGGATGAACACCGGTCGGTAAGTATAAATCATACATTAACGTATCCTCTAAACATGATTACATCTGATAAGTTGAGCTTAAGTGGATAACAATACCGATAATTGTTATAGGATGCTTATCTTAATGTTAATTAACTGAACAACAAGAGTGTTTTGGCATGACCGTACACTGATATGATTCTCTTACCCTCGAAACTCGCAAATAGAATGTTTGTATATATTTATTTACTGCTTAACATTTATTATCTTTCTTTTAAACAGTTTCGTCGTTTGGTGCATATCAGCACGACATTAGCGGTGATGTCGTTTGATAACACTCAAAGGATTTTAAATTGTTGTCTTTTAATTTCAAAAATACCAAAAAGATTTTAGGCTTGTTTTAATATAAACTTTATAAAAACCAAAAAGATTTTATTTCTGCTTTATTTTCGATCGTACGATGTTGGAGCTCAAGTCTTCGTTACCTGAAACCGGACTGAAAACCGAACTGACTAAATCTTCATAAACGGTCAAAATTTGCATGTTTTGAAAGTTAAAATCTGAAATTGATAAATTTGAAAAACTTTCAAACTGTCGGACGGTGTTTGATTATGACATGGTCATTCGTGTGTCATTTGTTTATACTATATTCCAAGCAGTTGTTCTCATTACGCGCTTAGATTTCTTACATGTGCAGATTCTAAAGGCTGGGAGAACATAGTCGATGACAAGCTCTGGAATGAAGACACGACGAGAAGGCGCTCAAGTGATGAAAATGATCGAGTTGCCGCTGCCCATCATCAACACCACAAGGATCTTACTTCATAAAGTTAAAGTATTTCACGAGCATAACTCAAGGGGGAGCTTATGTTAAGGGGGAGTTTGTCAACACACTTCCTACATGATACGGGTAGTTTGTTGATACACTTTCAACTTTCAAGACGTGAAGACTTTGAAGATCCTCCGACATTGAAGACATGATAGGACATCAGAGTCTTGAAGACCTGAAGACTAAAGACTGTCTAAGTTCCAGACGAGTCTAAACTTTTAGAAGAACAAGACAAAGCTTAGAGATCAAAGACAAAGCTACAGCCAAGGGGGAGTTTGTTGGTGCACTTGTGTCTGTACTTTGTCTGTATTCGGTCTGATATAAACGATGTCCTGATTTGTGTTGTAAGTTGACCAAGTCAACCATCCTCCGGTTTGACTTGGACAACAGCTGAAAGATGTTCTGATCGAAGGATAGCCTCGAAGGATACACCTGATCCTTCGAGGTGATCGAAAGATATGGTTCGACCATGGTTCGACCATTAGACCTCGAAGGATGATCCTTCGAGGTCCATGCTGATCTTTCGTGTAACATGTGGTCGACAGATGATCCTTCGGACCATCTGTCGAATCCTTCGAGCAGACCTGCTGAGCTGGGTATATATACCCATGCATGTGTTGAGTTCTGAGAGTTCTGCCATTTTTTGCACCGAGAGATAGAGAGTGTTGAGAGCTTTCTGTTGGAACTCACACACACACACACTTGAGAGTTTACATGTTAGATTTGTAAACATTGTGCTTGTAACCGAAACCTTCATTTGCATTAATACGACTAGTGTTAATCGGTGAATCTTTGTGTGATTGTGTTTCTACTTGTCTCATCCCGGTTTGCCTACTAGCTTGGATTCCGCACTCGCTAGTGGGTTTGTATAACAAGGTATAGGTTTGTTCTCGATCCTCCGAGAGGGACCTACAATTAACTTGTGGAAATATGCCTTATGCTTGTTAGAATTGACTAATGAAAGTCAAATGTGAAACATGAATTTGATATGATTGTTAATATGTACAATCATGTATGCTAACAAGAATGTGAATGCGATGACATGAAAGTATAGGGATCATGTCAAGATGGATGGAAGCATGGAAGGTTAACGGGTCAAAAAGAGGCGAGGAAACGGATGCGAATACGAACACTAAAGGTAAGTGATTTCCGTAATCACTTCGTAGTACAAGTAAGTAATAAAGTGTTGTAATGAATTAAATATGATGTTTGAGGTCAAATATGTGTTAAGGTCTTTCGTCGTAAATGATGGGTTTAAGGTTGACCAAAATGCCCATGATGGGTATTTTGGGGTAAACGAACTTAAAAGTGGTTTAGAAGCAAGTTATTCGATTAGAGTAATGTTTTGGGCAGGTATGGAAGTGGGGATGATGGTTTGGTCAGTCATAGACCAATTAATGCGCGAATACCCTTAACGGGTCAAATAGTTAGAAAATAGTTAAGTCGAATGTATGTAAGTTAAGGATTTCCGTAATCCGGAGGTAAGATTTTATGTTCATATGATAGAATGTGAATTTACAAGCATGTAGGAAGAAACGGGAGGTCAAACGGGTAAACGGTTCAAAAGTTACGTGCGTTTTAGTGCGTACGGACGACGAAACGAACCTGCAGAAAACTGCAAAAAACTAGAGGGCGTCGCCGACGGGTAGGGGTACCCAAAGGTGGGATCCTAAAGAATATGTAGTAATATGGTACCCAAAGGTGGGATCCTAAAGAATATGTAGTAATATGGTACCCAAAGGTGGGATCCTAAAGAATATGTAGTAATATGGTACCCAAAGGTGGGATCCTAAAGAATATGTAGTAATATGGTACCCAAAGGTGGGATCCTAAAGAATATGTAGTAATATGGTACCCAAAGGTGGGATCCTAAAGAATATGTAGTAATATGGTACCCAAAGGTGGGATCCTAAAGAATATGTAGTAATATGGTACCCAAAGGTGGGATCCTAAAGAATATGTAGTAATATGGTACCCAAAGGTGGGATCCTAAAGAATATGTAGTAATATGGTACCCAAAGGTGGGATCCTAAAGAATATGTAGTAATATGGTACCCAAAGGTGGGATCCTAAAGAATAAGTAGTAATATGGTACCCAAAGGTGGGATCCTAAAGAATATGTAGTAATATGGTACCTAATTGTGGGATTCTAAGTTAAGAATTTCCTTTACGTATATAGATGTGTATGTATGTATGTATAAAGGTATGTATGAGTGTATGCGTGTATGTAAAGATGTAAGAAAGGTATGTACGTATGTAGATGTGAACGTACGTATGTATAAAGATATGTATGAGTGTATGCATGAATGTAGAGATGTAGGAAAGGTATGTATGTATGTATGTAATTGTGTATGTATGTATGTGTAAAGACATGTATGAGTGTATGCATGTATGTAAAGTTGGAGGAAAGATATGTATGTATGTAGATGTGAATGTATGTTTGTATGTAAGTATGTATATAAGCATGATTTAGACACGTTGAGTGTTAACGTTTTAATGGTGTACCTTGAGAATGAAAGGTAATGCAGGTACATTACTGAAGCCTCACCAGGGAATGGATACGCAGATGTAATGCTTAAAGTTTGAAAAATGACGAACAGTGAAGTGTTTGTGAATGAATCTTGTTTATATAATGTGTGCTAATGTATGAATGAATGTGGTGAGTGCAGGTTGTACGAGTCACGAGGATCTTCAAGGATTAGAGATCGAGGATCGAGTCACAAGACAGATTGTACGGAAACGTTGGTGTTGAAATTTAGAAAACCCATGTCATGCATTTAATTGTAAATGAGTCAATTGATGACTTCATGTGAAAAGGTTGTATTAAAATGAAGTTTTAAGTAAGTCAAGGTAATTATAAGGAAAGAAAGTTTATGGCTTGAACTTCCGCTGCGACTTTTAGTCAAATACGCATTAGGGTCTTACAAGGATGCAATTCTGCGAACCACCGGAACATTCTGTAACACCCCGAAAATATAAAACAGTATATCATAATTATGAAGCGTAAATGAATGGGGGTTTACTAACTAGTAATTCTAACCTAGCTAGTTAACTAGTCTAAAAATAGCTTATAAGGTGATTAAAAGTTACCAAACTATATGTGGAACAAAATGGAGGGGCCCTAATTGTTAAAATCTGAAACTTAATTAAAAACAAGCCAAACACTCCAAAATTTGAAGTGTTGGTCGACCAGGAAAGGAGCAGGGGGCGACATCCCCATTCCAAAACCCTAACTTCACAAAACAATCAAATTGAAGGCCTAAATCTGGTCCAAACGAAAATCCGAGCATAGAATCGTGACCCTCATCACAAGAGGATCTCGAGGTATGTAAAATTTATGAATTTCTCTCAAGTTGAAATTTTCATGAATTGGAAGAAAATCTGAAATTAGGGATGCATGTGTGTGTTATGATGATGGAGGAACAACTATAGTGTCTAAGGACAAACCCTAGATTGATAGAAGTTGAAATCATAAGAAATTTTAGGTGAATCCATAATCACCTTGGTAGGTGATTAGTGGGTTATGTGTATTTGGATGAACACTAGAAAGTAGATGGTTAATCTAGTGTAAATTGGCAATCTGGAAGTGATTTCAGTAATTAGAAGCTAATATACATATAAATTGGTTGAATTATACGAAAATAGGGTTAAATGATAAACTAGAGATGTGAAGTTTAATCATGTAAAAATCTGCCTATGAAGTGTTTGTTGAAATGCCTCTATGAAGGCTTAAAAACTGAAATTTCGAGTTTAAACGCATAATCATGATGTTCGGTGTATAATGCGTTTTATGATTTGAAAAGAGTTCTAAACATGACTTGAATTGAACTCTATAGGACAAGATACCGGAACGTCGGGTGGACAAGCCGGTGGTGACTCACGGTTGAAGGGCGTGCGCTAAGGTATGTAACTTGTTTCCGTTACATTTATTATATCGGATGATTCAAATATGTAATTGAATTATGAATAAAAGTGTTTTGAATAAAACAATGAAGTTGTCGTATCAATTGATCGACTAAATTCAGTTGGTACTCGTTGGTAGTCGTCATATAGGAGGATTCCTTAGACGAGCCAAACGGGTCAAATAATCAAGTAAAACACGATTTATATTTCGGGATATGATGGATTGTTGTAAGTTATTGGTTGACATTTATCACATGTTAGAATTACTAGAATTGGATGTAACGAGTCTTAGAAAAGCGAATCACAAGATTTCTTTGAGTGAGATGAACAAAACCAAAACAAGACAAGGATTCCCAGGACCCACCGTAAATTACGGTAATACCGCAATTTACGGTAAGGGTCAGACATTTTATGGTGAATGTCTCCTGGTTTACGGTGACCAGAAATCTCCAAGACTCACCGTAAATTACGGTGATACCGTAATTTACGGTAGACCCAGAATAGTTGTTTTGCTTTTATTATTTTAATTGTGATGTTCAAACTTGTGATTATATTATATGTTAACATCAAAACTAATGTTTTAATGGTTTTGATCATAGGTAATTTTGCAAATCTTACGGGTGGCGACCAAGTGATATATGAAGAACCGAACACTACATTTCTAAGCTTCCGCTATGTTTTGAATCCTTAAAACTTTGTATATGGGATGTAAACATGTTTTGAACATCTTTTTCAATGCTTTAACTTAGTCATTAGTCGACTAAGGCTTTTGTTACTTATGAACCTTTTTAATGAAAGTCATGTACATAAACAATGTTTTCACTAAAATGGTGTTGTTTATTAGTATAAACGAGCGAAAAATTTAAGGGTGTTACAAGTTGGTAATCAGAGCCTAAGGTTGTTTACAAAGTGTTCAGTTCAAGCTTGATCGACCGTCCGGTAAGAACTAACTTCTGTTAATAAATTTTATATTACGTAAAGAATGAGAAATGAACAAATATGCATGAAAAGAGCAAGTAAGCTCATTTAAATACAAGGAATCAAAAGCAAGAACGATCAAATCAAGTTGTGAACTTGATTGAATCAAAAGCAAGAACGATCAAATCAAGTTGTGAACTTGATTGAATCAAAAGCAAGAACGATCAAATCAAGTTGTGAACTTGATTGAATCAAAAGCAAGAACGATCAAATCAAGTTGTGAACTTGATTGAATCAAAAGCAAGAATGATCAAATCAAGTTGTGAACTTGATTGAATCAAAGCAAGAGCGATTAAATCAAGTTATGAACTTGATTGGATCAAACAAGTACATGTGTTATGAATGGAATGTTTTAACAACTTGTGTAAACATTTCAGAAATATAGATGGCTGATAAAGGTAACGATGATGCGGTGCCAAGAGTCACCGAACAAGTGAGGGAAGTGATTGCCGAAGAGGTTGGAAAGGCGATCGAAAACAGTTTGACAGGCTTCATTGATAGAATTCAAAACACAGTTTTATCAATGGTAGAAGATAGAATCAAGAAATTAGAAGATGATTCGAAATCAGAAAAGGAAAAGCATGGAGGACGAAAGCCTTGTTCATACAAGGAATTCATGGCTTGTAAACCACCGATATATAATGGGGAGGTTGACCCAATAGTGTGCCAAAGATGGCTAAGTGATATCGAAGGGGTATTCGAGAGGACCCATTGTGATGTAGATGACTATGTAGCCTATGGTACGGGTCAACTAAGAAATCAAGGGAAAGATTGGTGGGATAACAAGAAGAGAGAGATCGGTATTGAAGCTGCTAAGGTCATGACTTGGGAAGAATTCAAGACGCCATTTCTGAAGCATCATAGCCCCAAAGCGGTTATGAATAAAATCAAGGAAGAGTTCATGCAGCTTAGGCACAAAATGGAGACCATAGACAAGATTACGACAACGTTTATGGATAAGATGAAGTTTTGTGACGATCTGGTGACAAACGAAGAGCAAAAGATATACTACTATCATAACATGTTGAGTGCCGAGTATAGGGAATTTATCACCCCTTCCAAATACGAGACCCTTACCGAGATTATAAATGCTGCTCGGGAAAGGGAGATCGAGCTGAAAAAGAGTATCGAAAGGGGTGAACGGAGAGCACATGATGTAAATCCAAGCCCTACTAAGAAGGCACGAACAAACGAAAGCGCAAGGAAACCTGATACGAAAGGCGGGTCGCCAAGTTGCAGAATCTGCGGGAAGGGTCATAAAGGCGAATGTCGTTACAAGGATAAGCCTTGTCCCATATGCAAGAAAACGGGACATATAGCCATATCATGCCCGGAGAAGGTGACGGTTTGTTACAATTGTTATCGAACGGGTCATAAGAAGTCTGAATGCCCGGAATTGGTTGAAAGGAAGGATGGGCAGGAACCGAAGGGTGAAGCCCCTAAAGCAAAGGCAAGATCTTTTCAACTAACCGCCGCAGAAGCAAAGATTGAACCTGACGTGGTCTCAGGTATATTTACTGTAAACTCGATTCCTGCACGTGTGTTATTTGATACGGGTGCGAATAAATCCTTTGTTTCATATGGATTTATTCGACATCCTTCATTTGTTCTAACTAAATTACCTGTGCCCTTAGAAGTAGAGATAGGTAATAATAAAAGCTTTATTGTTTGCGATGTATGTGAAAATTGCAAACCGAGCATTGACGATGAAGAATATTTGATAAATCTAATCCCGATGTCGATGGGAGAATTTCAAGTAGTCGTTGGGATGGATTGGCTATCTCGGCACCATGCAAAGGTCGTGTGCTTCCGTAAAGAGATAAAACTGACATCTCCGAGCGGGAAACACGTCACCATTTATGGCGAAAAAGGAGGCAATCCCGTAGTATGCTCAATGTTGAAAGCTCACAAGCTAATGAAGCGAGGATGCAAGGCATTTATGATATACGCTAATGAACCCGAAAAAGAATCACGAAAGATTGGAGATGTACCGGTAGTACGAGATTATGAAGATGTTTTTCCGGAAGATTTACCGGGGATACCGCCTGAACGGGAAGTAGAGTTCGGGATCGAATTGATTCCGGGCGCGAAACCCGTAGCAAAAGCCCCGTACCGACTTGCACCATCGGAATTACAAGAGTTGATGTCCCAAATCCTAGACCTGCTTAACAAGGGATTCATAAGGCCGAGTGTGTCTCCTTGGGGCGCACCGGTATTGTTCGTGAGAAAGAAAGACGGGAGCATGCGCATGTGTATCGATTACCGGGAGTTAAACAAACTCACGGTAAAGAATCGATACCCGCTCCCGAGGATAGATGATTTATTCGACCAACTACAAGGTGCGAACTGGTTTTCTAAAATTGACCTTAGATCGGGGTATCACCAACTAAAGGTCAAAGAAGAAGATGTGCCGAAAACGGCTTTCCGCACAAGATACGGACATTACGAATTCCTCGTGATGTCATTCGGGCTAACAAACGCACCCGCGGCTTTCATGGACCTCATGAACCGGGTTTGCAAGCCAATGCTGGATAAGTCGGTCATCGTGTTTATCGATGATATATTGGTATATTCGAAAAGTGAAGCTGAACACGCACATCACTTACAAGAAGTGTTAGAGACCCTTAGACGAGAGAAGCTATACGCAAAATTCTCTAAATGTGCCTTTTGGTTACGAGAGGTACAATTTCTTGGCCATGTTATAAGTGTCGATGGAGTATTGGTGGATCCGTCAAAGATTGAGGCGGTGTCAAAATGGAATTCCCCGAAGAACCCATCAGAAATTAGAAGCTTTTTGGGGCTTGCGGGATATTACAGGAGATTCATTCAAGATTTCTCCAAGATTGCGTCACCACTAACAAAGCTAACACGAAAGAAAGAGAGGTTCATTTGGGGTGTTGACCAAGAGAAAGCGTTTCAAACGCTAAAAGAAAAGTTAACTCAAGCTCCGGTACTAACATTGCCGGACGGAGTCGAAGACATGGAGGTTTATTCGGATGCTTCACTATCGGGACTCGGTTGCGTGTTGATGCAACTGGGCAAGGTAATAGCCTATGCCTCTAGGCAATTGAAGATACACGAGAAGAAATATCCCACACACGATCTCGAGTTGGCGGCGGTAGTGTTTGCATTAAAAATATGGAGGCACTACTTGTATGGAGTAAAGTGCACCATATTCACCGGCCACAAGAGTTTGAAATACTTCTTCGATCAGAAGGAGTTAAATATGCGACAAAGGCGATGGCTGGAAACGATGAAAGATTACGATTGCGAAATACGTTATCACCCAGGGAAGGCTAATGCGGTGGCGGATGCTTTGAGCAGAAAAACGGATTATGTCTCGATACGAGTAAGATCGATGCAACTTGTGGTAACCTCGGGTATACTTGAACGTATTCGAGGGGCGCAATTAGAAGCAGTAAAAGAAGAGAATTGGAAGAAAGAAAGAATAATTGGTCAGTTGAAAGATTTGTCGGATGGGAATCACGGGTTAAAGACTCGATCCGGAAGGATATGGGTCCCACATACCTGTGGAGTAAAGGCACTCCTACTTAATGAAGCCCATAAATCCCGTTATTCAATTCATCCGGGTGCGACCAAGATGTACAATGACTTGAAACAAAACTATTGGTGGCCCGGAATGAAGAGAGATGTGGCGAAGTATGTGGAAAAATGCTTGACATGTTTACAAGTCAAGGCGGAGCATCAGAAACCATACGGCAAACTCCTACCATTAGATATTCCGGTTTGGAAATGGGAACATATAACAATGGACTTACTGACCAAGTTACCTAAAACGAATCGCGGTTTTGATGACATATGGGTAGTGGTAGATCGATTGACGAAAAGTGCTCACTTCATTCCGATTCGTGAGACTTATACGTCAGAAAAGATGTCAGAAGTTTATACCAATGAAATCATAGCACGTCATGGGGTGCCGGTGTCCATCGTGTCCGATAGGGATACCCGGTTTAATTCGAATTTCTGGCGAGATTTCCAAGAGCAAATGGGGACCAAATTGTTCATTAGCACTGCGTACCATCCTCAAACGGATGGACAAAGTGAAAGGACGATACAAACATTGGGGGATATGCTACGGGCGTGTATAATCGACTTTGGAGGCAGTTGGGATGTTCACTTACCGTTAGTTGAGTTTTCGTATAACAACAGTTACCAATCTAGTATTAAGATGGCACCATACGAAATGCTTTACGGTAGGAAGTGTCGAACCCCAGTATGTTGGGGTGAGGTGGGTCCACGAGAACTCGCCCACCAAGATATAGTACGAGCCACGAATGAAAAGATCGATAAAGTTCGGGCACACTTGAAAGCGGCTCAAGACAGGCAAAAGGCGTATGCCGATAAAAGGAGAAGGCCGATTGCATTCCAAGTTGGTGACATGGTCTTGCTAAAAGTCTCCCCATGGAAAGGTGTTATTAGATTCAGAAAAAGGGGGAAGCTAAGCCCAAGGTTCATTGGACCATTTAAAATTATTGAAAAGATCGGCAAAGTAGCTTACCGCCTCGAGCTACCGGCAGAACTAAGTGGAATCCATAGCACGTTTCACGTGTCTCAATTAAGAAAGTGCCTAGCAGATGAAACAGCTTATATTCATTTCGATGATATTGAAGTAGATGATAGCCTGAATTATGCGGTGAGACCGGTGGAGATTTTAGACCGGAAAGTCAAATACTTAAGAAATAGACAAATTGATCAAGTCAAAATCAGATGGGAGCATAGAAAAGGCTCGGACACTACGTGGGAGTCCGAGGAAGAAATGCGACGACTCTACCCTTCATTATTTGGTACGTATTTCGGTTTCGGGGACGAAACCCTTTTAAGGGGGGTGGAATTGTAACACCCCGAAAATATAAAACAGTATATCATAATTATGAAGCGTAAATGAATGGGGGTTTACTAACTAGTAATTCTAACCTAGCTAGTTAACTAGTCTAAAAATAGCTTATAAGGTGATTAAAAGTTACCAAACTATATGTGGAACAAAATGGAGGGGCCCTAATTGTTAAAATCTGAAACTTAATTAAAAACAAACCAAACACTCCAAAATTTGAAGTGTTGGTCGACCAGGAAAGGAGCAGGGGGCGACATCCCCATTCCAAAACCCTAACTTCACAAAACAATCAAATTGAAGGCCTAAATCTGGTCCAAACGAAAATCCGAGCATAGAATCGTGACCCTCATCACAAGAGGATCTCGAGGTATGTAAAATTTATGAATTTCTCTCAAGTTGAAATTTTCATGAATTGGAAGAAAATCTGAAATTAGGGATGCATGTGTGTGTTATGATGATGGAGGAACAACTATAGTGTCTAAGGACAAACCCTAGATTGATAGAAGTTGAAATCATAAGAAATTTTAGGTGAATCCATAATCACCTTGGTAGGTGATTAGTGGATTATGTGTATTTGGATGAACACTAGAAAGTAGATGGTTAATCTAGTGTAAATTGGCAATCTGGAAGTGATTTCAGTAATTAGAAGCTAATATACATATAAATTGGTTGAATTATACGAAAATAGGGTTAAATGTTAAACTAGAGATGTGAAGTTTAATCATGTAAAAATCTGCCTATGAAGTGTTTGTTGAAATGCCTCTATGAAGGCTTAAAAACTGAAATTTCGAGTTTAAACGCATAATCATGATGTTCGGTGTATAATGCGTTTTATGATTTGAAAAGAGTTCTAAACATGACTTGAATTGAACTCTATAGGACAAGATACCGGAACGTCGGGTGGACAAGCCGGTGGTGACTCACGGTTGAAGGGCGTGCGCTAAGGTATGTAACTTGTTTCTGTTACATTTATTATATCGGATGATTCAAATATGTAATTGAATTATGAATAAAAGTGTTTTGAATAAAACAATGAAGTTGTCGTATCAATTGATCGACTAAATTCGGTTGGTACTCGTTGGTAGTCGTCATATAGGAGGATTCCTTAGACGAGCCAAACGAGTCAAATAATCAAGTAAAACACGATTTATATTTCGGGATATGATGGATTGTTGTAAGTTATTGGTTGACATTTATCACATGTTAGAATTACTAGAATTGGATGTAACGAGTCTTAGAAAAGCGAATCACAAGATTTCTTTGAGTGAGATGAACAAAACCAAAACAAGACAAGGATTCCCAGGACCCACCGTAAATTACGGTAATACCGTAATTTTGCGGTAAGGGTCAGACATTTTATGGTGAATGTCTCCTGGTTTACGGTGACCAGAAATCTCCAGGACTCACCGTAAATTACGGTGATACCGTAATTTACGGTAGACCCAGAATAGTTGTTTTGCTTTTATTATTTTAATTGTGATGTTCAAACTTGTGATTATATTATATATTAACATCAAAACTAATGTTTTAATGGTTTTGATCATAGGTAATTTTGCAAATCTTACGGGTGGCGACCAAGTGATATATGAAGAACCGAACACTACATTTCTAAGCTTCCGCTATGTTTTGAATCCTTAAAACTTTGTATATGGGATGTAAACATGTTTTGAACATCTTTTTCAATGCTTTAACTTAGTCATTAGTCGACTAAGGCTTTTGTTACTTATGAACCTTTTTAATGAAAGTCATGTACATAAACAATGTTTTCACTAAAATGGTGTTGTTTATTAGTATAAACGAGAGAAAAATTTAAGGGTGTTACACATTCCTCCTAGCTAAAGCATGTCTAGTCGGAATATGGTCTAGATCTGATCTCCAGATAAAGATTTTGCACTTCAATGCAATCCGGCCGCCTTTCCATTTCCACCACCTGTTGTCGGAATTATCGACCTCAACAACCAGAAGTTTAACTGAGGAAGTGGAGAATCTGCCTGAAACATCAGGCGTCCAAGACCATTTATCCATCCCTGCAGAAGGTATAACCCCACTCAGCGATCGCTGGCAATCCTCCAGGTCAGCGGCTTCTTCATGAGTTAGCATAGACTTGGACCAACTCCAATTCCATGAACCGAAACCTCCAACTATCGGAAGCCGTTCATTAACCCAACAATCTTTCTTACCTTCAATCGCAAACAACCTGGGCCATTTTAGCATCAGCGGGACATCGCCGAACCAGATATCAATCCAGAATCGTATACTTTTACCATTTCCCAGCACCCCTTTGATGAAACAGTGGCTTCTTTTACCTTTAAATAAAACCTTAGACTCTAAATTCGTAATATGCTTCCAGACACCAGTCAACGCTGGTTTAGAAGGTAAATTGGAGCACTTCCTACCCTTACCGTGACAAGCCAAAATAACTTTCCTCCATAGACTCCCTTCTTCAACCCGGAATCTCCAAACCTATTTCGAAAGAAGAGCTTTGTTCACTGTTTTGAGTTTACATATACCTAAACCACCAAGTTTTTTAGGGCGAGTAACCTTGTTCCATGCAACCCAATGCATTTTTCTAACTTCATCCGAACCACCCCAAAGGAAATTCTTCGTAAGAGACTCCAACCTATTAACTACTTTAACGACACTTTAAAAATAGAGAAGTACTAAATAGGGAGGCTGGCTAACACCGACTTGATAAGAACAACCCGACCACCAATGGACAGAGAATTCGCTTTCCAAGATGAAAGGCGATTCTTAAAAATCTCCACGATAGGGTCCCAATTTTTAACGCGATTCATGTTAGCCCCAAGGGGGATTCCCAAATATTTAAAAGGGAAGTTCCCTTTTAAACAACCCACCTCCGACGCCAATTGATTAATCTCCTCTTCTTCCACTCCCACACCAAACAAGTTAGATTTGTGAAAGTTAATTTTCAAACCCAAACACGCATAGAAAACCCGAAGGATTCTAGCAACCACATTAACATTCTCTCCCTCCCATTCTCCAATAATCAACGCATCGTCCGCAAAGAGGAGGTGAGAAACGACCGGGCCCCCGTTAGGTAAACTAATCCCCTTTAGCCTCCCCGACTCACAAGCTTTCACCACTAAACATGACAGAGCTTCCATAACAATTAGGAAATGGAAAGGCGAGAGAGGATCACCTTGCCGAATCCTTTTTTGACATTGAAACTCGAATGTCGGAGAACCATAAACCACCACGATGACATTTTAAAATACAAAGACATTTTAAAATATAATCTATAATTGTAACTAATATAAACAGACTTGTAAAAATTATAATAAATACAATCAATATAGTTTAAATTGCCTTTTTGTTTAAATAAATTAATATAATAATTATTACCTTATGTGTATTGTTATTATTGTTTTTTTAATGAAATCTTGAATGAAACATCATTTTCATATTTAAAATGTTTGCATATCTTATAAATAAACAACAATTTGATGTATAGCAAACGATTATTAATAAAAGTCAAACACAATCACTATCAAAGGTTGGATTATACTTAAATACCCGGTCTTTGCTCATGATAGTTGTATGTGACCCTATCAAGAATAAAAAGAAGATACAGAGTCAGGTTATTAATATTAGACAAAGATGAAAAATGTTATCAATAAAACGACAAATGTGATGTACAAATAAATATTAGAGATTTATAGATTTCTTATATGTTTGTTACTTACCAATGAGGTTGGTGATCCATTGATAAAGGCAAAAGCCTTTAGGTACACTTATATTTGATGGTCTTAGATTCAAGATTTCAAGTCCGTATGGAAAATCCAGAACTCAATCTTTGTGAATTTTGCACATTCAGTCCTCGGACTTTACATCTTTGGCCATTTGGCACTTTTAGTCCCCCTCCTTCCTTGTAGTTGGGATTAGTCGGAGATCCGGGACGCGTTTTAGTTAACGCACAATAATAATCTTTTTTTCCTTCCCAGAATCGGGATTAGTCGGAGATTCAAAACACGTTTCAGTGAACGTACAGTGTAGGTCCTTCCTCCTTCCATATAATCAGGATTAGTTGGAGGTTTCTCTCTCCACGTAGTCGGGATTAGTTGGAGAATTGGACACGTGTCGTCACATAATTGGACGAAATTTTCGGGGTGTTACAATGTCTATCTATGCCTACAGCCGGCCCTCCATCTGTTGTAAAGCAAGTGCCACAACTGGTGGGAGCTGGTCATACAGAACGTGCTGGGGGTACTGAGGCACCCCCTCTGGTTGCGGCTGCGGTGGCGGAGGCGGTGGGTGAGCGTGGTCACCATCGTCGTCGGCATCACCACATGCCGACTCCGGCAGCTCCTCTGGTAACTAGTCTAGGAGGTCGGCGGGGATAAACAGCTGCCCGTCCGCTCCTATAAACCGAAGCCCAAGCCCAGGGAAGTCACGCGTGATGTGCATGCCGATCAGCGTCTGTCATGGCAACCTGGTCGGCTCAATCGTGCCCCCCTCGGTGAACTTTGGGTCCTGATACGGAACAGGGCCCAACGAGTGGGCAATACGCGTCCCCCCCCCCCAACAAAAACATGTCCTGCTGGTGGTACGTCACCGCAAACCACTGGGCTAGGCAGCGATGGCGGGCACACGTCTCCCCCCACATAAGACAAAACATATAAAACAGATCCCCCTGATTGCAACACTCGTGACTCTACTCACGTGGTGCAATAGGTATGGCAATAAGCATGTGCATGTAAAGGAACAGGGGGTCTCTGATATGAGAAACACTCGACTTCAAGTGGCCAAAGCGACCCCAACCGATCATTTTCCAGAACCTGCAAGCTAGTGTCGAACGGGGTAACACATAGACGCCCGCGGTGTAGAGGGGGTGTTTGTCTCCTCCATCGTATAAAGGTCGTTATGCATGGCAAACTCTCTCAACGGCATCTCATGCCACTAACCTCCTAAACGTAAACTAACCTCGACCCACGGATCCTAGGGGTCGTCAAGCTCCTCTGGCTGGTCTGCAGGCCTAGGAGCAAACTCGAACGATGCCAAGAACTCGAACACCGTGACCCGATACGACGACAAGTATGCCAGCTAGAACAACCTGTCACACAGTATGGTTAGTATCCATTTCATATACAAAAGAAAGAAAACATAGTAACAAATAGTATACCTGTCCCATGGAGTATCATGTCCAATGTAATCTCGGGCTCTCGCCGCCTCGTCCACCTCCTCAAGAGCCATCCAATCGACGGCCACATGGCCGTCGATCTCCATCCGCCGAAACTTTTCACATCCGTGAAAAGCCTCGAACCCATCCTCGAACGCTAGATAAGGATTATCTAGCACCGGGTCAACATCTGAGCCACCGCGCCCAAGCCCACATCCATGCCCACGTCCATGTCCCCTACCACCCGCCCATGCCCCCGCCCTCGCACGTCCTCCACCACCCCGCCCCTGCCCTCCTCCTCTACCTCCATCTCTACCACGTCCGCCAGCTCCACCGCCACCTCCACCTCCACCACCCCGGCCCCGCCCTCGCCCCACAACGTCAGCCATATTAATCTAAAAAGTATAACAATTTTTTATATTTTTTACAACATTTTTAATTTAATTTATAAAAAGTATAACGATTTTTAATATCAAATATAACATTATTAATTTAATATTAAATATAACCTTTTTATTATATTTAAAAAAATAAAAATTTTAATATTTTTTTTTAAATTTGAACAATAATTTTTAATTTGTAATATTAAATATAACCTTTTGTTATATTTAAAAAATCTAACAATTTTTAATATTTTTTTTAAAAATCGAACAATAATTTTAATTTGTAATATTAAATATAACCTTTTATTATATATTAAAAACATATAACAATTTTAAATACTTTTAAAAAAATAGAAAAATAATTTTAATTTGTAATATTAAATATAACCTTTTTATTATATTTTAAAAAAATATAAAATTTTTTAATATTTTTTTAAAAAAAGGTAACAATAATTTTTAATTTTTAATATTAAATATAACATTTTTAAGAGTTAATTACATACTTAGTACTTGTGGTTTGCACAAAGTAACATACTTAGGTACTAATAGTTTAAAATCACATTCTAGGGTATTAACTTTTCATTTTGTAACGTTTGGAGGTATTAACGTTATTTTTAGGTTTAAAATCACATTCTATTAGTACCTAAGCATGTTATTTTACGAAAACCACAGGGACTAACTATGTTAATACCCTAGAAGTTAATACCTCCAAACGTTACAAAATGAAAAGTTAATACCCTAGAAAGTGATTTTAAACTATTAGTACATAAGTGTGTTATTTTGTGCAAACCACGGGGACTAACTATGTAATTAACTCTTTTTGTAATTTATTTTTTAAAAATATGACATCAATTTCTATTTAAGAATACAACATTTTTACCAAGAAAATAATATTTAAACATATTTTTATATTTTAAAAAAGAAAAAAAATAAACGTATTTGGGCATATACGCATCGTATAGGCCCATACGTATCGTATAACCCCTTAAATTTAAAAACAAAACCATGAGTTTTTGAAGTAATACGACGCGTATGGGCCTATACGCATCGTATTACTTCATCGGTTAAGGAAAAAACCCAAAATTATCAGCTTTTAAACCCAAAATACACACAATTATACCGTAAAAATAAAAAATGAATACGTATAAATGATGAGGGTTTAGAGATACATACCTTAACTCGTATCCTAACCATATCTTGACCATATGTTCTTCACCGTATGTGTGTGTATTTGTGTGTATTTGGGTCATATATCATAATAACCCCCTATTAATCAGGGGTTTATATCGTTTTGCCCTTTAATACACATCGTATAGGCATATACGATTGGTATTAATCCCCTATTCTTTTGAAAATTTAGGGGGGGTAATACGCATCGTAAAGGACTATACGGTGCGTAATACCCCCCTGAATTTTTCAAATGACCCCTTATTTTTTGAGAAATTAGGGGGTAATACGTATCGTTTAGGCTTATACGATGCGTATAAACCTGCAATACGACAAAGTTTAGGCCTATACGATCGTATAGCCCATAATACCAAAATTTGTTTTTATCATGTTTTCCTTGGTTCGACGAGTATAGGTGTCATATTTTGACGATTTTTTGGCGTACTATGTCATTTTATGAAGTATACCTTCAATATGCGTCGTTTCGGTGACGTTCGATTACGTGTGATTATCGTATTCTATGATTACGTATGTTGGGATTGAACCCTATCAGAGTTAAAGCCAAAACTGGATCAGGGCAGTGGATCCAGACTAAGCAAAAGTTATGTATTCAAGTCTCCCCCCTTGAAAGTGGTTCCAATCTACTGATCATTACAAACTGCTGACCTACAACTGCTACCCAAGTCAAAGACTGATAGAAGACTAAAGCTCTGTTGTTCAATCTACTGCTATGGGTCAAGCTCTGCTGGATATATCAAGTACTGCTGGGTTCACATCAGTGGAAGGATGCAGCAGTAGTTTAGTTTATATTATGAAATGTAATTTATAACAGTAGTTAGCATAGCAGTACTTGTATAGATCAGTTGTTAGAGTTTTTTAGGAGGTTAGATCTCACTTTCATGGTGACGTCAGCAAAGATGCTTCAGTGGTTTGTCCGTGCCTATAAATAGAACAGTATCCTGAACTGTTCTATTAGCTCTTCACCATCTTTCTTCCTGCACGAACAAATCATTGTGAGCTCAGGTTGAGGGGGAGTTTGTTACATACTTGCAATTGTAATTGAATCTTATAATAAATTTAAGCATTCGGTTCAATGTTAAACTTGTATGTTGAAAGCATTTCTCCTGTTTGATTGTGTGCAAAGTTTGTTATCATTTATATTCCGCTGCATTTCTCATTCATCTTTCATCTTAAATCAAACGTAAAACACAATTAATCCAAACTCAGATCCTAACAACGTACAATTTGTTTGGAATCCACTTGTATTGTAAAGTGTCGTGTTATATGTATACATGTCTTAGAATATCATTACTTGCGTATTTTGATGTATTTTAACGTATTTTGATGTATTTTAACGTATTTTGACGTATTTTGCCGTATTTTAACGTACTGTAGCGTATTTTGACGTATTTTAGCGTATTTTGACGTATAAAGTATTTTAGCGAATTTTGACGTATTTTAGCGTATTTTGGCATATTTAGCGTATTTTAACGTATTTTAGCCTACTTTAACGTATTTTAGCCTACTTTGACGTATTTTAGCGTACTTTGACGTATTTTAACGTATTTTAGCATATTTTGATTTATTTTAGTGTATGTTGACGTATTTTGACATATTTTAGCGTATTTTGACATATTTTAGCGTATTTTGACATATTTTAGCGTATTTTGACGTATTTTAGCGCATTTTAGCGTATTTTAGCATATTTGACGTATTTTAGCGTTTGATTGGTCCATGCAAATACAAATTTATAGCGGGATGTGTTTTACCAGTTATCCCACAGGTAATAAAAAACATCTGAAAAATATAAACATATTCAAATTATATATCTATTTAAATGAATATATTAACTTAAGAGAAAACGTAAGTTTACGTTCTTGATTGAGAAGGTGTCTATGAAGGTTGGTGAGGCTATAATCGTATAACTCCTCATTAGCAGAATCACACACTGTCTTCCACTGATGAACAAAGTCCTCTCAATCTGGTTGAGTAAATGAATTTTTGCAATGCTTTACAATATTCTGTAAGATGTGGAACCTGCAGAGATATCCGTGTGCGACAAGGAATATTTTTTTACACGTGTTTATCAGTGCTTGGTCTCTGTCCATAAGAATTACCAGCGGCTCCAAGCACTCATGCAGCATGGACCTGATCCTCTCCAGGACCCAGACGTGCGTACCTCCTACTCGTTTGAAAGAAATGCATGCGCAACACAAAAGGTTTAGTTTGTCGACGTCATACCCACAACTTGCAAAAATGGAAGATTGTACATGTTAGTTTTGTAGGTCGCGTCAACCATAAGCACATACGGGAATGCCAGCCATATTTCAAAGGACTTGTTGTCACAGAAAAATATATTCTGAACGACATTGGTGGAAGGTTCAACCTGTATGTAATAGGTCATCTTTTTTTCCTGGAGGATTTGTTCCAGTCTCTACAAGTCGTTTTTTATCAAACTTTGAGGCCCTAATATTTTGGCGAGCATTGTGTATGTCATTCAAAACACATTTGTTTTTAGGGTTCTGTTTGGCTACGGCTTTCCAGCTTGTATGGGGCTGTATGTCTTGATCTATCAGCTCTTGCACCAGTCTAAACTCATTAGGAGTAAGTCTCCTGGCATACGCGTAACCCTCCAGATGTTCAGCAGGCCATGGTTATGCTTCTTATTAAAATTTTTGTGCAGATAATCTATCCGCCAAGCTCGACGACTTTGGTCGACACGACCCATCACCATAAAAGGGCATGCGCCTTTTTTGTAGCTGGTTTTCCTAACCATGGCCTTACTCTCATACTCGCCACTACGACAACATTGGAGCTATGTCCAGCGATTCTTGGACCATCTAGTAACAATAACGTATCCGTTGGCTAAACTTCTTCTTTTTACCCAACCTTCCAAATCATTGCGGGATATAAAATCCTAAGTGAAAAATATATATAACATTTATAATATTTTTTTTCACCAAACAAATATAAAAATTATAATACATTTTAAAAAAATATATAACATTTATAATAATTTTTAACAGAAAAAATAACATTTATAATACATTATAAAAAAATATATAACATTTATAGTAATATTTTTAACAAAATATATATCATTCGTACCTATCAGTTTTGTACGAAACTTCTGGGTAAGCGGGTTGCTCATCACCCAATGACTCTTACGCGTAAGAAGGCTCACCAACGTCTTGTTGTACGCCCGAGGCACCACTAACGAAAAAGTTATTGCCATATTCTTCTTGTCCGTACAAGGCACCGTAACCGGCTTAAAATCCGGACACCCATAACCATGATCATCGCTAGGCATAATAACCTGGAAAAAAAAAACAACGGTCGAATGATAATGGCACATCTAAAAGCCTTCTAATAATAAGTAAATATATTTTCACCTCATTCAGATCTGGCAACAATGGTTGGTGGAGCACAACAAACTAAAATAAACAAACGGGTAAAAGATAATGGTAAATTTAACGCCGAGTAGAAAAAAGTAAATAAATATTTACCTCGTTGAGGTCTGGCAACAACGATTCATTACGATGGGGCTGAAAGCCGAACACGACCTCCTCTGCATGATCATCATTTCCTCTCTCATCGTAAGAATTTCCTCTCTCATCGTAAGAATCTGGGACAGTAGGCCCACCTTAATACAAACGGTGTGCTAAGTATTTCATAAACAAAACAAACAAAACAAGTTAAAAATGCTATACCACACTGCTTCCTGAAATAAACATGCTCGTGTTTGTCTCGGACGACTCGTCGAAAATGTAATTAAGGTTGAACCAAGACATGGTGGAATCGAATATAAAGAAAAAAACGAAGAGAAAGGGAATGAATTTTGTGAATCGCATTCGTTTTCCTCGTTTATAAAGGCTAAGCGGAATGCAAATTCACATATCAATATGGGTCGTATAGGCTTATACGACCCGTATAGGGCTGACGTAATGATCCTGTCAATCACTTTATGTCACTGTTGTGTGACAGAAAGTAACCTCGTACTTAATACGGGTCGTATAGGCCTATACGATCGTATAGGGTTTGCACGTGAACCCTATCTGTCAGAGTTAATAGACAACCTTTTACTAATACGCATCGTATAGGCTGATACGATGCATATTAGGTGGGCATGTGAAGACAATATCAGCCTTTGACTAACCTTGGAAATTGAATTTACCCTAATACGAGTCGTATAGGCCTATATAACTCGTATTGGTGGTGTCGATTTTATTTTGCATAGTGTGCCAATAATACAACCCCATTATAAATCCCCCACAAACATCAAAAGGACTCTTAAGCTCTGTTTGGTCGAGTCGTTTTTGGAACAGCTAAAGATTGGAGACAACTGTATTGATAGGCATCATCTGTGACCAGATGTTGATAGATGTTACAGGCAGTCAGGCAAAATCTTAGTCCGGGGTACGTAATCTCAGTGGCGGACCCAGGAATTTTTCCATGGGGGTGCGGAACATTTTTAAAAATTTTAGGCCCCTAGGTATATAAGTAAAAAATCGGTTCGTATCGGGTCGGGTCATGTAAAATAAACGAACATCAAACTAAATTTATATAATCATCAAAAACATGTCAAACCTTGTTACAAACATAATTAAAACGTCGACGCCCTACGGGTTTTCATTTTTTGAAATCTATCCAAAATATCATCTAAAACTAATATCTTAAGCAATTCTTTCTTTATATAACATAAGTTCATCGCTCCATAACATAATGTTTCAATTTTAACTTTCAACTATTCAAGCCCTAGAAATCATAACGTAAGTTGTAATCACCCTAAAAATATATAAACAACGTAATCAACCTAAAAATATATAAACAACATAATCACCCTAAAAATCTTCTAAACAACCATAAACAGCGTCATAACACATAAAATTTCAAACCTATTTAACAACTTTATTACCCTTTTTTCTCCTATAATATCAACCAAAATCATCAAAATAACAAAGAAACTTACCCGTGTTCGGATTCCGGTTAGATTTGGTGTCAAACAACGGTGGTATGGTGGCTGATTACGGTGGTTGCCGGCGGCTGCTGGACTGTTGTCGCTGGGTGATGTTGTTCGTTGGCAGTGCAGGGACGCGAGAGAGAAAAAGCGGAAGAGAATTTCTAAAGGTTTTAGGCTTTAATTATTTTATTATAGTTTGAAATATTACGGTAATGTTAGTTCGTTTTATCTATATCTTTTTGTATTTATTAAAATTGTGTTGTATATGACAATATTTAACAATAGGAGTTGACCTAAAAAGTAACTAGACAAGTTGACCCAAAAATAAACAAAATAGATATTTGATTTTGCCTTTGCAAAATAGACATATTTAAAAAGAAATCAGTTAGAACAGGACTACTAAGTACGTTAGCTAAGATGGTAAAGTGTTTGACTAAATTATAACCGACACAAAAACCTTTAAACGGTACAATGAGCTCAACTAAAAAAACCAATCAAATAATATACGTATAAAGTGTAGACTAAGGCTAACTCCAACGCATCCGAACCGTCACCGCCCGAGATGAGGTGGAATTGTCCAAATTTGAAGGCGCATTGGAGCATGTGGAGAAATCTGAAAACTTCATCCTTCCGCAAAGGCTTAAAAACATAGGTTATTGTGCCATTTTCATTATATTATATTTTACTTTGAGTTAAATGCTTGGTTGGTCGCTGTGGTTTGCAAAAATTGCAGACTTGGTCCAAGTGTTTTACTAATTACACACGTGGTCCTAATAGTTGTAATTTTTGCATTCGCGTGTCCTTAACGCTAACCTATGTTAAATTTATTAGTTAAGTACGTGTGAAATGACGAGAGTACCCTTAACTAAAAAAAATACCAATAAAATCATCATCCTCATCTTCTTCACTGTGAGTCCCACCCCCTTCTTCCCCATATCACCATCATCTCTACCCATTTAACTCTTTTTTGTTACCTACACTAATTCGATCCAGATTTACCGCCAAGAGCTTCAGCAATGAGGACGAAGGGCTTGAACTCGCCAAGAATTATGAGTTGCCGGACTCCGATTGATGACATTGCTCCGTTCCGATCAAAGTGTTCGATGAATTGGAAGATGAGCGTTTCAAACCCTAACCGGGCGGGTCTAGCAAGATACGTTTTTTTTAAATGGGTTGTTTGAAATGTTTCAAAAATGTGTGAGTAAACCGGCAAACCAGCTGCTCATGAACAGAATTATATATCAATTTCAAATCGTTACATCAAAAAAATATAATAGACTGATAACGAACTGGACAGAATCAGACATATCAAATTCAAATTGCTACATCAACGATCCAGAAACGGAAACCGACTGGATTTTGAAGAAGAGACGAACGGAGACGGCGAGCAGAAGAGACTATCGGAGACGACGATGCCACTAGAAAGGCAGAGGCACGGGGAACTGTGAGAGGATGATTGTGGTGATGGTGGGTGTTCAATGGTGGTGGTGTTTGAGAAGAGAGAGAGATATCTAGGTAGAGATGATGGTGATCTGGGGAAGAAGGGGGTGGGACTCACAGTGAAGAAGACGAGGATGATGATTTTATTGGTATTTTTGTTTTTTAGTTAAGGGTAATCTCGTCATTTCACAAGTACTTAACTGATAAATTTAACATAGGTTAGCGTTAAAGACCACCCGAGTGCAAAAATTACAAATATTAGGACCACGTGTATAATTAGTGAACCACTGGGACCAAGTCTGCAATTTTCGCAAACTACAGGGACCAACCAAGCATTTAACTCTTTTACTTTCACCGCTTGATTTATTGGAGAAGTATTCTTTTTAGACAATTATATTGAAGAAGTATTAGATCAACTTATTAAAGCCATGCATTTATCAACTTCATCTAAAACTTCAATTTCTAAAACAAATAAATTATTTCAACGGTAAAACTTCAATTTCATATAAAACTTCAATATATGTTTTTATTTACTTTTTATTTTTAATATTACTTATGTTAACTGTTTAGAAACTTTTTTATAATTTAAGTAATTAAACTTAAAGAAAAAATGGTGATGATGTAGAAAATATAAGAGGATCCGGGGTGGGAGCAAAAAGTTCCGTGATGAACTTGACAACGCCGTTATACACGGCCGCCGGTCACCACCATCACGCGTGAATAAGAAAACGCGTTAAACACATCACGCGTTGAAGTTTGATCAAATGAATGTGTATTACTTGTACATTGGGTATTAATACTTGTACATTGGAATCCCATCACTAGTGATACCACCCCCCCTACATTTCTATCACTAGTGATAGAATATTAGTTGTGTACATGGCATGACTTGATTGGATAGTGGGAGTGATAGATTCTATCACTAGTGAACCACCCCTAGTCTCCTAAGGATGGGTAAAGATGTTTGTATGATTGGAGGTAAAACTGGGGTTTTTAAGGATTTGTAAGGATTTATAAAGATATGATGTGGCAGTTGGTTAGGCAGCTAAGGGCGTCTAAGGACGCCCTTAGCATTGGAGATAGTCTAGTCTTACAAACACTTGCTAAAATGCAGCCTTTAAATAGCAGGACTAAATTTCAGTCTTAACCAACACTTCTTAATAAATGCCAATAAAAATATCAAATTTAAAGCTTATATTAAATTTTAGGCTTAACCAGTCCTTAGATACGATGATCAACCCCTTGGAAAATTCTGTTGGAAAATCAAGCCTTTGATCGATCACAAAGCACACAATATTAATGACTTGTTTGACTTTTTTATTATAGTTAACCCAAAAAATATAAAGCATTACATAATCCTTGTTTATATAAACAACTCTACCTGTTGGTGCACTTGTGTCTGTACTTTGTCTGTATATAAAACGATGTCCTTTGTTAGTCCTGTAAATTTGACCAAGTCAACCATCCTCCTGGTTTGACTTGGACAAACAGTTGGTACATGATTGTCATATGTCTGTGTCGAAGGATGAGTCATCGAAGGATAGTTTAGATCCTTCGATGAGCTCGAAAGATAAACCTTCGATGGATGTTGATGGACCTCGATAGATCATCCTTCGAGATATATGTAGATTCTTCGACAGGTTTCAGATCGAAAGATGATCCTTCAATCAATCTATCTAATCCTTCGGCCAGACAAGCTGTGATGAGTATATATACTCATGTAATGTGTTCACTTCAGACGGACACCAGGAGAGACACTTCACAGAGAACACACACACACTTAGAGAGTTTGCAAAACAGATTTGTAGACATTGAGCTTGTAACCGAACCTTTCATACGTATTAATACAAGTGGTGTTAATCGGTGAATATTGTGTGTCTTGTGTTTGTGCTTGTTTCATCTCGGTTTGCACTCTAGCTTGGATTCCGCACTTGCTAGTGTGTTTAACATAACAAGGTTAAGGTTTGACCTCATCCTCCGAGGGACCTACAAATGGTATCAGAGCTAAGGCTCTTTTCCTTGTTAAAACCAAGTTTATACAAGACTTTGGAGTGTTTGGACACATGGTTTAGCACCCGTTTTTAGTGTTTTTCTCGCATTTCTTGACGTAAAAACGTGTTCTAAACTAACCGGGTGTGTTAAAGGACGGGTTGGGTAACTTAAAAACTTGTTTTTAAGAAACTTGGTGATTTCAGGTCAAATTCCGGCTTACTCCGGTGACCGGTTTCTGGATAAGATCCTTCTTTTTTTTTTTTTGGTAATATTTTATTAGTCAAATCTGATTTGGTAGAAAAGGTATGGTCTGAACATACCTTTCTGCCGAAAGTTTCTACCAACCAATCACCTTTTCACCAACCTGTCACCTTTTTGTCAACTGTGTCAGTAGAAATCGAAGGATATCCTTCGAAGTCGAAAGATCATCTTTCGATCAAAGGAAGTTCGATAGATAATCATCCTTCGAACATCCTTCGAAGACTGAGACTTATCCTTCGATCCAGGGAATCTTTTCGAAGGATATATATTCGAAAGATAAGGATCTTTCAATTGTGAATCTTTCGAAATCATTGTTCGAAATTCAACAGTGATCTTTCGAACACTGTTGATCCTTCGAACAAGTATTGATCCTTCGATCTTAGTCTGTTTAGTTTAACAGGTTTGTGTTTTTCAGGTCTTTTGATCAGGGATCCTTCGGCTGGCTGTTATCCTTCGAGATATTAACATAGAATTCATTTTTCTTATCAAACATGAACCCAAGTTGGTGGGGAACTCCGGCTCCAGATAGTGGAAAATACACAAATACAGGCTCTACTCCTTCATGGTGGGGTACACCGGCTCAAGATAGTGGAAAGTACACAAATACAAGTCTATCTCCATCATGGGCCGAATCTCCGGTGTCGACATCTTCGCAAGCAAATGCCGTATCGACAGGTCAATGGGCATTAGTATCAAATCAAACTCCGAGCATTCAAAGTATCTTATTGAGCGAAAGCGAAACCGGAAGTTTGAATCGACCTCCAAAGTTGATGCACCTAAACGAATATCCGGGTTGGGTTGATAGATTCTACACTTACGTGCTAGGGCAAAATACAGAATTGTGGTTACGTTTCACCACAGATTTCGATCAAACAATAGAGGTTGCCGCTTCATCTGCCGGCACGTTTGCCGATCTTCCTGAAGATCAAAAGAAGACGTATGATCTGGAAAAGAAAGCATACGCCATTCTCACTCAGGCGTTAAGCAAAGATATTTACCATCAATTTGTCAGTTTCAAGACAACGAAGAAACTGTGGGATGCGTTGAAGACCAGAGGGGTAGGGAATGAAGCAACACGTCAATTGCGTCATGATCTTCTCAAGAAAGAATTTGACGGTTTCACGTGTATGGATAAGGAGTCTTTGGGAGATATGACAAGCCGGTTTTATCACTTGCTTACAGAGTTGAACAATTTTGGAGTAACTACAACTACAGCAGAGGTGGTGAAGAAGTTTGCTGATGCATTGCCTCCCCAATGGAATAGTTTCTTGGAAATCTTGAAGTATAACGGAGTTTTGAGAACTACAAACATCAACGACTTCGTGCAGCTTTTAGAAAACAAGGATCAGGAGGAAACCTTAAAGGCAAAAAGAATTCCAGTGCCACAAAATCCAGAGATGTATTATGGAACTTCCAGTTCTTCATCTGTAAGAACCGGTCCACATGCTCCACTTCAAACGGCGTTTGTCACAAGCACGGATATGTATGGCAACCCAGTACAAGTTCCTGTTAAGCCGGCTCCCACCACAGACATGTATGGAAATCCACTACAACCACCTCCTCCTGCTCAACAACAAGCGTGTTATGGAGGAACATCATCTGCTGGTCAGCAATCAAAACCAACTACAGTACAGCTCGACACTTCAAGCTTCTCTAAGGTCAGTGTAGAAGTAGCAAGGGAACACATGGAGCTGCTTAACACTATAGTGAGCGCGTACTGTGGGTTAGTGGAAGGTCAGATTGGCAACATTAATCTGACACAAGAAGACTATCGGCAGATTGATAAGGAAGAGATGGACTTGATGGATATCAAGTGGGCCTTTGCTAGTGCTGTAAGAAGGGCAAAGGATTTCATGGAAAGTACTGGCAGAACCAGCTTGGAAAGCAAGAAAGACACCAAGTATGGGTTCGATAAACAGGCAGTAAAGTGCTTCAATTGTGGTGAACGGGGTCACTTTAAAAGGGAATGTACAAAGCCAGCACAGCATGGGAACCAGAATCCCTTCAGAAACCAAGGCAACCAGCAGAACCGGAACAGGAACAATGAGCATACATTAATACCTGTCAACAACCAGAGCCAAGCTGGAACATCAAATGCCAACCGGGCACTTGTGGTTCAAGTGGATGAAGGTTGTGACTGGTCAATCCAGTTGAGTGGTGATGCTCCAGATGGAACAGCATGTTTTGCTGAAGTGGTTAAGGATTTAGTTCACACCAGTGGTGGAGAATCTTCCGCCAATGGTGGTGAATCTTCTGAGGATGAAGACTCTTCGGGATATAGCAGGAGTTCAGATGAAGAATCCTCAAGTTCAGGCGATGATCATGTGGGTGAGACATCAAATGCATCAATCGATGCAGATATTGATGAACTTTTGGAGGAAGCTGAAGCAGGAACTCAAAGAAGATCTATCTTGGTGGATCAAGCTGCTTACTCTTCGTCTTCTCTCCATTCAGCCTTTATGGCTAATGTCGACAGTTCATCAAGTCAGGTATGTGTCGATGAACCCACTGCTATTAATTGTGCTAATTGTGATAGTTTGCATGTTAAATGTGCTGATTTAGAGGCAAACATGTCTGAGTTGCAAGGCAAACATGATGCTTTACAAGCTAGTTTGTTTGACTTGCAAGACAAATATGTTTCTTTGAATGCCAAGTGGTGTGAATTGCAAAGCAAACACGAGGCTTTGCAAGAGAAGTATGATGTGACATTCATCCACAATCAAAAGTTGACCGTGGATCTTTCAAAATGCACTGAAGCCAATATGTTTTATGAAAACCATGAAAAGGAGTTTAAATCGGTAATTGAAAAGTTAAAGAAAGATAAAACCGAGCTAACTAAAATGGTTTCCAGAAAACAAACTGACATTAATTTGTATATATCTCGCCTTGAGACTATGCAAAAAGAGATGGCTTGTGTGAAAACCGAAAGTGAGGCAATCCAACTTAAGCTAGACAGTTATTTGAGCTCTAGCTATGTGTTGGATCACATCATTGACGTTCAGAAAGAGAAACGGGATGTCACATGCATAGGTTACAAGAACTGTCCACCACCAGTGAGACACAATTATGATGCAATGCCTGACGAGGAGGATAGAGTGTTCTTTGAACCATCTGTTCCTCTAGATGTAAAGGAGTTTGCTACAGGGCTCGGATACAAGAAAGAAGTATCATCAGATTCAGATGTATCAGCAGATACATGTGAGTCTTCTGCTGAACTGAATCCGGATCCTCCAGTCATTACTGAGGATGCTGATTCTTCTGATGATGAATCTGATGATGCTGTCCCAGCAAAGTCTGATGTGGTAGTCAAAGATGAGAACATACCTCTTGAGAATTACATTCTATGTGATCCTCCTTCAAAACCCGGTAAGACTGTTGCAATTGAGTCCTCGTCTGAAAAAGAGTCGGAGAGTGTGAACTTGCTGTACACTCTTGTTGGTGATGATAAAATCTACTCTGACAAAGATTTTCCTATTAAGAATGTTAATCAATCTTTAATAAGTAAAGTCTTTGAAAATTCGACAAGTAAGTTTTTAGGAAAGACAGGACCACGTGTTACAGTTACACAGTGTCCTCCTATTCCAAAGGCCGAAATTCGAAAACAATATGGCAATAAGAAATTACCAACAGTGCAAAAACAGCAAAATCACACCAAGCCAAAAGGAAAATCACCGACTCAAGCTCAAAAGAAGCCGAATCAAAAGAAGAACAAAAATGTAAACTTTGTGAAATCGACGGGAACGGACAAAATTGAAATGTTTGAAAACAAATCTAACTTAGATTTTGTTAAGAAAGCAAATGTACAGAAAAGAAATGAACCAAGCAGTTCAAAACCTAGTACCTCGGGATCACAAAGTTCATCATCATCGGCAAGACGATCACATGATACTTCGGGGTTTGTTGAACGAAGATCATGTTTTCAGTGTGGAACAATTGGACATATAATTCGAAATTGTCCATATCTTCATAAACAAAAAGGAAAAGTTGATGTTCCCCGTGACCAAACTGACCGGAGGCAAACTGTTTCGGTAAAACAAGATCCCCGCCTTATAAAAGAAAGGGAAAAGAAACAAAAACGCCAACAGGTCAAGAAAGATGAAAAGGCAATTAAAACTGATGTGGTTACCAAAACATCTGTTTCTGTCAAACCAGACAATTCAAAAACTTCTGACAACCATGAAGTTAAAATTTTAAAGAATGACACTGGTAAAACAAAACAGACCTGGAAACCAAAAACGGTTACTGAATCAGGGGGATCATCACAATTTACCAATCATCAAAGACAAGAAGTTATTGTTATTGATGAAAATGGAAGACCCAAGACCACAATGGCTTGGGTCCCCATCTCCAACTAATCAATTAAGTTCATGTGCAGGGTGTTCCAGGAGGAACTATCAGTAGTCATTGGATTGTTGATAGTGGGGCATCCAGGCACATGACAGGCGACATGAAGCTTCTCTATGACGTCAAATCTATTAGAGGAGGTTATGTTGCTTTTGCTGGAGATAAGGGTGGTTATATTACGGGTGAAGGAATGATATCCAACGGGATTGTCAGCTTTGACAAGATCAACTTTGTGCAACAACTTGATCACAATCTTCTTAGTGTTTCTCAAATTTGTGACAAGCAATTCTCAGTACACTTTGATGCTAATGGATGTTATGTGCTGAAACCCGGCTTCAAAATTCCAAAAGAATGGATCCTCTTGTCAGCTCCAAGGATAAATGATTTGTACGTCCTTGATATGAGCCAAGCTATTACTACGTCTGCACAAGCAACTTGTTTCGTTTCCAAAGCCATAGAAAAAGACTCTATCTCTTGGACAGACGAATGGGTCACATTCACTTACGTAAAATGAATCATTTGGTTTCAAATGAATTGGTGAATGGTGTTCCTCTTAAAAACTTCCATCTTCAAGACATCTGTGTTTCATGCCAGAAAGGAAAGCAAACAAAGAAGAAGCACCCTACTGAGAAGATCAACACGGTGGCAGTTCCTCTTGAACGTTTGCACATGGATTTGTTCGGTCCTGTCAAGCACAAGAGTATTCGGAATGATCAATATTGTCTCGTGATTACTGATGACTATTCAAGATTTTCTTGGGTGGCTTTCATGGCTCACAAGAGTGAAACCTTTGGTATTATCAAAAACTTGATCATTCAGATTGAGAATTTGTATAAGTTAAAGGTTAGGCGGATACGTAGCGACAATGGTACTGAATTTAAAAATCATGCCATGGCGGAGTTTTGCACTTCAAAGGGTATTCTTCATGAGTTTAGTGCAGCTTATACTCCTCAACAGAATGGCGTCGCTGAACGTAAGAACCGCACACTGATCGAGACTGCTAGGACAATGTTGGTAGAGTCGCAGTTGCCCATTCCATTCTGGACTGAAGCTGTGGCCTCTGCATGTTACACGTTGAACCGAGTCCTTACAGTCAAAAGGCACAACAAGACCTGCTTTGAGCTTCTTCAAAAACGGAAACCAGATTTGTCTTATCTTGAACCGTTTGGAGCTCCATGTACAATCATCGATCCTAATGGAAAGTTTGGGGCAAAAGCAATTGATGGATACTTTCTTGGGTATGCCACCCCTAACTTACGAGTCTAGAATCTAGAGACAAAAAGGGTCGAGGAATGGTCTGAGGTCAGAGTACAAAGGCACACTTTGCCAGTCAAATGTCCTGGTCAGCCTTGGATGTTTGAGTACGATGACTTTTTCAATTCGATCAATGTTGAAGCCGTTGAAGAAAGTGCTGCGGCAAGGATGTTTTTCGAGAGTGACAATGCAACAGTTTCACCGGTGGTGCGTTCAATTCTTGTCAATCAAGAACCATCTTCGGTGAACAATAATACTCTCGACAATGAGGATTTTCATGATGCAACCGAATTGAACGAATCTTCAGAGGATGATGAATTTCTAGATGCAGATCAAGAAGCCCCAACAACAGCAGTTCATGGTACTTCAGAGGGTACTCCTCCAGTGGATGCCCATAGAACAGCTGAAGCTACTGCATCATCCTCTTCGTCAATTCCGGGCATTGATTTAGTTGTTGATCTCAATTTCAACAATCTGGGTATAAATATTCCAGTTCCAGATAATCCAGAAACAAGGATTCATAATACCCATCCTCAACAAAACATCATTGGAAATGTGCAAAGTGGCATTCAAACAAGAAACATGTTGCGAAACAACAACAATGCAGGCCTGTATGCAGCTATTCGAGAATCCGGGCAACAAAACAATTGGTCTTTCGCGTGTTATGTTTCACAGGAAGAGCCAAGAACTTGGAAGGAAGCCATGAAAGATAATTCTTGGGTTGAAGCAATGCAGGAAGAACTGCAACAGTTCCAGAAGCTTGGTGTCTAGAAACTCGTAGAGAAACCTGCTGGTTACAAGAAGATTGGTACCCGTTGGGTTTTCAAATGCAAAAAGGATGACCGCGGAGTTGTTATCCGGAACAAAGCACGTTTAGTCGTTCAAGGTTTTCGTCAGATAGAAGGGATCGACTACAACGAAGTGTATGCACCTGTTGCACGTCTCGAAGCAATTCGAATCTTTCTAGCCTATGCGTCCTTCAAAGGATTCAAGGTTTATCAGATGGACGTGAAAAGTGCATTCTTACATGGTGTGGTTGAAGAAGAGGTGTACGTCGAACAGCCTCCAGGTTTTGAAGATCCTATCCATCCCGGTCGGGTTTGGTTGCTCAACAAAGCTCTCTATGGTCTACATCAAGCACCGCGAGCTTGGTATGCAACCTTATCTAACTATCTGCTGGAGAACGGTTTTCGAAGAGGTCTTATTGACTGTACTCTTTTCATCAAAGAACAAGATGGAGATCTTCTTCTGGTACAGGTATACGTTGATGATATTATTTTTGGTTCTACTAATGATGCCTTGTGTAGGAATTTCGAGCGCATAATGCAGGATAAATTCGAGATGAGTGCTATGGGGGAAATGACTTTCTTTTTGGGCCTACAAGTACAACAAACTGAGTCTGGGATATTTATTCATCAGACTAAATATGTTGGTGACATCTTGAGCCGGTTCCAGATGTCTGATGCAACGCCCATTGGTACCACACTGCCACAAAATCACGGAATTACCCCAGACTTGAAGGGTGAAGCTGTTAGCCCCTCATATTACCGCGCAATGATCGGATCTCTTATGTACCTCACAGCATCAAGGCCAGACATAATGTACCCAACGTGCCTGCTTGCCAGATATCAAGTCAACCCGAAGGCCTCACATCTTGCAGCTATAAAAAGGATTTTTCGTTATTTGAAGGGTTGCCCTGACACCGGTCTATGGTACCCTAGGGATAATAACTTTAACTTGATCGCATTCAGTGATTCTGATTTTGGCGGATGCAAAATCGACGGCAAATCCACAACGGCTGGATGTCAGTTTTTTGGAAATCGCCTAGTCACATGGCAGTGCAAGAAGCAGACATGCGTCGCTACATCAACATGCGAAGCTGAATACATTGCTGCCTCAAGTTGTTGCTCCCAAGTTCTTTGGATCCAACAACAATTACGCAACTACGGTTTTGAATTCCTAACTACTCCTATTTACGTTGATAATTCTGCTGCATTACAGATCACTAGAAATCCTGTGCAGCACTCAAAGACCAAACACATCGAAATCAAATATCACTTCATACGTGATTGCTTTGAGAAAAGGCTAATCGATGTTGTTAAGGTCCACACCGATGACCAACGTGCCGACCTTTTTACCAAAGCATTTGACAAATCAAGATTTGACTTTTTATTATTGGTAAACGGCATTAAGGTCAAGCAAGAGTAAACCAACATCGGAAAATCATTTTTGTAAATACCTCTGTGTTTTTAAATTTTATCTTAGTTTATTGATTTTAGGGGGAGTAAATCCAAAATCTGAAAATCCAAAAACATCGAAAAATTTCAAAAACACAAAAACAATAGAAAAACAAAAATGAGTTTCCTGGCGAGCAAAAGAGAAAATGATAGTACATCAGTGGTCTATCCAAACCACTTTAAACCTTAAATGAAAAACGATAAGCAGCTCTATATAAGATTTATCGGTAGGCTCACAATCATTTTAAAGTGTGCAGGGTGATATAAACTTAAATCGACTGAAGACCAGGTGGGAACCATTCATTGGCATATGGTCTTAGTACCGAAATTTCGTTTGATAGATTGCCGAGGTTCTGAGATATTCGGTCTTTATGCTGCTTATCATCTGGGTATCATAGTTGTATCTTATACCGAAAAATAACGGGGACGCAAGTCTAGATCTTCCATGATACTATACATACGTGTACATATTGCATACGACCTCAATAAGTGATAAACAATCACATGTCCATATCAAAATAAGTGATAATATATCACATTTATCCGGGAGTCAAGTTCGTCTCTCTGCTGTACGGAAGTACTGACCTGTTCACGGACTTGCTCCTGTGCCCTCATGCATATGAAAATCAAGTTCCTCATCAATAAGTGATTCTATCACATAGGGCTTGTTTTCAAATCAAAATAAGTGAGAATCTCACATCATATACGGTCAAACAGATGATAATCGGTATACTCACCGGTAAGATGAACTCTCGTGCATACCTTGATACGGGAATGTGTCGTGATGTGGATGAACACCGGTCGGTAAGTATAAATCATACCTTAACGTATCCCTTCGCCATGATTACATCTGATAAGTTGAGCTTAAGTGGACAACAATACCGATAATTGTTATAGGATGCTTATCTTAATGTTAACTAATTGAACAACAAGAGCGTTTTGGCATGACCGTACACTGATATGATTCTCTTACCCTCGAAACTCGCAAAAAGAATGTCTGTATATATTTATTTACTGCTTTCAGTCTTTACATTTAAAAAAAATTAAAAATACCAAAAAGATTTTAGGTGTGTTTTAATATAAATTTTATAAAAGCTAAAAAGATTTTCTTTCTATTTTATTTTCGATCGTACGATGTTGGATCTCGAGTCTTCGTTACCTGAAACCTGACTGAAAACCGAATTGACAAAATCTTCATAAACGGTCGAAATTTGCAAGTTTTGAAAGTTAGAAACTAAGACTGACAAATTTATTAAACTTTCAAACTGTCGGACGGTGTTTGATTGAAACATGGTCATACGTGTGTCATTTGTTTATGCTAACTATATTCCAAGCAGTTGTTCTCATTACGCGTTTAGATTTCTTGCATGTGCAGATTCTAAAAGCAAGGAGAACATAGTCGACGACAAGCTTCAGAATGAAGACACGACGTGAAGGCACTCAAATGATGAAGATGATCGAGTTGCCGCTGACCATCATCAACACCACAAGGATCTCAAGCATTAATGATCAAGTCTTTTGCGAGCATAACTCAAGGGGGAGCTTATGTTAAGGGGGAGTTTGTCAACACACTTCCTACATGATACGGGTAGTTTGTTGATACACTTTCTGCTTTCAAGACGTGAAGACTTTGAAGATCCTCCGACATTGATGACTTGAAAGGACGTCAGAGACTTGAAGACACGAAGATCGAGACAAAGCTACAGCCAAGGGGGAGTTTGTTGGTGCACTTGTGTCTGTACTTTGTCTGTATATAAAACGATGTCCTTTGTTAGTCCTGTAAGTTTGACCAAGTCAACCATCCTCCTGGTTTGACTTGGACAAACAGTTGGTACATGATTGTCATATGTCTGTGTCGAAGGATGAGTCATCGAAGGATAGTTTAGATCCTTCGATGAGCTCGAAAGATAAACCTTCGATGGATGTTGATGGACCTCGATAGATCATCCTTCGAGATATATGTAGATCCTTCGACAGGTTTCAGATCGATAGATGATCCTTCGATCAATCTATCTAATCCTTCGACCAGACAAGCTGTGATGAGTATATATACTCATGTAATGTGTTCACTTCAGACGGACACCAGGAGAGACACTTCACAGAGAACACACACACACTTAGAGAGTTTGCAAAACAGATTTGTAGACATTGAGCTTGTAACCGAACCTTTCATACGTATTAATACAAGTGGTGTTAATCGGTGAATATTGTGTGTCTTGTGTTTGTGCTTGTTTCATCTCGGTTTGCACTCTAGCTTGGATTCCGCACTTGCTAGTGTGTTTAACATAACAAGGTTAAGGTTTGACCTCATCCTCCGAGGGACCTACACTAACTCTATTTAAAGCCTTTGTAAGTCGATCTGGAATTTACGCAAGATTAATCTAAATCCATAATCTTTTATGAGGATGTCAGTCCGTTGCAACTCCCTACTAGTGTTCTATTCTATGCAAGTGTTGACATATTTTGACGCCGATCAATATAAGGGGTGGTGTGGAGGTTGTTACTCATTTGAGATCTATATAGATTTTGATGTAATTGTCTTTTGAGAGTTGATGAAAATACTTTATAATGGACTTTTAGCTAAAGTCATCTAATTTTTAGAGAAAGAGTTAACGGCCATTTTTATCTCTGTCTTTTGTTCACTTTTATCATTTCAGACCAGTTTTTAAAAATACACCAGTTTCCTCCTTGGTATACTGAAAATGTGTCACTTCAGTGCAAAAATTAAAACTCAGTTAAGTCAGATAAGTTAAATGAAAATTCATATATCTTTTATTTTCACTTTATTTTATGAATTGACAATAATACCCTTTATTTAACCTGTCTGACTTAACTGAGTTTAAATTTTTTAACTGAGTGACACATTTCCAATATGTCAAGGAGGAAACTGGTGTATTTTTAAAAATTGACCTGAAATGAAAAAAGTTAACAAACCACTGGAATGAAAATGGTAGCTAACTCTTTTAGAAAAAACAATAAAAAATACTATAACTGGCCTAATCCCAAAGAAAAATCTCATGGGCCGTCCACGAGAACTTTAAAAAAAATTTAGGCTTTGGGCGAAAAAAAAAAAATTAGGCCCAAAAATTGTGGTTAAGGGGAAATGATTTAAAAAATAAAATCTTGGTGGTGGAGCCAAGAGTTGAACGTAAGACATTTTCTTTTTCCTAAGATGGCTTTTCCACTCTACCACCAACACTTTTTTACATAATAAATGGATATATTAATATCAAATATACAATTTAGTATATATATATATATATATATATATAAAAGCTTATAAAAACCTTTCGGGCCCTTTAAAAATTTAGGACTCGAGCAACGGCACGGGTTGGCCGGCCCAAGAGCCCGGCCCTGCAACATATAGACATACTTGTAGTCACACAGAAACTTGATTTTTCAATACATAAAATACCAATATAAGAACTACATGAACATCAAACAACCCTTGTTGTACATGAAATTAGGTTTTTAAACCCCCCAAAAAAATCCGAATTTTGTGCTCTATTATGCACTCGGAACATTGTGGCAACCCATGTTCAAACTTGGACTTACTTTGCCAGCAAACGGTACATACTTCCACACATAAACACGCTAGTTATAATCAAACAAACCTTGAAACTGCAATATGAGAAAGTAATCACCCAGAAAACACAATAAACACGCTAGTTATAATCAACTCGGAAAGACCTAAACAACCATAACTGGATATCGATGGTTGTTTAGCTAAGTTACTACATATCTCTAACTTCAAACATGTTGCGGTTCTTGACGACTATGTCAAACATATGCATAGGTTTGAGTTTGTTGAAGTCTTTAGGTAGAGAAATGAGATGCACTGTCGATCTTTTGTGAAATTGCAACAAATCAGGGTCATCGTAGTACCTTTCCCATCCGAATGATGACAGCATTCTTCCCAGCACATCGTATGAAGTCACCACTTCGTTCGTTGGTACATGAACCAGGACCTTACGTCGGCCCGCACCCTGAAAGGAATCACTTCCAGGACTATCCACTAGTCGTACCACACCGTTCTGCTTGAACACCCAAACACCAGACATATCTTTAGTTCTTGACTAGCTATATAGGGTTTTTTAGTTGTGGTTTTAGTTCTTGACTAGCTAGCTATTTAGGGTTTTTTAGTTGTGGTTTTGATGAACAGGAATATGAATGTCTGGAGTCCGGAGTGGAGGTTTATATAGGGTTTTTTGCCACTTGGGTTGGAGAATATATGCATATACATATATCACTTTCTTTATATGATACATAAAAGCGTGCTTTGTGGCCCATTAACTGGTAAGAGTTAATTTTTTGTGTGTTTAGGGCATCACTAGCCCACGTGTGAATATGTGGGGGAGGGCAAACTTTGGATTTAGGAGAATCCAAAATCATTTTCCATGTCATTATAAATCCCCACAAACATAGAGGGAATCTTAAGCTTCGGTTGGTCGAGTCGTTCTGGAACAACATTAATTGGAAACAACTGTATGGATCGGCTTCCTGTGTGTGACCAGATGTTGATTGATATTACAGGTCTGGCTCTATTTTAGTTGTATTGTTATTAACTTGTTTTGATATGCAAAGTGTACCTTGTGTATATAATAAGACTTACTTAACAATCAAAGTACGTGGTTTTTTCACTGAATCAAACATCCTATGAATATGTTGGTTGTGGGGTTTTAGATCATATCATAAGTAAATCATAAACGACAATCGAAACTACAACTTATAATCGAAACTACAACTTATGGTTTGTGGAGAATCACTTCTGAATATAACTAAAAAGAAGCAACATATAGTATTCCTTATCAACACTGCACTGGTGTTGATAAGCCGGTTGAATTTTCTTACTTTTCAAGTAATTAAAGAATTCGTGTTCAGATCCTATCCTATCCTAACATGACTATTTTGTAATCTGTTATACTAGAAAATACGTTTACAACTAATTAAATGGGGTACCCGTGACAGATAACAACCAAACATACTCCAAGATTTATGTTCATACAACAAATATATTGAAGTTCTAATTCTTTAATATACCTTTAATAGTCTTATTTGATAAAAATTAAACTTATTATTATTATTATTATTATTATTATTATTATTATTATTATTATTATTATTATTATTATTACTACTACTACTACTACTATTACTATTACTATTATTACTATTACTATTAATATTATTATGGGCTGCTAAATTGGTCAATTACAAAGCCGGATGTTTATGTTTGTTGTTGATGCATTTTGTGTCTGTAGCTAGTAATTGGTTATACCATATGTCTTTTGGTCGTTATGTAGACGTTTAAGTATGTAAATGTTTGACTTTTGTGTAAGTTGACCAAAGTCAAACAACATTGTCTTGTCGTTTGAGTTGGATATGATATGTCACTAACCAAACAAAAACGGATGTTGTTTATCCAAAGATGTTGTCTTTTGGAATGAGTTGTTGTTTGAAAGGAATCCAAAAGGGGAAAATTACCAAAATGTCACTTGACCAACTCAACTTACCAAAATGTCACCCTTCTGCGTCCATGGGCGGACTCATCCGATATGGGAAGCGTCCGTCTGTAAAGTTGAAGAGTCCATGAATGAGGGGGTTCCATGTGTCCAACAAAGGTGATGAGTCGACGGCGGACTCTTCCGAAAAGTCCACCGATTCTTCCGAAGATGAGTCGACGGCGGACTCTTTCGAAGAGTCCACCGACTCTTCATTTTCTGACCACAACGTTTTCTCAGACGAGTCATCTTCTCCGGCGCCAATGTGAACTACATATATTGATCATTTTAGTCACCATTTATTTACCTGTTTTATATATTATGTTATTCTTGTTTTAGAGTAACAATGTGACAACCACAGACAGGAAATTTTAAATATCTCCAGGATGTGACACTGATTCAATCAAAGGGCGGATTTATATAACAAATGTGATTGAAAAATCATACACACAAACGTGATTGAAAATTCATACACGGCCCTCGAAGAAGGTACAACTTCATCACAACAGGAGGGACAGCTTCATCACACAAATATGATTGAAAATTCATACACGGCCCTCGAAGAAGGTACAGCTTCATCACAACAGGAGGGACAGCTTCATCCCACACAGAGCTTTCTGTGGTGCTTTCTGTGAGAAGATGACTCGTCTGGTAAATAAATGGAGACTAAAATGATCAAAATAAATGTAGTTCACATCGGTGCCAGAGAAGATGACTCGTCTGAGAAGACGTTGTGGTCAGAAATGAAGAATCGGTGGACTCTTCGGAAGAGTCGGTGGACGCTTTGGAAGAGTCGGTGGACTCTTAGGAGGAGTCCGCCGTCGACTCGTCACCTTTGTTGGACACTTGTAACCTCCTCATTCATGGACTCTTCAACTTTATAGACGGACACTTCCCATATCGGACGAGTCCGCCCATGGACGCAGAAATGTGACATTTTGGTAAGTTGAGTTGGTCAAGTGACATTTTGGAAATTCCCCATCCAAAAAACATGTGATGTCGTTTAGAATATCCAAACAACATGTGATGTTGTTTGGTTATCTGAACCATGACACTTGGCAGCTGGGTTTTGATTATAAATACCCAACATGCCTTTTGGAATATAGAGCTGAAAAGAGAGAGAGAGAGAGAGAGAGAGAGAGAGAGAGAGAGAGAGAGAGAGAGAGAGAGAGTGTGTGTGTGTGTGTGTGTACTGGAGAGCTTTTCTTTGTATATCTTGTACCGATGTTGGTGCATATTCGGTGACAACAGCTTAATAGTTTGATTATTTAGTCTTTGGATATTTTGTAATGGGCTTAGCTTATTGGTTAGTGAGTTTATTATTGTAATGGGCTTGGAAAATGGCCTAGTCCATGTAGGAAGCCTAGTTCACAAACATGTGGTATATAAACATGTTTTTGTGATTAGGGTTTTAGTGGTTAGAGAGTTTTAGAGAGAGAAAACATAGAGAGAGAGAGAAAAACGTTTTTTGTGTGAGGCAATATCACAGAGATAGGCTGTGAGGTTGTGAAGGTCTTGAATTGATTGTAAACTGCAAGTTGGATAATCAATAGAAGACCCGTTTGATTGGAATTTCTATTTTCTACTCGTTTCTGTGCAAATCTGATCTAGAGGATTCCGCACTCTAGATTAGATATACAATTCTGTGAAGATCCATACACATCAAAGGGACCTACAATTGGTATCAGAGCATTAGGCTCTTGAAGAGGCTTGGTTCAGAATTGGCTGCAGAAACTTGAAGAAATTTTCGAAAAATTTAAAATCTGAAAACTAGGGTTTTGAAAAATTTCGAAATTTTTGAGTTTTGTTCTTGGGATTTTTGAAATTTTGGGTATTTTGATCTTATTGCGTATTTAATTTTGCTGTTTTTAGTGTTTTAGTTGCAGGAAAGTTGAAGATTTTGAAGAAAAACTTGAAGATTTGAAGAAAAACTTGAAGATTTGAAGATTTGTTCTTCGTGTTCTTCGTGTTCTTCATTGTGTTCTTCATAAATTTTGAAAATTTTTGCTGATTTTGGTGTTTTGATTTTGCAGGAAACTGTTAAAAGAATCTGGAAAATCTTCAGAAATTTCAAACATATTGAGTTTCCAAAATTTTCTAGCAAATTTAACAATTTCGCAGCAAATTTAACATCTACACTGACAAACTGGTGAAATTAAGTCCTAGCAACTCGGTGACCGGTGAAATTAAATCCTAGCAACTCGGTGACCGGCGAAATTAAAATCCAAAGGCGACTTTGGTGACCGTTTTAATTGTCCTCAGCGACATTATTACGGTGATCGGCGAAGTTACTAGACGTCGTGCTAGCGAAATTATTTACTAGCGAATTTGATCTACTAGCATAATTACCCAGCGAATTTAATTGATCAGAGGAATTACCCAGCGAATTTAAGTCAGCATAATTACCCAGCGAATTGATCAGAGGAATTACCCAGGAATTGTTCCAGCGAATTTAAAAAGTCAGCATAATTATATCTACTCTACCAGCAAATTTATAATTTCTCTATCAGCATATTTAACTTGGCTTGCCAGCATAATTAGCGTAACCCGGCGAAATTAACTTGGTTTGCCAGCAAAATTAGCTAGAGGAATTAAAAGGTGGAGTAAAAAAAAAAACAGTTTTCGAGACGATTCGTTGGATTCGTTTTTTTCCGAATTGGGTTTTCGACATTATATATCATTGGATTCGTTTTTTCGAGACGATTCTAAGGGTATAATTTGGTAAAAACAGTTTTCGGAAAAATTTTGTAGGGTTTTATCAGTACGGTTACGGTAAAACTTGTTTTAAGATGGTTAAAATGGATAAGGTCAGTGAGACTGTTATGAATTGGCCAAAGCTGAGAAACGTTAAAGAATATGCTGTCTGGAAGGAGGAGTTTGAATCGGTTGTGAAGAGTGAAGATACCAGAATGTGGTATTGTATGATTGATGGATATGTTGCTCCTACACGTCGTGTCGAAGGAAGGGTTATAGTGATGTCTTATGACAAGATGGATGAATCTGAGAGGCAGGTGGTTGATGCTGAGAAGAAAGTTTTAGGTGCAATTAAAATGTCCTTACCTGATGCCATCAAGCATACCTTTACGAAGTACACTAATTCAAAGGATATGTGGGATGCATTAGAAAAGCGATATCAGGGAAATGCAGATGTTGTGGTAGAAGAGAAGAAGAAAGCTGTTGAGAAGAAGGCTGCAGAAGTTTCAAAGGGCTTGAATGGTGTGAATGAACTTACAACAAAGGTGAAGGTAACATCAGAACCTGTAAGTCATACATGTCATAATTGCACTGAACTACAGGGTCAAGTTAACAGACTATCGGAGCAAAACAAAATTCTGTTAGCTGAATTGGAAAAACAAAAAGAGTCAAATGTTCTTTTGATTAAAAGAGAGTCAAATTGCTTAAATGAACTCAAATCAAATGAACAAGAAATCAGCAGTTTAACAAGCAAAGTCAATGAACTGTTACAGATCATTGATTTGGCTCGTGAAACTGTGAAAGATAAAACTAATGAATTTTCTGATAAGTGCAGGGAATTGGCCGTTGCACAAGACCAAATTGTTGAACTTAAAGGAAAGTTAGACAAATTTGGAAATTCTTCATTAGTTAGGACTCAAATTCAAAAAGGGTTGAAAAAGAGTAATGATAAAAAGGGTTTGGGGTTTAGTAAAGCCTCATCTTCTAAAGATCATGATTACTCGTTTTTACCTGATGAAAATGAGCTAATTGATTTTGTGCCTACTACACCAGCTGTAGTGGATCCGATAGCTGTGGACTTGCCAAGTAGTCCAGAAACTCTGAAAGAATTTGTTGAGTCTGACAGTAAACCTCATAAATCGGATGAGGATACTGAAAAGGAAAAGAAGAAAACATTTAAAAAGAGATTTAAGAAAAAGAGAAATTACAAGACAAAATCTTGTTTTAGATGTCACAACAAAGGGCACGTGGCGAGTTGTTGTCCTGTGAAGAAAAATAAAGAAAAAGTTGATGAGGTTAAGGATGGGAATAGGGTTGGTTTAAATAATAATGTGCAACCACATTGTCAACGTAATCAACCAAGGTTTCAATCTATAACTTCAACACCAAGACGATTTGATAGACCAAGAAACAATTTTTCACATTTTAGTCATTTCAATGGTAAATCAAATCGGTTTCAAAATCAAAATAGAAATTTTGGATATCAAAATCGATACCAGAGTTTTGGTAATCGAAATTTTCAAAGAAGAAACGAACATAGGGGTTTCAGTAACTCAAATGTTCAACATAATCCAAAATATTTTCAAAATTCACGGTTTGATAATGGGAGAAGAAGGTATAAAGATAATAATTTTCAGAGGTCAGAAAATCCGAGATTTTATTGGAACTCTCGTGATAAAAGACCTAGTGAAAATTATAAATCTTGTTCAACAACGAGCACAACATCCAAGACACCAGTTAGGTGTGATGGATATTGGTTAGAAGCATCTTATACTGATTTACATGGTCGACCCAAAACCGGTCAGGTTTGGGTTGTTAAATCTAACTAAGTTGTTGAGAATGTGCAGGATGACCAAGAAGGACTGTTGATGTGTTCAACAGTGGTTGTTCCTGTAAAGTGTCTGAGGTGAATAGTAGGTTAACATGGGTAACGAACTATTTACTTCAGTGATGGTTATGATTTTTCTAAACTTCAAAAGTGAAAAACTTATTGTCAGATTGAAGTGAGAGTCTGCTTGTGTTTTTAAATTTGTGTTTTTTAAAACTTGCTCCATAAAAACAAAAATTTAGGGGGAGAAATTTCCCTAAGCCAAAGAGAGTTTAGTTAGTGCGTGAGTTTAGGGGGAGTAAGTTATAATTTAAAAATCAAAAACACAAAAAAAATTGAAAAATCAAAAACATAAAAAAAATAGAAAATCAAAAATGAGATTTCACTGTGTGAAAAAGAAGAAATGATAGTACATCAGCAAGTTAGACTGTCACACTGAAACTGAATCATAAATTGCTTAAGTGTGATAGCAGCTTCATCATATGATGTACCAGTAGGCAAAAGCATGAAATAATCAACTTACCAATGTGATATAAACTTAAATGAACTGAATATGAGTGGGGAACACATCAGTGGTGTATGGTTTAATGACCTTAATTCTTGCATTGATAGATTGCCAAAATCTGAAGTTTTGGGTCTTTATGCTGTTGTTTTATCTAGGGATATCTTGGCTGTCTGTCTGTTAGAACTAAAACTTGTACATGACCCCAGGAAAGATAGTCACTTGGAATTAGCTCATTTCTATTTGAATGTCTGTATATTTTCCGATACACACAATTTTGATCTGATTCTGAAATATTCTCTTAAAAAAGTCGTGTACCTCCTCTGCTGCATCCAGATATATGCTGACCTGGAGGTGCTAGGTAACGACGGCTTCTGCTGCATCCAGATATATGCTGACCTAGCTGTACGTTGTCGCGCTATAGATCTATTACACCCGAAAGAGGCCCTCAAGTGCCCAAAAGAAACCCAAGAAACCTATATCAAACTGAGAAAATCTCATTTGATCTGTATATTATACCATCTCTACTAAAGATCTATTCTGTTCTCTTCTCAACCTATTCCCAGTTACGATTTCAGAAATCTGGATTGGACTTGTGAAATATGTGGTAGGGAAGATACTTGCATGATAGAGTGTGCTGTTTATATTTCCAGGATTTGATTTGTATTTATTTGGGTGTTCATAGTTAAGCAATCAAAACATGATAAAACAGTTTATATGCAGACCTAGACACAGTCAGGATATCTTAAAGTATGACATCAGTATACTCACCTACTACGATGAATCTTTGTGCATACATTGATCGTGGGGGTATATCCTGAAGTGGGACACGCTCGTATTTCAGAAAATAAAATTAGCTTAACGTATCATATGGTAATGGTACTTGAAATGTTCATGCATTTTGTTTAAGAGGACAAACATACTGGTAATCGTCTTGAACTGCTTTTCACGAAAAATTAAATAAAGAATTATCTAATAGTGTGAAACAGTTTGATTGTGCTGATATGATCTTCTTACCAGTGATTCTCACAAAAATAGAGTGTTTATTGCTTTTGTATTTACTTGCTTTTGTAAATAGTTTACTGCTTTCTTAAAATATCAAAAATACCAAAAATATTTTTTTTTAAAAAGACTTCCATTTTGAATTGACAGGTAGTTGTTTTTGCAAACTAAGATAAAATATTGGTTTATCTTTAAATGTGAAAAAGACTAATGGTTTTTCGAGATACTAGCTTGTGTTTCTAAATAGATTGATGCAGTTATCAAAATGAAGTGCAGAATACAAGTAAAGTGCAGATTGTGAGTGAAGTGAAGAACGTGTGAAGATGCATGGTAGGATCCTTCTACTACATTGCAGAAAGAGAAAGAGATATGGAAGAGTTGGAGCTTACTCGCTTAACCAAGGATTGCTAGCTAACTGATCTACAACGAATGAAAGTTTTGGAGATTGGAAGCATCAGCTAAGGGGGAGTCTGTTGATGTCAGAAGCTGTGTAGCTGACGCTATCCAAAGACCAAAAGAAAACAAGATGTTTGAAGACAAAGTTACACTATGAAGCTATTGTCAAGGGGGAGTCTGTTGGTGCATATTCGGTGACAACAACTTAATAGTTTGATTATTTAGTCTTTGGATATTTTGTAATGGGCTTAGCTTATTGGTTAGTGAGTTTATTATTGTAATGGGCTTGGAAAATGGCCTAGTCCATGTAGGAAGCCCAGTTCACAAACATGTGGTATATAAACATGTTTTTGTGATTAGGGTTTTAGTGGTTAGAGAGTTTTAGAGAGAGAAAACATAGAGAGAGAGAGAAAAACGTTTTTTGTGTGAGGCAATATCACAGAGATAGGCTGTGAGGTTGTGAAGGTCTTGAATTGATTGTAAACTGCAAGTTGGATAATCAATAGAAGACCCGTTTGATTGGAATTTCTATTTTCTACTCGTTTCTGTGCAAATCTGATCTAGAGGATTCCGCACTCTAGATTAGATATACAATTCTGTGAAGATCCATACACATCAAAGGGACCTACAACCGAAACTCTGTTTAAATCAATATACGAAATGTTATTGATGATATCTTTGTTTTATTAATTATTGTATCGCTTGGTTTGTGGTTTAACTTGGATTTCGCACTTGTTGCACCATTAAGAACAAGAAATCTTCATTGTTCAAGGTCGAAATCTGGACCTACAAGTGGTATCAGAGCATTAGGCTTGATATCTTGTTAAAAATCATGCATTTTGAGAGAATTTTTAGTGTTTATTAGACTTTTCTTTCACAAAAAAAAAAAAAACCCTTAAAAACTTGTTTTAGACTAAAAAATGGATTAAATGACCTTAAAATGATGTTATTTGTTGATGAAAATGATTGAATACTTGTTAAAACTTGTGGAGACAATAAAAAACATGGCTTTTGTTGAGTTTTGAGCATGTAAACCATTCCACGATTGTTTCCGGTGATCAAGTACGCCTGAAAAGTAAAAGTTCGCTTGTTCGTTCTGGAAGGCTATTGGTGCATTTGCATGTTTAAAATCCTGAAAAAGTTGTCCTTTTTATCTCCTTATCGGGTTCAAACGACACCTCATGCCAGATCAACGTCAGTATTTTTTAAACAAAATGACATCTGCTTATCGTTTCTAGACACTTCATCAAACAATATCGTTTAATCAACAAGCGAAATGACATACCTCCTTATTGTTTGACTATTTACCTTGTTGTTTGACCAGAAAGGGTGTTGTTTGACTTAGCATGGGGTCTTTTGAAAGTTAACTAACTTTTAGGCTTATTTAAAATTCCTGATAAAAGGGGGATAAATCCGTGGGATTGGGTAAAGAACGTAAACCAAAATAACCCTTCAGAATAAACCAATTCCTCTACATAGGCTCAATCTCTTTTTAATTCACAATCTACAAATAATCCTCCACCACAAAATAACCCTGCCACATCATGTGTTAAATCTTTTATTCCTTCATAGTCCACAAATAACCCTCCACCAACACCACCACCACCATAAATCAACTATTGGGTTCAACCTCCTATCGGATGTAATCGGACTGTACAGTTAGGAAATGATGGTCAAACAGGAGCGTTTTATGCCGAGATTATCAAGAATGTTAGTGATGGTGAATATTCTAGAAATGAAGATAGTTCTGAATACAGTGGCAGTTTAGATGAAGAGGGTTCAAGTTCGAGTGAAGATGGATCTGGAAGATTGTCACGGGAGGTTATTGATGTAAAAGCATTTGATTCGTCTGATGAATTCTCCAATTTTTTTCTCTGTCCGATCAGGTAAGTGCCGATAAACCCAATCCTCTTAAGTGTAATAAATGCTTAGAGTTTGAAGGTAAAATGGAACACATGAAGTGTCACAATAAAAGTTTGATTGGTGATCTTGCCAAGTGCACAGAGAACATGGCATTGAAGAAAATTAAAAAAGAGTTAAAAAAACAATTGAAACATTAAGAAAAGACTTTTCTAAACTTAAGAAAATTGTTTTGAACAAGAAAATTGGTATTAATAGTTACATTAATATCAATAAACAAACAAAGAAATAGTTATCCCTTGCATGATGTGAGTATGAGACCATCAAACAGAAGTTAGACAGTTATTCCAACTCGAGATATGTATTGGATCATATCATTGATACACAGAAAAAGAAAGGAGATGTTAAGTGTATCAGTTATCAAGCTTGTTCTCCACCGATGAGACACAACTACACCAAGTTGCTCAATGACGAGGAAATGCCATACTTTGAACCTATAGTTCCTTTAGATCCTGTTGGGTTTGAAGTTGCACTAGGTTTCAAAAAGTGTGAATCCTCGAGTCAAACTCAATTGGTCGAGGTCAAGGAGTCAACATCCATGAAAAATTAGGATTCTCCCATTGTTGAGGATGATGCTGATAGTACAGGTGATGAATTAGATGACGATAAACCCAAGTAGTCAAACAATGTGACCAAAAGGGGAAACATACTTCTTGAGAATCACATTCTTTGTAATCCATCAGTGGAACCTTCGGAAATTGCTTTGGTCAAATTCGTTGAAGTGCCTGTTGAAAAGTCTGAAAGCGTGAATTTGCTTTTCACGTTGACTGGTTCTGATAAAATCTTTTCAAACAATGACTTTCCAATTCGAAATGTCAATCAATCTTTGATTGATAAAGTTTTTCAAGATTCGACTAGTAAATTTTTTAGAATGTCGAGCCCAACAGGTTTAGTAACACAGTATGCTCCTATCCCAACAGCCGAAGATCGAAAGCAATTTAGAAATTAAAAGTTTCCAATTCAACAATAGGAAAATCATGTTAATCAAGGAAAGAAGCACGAAAAGAAGGCTCAAAACCAAGAGGTTTAAAATCAAAGAGCTCAGAACAAGAAAAAGGTTCAAAATGTGAACTTCCTGAAATCTCGAGGTACAAATAAAATTGAATCTTTTAAAAGAAATCAAATTTGGATTTTGTTAAACAAATTAAGATTTTACAAAGAAACAATGAAAACAATTACACACAACACACAAATTTTAATGTATTTTTAGGATTATCATACGCTCGGTACTCCAACTTCCATGTCGATGTTGATAATAAAATATATTATATTATATTTTTCGCGTTATTATACGCTCGCTTCACCGACTTCGACATCAATATAATAATTATACTATACTTTCTTTAATGTTAGCCGAGTGCGAGTATCTTGTTGGACAATCAGTGATTTCTTATTTGATTTGGTTGGGTCAAAACTGTGACATCTGGCAATTATTTGTATTCGTAACCCGACCCATTTCCATATCCGATTTCTAAATTCTAATCATATCAATATTCTATTTCTTATTTAAAATATGTAATGATGGGATAACTTTTTCTTTAGTTATATAAAAAAGTATCTATACTTAAAATAAGTGTATAAATGTATAGTTGTTTCTGTAATATATATATATATATATATATATATATATATATATATATATATATATATATATATATATATATATATATATGTATATATATATGTATGTATATATATATGTATATATATTAAGACATCATTGTTTCGCATATTCGTCTTTCAGGGCTTGAATCTCTATGTATCTATGGTTATCATTATTGTTATGTTTGTGTTGCTTATGATATATGTGTTTAATTCTTGTTATATTGAAGGATATACTTTCACATTTGATTATACATGTTAACAAATAGTACAAAAATGTCTTTAATTAAAAACTAATTCTATTAACCAACAACTTTGTCGACCCAATACTCTTTTACGCGTGATATAGGTATACAACTGTGAGCCGAACTCGAGACGAAGACACTTAGGGCTTGCCTTAGTAATTAAATTGGATTTTGTTATGTTTCAAGATTTTTGGATTATTATATGGATTCTATATTTATGTGTGAAAAGATGTAATATGATGCTTTAAATATCATAACTTTATAATAGTTGTTATAAGCTTTGGGCAATCAATCATGCCTCGTACCATTCCGTCGCGGGTCGTGGTATGACAAAAACCACTTTTATCTTTGAAATCAAGCTTTTTTTTCTGAACATGGGGGGCGACTCTTATTGTTGCCACACAATATTGAGCTCTTCGACCACATCGACCTCATCATCGATCAGTTTACATGGTAGTAAGTTAAGCTCATGCCAGAATACATCTACACTTTTGAGTTGTATTTTACGCTCTACACAATTAGATCAATACAGTGTGTAAGCTACTAAAATCGTTCTAAATTACAAAAGGTTTGTAGGTTTAAGATTTTTTTACCTGTACGTTTGTACTTTTGCAACCTACAAGCACACGGCAACTCACAATGCAACACCTCTAGCTTCCTCAATAGCTCTCCTTCCAGCAACTTAAGTGCTTTATGGGAAACCTTTCCATGTAGGTTGTCAAACAGTGGTAGTATATGGTGGTTCATCATTTTTCTGATGCTTTCTTGAAACTTTTTTTTGTTTCTCTGAACTGTGTTGCAACTATATACATCCCACTATTCGTTCCAACGAACTCCTATCTCAAACGTATCTCTTCAAATTAGCGTGCTGGCTGTCAACTCTATTAGTGGTGCGCTGACCAAAGTTGCGACTCGTATTAGTCCACGCAAAAACGAACATTTCTTTATAGTCTTTGAGCAACTTATCGTACAAATATTTAAAGACCCATGCAAAAGTAAAATAATAAATTAAATGTAAATGTGTGTAAATATAATGGAATCTGTGAATCATTTGTTGAAGACACACTTACTTAAAGGTTTGTAAGCGACAAGTCTGTTATACATCTTGCATAAGTTGTAATCGTATATGGATTCTTAAGGAGACTCGCACAATGTCCGCCAGTACGATAGAAATTTCTCCCGATCTTTGTTATTGAAGGCTTTCTTGCAATGTTTAGAAATATTCTGTTGTATGTAAAACCAACATAGCTACCTAGAAGCGTTCGGGAATACTTTAGCACATGCGTTCATTAGGGCTAGCTCTCTATCCGTAGTAACGTGGCTCCATACATTCAATCAACATTGACTTGATCCTTTCAAGCACCCATACGAAGTTATCACTACGTACTTTGCAAATAACGGCATGCACGATACAAAAAGACTTGCTGGTCGACGTCAAACCCACAAGCTGGACAAATGGAATGTTGTAGATGTTTGTTTTGTATATCGCGTCGATCAACATCACGTGCCGGAATACACGCCACATTGTACTCGATTGGGGATCAACAAAGAAAAGCTCTGTTACGACATCTGTTATGGGTTCTTGCCGGGTCTCATAAATGAAGTTGTTTTCATACAGCATGGTTTCTAGTGTCTGCATGGGAGTCTTTTCGTCCATTTTTGATGCCCTAATATTCTGAACTACATTTTGCACGTAACTTGGAGGTTGTCGGGGTACTGTTTTCTTATGGTTTGAAAAATGTTACGTGGCCCCATATTTTGAGCTGTCAGCTGCTCTCGACCAGCTTGTATTCGTATCCAGTAAATCTTCGCACTAACACATGGCCCAACAGATTCTGCGTAGGTTCGTGGTTATGTTAAGGTTTTCTACTACTAACTCTCAGGTGTCATGTGTCATGGCCCACACCGCAAGTAGTGAAAACGGGCAACCAATTTTTTTTGCTGGTAAAATGTGCTCACCACCACGATCGCACACAAGCGATACCATCCCTGTACTACCACCAATATTCATGGTTCACAATAACGTAACCATTCTCGTTTGTCATTTCTTATACCCATTTCTTTAGTTCAATTAGAAACATGAAATGCTAAAAAACAAATACGTTTAATTTACATTGAATATTTATTAGTCTTTGTTAATTATTTTTTATTGTATATACTAATTTAAATACATAACATTTAAGTAAATTAATGTGATACCTACTTAGTTTGAAACGGATTGTCCGGGTTAGTGGGTTGATAATCATCATACGGTGGTGTGTTCGGAGGCTCACTATCGTATCCTCCGTCGTATGCGAATTACTCGGGTTAGGAGGTTGCTCACCATAATACAGTGGTGTGAATGGAGGCTCACCATCATATCCTCTGTATCCATCCAAATTGTCTTGTTGCACGTACGAAGATTCACATCTGTATCCGTAATCCGGATACCCTTGTTGTGCCAGTTAATATGGTTCATCAATAGGGGCATGCTCAACACCGTATCCTATGTATCCATCCGAATTAAGTTGTTGCACGTATGTCACACCCCTAATTTCTACGTATCACCGGTGGGCCCGGTGGGGAGTATCGTGACGTAGTTGATATCATCATAGTCAAACAACACAAATTTAAAATGCACATCGGAAGCAAAAAGATAGATTTATTCCAACCAAAAAAATATTGTAATATTAAGTATCACAACAGTTGAAATAGATCCACAAGCGGATCAAAAGAAAAAGGAAACTTGTTCAACAAATTTATTTGCATCCAAGCTTGCGAGACTCTAAGTGATGCTAATGAGAGGCCAGCCTATTACGCGTAGTACCTGCACTTAATCTTTTGGGAAAAATACGTCAGTTTACACTGGTAAATAAAATTTAACTGACTCATTTTGAAAAGGTTTAAAATTGATTTAAATGCACATGGCATAAAAAGATTTTTATAACTTGGGATAATTATTTGAATATAAACTTGTAAAAGATTTACATGTTTCTTATGCGTCCAGTAGCCCGGGTTTACACCGGGTTAAAGATCAATAGACACACCACATGATATAATCCCACAGCGGTTTAACCCAAACCGGCGGTTATACCTTAATATTTATGCACAACGGGTGTACGCCTACACCCGTGTGCATAGGTCGTGGCCATTTCGTAAAATGATGCCAAGGATATCCGGGACATGGTCATTAACCCCCCAAAGGCATTAAGCAAACAAAACAATTTTAACGGGTCATTTCAATGATTTAACCTACATTTGATTAAAGATTCAGTGCCCGACCAAGCGGTATTTTATATACCGTACCCAAGCCCATATAGGGAAAATAAGTTAAAAGTATTTACCTGAGCAAGTATAGTCACAATAAGCAAGTGCAAATATCTTTTACTGGATCTCTTATTCTGGAACGAAGGTTTATAATAACCTATTAGAATCCGAACGGGTCTTTAATTTAGCCTAAGCTTAGACCGGTTAGTTTTAAAAAGAATACGGTTTAAACGCATGATTAAGCGAAGACCATTTTAGAATGTGGTTTTGACCCGACAAGCTTGCATGCTTGTTTAATATGGGTAACTTAAACACATTCTGGATTTTGAGACAAAAATGATATGGTTTGACCCGTTTCGGCTAATATATGTAACCTAGTTACATAAGCCGATCCGAACGCGGAAAGTGCGTAACGAGTGACCATATGAATAATATGCAAGTTCCCTGAGTTAATATGCACTAAATATGTTGTGACATCAATAAGATATCTCCTATTATGCCCAAAATGATTTTAAACAGAAACTATGCCTCATAAGGGCATTTTGGTCATTTTAAAGGGTATAAAAGAGTTTAATTTGAAATCTGAGTTACAGGTCTGATTTATTTAGTAAATATACTTAATTTAATAAGTTATAACAGTAGGGTATCATATATATGTGAAATTTATTAATTATAATCATTTTATGCACCGAAGGGGCATTTTGTTAATTTCACATAAGCCTAAAAGGTTAAAACTGGAATTCTGAGTTTAAAGCCTTTGTTTACTGTTATAATATAAAAATTTACTGAATAAATCAGTAGGTATCAAACCTTATACATATAAACTAGTTTTGATACATACTATGTCGTAAAAATGCTTAAAAGGCGATTTGGAGCCATTTCCGGGTTTTGTATAAAAAGCTGATATTTTTAATATTCCAGAAGGCTCAAAATACTTTATTTAACATAACAAATCAGTAGAAAAAGGTTTGAGGTCAAAAGGATTTATAAAACTCGTTTTATAGCCCAAAAGGGCAAAACCGGCAATAACCGAAATAAGCTTAAAAACTCTAAGTTATGCTCAGCCTAAAAATAAATAAAAATCTCCAAAAATCCCAAAATATTATTTTATATCAGTAGGTAAAAATTTTGATATTATAATTTGGGTTTAGATAGGCTATATGCTAATTACGCCAATTAATTACTAAGAATGCTTCTAATTACGCTAATGAGCATAACTCTAAATCTAGACCTCAAACTGATGTAAAATTTTAAGTACAAGTTTATAAATCAGTAACTAAGGTGTCTACTCTTTTACATTTTCAAAATTCACATTTTAAGGTGAAGAGGGCATAATAGTCAACATTTAAGCGACTAACGGAAACATGCATATGAATTAGATGTCTAATGAACCAAGTTGTATAATCACAGAGGGTTATACTAACATGTAATTAGGTCCAAAAGAAGCTCTAAGGCAATCCTAAACTTGGCTTAAACGGGTCAGAACTGAAAGTCAAAGCATAAGTCAAACTATGCGACTTTCGGTTCCAAACCGAGCCTAAACTGAGAATTGTCGAGTTGAACATGTTTAGACATGTTCTTACATTAATTACCAAGTTATATTAATGATAAAATAGGTTGTATGGATCCTACATTGCTAATTATGTTTTAATTTGAAATAAAGCTTTCTGTTGACTTTTTGTAATTAGCTTTGGCCCGACAATTGACATAGTTAGAGTGGGAATCTGAGAATACCCTTTTAAGGGTTTATTACCCACATAATTACCTACTTATAGGTATTTTTGATTCGAGATTTGACTGAATAGTTATAGCTTAATCTCGAAGTCAAACCTTAATTACGACGGTTTGACTTTTAGCTAATTAACTAAGCTAAACTGAATTATGAAGGATTAAGGACACTTACAAGAGTCCTAAGTATGATTAGGGACCTAAGAGAAGCTTGTTGAAGTCCAGAGATGCTCCAGGGAAGTCTTGAAATAAGTTGTAAATGAGCAAGGGAAAATGTTACCACTTCTTCTCCTTATATAGTGAACTAAGAAGCACAAGATCAAGCCAAGTAACTCTACAAATGTTGTGAGATGATCCCAGGTGCCCCTATGATGCTATATACCACCTATCAAGCCCCTGATTTCGAAAACCACACTAATAAAGGCGGTGGAACTGGCTGAACAGGCAGCTGTCCAAAACCTGCTGCCAGCGACAGGCTTACGGACCGTAAGCCAAATCCCTTGCGGTCCGTATCCATCTCTTACGGACCGTAAGCTTAGGTGGTTGCGGTCCGTAACCGACCCTGGTCTGATGCGCCCATATATGCCTCTTGCGGACCGTATGCTTAACCGGTTGCGGTCCGTAACCGATCCTTACGGACCGTAAGCTTTAAGCCTTACGGTCCGTAACCGATGACCAGAATCCAAACTTTTGCAAACTTTCAAGTTTTGACCATGCAACTTTGTAAACTCCGAATCTCATGCAATCCTTTTCAGTTGAGGGTCCCGTTTGCTCAGCCTTTGCATGCTTTGCATGCACTTACACCACTTTGGCTCCTTGTGCAAGGTTTTTGAAGTGTCGGAACATCAAGACTTCACCTTTGGATTCTTATGGAGGTTGGTCATGACTTATCAAACTAAATTCAACTCTCAGGATTTTGTAGTATCATTTTTAAAGAACCCAATTTCCATATAAGAATGGAATTTATTTATTTAGGAAAAACCGGCTAAATATATATTTGATGTTTATCATAATGATTTAAGGATTTTGGGATTTATAATTTGGGTCGCTCAGAGGTATTTTAATAACATGTCGCCCTTTTAAATCCTACCATACATCTTTTATTTGGTCCGGGTTCCTGACACGTTTGTCTTACATGATACGTGTCTTTATTTTATTGGGTATGATTTTACGAGGTGTTACATCCTCACCCCCTTAAAAGAAATCTCGACCTCGAGATTTACTGAAACAATTGAGGGTATTTTTCTTTCATTGTGGACTCTAACTCCCACGTATATTCGGGACCTCTACGGGCATCCCATTTGACTTTTACAATAGGTAAATGCTTCCTCCGAAGCTTCTTAACCTGTAGATCCTCAATCGACAAAGGTTTTTCCACAAATTTCAAGCTCTCATCTATGTGCACATCCGTGTGTGGTATGACTAGCGATTCATCAGCTAGACATTTCTTCAGATTGCAGACGTGGAACACATTGTGAATACTACTGAGCTCTTCAGGTAAGTTTAACTTATAAGCCACTGTTCCTACACATTCGATAATCTCAAATGGTCCTATATATCTCGGGCTTAACTTACCTTTCTTACCAAATCGCATCACCCCTTTCCAGGGTGATACCTTGTTATGGGTCATTTTCTGAGTATACATATCCTGACTAATATCCCGCTTTTAATTGTTTATTTGTGACCAGGATACTGGACGGGGATATTGCTAACATCCTGGGCGATATCCTAAGGTTGAGTGAATTAAACACGTGCAGGTTAATGGCTGTAAGTTACTAACGGTCATCGGGACTTCTTCTCCTCAAGACTCGGGCGTATTTGTTATAAGGGAGCCGTTGAACCCGAAAGACTTGGTCCTCAACGTTCGAGTGGGAATATTCGCTGGATCCCGGAAGTTTAGGATAGTTTGTTACATTATCTTTACTATAAATAGATGGGGGCGGATCAGTTTAAGGCACGCAATTTTTACACTTACACTCTCGAAAACTTTTACTCTCTAGCTCACTGCAAACACCACACTCAAACACTTGTATTCAAATTACATTGTAACACTTAGTCGATCCGCACCACATCCTGCACTGTATCCTGAAGTTTGAAGCAATAAGAAGAACAAGGCAGCGGCGATTGTCAGCTCCCGAGGTTTTATGCCGGAGATCTAGATTGATCAAGGGCTTTCCTCGTACATCACGTGTCACCCCTTTACGTTTTGCTCATTGTTTGATCGTAAATACAGCTCAATATCCTGAGCCGTATTCTGAATACTGTTTTTCTAAACAACTTAACCAACATATTTTCAACACATTTTTTAGCACACTACCTCACTTAACTAATTTGATCACTTAATTGCTTCGGTGATTTTTGACCAAAACAATTTGGCGCCCACCGAGGGGCAAGTGGTGCTCTCTTTACTAAAAAAAGTTTTTGTGAAATCGCTAATCAGTCTTCTGTTTTCAAAATTTTTTGCCACATTGTTTACAATGGCCTCAAGATCAAACATGAGCTCCTCCACTGTGTCTGCTACGACCTCTGCTACTACTGGTTCGGTGCTTCCACCACCTCCTCCAAGGATGCCGTTTTCTTCACAATCTCAAGATGTTATCCCTACTCGGAGTATCTAGTGATCTGCTCCCGTTTTAGCCTCTAACGATGAAATTTTGTCTTTATTTGGAAGTGTGCAGGAACAAATGAGACAGCAACAGGAAACTAATCAAATGCTGTTAAGGGAAATACAACTCTTAAAAGCTAGCTCGAGTAGACCCGCTGAAGAAACTGTCACTCCTATACAGCCCAGGGCTTTGAATTTCAGTTCCGCAGTTTACACTGAGGATAATAGGGGGAATATTGTGCCCAGCCTTCCTCAGAATCATACTCCTGAAATACCCTCCTCGGTCAGGATGTCAGCCATGAGGAGCTCAGGATATGGGCAGAACCCTCAGACTGGTAACGTGTCTAATAATAATAATACTCTTGCCACTAACAGTGTTGGATCTTTGCAGAATACAGCTGTGACATCAGCATTATCTAGGGAGCTTTAGAAGCTAAAGGATATGATATCCAGTGTACCTGGGGTGGTTCAGCCAATTCCTGAAGTATCCCAGGATAGCCACAGGATATCTCGGTTTGTGCATCCTATTTGTGATGCTGAAATCCCAAAAAGATTCCAAACTCCTAACATGAAGCTGTATGATGGGACTAGGGATCCTGAAGAGCATATTGCCCAGTATAGGGAAAGAATGGAGATTAACCCTATCCCTCCGGAGCTCAAGGAAGCATGCTTATGCAAGGGATTTGGTTCTACTTTGACAGGATCAGCCTTAAAATGGCTGTTAAACGTTCCTCCTCACTCAATTACTTCGTTTGCTCATTTGGTTAATTTATTTAACAGTCAGTTTTCTTGTAGTCGGAGTTTTGAGAAACTAACCAGTGATCTTTACAGGATAACTCAAGGGCCTCAGGAATCCTTGAGGGATTATGTGAACAAATTCAGTCGAGAATCCTTGGATATCCCACATCTTGATGTTGCAACAGCTGTGCAAGCTTTTAAGATGTGGTTACAAAAGGATTCTCAGTTTTATCAGGATCTTGTAATGAATCCCTGCAGGAATCTCGACGAAGCTCGTAACAGGGCTTTGAGATATATCCATTTGGAAGATGACAAGAAAATGCAAGAGAGCATGAATTCTACCTCAACCTACGAATCAACCAACAGGAAATCAGAATCCTCATATAAGCCATATCGCTCTAAGCCATATGGCAGAAATGATAGCAAGAGAGTGAATGCTGTTGAAGACGAGGATCCTAAAGAATATCCTGAATTATCTGAATATTGTTTTTCTGTTAATATACCTGAACTAATGTATGCTATGCAGGGTTTGGGGGATAAAGCCAGGTGGCCTCGGAAGAATCAACAAAAAGCTGATTGGAAGGATAAATCCAAATGGTGTGCCTTCCATGAGGATTTTGGACATGTTACTGAGGATTGCATTGCCCTGAGGAAAGAAATAAGCTACCTACTAAGCAAAGGATATCTGAAGGACTTGCTGGGAAGAAAGAAAAATAAAGGGCAGGATCCCGAGAAGGATCCTGAGCGAGCAGCATCACCCCCAGCAGATGCCAAGATAATTAACTTTATTTCAGGAGGATCCGACATTTGTGGGACTTCGTATTCAGCGGCTAAGAGACATGCAAAGGGAGCTAAGAGTGAGAGGGGAGACAAACCAGTCAGGATGACTACCCTCACAACTGATAAAGTGATCACTTTCGATAGTGATGACAGGGATACTGTTCAGGATCCTCACCATGATGCTTTGGTAAAAACATTATATGTGGCTAACCATTTTGTACGCAGGATACTGGTAGACAACGGTAGTTCTGTCAATATAATTCAGCTGGAAACATTGAAGAGGATGAATGTATCTCCGATGGACATTACTTCGAAGTCCACTGTGCTCGTTGGTTTCAGTGGAGAAGCTAGGAATACCGTAGGGGAGATAAAGCTGCCAGTATATGTTGAAGGGGTCAACTCCATACAACGCTTCTGCGTGATGGACTCCGTACTGGGTATCTCCTTGAATGGTAAGTGGCTCACCAGACGGAGTCTTGATCACCACTTGTTTCTTGTTGCATACAATCTGGGCTTGGTTATGCGATAACCAATCCATGCCTATCACTATATCGAAACCGGCTAGCTTAAACGGAAGTAAGGACAAAGGAAAAGAGTGGTTCCTAATGGATATAAAACATCCATCTAAAACGGTCGAATCGGTTTCTATGGTTCCATCAGCTAATTCCACTTCATACTTCACACTTAAGGCTTTAACATGCAATTTTAATAATTCACAAAACTTATTATCTACGAATGACTTATCAACTCCTGAATCAAAAAGTACTCTTGCGTAGACATCATTAATTAGGAAGGTACCTGTTATCACATTGTCGTCCTGAACAGCTTCCTTCGCATCCATGCGGAAGACCCTTGCATTGGTCTTCTTTCCTTCTTCAGCTTTCTTCGCAGCCTTTGGGCAATTTGTCTTGATATGCCCTTTTTCATTGCAACTGTAGCAATTTGCATCCTTCAGTTTCTTGCACTCTAGGGTCTTATGCTCAGAAGATTTGCAAATCCCACATGGCCTCGGCTGAGACTGGGATTTTGAGTCGTATCTGCACTTCTCAAAGTGGTGTTTATTGCAGACCTTACACTTGGGCTTATCTCCAGACTGATGCCCATCCTTCCTAGATTCAGACCCCTTATTGTGGTCATTGTTTCCCCTGTGCTTCTTGCCTGAGCGTCATGAGTTGTCATCATCACGCTTTCTTTTCTCTGCATCCGTGTTCCTCAGCGATCTCTGCCAGACCGCGTCCAATGTGAGGGACAGGGATATATCAGCTACAGACCTGAATGTAGTTGGCCGAGAGGCCTTCACACTTGCCTTTATCTCTGGGGCTACTACATCTTTTTTGGGGTGTATAGCTCCAATGAATCGAGCTATTCTTTTGGCTTCCGGAGTCACGAGATAAGGAACCAACCTTCACATAGTATTAAAGCTTGTGAGGTAGGCTTGACAATCCAGGTTTTTCATCACCAATGACAGAAAATCAGACTCAATCTTTTCAACCTCATGCTGTGGGCAGTAGTTCTCCTTGATTAGTGCCACAAACTATTCCCAAGACATATTGTACAATGGGATTTTCCCTGTAGCTTGGATCAGGGACCTCCACCAAGCTAATACCTCACCTTTAAAAGACTGAGATACAAACTTCACAATGTCCCTTTCAGCACATCCACTTATATCTACCACAGTGTCCATCTCATCCAACCAGGTCATGCATTCCACAGCCCTTTTCTCCCCAGTAAAATCCTGGGGCTTGCAAGAAACAAAGTACTTGTAGGTGCAACCTTTAGCACGAGGCTTGTCATCAAATACAATTTTTTGGATAGAATACTATTTTGGTTTGAGGAATGTCGATCATCATCTTTCTTTGATTCCTCTTTCTTAGGTTTAGGTTGGATAGAGGGTGGCTTGCTGTGTGCTTCAGAATGGGTCTTGGGCTTGGAATGCGGTGTAGATAGAGTCCTACTTTGAGTCCCATTAGACTCACTATTCTGCCGATCCAAAGCCCTTGTAACAGCATTATCAACTAGTGCTTGCAGTTCTGCACCAGTCAGCTGTATCCTAGCATTCCCGTGGTTAACCACCGGATGACTATTCACTTCATTCGACCCAGCCATGTAGCTTCAATTGCTACATATAGAAAATAATGGGCAAGGTTTTATTTAGAAGCTTTTACAGTGTTTTATGATTTATTAACCATGGTTTTAATAGCCATTTTAGGTTAATTAATTATTTATGTTCAAGACCTTTATTATAATCCTATATTTTAATTTAATAATAGCATAAAAGGGCATAGTCATAGAGACAAATTTTATATATAAACCAAGACTTCTACGGAGTCAAGGTATTAAGGCTTTAATCAAAGTTTATTGCCTTATTCTAGACAGGGAGTTATAAGCTACTACTGCCTTTAGTCCACAAGGACATTAGTTATAGCACGTAGGCACTTCATCCTTAAGGGATGGTTATATAATTAAAGGAACTTAAATAACCCAATTAAAAGATGACATATGTGATTTTATCGCATCACAGTTTATCATGAATGTTAACATGCTTTCAGATGTTAACAAGAATTGGAATCTTTTGTGTAGGTTCTACCATCTTGGCCATGTCTGCAACGACACATAAGCTAGGTTTTACCTTTAAGATTCTTTTAATAATTAACGCAGAATAGTCCTAAATTGAGATGTTAATATGGATCTGAATCTAATTATGGAACTACCATCTTGGCCCTGTCTTAAAATGACATATGGCTAGGTATTGTCCCTTTTTTTATTTTGCCATTTTAATATAATGGTAGATCTTTTAATAAGAAAATTTTATTTTCATTTATTCTATGTCTCATTCACATAATAAATAACAATAAAATGAAAACATAAATTAAACATCTCATTAATAATTTAAACAAGTACATTTTTGCCCTAAACGGGACTTCTACAAAATAATATGCCCACGCAGGGGCGAAACAAACAACAAACCCACGCAGGGGTTAACAAAAGACATGCCCACGCAGGGGCAGAGTACAAAAAGACAAGCCCACGCAGGGGCTAAGTACTGGAATAAGAAGTCCACGCAGGGACTTGATTACAACTAAATAAATTAAATAAACAAAGGTCTTCAATGACCCCTTCTTTTGGACTTCCCCTTGAGTAGGTCTGACAGACCCTTGAAGAAGCCTTGACGTTCCCTGCGGTCTTCTCGAACTTCTTGCTCAACTTGGTTCAACCTATCGAGAACCTCTTATTGGCGTTCTGGCGAGATCAGTTGCGGCTGCGGCGACTGATACAGAGGTTGAGGAGGTGGCTGTGACAACTCGAGTTTCCGAGATTCCATTTTCACATTTATTGCACGTTCACTGTTTGTTTAGTTGCTTACTTACACAATATGTTTGCTTTGTAACTGTATACGTTGTGATTTGATATAGTGTATTGTGATTGTTGCATGGTTATGTGTCATTTTACGAATGATTTGACAAATACATGAACTTGGTGATGAAACTGTAAATTATATGTGATGTGTGTGTTTTGTGTAAAGGAGGATACTTAGGGGTGTTTAGTGGTAATAATGAAAATAAAACAAAACCCCTTAACCCTAATCATTCTCACCAATTTCAATCATACAGCACTTCAAATCATTCTCTCTACAATCATTTCTCTCATCATTCTTGGCTACACAAGTTCTCTTGCATCAATCTTGATCTTCCAATCCATCTAGAATCAATCTAAGGTAAACGTTTAATGATTGTTTGTTGTTAATCATTGATTATTTGATTCATGCAAAACCCTAGTTCTCCAAATAATGGTTCTGTGTTTATTGATCATCCTGATTATTGTGAAATGGTTTGTGAATAGTTGCTTAATCAAATGCTTGTCAATGAGATGCATGATATGTTAGAATTGTTTGATTATTGATTAGATTACAACACTGGCAATGTCTGGGATTAGGGTTTTGGATCGTAAATGTAACTGTTCCATTGAAAACTGTAAAATGGTTTTGGAATTCACGCATGTTGATAACTCTGAGCTAAGTGTCAGGGTTTTGTGAAGTCACAAAGTCCGAGTTTTGATTGAATGCTAGATCTGAGTTTTTGTAAATGATAAATGATCCGAATTTTTGTAAAGGAAACTCATAGTCTGAACTTTGTAAAGAAAACATGGTCCGACTCTTGTAAACAATGTTGGTCCGAATTTTTGTTAAGTTTGCAAGGTCCGAATTTTATTAAGTATGCATATGGTCCGAGTTTATGCTTAATCTATGGTCCGAATTTCTGGGTTGTTTGTCTAGTCCGAATTTTGTGAAGAGTAAACATAGTCCGAATGTTATAAAAGCTCCTTGGGTCCGACTTTTGTGATGTTGTTTGGTCCGACTTTTAGGATACTAGTATGGTCTGACTTTTGTGATCCTAGTATGGTCCGACTTTTAGTGATGATTGTATGGTCCGAATTCTTGTAATGCTTGAATGATCCGAGTTTCTGTTAATGCTTGGAAGGTCCGAGTTTACTCGTAAACACCAGTATTAGACTTAATGTTAACACCAGGGATCTGAGTTTACTTATAATGCTTAGTTCAAAACCCTGTGTGAAGAACACCTGTATGCCATTGTATGCCACTGCATGCCACTGTAAATTACTGTATGTTACAGTATGTTACTGTATGTATGTGCAATCTATGTCATGTCAATCTGTAAACAATTATCACATGGAACACAATTGTTTGGACACCAAGGAATTGTAAACCTTATTCGAACGTAAACGCTTACATTGAGTTTATGTGCAATGTACCTTAGGTCGTGTGTAACGGGCCTAACCATTAATTAACACTAGAAGCAATAACAAACCGAGCAAACCAAGGTGAGTTCACACTCTTACCAAGGCATGGGATTCCCAGGGTTGGGAATGGGATTGAAGGAATGGGATTGTACTTACACTGTTACTAGACTATTTACCATCGTCCTCAGATTTGAAGGATACATACGTAAAACCTACGTATACTTGTACTCATCACTGTCCTTAGGTTGCGAAGGACACTTACGTAAAACCTACGTAAACTTATATTCACTACTGCCTCGGGTTGTGACAGGCACTTACGTAAAACCTACGTAAACCCCCGCATACCACTGTCCTCGGGTTGAGAAGGGCACTTACATAAAACCTACGTAAACCTTGTACGTACTACTGTTCTCGGGTTAAGAAGAACACTTATGGTTACCTCTAGTCTAGTACATGCACACATGGGAAGCCCCCACTATACGAACATACAACTGACTTAATTACCATCGCATGGTGATGCAACGGACTTACTATTACGAACTTACTTACTGTGAACTCGCTCAACTAGTTGTTGACTCTCTGTTACATGCCTTGCAGGTCGTTAGGTATACATGGAGCTTGCACTGGGAGGCGCGGTCGTTGTGGACAAGGATTGTGAATGCTTTGATTAAACATTTGACATTTCATACTTTACTTATGTTGGGCTTTTACTCATATGCTTCCGCTGAACTTTGAATTTATACTTATGTTTTGAACACCTTTCATAGGGATTGGTTTGGTTAAATTTACATTTACTTTTACTATTTACATTGTTCTATATGATTGGTGGCTTGATCCTGGTCAGTCACGCTCCCAAGCGGTGATACTCCGCAGGTGGATTTTGGGGGTGTGACAGTGGCGGACGCTGGTACCCATAAGTTGGGTAACCAGTGGTCCAAAGACCACCATAGGATCCCTCTGGGTGACGAGCATTGTAGTCCCACGCCTCCTGGTACGGGTCCACATTGGCATAGTTGAAGCTGTTGTGGCCCGGTAGCTCGAACGGGTTATATGCCACAGAACCGGCATATGCAGGGATTGGGTAATCAAAACCTAATGGTGGCACCGCAGGTGCAGAGTTTGCCTCCGTGACGGGGTTTGACGGTCCCCCATCTGCGGGTCTTCTTCTTCTTGGAGTGGCGGATAATGGCTGCCACTCGAGGGCTGGGGAGTGCTGATGCGGACTCCTCCTCGCACGGACATCCGTGCGTTTGACCTTCTCCGCCTCGGTGGTTCCGGAAGCGGCTGCTCCACTGGTGGAGGTGGTGGCGGAGTGACTGCCACAAATCGGGAATCCTTGGAAGGATCCTGCTGCTGTTGCTTCTGCTGCTGCTGGTATGGAGACGAGTGCTCAAAGGGAGTAAAATACCAGTCCCACTGGTTAAACCTCGCCTGGTAGCTATCCGGACCGCGGTAAGGCGATCCATGAAACGAGGACCCATCCGAGATCTCGATGGGATGGTTTGGGGGCCCGGTTGCAGGCTCCACGGGATCCGCATCTTCATCCATGTCGTTATCACCCGAAAAATGATCTTCGGGTCCTAGTGGGTTAAAACCCACGGGTTCTTGAATGTAATTAGCCGGGTTGAACCGGCTTTGAAAAGCAGGGGTAGGGTCACCAAAAGAATGGTGCGAGTTTGACCGCTGCAAAGGTATGAAGGAAGGCGGAGGGTTGTTGGGCTCGTTTTTTGGATTGCGGCCCAAAAGAATGTAGGTAAGATGGGGAGGAACTCAGGGAGACTGATCGCCTCCCAGGTTCAACGTAAACCCTCCAAGGCTCTTGAGGGCTAGTGCTCATTGTGATCGAGGGTGTACGCCGGTGAGAAGGCCCGGCTTCATGGTCATGGCTAGTAAATGGAGCCTTACCTCGTCCTCGTCTCATCCTGGGCGGCATTCTTAAACCTACAATCATAATTAAAAATAACAACAAGAATATATAAAATGAAAAGACAAATAAAATAAAACAAAAACAGAATTTGTCCTATGTTCTTTGTCTAGACTCGGAACTCGAGGAATGAGCAATTTGTGCACTGAGATTAAACACAAAAGGCTAGTGTTTAATTCACTCAGTGTTGGCTCTGATACCAACCTGTCACACCCCTAATTTCTACGTGTTATGGGCAAAATTCTGAGCTGCTCATATCCTGGGAAATATCTTGAGTTATATCTTGATTGAACGATATCTGCTTATATCCGGGATGCTCATTCAGGATATCTATAATATCCTGAATGGTATCCCCAGGATTACTAACGGGTTGTGTGCTGGAGTACGCGTGCAGGTGCCCAACGTTCACAAAGACCCTTTCTCCAGGAGACTCAGTCCAAGTCGTTCAAGTGAAGACGTTGAAGCCGCATTACTCGGTCTACAACGTTAACAATGGAATATTCGGAAGCATCCCATATTTGTAGGAATTTCAGTTTGTATTTGGTTACTATAAATAGGTGGGTATACCGGATCGAATAGGACATCACAGCTACACTCACTACACTTACACACTTGTTCTCTCGCAACTTGCACTCTCACACAAATCATTGTAACACTTAGCGATCTGGTCAATATCCTGCACTGTATCCTGAAGTTTGAAGTAATAAGAAGAACTAGGCAGCTGCGATTGTCAGCTCCCGAGGTTTTATGCCGGCGATCTAGATTGATCAAGGGCTTTCCTCGTACATCTCGTGTCAACCCCTTTACTTTTTGCTCATTGTTTGATCATAGATACAGCTCAATATCCTGAGCCGTATCCTGAACACTGTTTTTCCAAACAACATAATCAGCATATTTTCAGCACACTACCTCACTTAACTAATTTGATCACTTAATTGCTTCGGTAATTTTTGACCAAAACAATTTGGCGCCCACCGTGGGGCAAGTGGTGCTATCTTTACTAAAATTCTTTGTGAAATCATTAATCGGTTTTCTGTTTTCAAAACTTTTTGACACATTATCTGCAATGGCCTCAAAATCAAGCATGAGCTCTTCTACTATGTCTGCTATGACTTCTGCTACTACTGGTCCGGTGCTTCCACCACCTCCTCCAAGGATGCAATCTTCTTCACAACCTCAGGATATTATCCCTACCCGGAATATTCAGGGATCTGCTCTGATTTTAGCTTCAAATGATGAAATTCTAACCTTGTTTGGAAGTGTGCAGGAACAAATGAGGCAACAACAGGAAACAAACCAAATGCTGTTAAGAGAGATACAACTCTTAAAAGCTGGTTCAAGCAGATCCACCGAAGATATCGTCACTCCTCTACAACCCGGAGCTTTGAACTTTAGTTAAGCTGTGTATACTGAGGATAATAGGGGGAATATTGTGCCCAGCCTTCCTCATAATCATACTCCTGAAATACCCTCCTCGGTTAGGATGTCAACCGTGAGGAGCTCAGGATATGCTTCAGGATATGGGCAAAATCCTCTGACTGGTAACGTACCTAATAATAATAATACTTTTGCCACTAACAGTGTTGGATCTTTGCAGGATACAGCTATAACATCAGCACTATCCAGGGAGCTTCAGAAGCTAAAGGATATGATATCCAGTGTACCTGGGGTGGTTCAGCCAATTCCTGAAGTATCCCAGGATAGCCACAGGATATCTCGGTTCGTACATCCCATTTGTGATGCTGAAATCCCAAAAAGATTCCAGACTCCAAACATGAAGCTTTATGATGGAACCACGGATCCTGAAGAGCATATTGCCCAGTATAGGGAGAGGATGGAGATCAACCCTATCCCTCCGGGGCTTAAGGAAGCTTGCTTGTGCAAGGGTTTCGGTTCTACTCTGATAGGATCAGCCTTAAAATGGCTGTTGAATGTTCCTCCACATTCGATTACATCATTTGCTCACCTAGTCAATTTATTTAATAGTCAGTTTTCTTGTAGTAGAAGCTTTGAAAAACTAACAAGTGACCTTTACAGGATAACACAGGGGCCCAAGAGTCCCTAAGGGATTATGTGAACAAGTTCAGTAGGGAATCTTTAGACATCCCGCATCTTGATGTTGCAACAGATGTGCAAGCCTTCAAGATGGGGTTGCAAAAAGATTCTCAATTTTACCAAGACCTTGTAATGAACCCATGCAGGAACTTGGACGAAGCTCAAAACAGGGCTCTAAGATATATTCGATTGGAGGATGACAAAAAGATGCAAGAGAGGATGAATGCATCCTCAACATACGAATCGACTAACAGGAAGTCAGAATCCTCGTACAAACCATACCGCTCTAAGCCATATGGTAGAAATGATAACAAGAGAGTGAATGTTGTTGAAGACGAGGATCCTGAAGAATATCCTGAATTATCTGAATATTGCTTTTCTGTTAACATTCCTGAACTAATGTATGCCATGCAGGGTTTAGGAGACAAGGCAAGGTGGCCTCGAAAGAATCAACAAAAAGCTGATTGGAAAGATAAGTCAAAATGGTGTGCCTTCCACGAAGATTTCGGACATGTGACTGAGGATTGCATTGCCCTGAGGAAGGAAATAAGCTATCTTCTGAGCAAGGGATATCTAAAAGATCTCTTAGGAAGAAAGAAGAATAAAGGTCAAGATACTGAGAAGGATCCTGAACGAGCAGCCTCACCTCCCGCGGATGCCAAGATAATCAACTTCATTTCGGGAGGATCCGACATTTGTGGGACTTCGTATTCGGCGGCGAAAAGACATGCAAAAGAAGCTAAGGCTGAGAGGGGAGACAAACATGTTAGGATGACTACCCTCACAACTGACAAAATGATCACATTTGATGCTGATGACAGGGATACTGTCCAGGATCCTCATCATGATGCTCTGGTAATAACGTTATATGTGGCTAACCATTTTGTACGCAGGATACTGGATGATAATGGCAGCTCCGTCAATATAATCCAACTAGAGACTCTAAAGAGAATGAATGTGTCTCCGATGGATATCACTTCGAAGTCCACCGTGCTCGTTGGGTTTAGTGGAGAGGCTAGGAACACAGTGGGAGAGATAAAGTTACCAGTATATGTTGAAGGAGTCAACTCGATACAACGTTTCTGTGTGATGGATTCTCTATCCTGCTATAACATCATACTGGGAAGACCATGGATCCATGATATGAAGGCTGTGCCATAAACATATCATCAATGCATCAAGATCCCTACCCCTTGGGGAGTTGTCAAAGTCGATAGTGATCAGCAGGAGGCAAAAGAATGTTACTCATCCTCAATGAAATCCTCGACCAAACCAACTGCAGCATAGCAATTAAAGATGCGGGCCCAGGATATCGTGGAGAATTCGGAGCAGGATGTGAAGAAAGTTATCCTGGATCAGGATAATCCTGATATCTCGGTGCTCGTAGGAACCAATATCCCTCAGGATATTGAAGATCAATTAACTAACTTTTTGAAATGCAGGATGTCAACATTCGCATGGAAGCATGAGGATATGACAGGTATATCCAAAGACATTATTACTCACAAGCTTGGAATTGACAGGTCATTCAAGCTTATACAACAAAAGAGAAGGAAGTTCGCCCCTGAACGAAATGCAATTATCCAAGAGGAAGTTGAAAGATTATTGAAGTCCAAGATGATCAGAGAAGTCAAATTCCCTAGATGGCTAGCAAACGTGGTAGTGGTTCAAAAGAAGAATGGGAAGTGGAGAGTTTGTGTAGACTACACAGACCTGAACAAAGCTTGTCCAAAAGACCCGTCCCCTCTTCCACATATCGAATCAATGGTGGATGCTACTGCCGGGCATGAAATGTTGACTTTCATGGATGCATCCTCAGGATTTCAGCAGATTCAAATGGAACCTTCTGACCAGGAGGATACTGCCTTCATGACACCAACAGGTATTTATTGTTATACTGCTATGCCTTTTGGTTTAAAAAATGCAGGTGCAACAAACCAGAGATTGGTAAATATGATGTTTAAAGACAAGCTGGGGGACACCATGGAGGTATACATTGATGATATGGTGGTAAAATCAAAGAGAGCCCAGGACCACCTCCAGGATATTAAGGGAGCATTTGATATCTTGGACCAGTATAATATGAAGCTAAATCCTGCTAAGTGCCATTTCGGAGTAGGGGCAGGAAAATTCCTAGGATATATGGTGACCAAAAGAGGAATAGAGGCGAGCCCGGAGCAGATTAAAGCCATCTTGGATATTAAATCACCTTCAAATATGAAAGACGTTCAGCGGTTAACAGGAAGAGTGGCGGCACTAAACCGATTTATTTCAAGATCCTCAGAAAAATGTAAAGAGTTCTATGATATCCTGAAAAAGAATAAGAAATTTGAATGGGGTGAGAAGCATGAAGCAGCCCTTCGGGGTTTGAAGCAGTATCTTTCAACCACGCCTCTATTGATGAAGCCTGAGGATGGTGAACCATTATCCCTATATCTTGCAGTATCAGGGAATGCAGTAAGTGCAGTTCTCGTAAAGGATCACGAAGGTCAGCAGTATCCTATTTATTATGTTAGCAAAAGTTTATTAAATGCTGAAGCTAGATATTCTCACCTAGAAAAGTTAATATTGGCTCTAGTTATAGCATCAACAAAGCTTAGACATTACTTTGAGACACATAGGATTCATGTTAAAACTAATTATCCTGTTAAAAATGTGCTTAGGAAACCAGAGATGTCTGGTAGGATGGCTAAGTGGTCGGTAAAGTTGAGTGCTTATGACTTAGTATATGAACCTAGAAATGCCATAAAGTCCAAGGCCTTAGCTGACTTTGTGGCTGATTTCAGTAGTGATATTCAGGATGAGGTAGACCTAGAAGTCCAGCAGTTAGGAGAATCCTCAGGATCCTGGACATTATATACTGATGGTGCGTCTAATGTAAGAGGAGTAGGTTTGGGTATACTACTAAAATCGCCACAGGGGGACATATTACCCCAGGCTATTAGGTGTGAATTCCCTGCTACCAATAATGAAGCAGAATATGAGGCTTTGATTGCAGGATTAGAATTGGCTAAGAAAATGAGTATTAAGAATTTACAAGTATATGTTGATTCCTTGTTAATTACTAATCATTTTAACGGATCCTATGCAGTCATGGGTGAAAAGTTAATCGAATACCTTGGTATTCTTAAAAAATTAGCAAGATATTTCGATGTTTTTACACTTGAACAGGTACCAAGGGAGGATAATGCTGAGGCAGATGCCTTGGCAAACCTGGGATCATCAATCAGGATACTAGATGGGACCCAAATACCAATATTACATATCTTGTATCCTGCAACGAATCCTCAGGATAAAGAAGTAGCAGGTATTCAGGATCCTGGAGTGGAGTATCCTGAAAAGAATCCTACATCCTGGATGACTCCAATCATGAGATATCTCAAAAAAGGACATATTCCCGAACATGAAAATCCTAAGGCATTTAGGATGAAGGTATCACGATTCACTATTATAAATAATGTTTTGTACAAGAAATCTCTTGCAGGACCGTATTTGACGTGCTTGGAGGATCCTGAAGCCAAAGAAGTACTTCAGGATATACATGAAGGGGATTGTGGTAACCATACTAGGGGCAGGTCATTGTTCTCCAAAGTATTAAGGACAGGATATTATTGGCCAACGATGAGGAAAGATGTTGCAGAATATGCTCGAAGATGTGATACATGTCAAAGGCATAGTAACATACTACATCAACCAGCTGAACCACTATATCCTATAGCATCTCCTTGGCCGTTCATGAAATGGGGGATGGATATAGTAGGAAAGTTACCGAAAGCTCCGGGAGGAAAAGTCTTTATGCTAGCAATGACGGATTATTTCTCTAAGTGGGTTGAAGCTGAAGCATTTGTCCAAGTTAGAGACCAAGAAGTAGTATCCTTCATAAAGAGGAATATCTTGACCAGGTTTGGGGTACCAGCTGAAATCATCTGTGATAATGGGTCCCAGTTTATAAGCAAGAGGACCACTAACTTTTGCAAGAGTTGGGGGATCAAAATGATAACATCTACCCCAGTACATCCTCAAGCGAATGGACAAGCAGAATCCTCAAACAAGATAATCGTCAACAACTTGAAGAAAAGATTAGGGGCCAAGAAAGGAAGATGGGCAGAAGAATTACCCTTTGTTTTGTGGGCTGATAGAACGACGGTAAAGAATGCCACAGGCCAGACCCCATTTTCCTTGGTGTTCAGAGCAGAAGCAATGATTCCAACGGAAATGACGATACCTACTGCAAGATCTATCCTACGGGATCCTGAACGGAATCCTGAGGATTTATGTCAAGATTTGGATACTATAGATGAAAAAAGGGATGCAGCAAGGTTAAGGATGGCAGCATATCAACAAAGAATATCCAGGGCATATAACAAGAGTATAAGGACTAGAAGATTTCGAGTTGGTGATTGGGTGTTAAGAAAGGCTTTTCAGAATACTACTAATCCTGCCGATGGCAAGCTAGCTCCAAAATGGGAAGGACCATACGAGGTTGAATCAGAAGCAGGGAAAGGAGCATATAGACTCAAGGATATGGAAGGGGATATGCTACCAAGATCCTGGAATGCAATACACTTAAAGCTCTATTTCAAGTAAGAGTAGAATTTAATTTCTATCCTAATGGTATGTACTCTATCTCTTTTAAATATATTTATGTATTATCTTGAACCCAATACTGACTTAAGCATCGGAGGGGTGTTAGCCAGGCTAACACCCACCTTAGTTTGTAGTTGTTTTGCAGCATATGCTCCAGGATATAGCTCCAGGATTTGCACTCGGGACGAATCGGAAGACTAGAGGATTGGCCCCCTCTCTCACGTTTAAGGGATCTCGATCCCTTCAAAGGTTTAAAGGTATTCACCTTTCTTTCGAATTGGGTTTAAACACCTCGCCTGGAGCGCAAGTTATCTAGCTATAGTTCAAGGTAGCGGGACCAGTTCATGTAAAAGTGGCTGACAATTTCGTTACTGTTGGCTATATCCTGGATCCTGAAGGTATATGAGGATTGATCACCCTCTCTCACGAAAGGGTATTTTCATACTCTCTAAGGTTTAAAGGTTTTCACCTTTCTAAGACTTGGAGTTTATACACTCTCGCCTGTAGCGCACGAAACTCAGGGCTTATCCCCAGAATATTAAGGGTTTACCCCAATATGTTGAGGATTCATTTCAGGATAACAAGGTTTTTGCCTCGAGGTGTTTGGAATTTATTCAAACCAGACCATGAATACTTTTGCATTTTTGTGTCATACACAGGGGACATTATACTATTCAAAGGTTGGATCCAAGTTTATAAGTGTGAACTGGGGACATTCCTATGGTGAAAAATTGGAATTGATTCTTTGGGAATCTTTGGTATGATCTTTCCTTTTCTCAGAAGATTTGAATTTCCTAAGTTATATTATGATATCCTGACCAGGATATCTCTTAAGATACTTGTCAGGATATTCTTAGATGATGTTCCCATAATGTTTCCAAGAATTCTCAAACAAAACAATTTTCATAAATAAAATTCATGTAATGAAAGGAGTAAAGCCAAAAAAGGGTTATATTATTAACATAGCAAAAGATTATGCTTTTGGCTTCGTCTCAAACCGAGACCCATCCACCAAAAGCATGATTAGTTTTTCAACATATTTACTTAACAAATGAAGGCTTCGTCTTGGAACCCAAGATACTTCCACCTTCACTTGTTAAAAGTATTCAAAATAAACTATACTAACTGATAACCAAGGGCTTCGTCCTGAAACTCAGGATCCCTCCACCTTTGGTCATCATATTGTCTAAGTGCAGGAAAGTAAATTGTTTCAAAGACAAGAAAAGTAAATTGTTCAAGGGACCACAACCATCAAATCTAAAAAAGTGGGCTCCGGCCTAAGCATCAATATCCATCATCGCCCACTCAGATGCCCTCACACAGCGGCATCCTCTCCAACCTTCTCCGGCTTATCAGCACCAGCATCCTGCCCAGCATCCTCACCAGCATCCGCTCCAGCATCCTTCTTGTCTCCAGCCTGATCCACCACCTCTGCTGGCTTGGAGGACTCACCGGCTTCTGCAGGGAGTGGCACAGCTTTTCCTCCAAGCTCCTTCAGTTTGGCCACCCAAGAGTCCACCGGCCAAGCTGGGCACACGAGGCCTGTCTCCTTGGCCTCGTAGGCCATCTTGATGCGAGCTTGTAGCAAGGAGACGATGGCGGAGGCCTTGATCCCTTCCCGGAAAGAAACCATGGCTTGCTCGTGATCCATTTCTGCGGTAGCAGTTTTGAGCTCAGCCTCTTGGGTGACCTTTTTCATCAAGCTCTCGTAATGCCGGGACTTTGCTTCAGCGATGGTACCTTGGTCAGCAACTGTGCTTTCGAGCTGTTTGATCCTGGCTTCGTGGAGTGCAACAGTACCGCAGGCATCGTTGTACAGGTGGAGCAGATGCTGAAGGCCCTGCACATCAAATTCAGGTATGGGTCAGAATATATTAATCAGGATATCCTATCAGGATATATATGCAGGATATGTAGCAGGATATTACCTTGTTGAGGAAGGATGTCATGGGATCTAAGGAGTCGGAAAAGCTGAGTTCATTATAGGAGAACCCCTCGGAGCCTGGGGCACTGATTTCAGAGCCCTTCCTCTTTTTTGCTGTGGAAGCATGGGTCCTTGGGTTAGCCTTGGGGGCCGGCAGTGGCTTGGAGCTGGTAGCAGCAGGTGTCTCTTTCTTGACCATGACAGGAGTAGGATAACTATCAAGCTCGTCAAGGTCAAGGAGGATCGGAACTTTGCTGGAGTCTGCACACAGGGAGTAAAAATTCTTTCCTAAATATTTCAAATAAAAGCATGTATGCAGGATATTGAACAGGATCCTTACCAGACATGTTAACACTGGAAAGAGGGCTTGGAGACGGTGGAGACGGGTTAAAACTTCTTTCAGCTTCAGGAAGGAGTCTGATAGTGTCAATCCTTTTCTGTGAATCTGCAAGAGGAGGTGCTAGCTTCCTAAAATCAGCTGCATACAAAACAGTAAAAAGAAAATTGATCAGTTCAGGATATGGAACAAGATACAAAACAGGATCATCCTAAAGCCCTAAATCCTACCCTTTCTCAACCACTGCACTGGATATTCCGTTCCACCAGGGATTGAGTCTCTTTTTACAAAGAAGAACTTGGACTTCCATTCATCCTCATTCCTAGTGGCACGAAGTACCAGTGGGTCGCCGGAGGTAGAATAGAGCAAAAAACGGCAAGAACCATGGCATCTAAGCCGATATGCTAAGGGGAGGTCATGAATGGAAAGGTCAGGAATATGGTTGTTCTTGATTTGATCAAGAACAAGCAGGACTCGCCATAGCATTGGCATTGTTTGACTGAAACAGATTTTTGTGGTATCGAAGAACTCGGTGATAAAGTCGGGAAACGGAAACTGTAACCCTAAGGTGAAAGGAAAAGCATTGAAGCATATCCACTCGTCGGAGACAATATCTGATCGGATTTCCCGATCAAATGGCCGGAACACCGTCCCTTTCGGGAAGATGCCGGAGGTTTTAAGGGCTGACAGATGTGCGATGTCGAAGGTGCATATTTCCTTCTCTGGATCTTGGAGAATATTTTGGTGAATGAACGAAGGAGCGGAGTCACCGGAGCTTGATCTTGTCTGTCTCGCCATATCTTCGCCGGAATAGTGTAGAGGAAAGAAATAAGGAGAGAGAGAAGAGTTTTACCTTTTTTCTTCTTGATAAAGATTAAATGGGGTAAACATGAGAAGATATAGGGGAGTAATGAGTAGAAATAGGTTGCACGGTTACAAGCGGTCATGTCAGGTCCTATCTCTTAATTACCTCGGTTATCGTGAAAAATGTAACCGTTAGGACTCAGGATCCTTAACGGCAACATTTTTGGGGACAATTGTTATGGGCAAAATTCTGAGCTCCTCATATCCTGGGAAATATCTTGAGTTATATCTTAATTGAACGATATCTGCTTATATCCGGGATGCTCATTCAGGATATCTATAATATCCTGAATGGTATCCTCAGGATTACTAACGGGTTGTGTGCAGGAGTACGCGTGCAGGTGCCCAACGTTCACAAAGACCCTTTCTCTAGGAGACTCGGTCCAAGTCGTTCAAGTGAAGATGTTGAAGCCGCATTACTTGGTCTACAACGTTAACAATGGAATATTCCGAAGCATCCCATATTTGTAGGAATTTCAGTTTGTATTTGGTTACTATAAATAGGTGGGTATACCGGATCGAATAGGACATCACAGCTACACTCACTACACTTACACACTTGTTCTCTCGCAACTTGCACTCTCACACAAATCATTGTAACACTTAGCGATTTGGTCAATATCCTGCACTGTATCCTGAAGTTTGAAGTAATAAGAAGAACTAGGCAGCTGCGATTATCAGCTCCCGAGGTTTTATGCCGGCGATCTAGATTGATCAAGGGCTTTCCTCGTACATCTCGTGTCAACCCCTTTATTTTTTGCTCATTGTTTGATCATAGATACAGCTCAATATCCTGAGCCGTATCCTGAACACTGTTTTTCCAAACAACATAATCAGCATATTTTCAGCACACTACCTCACTTAACTAATTTGATCACTTAATTGCTTTGGTAATTTTTGACCAAAACACTACGTATCACCGGTGGACCCGGTGGGGAGTATCGTGACGTAGTTGATATCATCATAGTCAAACAACACAAATTTAAAATGCACAGCAGAAGCAAAAAGATAGATTTATTCCAATCGAAAAAATATTGTAATATTAAGTATCACAACAGTTGAAATAGATCCACAGGCGGATCAAAAGAAAAAGGAAACTTGTTCAACAGATTTATTTGAATCCAAGCTTGCGAGACTCTAAGTGACGCTAAGGAGAGGCCAGCCTATTACGCGTAGTACCTACACTTAATCTTTTTGGGAAAATACGTCAGTTTACACTGGTAAATACAATTTAACTGACTCATTTTGAAAAGGTTTAAAATTGATTTAAATGCACATGGCATAAAAAGATTTTTAAAACTTGGGATAATTATTTGAATATAAACTTGTAAAAGATTTACATGTTTCTTATGCATCCAGTAGCCCGGGTTTACACCGGGTTAAAGATCGATAGACACACCACATGATATAATCCCGCAGCGGTTTAACCAAACCGGCGGTTATACCTTAATATTTATGCACAACGGGTGTACGCCTACACCCGTATGCTTAGGTCGTCGCCATTTCGTAAAATGATGCCAAGGATATCCGGGACATGGTCATTAACCCCCCAAAGGCTTTAAGCAAACAAAGCAATTTTAACGGGTCATTTCAATGATTTAACCTACATTTGATTAAAGATTCAATGCCCGACCAAGCGGTATTTTATATACCGTACCCCAAGCTCGTATAGGGAAAATAAGTTAAAAGTATTTACCTGAGCAAGTATAGTCACAATAAGCAAGTGCAAATATCTTTTACTGGATCTCCTATTCTGGAACGAAGGTTTATAATAACCTATTAGAATCCTAATGGGTCTTTAATTTAGCCTAAGCTTAGACCAGATAGTTTTAAAAAGAATACGGTTTAAACGCATGATTAAGCGAAGACCGTTTTAGAATGTGGTTTTGACCCGACAAGCTTGCATGCTTGTTTAATATGGGTAACTTAAAGACATTCTGGATTTTGAGACAAAAATGATATGGTTTGACCCGTTTCGGCTAATATATGTAAACTAGTTACATAAGCCGATTCGAACGCGGAAAGTGCGTAACGAGTAACCATATGAATCATATGCAAGTTCCCTGAGTTAATATGCACTAAATATGTTGTGACATCAGTAAGATATCTCCTATTATGCCCAAAATGATTTTAAACAGAAACTATGCCTCATAAGGGCATTTTGGTCATTTTAAAGGGTATAAAAGAGTTTAATTTGAAATCTGAGTTACAGGTCTGATTTATTTAGTAAATATACTTAATTTAATAAGTTATAACAGTAGGGTATCATATATATGTGAAATTTATTAATTATAATCATTTTATGCACCGAAGGGGCATTTTGTTAATTTCACATAAGCCTAAAAGGTTAAAACTGGAATTCTGAGTTTAAAACCTTTGTTTACTGTTATAATATAAAAATTTACTGAATAAATCAGTGGGTATCAAACCTTATACATATAAACTAGTTTTGATACATACTATGTCGTAAAAATGCTTAAAAGGCGATTTGGAGCCATTTCCGGGTTTTGTATAAAAAGCTGATATTTTTAATATTCCAGAAGGCTCAAAAATACTTTATTTAACATAACAAATCAGTAGAAAAAGGTTTGAGGTCAAAAGGATTTATAAAACTCATTTTATATGCCAAAAGGGCAAAACCGGCAATAACCGAAATAAGCTTAAAAACTCTAAGTTATGCTCAAAATAAATAAAAATCTCCAAAAATCCCAAAATATTATTTTATATCAGTAGGTAAAAAGTTTGATATTATAATTTGGGTTTAGATAGGCTATATGCTAATTACGCCAGTTAATTACTAAGAATGCTTCTAATTACGCTAATGAGCATAACTCTAAATCTAGACCTCAAACTGATGTAAAATTTTAAGTACAAGTTTATAAATCAGTAACTAAGGTGTCTACTCTTTTACATTTTCAAAATTCACATTTTAAGGTGAAGAGGGCATAATAGTCAACATTTAAGCGATTAACGGAAACATGCATATGAATTAGATGTCTAATGAACCAAGTTGTATAATCACAAAGGGTTATACTAACATGTAATTAGGTCCAAAAGAAGCTCTAAGGAAATCCTAAACTTGGCTTAAACGGGTCAGAACTGAAAGTCAAAGCATAAGTCAAACTATGCGACTTTCTGTTCCAAACCGAGCGTAAACTGAAAATTGTCGAGTTGAACATGTTTAGACATGTTCTTACATTAATAGGAGTTGGTGATAACCATCAACCATGACACAATTGATGAGGATATTATTTATGAGGACAATGAAGTTTCGAGTTTTTATTTAAATATTTGTTAGGTTTTTGTTTTATATGTTAGATATTTAGAATTAATGTGACACTTGTTAAACATTTGGAAGATAAACGAAGTTATGATATTATGCTTTCTACATTTTATACTTTTATTTTTATTTTATATTGCAAACAAATAATGATTTTAATTAATCAAAACTAATATGATAAATGTCTTTAGTGGCATTTAATTTGTACAATTAAAAGCTCAAAACTATATAGTGGCAAACAAAAAAGTGCCACTAAGCCCAAAAGTTTGTAGCGTCAGATCAAAAAAGTGCCACTAAAAGGCTTTAGCGTCACCGCTTCTAGTGGCACTTTTTTGTGTGCCGCCCATTCCAACAATGGTCTTTTGTGGCATTTTTTTTGTTTTTTGTGGCACCTTTTGTGTGCCACTATATGGCAATTCTTTTGTAGTGATTGTAAAAGTGTCCTAATATGTTCTTTTTAGGACGCTATTCAAGTTGTCTATAGACATATTACGCGACTATAAAATTGGTTTCATGATCTTATTTGGTATATTAGGACCCTTTTCTTGGTACTAAATTAGCTATAATGTTACATCATAAGGTCCTATCAGTTAATTTTTAAGGACGCTTGTAAGTGTATCAAAAGATTAAAAGTATGTAAGCACATGTTAGAACAACATAAAAATGTCCTAATATGTTTCTATTAGGACACTATTTTGGTTCTTCAAAGACATATTACGCGACCATAAAATTGGTTTCATAATCTTATTTGAGATGTTAGGACGCTTTTTTAGTTCCGGGACTTATTACGACCCCTTTACATGAAACGCTTTTACCGTTGGTCCTATTAAATGAAAGGTCCTATAAAATAGCATTTTAGGACGCTTTTGCGCGTACTAAAAACCCAGTTTTCTTGTAGTGCAAGTTATATTAATGATAAAACAGGTTGTATGGATCCTACATTGCTAATTATGTTTTAATTTGAAATAAAGCTTTCTGTTGACTTTTTGTAATTAGCTTTGACCCGACAATTGACATAGTTAGAGTGAGAATCTGAGAATACCCTTTTAAGGGTTTATTACCCACATAATTACCTACTTATAGGTATTTTTGATTCGAGATTTGACTGAATAATTATAGCTTAATCTCGAAGTCAAACCTTAATTACGACGGTTTGACTTTTAGCTAATTAACTAAGCTAAACTGAATTATGAAGGATTAAGGACACTTACAAGAGTCCTAAGTATGATTAGGGACCTAAGAGAAGCTTGTTGAAGTCCAAAGATGCTCCAGGTAAGTCTTGAAATAAGTTGTAAATGAGCAAGGGAAAATGTCACCACTTCTTCTCCTTATATAGTGAACTAAGAAGCACAAGATCAAGCCAAGTAACTCTACAAATGTTGTGAGATGATCCCAGGTGCCCCTATGATGCTATATACTACCTATCAAGCCCCTGATTTCGAAAACCACACTAATAAGGCGGTGGAACTGGCTGAACAGGCAGCTGTCCAAAACCTGCTGCCAGCGACAGGCTTACGGACCGTAAGCCAAATCCCTTGCGGTCCGTATCCATCTCTTACGGACCGTAAGCTTAGGTGGTTGCGGTCTGTAACCGACCCTGGTCTGATGCTCCCAGATATGCCTCTTGCGGACCGTATGCTTAACCGGTTGCGGTCCGTAACCGATCCTTGCGGACCGTAAGCTTTAAGCCTTACGGTCCGTAACCGATGACCAGAATCCAAACTTTTGCAAACTTTCAAGTTTTGACCATGCAACTTTATAAACTCCGAATCTCATGCAATCCTTTTCAGTTCAGGGTCCCTTTTGCTCAGCCTTTGCATGCTTTGCATGCACTTACACCACTTTGGCTCCTTGTGCAAGGTTTTTGAAGTGTCGGAACATCAAGACTTCACCTTTGGATTCTTATGGAGGTTGGTCATGACTTATCAAACTAAATTCAACTTCTTTTAAACAAGAATTAAATCAGGATTTTGTAGTATCATTTTTAAAGAACCCAATTTCCATATAAGAATGGAATTTATTTATTTAGGAATAACCAGCCAAATATATATTTGATGTTTATCATAATGATTTAAGGATCTTGGGATTTATAATTTGGGTCGCTCAGAGGTATTTTAATAACATGTCGCCCTTTTAAATCCTACCATACATCTTTTATTTGGTCCGGGTTCCTGACACGTTTGTCTTACATGACAGGTGTCTTTATTTTATTGGGTATGATTTTACGAGGTGTTACAACGTATGAAGATTCACACCCATATCCATAATTTGGATACACTTGATGCGCCGGGTAATATGGTTCATGAACAGGTGGAGTTAGAGCCTCATTCAAGTCTGGAAACGGTTTGTTTTGATCAATAGGGACGCGAGACTCAACCTCCTCCTCCTAATTAGAATCTAGAATGCCCGATTCATCCTAAAACAATGGTATGATAAATATTTATTAATATAAAAAACAACAATGAAGAAAGTTAAGTTAGTAAATGATATCAGATCGGTTTTAGGCACCCCCCACGAGTCGTTAGAATACTGTCCAAAGAAATAATTATCGTCCCAAAACGATGACATTTTAGCTCCACACTCGTGCGACAATTAATATGCAAATGAAAGGAAGCTTGATTCGTATGCCGTGAGTGAACACATGAAAGTCTAAATACAAATGTTTCAAATTGACAAGTATACGCCTTGTATAGCCCTATACTATGCGTATACCTTTATTCTCGTGCCCAAACAACATCATATCAATGTCAAATCTGGCAGATGTACGCTGCGTATAGAGCTATACGCAGCGAATATAAGCCTCATACACAAGCCTCATACATCTCTATACTCGGTGTACATCTGATTGATTTGACACTGTACGAGGTTTACCATCTAGTATAGCTATGTACGTGGCGTACATGGAAACCCTATACGCCACATACAACTCTATACGTGGCGTGGATAAGGCTAAGGTTTAGTGTGCAAATAGACATTTTGGTATGCAAATATGTACATCCTATATTAAAAGTCTGTTGGTTAGAGCCTAAAGGGGTTCATAACCCGAACTAGATCTTAATCTTTTATTTCTGAAGGTTGATGTGTCACATATCTTGAGAGTTGTTTGAGATTAAATCACCTACAACTAAAAAAATAACACGGAGAGACATGCGATTCCGTAGCCCCAACCTATTTACGCCGCTGCTTATAGTAAAGCAACCAACGATATTTTTATAACATTAGAAGACATCCGATTTTTTTTTTTTTGAATCGCCAAACGGAACCTTTATTAATACAAAGAAGACATCAGATGCCGTTATGATGATATATTTTAACCATCAAATAAAAGAAAGGCATATATTCTAAGCCATTTTATAATGCTTAACAATAATGGTGATAATTAAGCCTGCAGATGGAAATAGCCATGTTTCACGTGCTTGCATAGCCTTTAACGTATATTTAAAAACCAAACTTGGCCAAAACGAAGAATCTCTTTGCTTAAATGAGTTATTAAAGTTCGTTGGAACTTCCAACTTGGAAGTATAATAAAACAATGAGTGAAACATGAGGTGGTTATTATTCGAATTGAAGCACAATAGCCAAAAATATTAAATTGAAATGCAGAATCTGTAACTTGTAGCAATTAATTAAAATAATGAATTCTTATCATCTAAGCATATGTATAAGCTTGCCCCACAAATTAACGAGAAATTATGTTTTATTTTGAAAGAAAGCTCATGGGTTGGAGCCGTTTAATAAAATGAAAAGAAAATGCTTCATGCATAGACTTCCCTTCGCAGCCATCACAGATTTATTCACTTTGTTTTTTAAAGGGGACGGTACTACGGCAAAAAGAAAAAATATATTAGTAATAAGTAATGAAGTACTGAAATTTTTGTGTATATATATCATAATTGATTCAATTATTATACAAACTAGCAGAATCGTAATTGATTCAATTTTTATACAAACAAACAGAAAAATGATAAAGATTTTGTAATATATACATATAGAGATTTGTAGTCACACAGAAACTTGATTCTTCATCGCGTAATACCAATATATGATTTTCAGATACATGAACAACAAACTTTGTGCTACATGAAATTAGCTTCTTGAACCCTAAAAAAGCAGAAACTCAAATTTGAGCTCTTTTATGCACTTGAACATTGTGACAACCCATAATCAAACTTGGACGTGCTTTGTCAGCAAAAGATACATAGTTTCCCTCATACCCATCAGAGGAAACAAACAAACCTATAAACTTTTGAGAAAACGATCACGTAGATATATATAATCAAACCGAAAGACCTAGTCAGTTTAGCTAAGATACTACACATCTCTTACTTCAAACATGTTGCGGTTCTTGACGACTATATCAAACATATGCACAGACTTGAACTTGTTGAAGTGCTTAGGGAGAGAAATGAGATGAACAGTGGACCTTTTGTGAAACTGCAACAAATCAGGATCATCATAGTACCTTTCCCATCCTAAAGATGACAAGATTCTCTCCAGCCTATCATAGGAAGTCACCACTTCGTTCGTTGGTACATGGACCAGGACCTTACGTCGAGCCGAACCCTGGCAGGAATCACCTCCAGGGCTCTCCACTAGTCGAACCACACCGTTCTGGTTGAACACCCAAACACCAGACATTTTAGTTCTGTACTAGCTAGATAGGTTTTTGAGTTTAGGTTCTTATGAACAAGAATATGAATGTCTGGAGTTGGGGGATGGAGGTTTATATAAGGGTTTCTAGCCACCTAGGGTGGAGAATATATGCATACACATATATCTCTATCTATATATAATAGATAATAGATAAAAGCGTGCGTTTTGGGCCCATTAAACATTAGGGAAAAGAACTTTGTGTGTTGGGCATCACTTACCCACGTGTGAATGAGTGGGGAGGGGAAATTTTGGATGGAGGGGAGTCCGAAATCTCTTTCCAAGTCATTATAAATCCCCACAAACATAAAGGGATTCTTAAGTAGATATTGTCGAGTCGTTTCTGGTACAACCAACATTGGAAACAACTGTACTGATGGCATCCTGTGTGACCATATATTGATTGATATTACAAGCAGTTAAGGGTGATTGAGAAATCTTTTGATGGGTCATGACTATGCAGTTTTGATTGGAATGTCTGAGAAACCATTTTACCACCGAAATTAATCAAAACGTATCAAAATTTTAATAATAATGTGTACTTAAATAACTAATAAATCACACAATGATATTTATCTAAACAGTGTTAACATTCTTGCCTTGCAATTCCACAACCTCGCTTAACTAACTAATTGGGCTTGAGTACATAAACTCTAATTAGAGGGAGACTAAGGGGGTGTTTGGCGTTGCGTTTTCAAAATAGATTATACGTTTTCAAAATAGATTTTGCGTTTTCAAAACCGCGTTTTGAAAAAGCATGTAGGTACATGCTTCTTTAAAATTGCGTTTTGTAGGCAGATAATCACTTTTTCATCCAAACACTTTTTTAGATAATTTATGTTTTACAAACGCAATAATCAAATAATCACTTCAAAACATAAACTCAAACACCCTCTAAATCAATTAGATGGATTTTGTGTCAAATTTAAGCATGACGGGTTCTCAAGGGGACATCCAAGTGGTTAAGTGATATGCTTTACAACTAAAATATTGAAAGTTCAAATACTGTAAAATGTATATTGTGGTGTGTTTATCCTAAAAAATTCTAGAAATTATTGTTAAAAAAAATTAAGCATGACATGGTTTGGATTCGTTATTTAAACAATAATTATCATCTTAATGCATAACCAAATATATATAACCAATCATGAACACTACTGTAAAAAGTTTAGAATGCATCTATTCACTACAACTTAAACATTGCTGGTGAAAATTTTCTAACAGCAAAATCGCAAATTTTATTAAAATGATACCCACTCTAATGAGATGGAAATATGACATCATATGCCATTATGATTTAATATTTCTCCCATTATAGATAACCTATAAATAAAGGAAGGCACATATTCTAAGCCTTTTTCTTATTCACTATATGACACGCCTAATGTTCCAATACTAATGCTAATTAAGCCTGCAAATTTAGCCATGTTTCCCGTGCTTGCATAGTCTTTAACATATCATCATGTTCTGAAAACCAATTGGACCAAAAGGAAGAATTTCTTAGCTTAAATGTTTGCTAATTATAAAGAAAAAGTATAAAACCATGAATCCATGAGTGAAAACATGAGGTGGTCCTTTTAGGAGAGCACAAAAACCATATTATCAATGAGGTGGTCCTTTTAGAAGAGCACAAAAACCATATTATCAAATTGAAACACATGGCTTCTAGTCCTTTGCTAGTTGCCGGTTCGTTAATAAATTTTTCGGTTCAAAAAATGAAAATCAAATTGAAACACATAATTCTTAAATTATAGCTGTTAAATTAAAATTAACCCTAATCATCTAAGCATAATTGCTGGGTCCACAAGGTTTGCTGTATGAAAAAACTCATGGGTTAATTGGCCGGAGTCGATTTCCTAACTAATGCAAGAACACATATGCTTCATGTATCGACCATATTTGAATCTATTTGTATGCATACAATCCGAAAAATAAGAAAGGATTATATATATGAGATACTCGTATTAAAACACAAACTTGATTTTTCATCACACAAAATATATATGACTTACAGGTACATGAAATTCGCTTCTTAATTTCTAACAAAACCTAAAAATGAGGACTAGTAAGCACTCGAAGATTGCGACCACCCATAAACACAAAACCTAAAAGTGAGGACCATTAAGCACTCGAACATTATGTTTGACAACCCATAATCAAACTTGGACATACATACTTCACTCATACCTTAGAGGAAACAAACCACGAATTAACTTCTATATGAAAACCTAATTCACCACACGACATACACTCTTGTAATAATCCAAATGGAACCTAGCCAACTACAACTGGATAAGGAAGGCTAGATAGCTAATTGGTACTAGCTAGCTACATGTCTCTTACTTCAAATATGTTGCGGTTCTTGACGACTATATCATACATATGCATTGATTTGAACTTGTTGAAGTCCTTGGGGAGAGAAATGAGATGCACATTTGTTCTTTTGTGAAACTGCAATAAATCAGGATCATCATAGTACCTTTCCCATCCTAATGATGACAAGATTCTTCCCAGCCTATCATAGGAAGTCACCACTTCGTTCGTTGGTACATGGACAAGGACCTTACGTCGGCGCGAACCCTGAGAGGACTCACCTCCACCGCCCTCCACCAGTCGAACCACACCATTCTGCTTGAACACCCATACACCAGACATATCTTTAGGTATAGATAAGGTTTTATGTTTTGGTTTTTATGAACAAGAATATGAATGTATGGAATTGGGAGGCTGGGGGTTTATATAAGAGTTTCTAGCCACGTTGAGTATATAGTTACTACATAAAGCGTGTGTTTGGGCCCATTAAACTGTTGAGAAAAAAAGATTTGTGTGTTCAGGGCATCACTTACCCACATGTGAATGTGGGGGAGGGAAATCCCCACAAACATAAAGGGAATCTTCGGCTGAATTGATCCGGCTTATTTTTTGAACATCCAAAATCGGAAACAACTGTAGAGATCCGCATCCTGTATCACCAGATGTTGATTGATGTTACAGGCACAATCTCAGTCCATTTCACTGAAATAAAACATCTAACTATTGTAAACTGGTTGTTCTAGTTCATGGAGACGTTAGTTGGCGTTTCTTGAAGTTGCAGAATTTATTTTCCAGATAAAGATACATCCTGTTTTTTTCACTAAGCTTAATGATCAATAGATCGAGCCACGTACATACTATTATTATCCACAATGTTTTTGGGCTAAATAATGTTACTAGGTATCAAAAACAAGGAATGACATTTCTTGTCTCATGCTCATACATTGTGTGAGCCCCTTTGTGCACTATCTATTAAATTCACAATTGGAAGTTGCTCTAAGGTTGTTACAATGCTTCAAAAACTCCCCTTAATGCCCTTTTGTTTAGAAAAAAAGTTATGCTGTTTTTAGTTTGCGGGAAATTTTGATATATATTGGGGAAATTGCTTGGTAACAAGCACATGTACGGCGGCTATTGTAGTTTTTTTCCAGAAATTAGTATCTTAGAAAAGGTAAGAAGGAATAAACGATGTTACGTTACGTTTGCTTGCCACTACTACAAAAACAAAAAGATTGTACTAGAACCCTTTATGTTATAGGATAGCTTATACAATTATTCCTATGGATTTGACTACCACTTTTTTCCTACGAATTTGACTACAGAATTTTCTATCAATTTTTCTTAGCTTTTAATATTCCTGGGCATTTTTGTTTTCGAGTATTTTCTTCTTAAATATATCCAAGATACAGATAAAAATATACCAACAAAATCAAATCCATAATTTATATTTATACAATAAAATTAGACAACTTTATCCAAAACTCATCACTATTTTCAAAGTTGGTCAACTAGAAGACACATGATCAAAATATATTAATATTATTATTATTATTATTATTATTATTATTATTATTATTATTATTATTATTATTATTATTATTATTATTATTATTTAATATGTAAACGAGATTACACATATCTCTTCACAATCCTCTCCTATTTTCTCCTTAATTATGGCTTCCAAATTTCTATTATTTCCTTTTATATGATGTTCTATTCCCCATATAAGGAAAGGCTTGCATTGTAACAAAATTATCTTTCCATAACATATTTGTTATGGTATCAGAGCGCTTTACGATCCTATACACAAAACCCTAAATCGCCACCATGGCCGGCGACAAAACAAACAAAGAAGATGAAGTAACCATCAACCACAACTCCCCATATTATCTATATCCTTCTGATTACCCAATGCAACTACACATCAACGATGGGAATTACATCGATTGGTCCTAGGAGATGTTGAATTTCTTGTTTGCAAAAAACAAGGTCGGATTCATCGACGGGTCAATCAAGAAACCAAAACCTACTTCTTCAAACTACATGGCTTGGATGAGATGTGATGCCATGCTCAAAGGCTGGTTGAACACTAGAAAAGAAATAAGAACAAGCGTCAAATATGCGGCCACGGCGCAAGAAATCTGGGCAGATCTAAAGGTGCGTTTGGGGAAAATCAACGCACCTTGGGCGTACGAGCTGAAGCAGTCATTAGCCACGATCAAACAGGAAGGTACGTCTGTCTCTGCCTACTACACAAGGTTGTGTTCCATCTGGGACGAGATCCAGTCTGTGCTCCCGGTTCCCGTTTGCAAGTGTAACGGTTGCACGTGTGATATCAGAATGAAACTTAACAGCCTCAAAGAAAGTGAAAGGTTGTATGAGTTTTTACTTGGCCTAGATGGTGAGTTTGGAACCATACGAATTTAGATATTATCTATGCAACCCACGCCATCTCTTGGTACCGCGTATCATCTAATGGCATTAGAAGGCCCACCGTAGATGCAGCAGCGTTTCAAGCTTTTGGGCCAAAGAAGAAGGACCACAATTCATCACAAAGTAAGTTCACCAAAAGGACGGACAACGTAACGACGGTGAACCATCCAAATACTGTGAACTTTGTGAAAAACATGTCCATGATAAAGAAGGTTGCTTCAAGTTAATAGGATACCCAGAATGGTGGTCGGGCAAAGCAAAACAAGAAAAGCCGAAGCCCAAAGCTCCGTGTGTCGAAGGGGAGAAGAGCAAGATGCCGGAATTAACAGACGTACAATATCAACAAATCATGAATTTTTTGGTGAAAAACTAAATGCAACTAAAGAACAGGAACCTCCCATAGCCAACATGGCAGGTAACATTAATCATAAAAGTGAAGGGGTTGAAGGTAAGTGGGTTGTTGATTCTGATTTGCAAAGAACGCCCACTTATTAGCCGATATCATTGCGGATGGAGATAGCATGATCGATTTAACCCATGATGTTGCGGAATTTTGTGAAGGTGCGGTACCGCTCGAAGTATCGTTGACACTCCAATCCCATGAATTAGAAGACATATTGACTAATACTAAGATGGGTAAAATAACTTCTGGAGATATAAAGGTTAAGTGAGTTAAAATAACTAATTGTTATAAAAACTGAGCAACTGTTACTCACATGACACACTGTCTTCACACGACACAGAAGACTTAAGGCGAAACACTAGTCACGCGAAATAGTGACACGCAAAACAAAAAGTGTTGAGACGAAACACTATGCACGCGAAGCACAGGAACTTGGGGCGAAACACCTTAGGTCGAAACACCTGGGGCGAAACACCTTGTGTCGAAACACTTTAAAACGCACGAAGGTGGTTTCGTCTGCACTGGAACTTGTTGATACATGTTTGTGGACGCGACTCGACTCGACTCATCTCGGGCAACGGCATTCCTCCGTCGTTTTGCTTAAAGATCAAACATGGGCCAAAGATCAAAGGACTGGACCTTAGTCCTTGGGCTGAAAACAACTAAGGACACATCTTTGGGCTAACATGTCAGCGATTCAAGTGCTGGGCTGAAGCATCTTGGCGAAACACAATTGGGCCCAAGCCCAGAATCGGCGAAACAAGCATATGGTCGACGAAACTGAGTTGTTTCGTCGACTTAATTCCCTTTCGTCGACCATGTTTATGATTCGCCGAGTTCATTCCGTTTCGTAGTGTCTGTGGGTATATATAGTGTTGGTGCACTTGTGTCTGTACTTTGTCTGTATTTTGTCATGATATAAAACGATGTCCTTTGTTAGTCTTGTAAGTTTGACCAAGTCAACCATCCTCCTGGTTTGACTTGGCCAAACAGTTAGAACCTGATTGTATTTTGTTTGTGTCGAAGGATGAGTTGTCGAAGGATGACTCATCGAAGGATGAGTCATCGAAGGATTGTTTAGATCCTTCGATGAGCACGAAGGATAAGCCTTCGATGGATGTTGATGGACCTCGAAGGATATCATCATTCGAGGTATATGTGGATCCTTCGATAGGTTTCAGATCGATAGATGATCTTTCGATCATCTATCTGATCCTTCGATCAGCCTATCTGATCCTTCGTCCAGACGAGCTGTGATGAGTATATATATACTCATGTAGTGTTCACTTCACCGTGAGACACAGAACACATAGTGAGAAAAGAGAGAGCATTCTGCTGAGAACACACACACACTTAGAGAGAGTTTGCAAAATAGATTTGTAAACATTGAGCTTGTAACCGAACCTTTCATACGTATTAATACAAGTGGTGTTAATCGGTGAAGATAGTGTGTCGTGTTTGTGCTTGTTTCATCTCGGTTTGCACTCTAGCTTGGATTCCGCACTTGCTAGTGTGTTAAACATAACAAGGATAAGGTTTAACCTCATCCTCCGAGGGACCTACAAGTGGTATCAGAGCCGTGTCTCTTTTCCTTGTTAAAAACCGAGTTTATACAAGATTTTGGAGTGTTTGGACAAAACTCACATGGTTTAGCACCCGTTTTTAGTGTTTTTCTCGCATTTCTTGTCGTAAAAACGTGTTCTAAACTAACCGGGTGTGTTAAAGGACGGGTTGGGTAACTTAAAAATTTGTTTTTAAGAAGTTTGGTCATTTCCGGCCAAAATTCCGGCTTACTCCGGTGACCGGTTTCTGGATAAGGACCTTCCTTTTTAAGTAATATTTTATTGGTCAAATCCTGGTTTGGTAAAAGGTATGGTTTGAACATACCTTCTGCCGAAAGTTTCTACCAACCAATCACCTTTTTCACCAACTTGTCACCTTTTTGTCAACTGTCTCAGTAGAGATCGAAGGATATCCTTCGAAGTCGAAAGATTATCTTTCGATCAAAGGAAGTTCGATAGATAATCATCTTTCGAACATCCTTCGAAGTCTGGGACTTATCCTTCGATCCAGGGAATCTTTTCGAAGGATATGTTATTCGATCTACAGTTCTTATTCGAAAGATAAGGATCCTTCGTTTGGAGAATCTTTCGAAATCATTGTTCGAAATTCAACAGTGATCTTTCGAACACTGTTGATCCTTCGAACAAGTATTGATCCTTCGATCCTAGTCTGTTTAAGTTTAACAAGTTTGTGTTTATCTTGTCTTTCGATCAGGGATCCTTCGGATGGCTGTTATCTTTCGAGATATTAACATAGAATTCATTTCTCCTTATCAAACATGAACCCAAGTTGGTGGGGAACTCCGGCTCCAGACAGTGGAAAATACACAAATACAAGTTCATCTCCCTCATGGTGGGGTACACCGGTTCCAGATAGTGGAAAGTACACAAATACAAGTCTATCTCCCTCATGGGCCGAATCTCCAGTGTCGACATCTTCGCAAGCAAATGCCATATCGACAGGTCAATGGGCATTAGTATCAAATCAAACTCCGAGCATTCAAAGTGTCCTATTGAGCGAAAGCGAAACCGGAAGTTTGAATCGACCTCCAAAGTTGATGCACTTAAACGAGTATCCGGGATGGGTTGATAGGTTCTACACTTACGTGCTAGGGCAAAATACAGAATTGTGGTTACGTTTCACCACAGATTTCGATCAAACAATAGAGGTTGCCGCTTCATCTGCCGGCACGTTTGCCGATCTTCCTGAAGATCAAAAGAAGACGTATGATCTGGAAAAGAAAGCATACGCCATTCTCACTCAGGCGTTAAGCAAAGATATTTACCATCAGTTTGTCAGTTTCAAGACAACAAAGAAACTGTGGGACGCGTTGAAGACCAGAGGGGTAGGAAATGAAGCAACACGTCAATTGCGTCATGATCTTCTCAAGAAAGAATTCGATGGCTTCACGTGTATGGATAAGGAATCTTTGGGAGATATGACAAGCCGTTTTTATCACTTGCTTACAGAGTTGAACAATTTTGGAGTAGTGACAACTACAGCAGAGGTGGTGAAGAAGTTTGCTGATGCATTGCCTCCCCAATGGAATAGTTTCTTGGAAATCTTGAAGTATAACGGAGTTTTGAGGACTACAAATATCAACGACTTCGTACAGCTTTTAGAAAACAAGGATCAGGAGGAAACCTTAAAGGCAAAAAGAGTTCCAGTGCCACAAAATCCAGAGATGTATTATGGAACTTCCAGTTCTTCGTCTGCAAGAACCGGTCCACATGCTCCACTTCAAACGGCGTTTGTCACAAGCACGGATATGTATGGGAATCCAGTACAAGTTCCTGTTAAGCCGGCTCCCACCACAGACATGTATGGAAATCCTCTACAACCATCTCCTCCTGCTCAACAACAAGCGTGTTATGGAGGGACATCATCTGCTGGTCAACAATCAAAACCAAATACAGTACAGCTCGACACTTCAAGCTTCTCTAAGGTCAGTGTAGAAGTAGCAAGGGAACACATGGAGCTGCTTAACACTTTAGTGAGCGCGTACTGTGGGTTAGTGGAAGGTCAGATTGGCAACATTAATCTGACACAAGAAGACTATCGGCAGATTGATAAGGAAGAGATGGACTTGATGGATATAAAGTGGGCCTTTGCTAGTGCTGTAAGAAGGGCAAAGGATTTCATGGAAAGTACTGGCAGAACCAGCTTGGAGAGTAAGAAAGACACCAAGTATGGGTTCGATAAACAGGCAGTAAAGTGCTTCAACTGTGGTGAACGGGGTCACTTTAAAAGGGAATGAACAAAGCCAGCACAGCATGGGAACCAGAATCCCTTCAGAAACCAAGGCAACCAGCATAACCAGAACAGGAACAATGAACGTACATTGATACCTGTCAACAACCAGAGTCAAGCTGGAACATCAAATGCCAACAGGGCACTTGTGATTCAAGTGGATGAAGGTTGTGACTGGTCAATCCAGTTGAGTGGTGATGCTCCAGATGGAACAGCATGTTTTACTGAAGTTGTTAAGGATTTAGTTCACACCAGTGGTGGAGAATCTTCCGCCAATGGTGGAGAATCTTCTGAGGATGAAGACTCCTCGGGATATAGCAGGAGTTCAGATGAGGAATCCTCAAGTTCAGGCGATGATCATGTGGGTGAGACATCAAATGCGTCAGTCGATGCAGATATTGATGAGCTTTTGGAGGAAACTGCAGGAGAAACTCAAAGAAGATCTATCTTGGTGGATCAAGCTGCTTATTCTTCGTCTTCTCTCCATTCAGCCTTTATGGCTAATGTCGACAGTTCATCAAGTCAGGTATGTGTCGATGAACCCACTGCTATTAATTGTGATAATTGTGATAGTTTGCATGTTAAATGTGCTGATTTAGAGGCAAACATGTCTGAGTTGCAAGGCAAACATGATGCTTTACAAGCTAGTTTGTTTGACTTGCAAGACAAACATGTTTCTTTGAATGCCAAGTGGTGTGAATTGCAAAGCAAACACGAGGCTATGCAAGAAAAGTATGATGTGACATTCATCCACAATCAAAAGTTGACCGTGGATCTTTCAAAATGCACTGAAGCCAATATGTTTTATGAAAACCATGAAAAGGAGTTTAAATCGGTAATTGAAAAGTTAAAGAAAGATAAAACCGAGTTAACTAAAATGGTTTCCAGAAAACAAACTGACATTAATTTGTATATATCTCGCCTTGAGATTATACAAAAAGAGATGGCTTGTGTGAAAACCGAAAGTGAGGCGATCCAACTTAAGCTAGACAGTTATTTGAGCTCTAGCTATGTGTTGGATCACATCATTGACGTTCAGAAAGAGAAACGGGATGTCACATGCATAGGCTACAAGAAATGTCCACCACCAGTGAGACACAATTATGATGCAATGCCTGACGAGGAGGATAGAGTGTTCTTTGAACCATCTGTTCCTCTAGATGTAAAGAGTTTGCTACAGGGCTCGGATACAAGAAAGAAGTATCATCAGATTCAGATGTATCAGCAGATACATGTGTGTCTTCTGCTGACCTGAATCAGGATCCTCCAGTCATTACTGAGGATGCTGATTCTTCTGATGATGAATCTGATGATGCTGTCCCAGCAAAGTCTGATGCGGTAGTCAAAGATGAGAACATACCTCTCGAGAATTACATTCTACGTGATCCTCCTGCAAAACCCGCTAAGACTGTTGCAACCGAGTCCTCGTCTGCAAAAGAGTCGGAGAGTGTGAATTTGCTGTACACTCTTGTTGGTGATGATAAAATTTATTCAGATAAAGATTTTCCTATTAAGAATGTTAATCAATCCTTAATCAGTAAAGTCTTTGAAAATTCGACAAGTAAGTTTTTGGGAAAGACAGGACCACATGTTACAGTTACACAGTGTCCTCCTTTTCCAAAGGCCGAAATTCGAAAACTATTTGGGAAAAAGAAATTACCAACAGTGCAAAAACAGCAAAATCACACCAAGCCAAAAGGAAAATCACCGAATCAAGCACAAAAGAAGCCGAATCAAAAGAAGAACAAAAATGTAAACTTTGTGAAATCGACGGGAACGGACAAAATCGAAACGTTTGAAAACAAATCTAACTTAGATTTTGTTAAGAAAGCAACTGTACAGAAAAGAAATGAACCAAGTAGTTCAAAACCTAGTACCTCGGGATCACAAAGTTCATCATCATCGGCAAGACGATCACATGATACTTCGGGGTTTGTTGAACGAAGATCATGTTTTGAGTGTGGAACAATTGGACATATAATTCGAAATTGTCCATATCTTCATAAACAAAAAGGAAAAGTTGATGTTCCCCGTGACCAAACTGACCGCAGGAAAACTGTTTCGGTAAAACAAGATCCCGCCTTGTAAAAGAAAAGGAAAAGAAACAGAAACGCCAACAGGTCAAGAAAATTGAAAAGGCGATTAAAACCGATGTGGTTAACAAAACATCTGTTTCTGTCAAACCAGAAAATTCAAAAACTTCAAACAACCATGAAGTTAAAATTTTAAAGAATAACACTGGTAAAACAAAACAGACCTGGAAACCAAAAACGGTCACTGAATCAGGGGGACCATCACAATTTACCAATCATCAAAGACAAGAAGTTATTGTTATTGATGAAAATGGAAGACCCAAGACCACAATGGCTTGGGTCCCCATCTCCAACTAATCAATTAAGTTCATGTGCAGGGTGTTCCAGGAGGAACTATCAGTAGTCATTGGATTGTTGATAGTGGGGCATCCAGGCACATGACAGGCGACATGAAGCTTCTCTACGACGTCAAATCTATTAGAGGAGGTTATGTTGCATTTGCTGGAGATAAGGGTGGTTATATTACGGGTGAAGGAATGATATCCAACGGGATTGTCAGCTTTGACAAGATCAACTTTGTGCAACAACTTGATCACAATCTTCTTAGTGTTTCTCAAATTTGTGATAAGCAATTCTCAGTACACTTTGATGCTAATGGATGTTATGTGCTGAAACCAGGCTTCAAAATTCCAAAAGAATGGATTCTCTTGTCAGCTCCAAGGATAAATGATTTGTATGTCCTTGATATGAGCCAAGCTATTACTACGTCTGCACAAGCAACTTGTTTCGTTTCCAAAGCCACAGAAAAGGACTCTATCTCTTGGCACAGACGAATGGGTCACATTCACTTACGCAAAATGAATCATTTGGTTTCAAATGAATTGGTGAATGGTGTTCCTCTTAAAAATTTCCATCTTCAAGACGTCTGTGTTTCATGCCAAAAAGGAAAACAAACGAAGAAGAAGCACCCTACTAAGAAAATCAACACGGTGGCAGTTCCTCTTGAACGTTTGCACATGGATTTGTTCGGTCCTGTCAAGCACAAGAGTATTCGGAATGATCAATACTGTCTCGTGATTACTGATGACTATTCAAGATTTTCTTGGGTGGCGTTCATGGCACACAAGAGTGAAACCTTTGGTATTATCAAAAACTTGATCATTCAGATTGAGAATTTGTATAAGTTGAAGGTTAGGCGGATACGTAGCGACAATGGTACTGAATTTAAAAATCATGCCATGGCGGAGTTTTGCACTTCAAAGGGTATTCTTCATGAGTTTAGTGCAGCTTATACTCCTCAACAGAATGGCGTCGCAGAACGTAAGAACCGCACATTGATCGAGACTGCTAGGACAATGTTGGTAGAGTCGCAGTTGCCCATTCCATTCTGGACTGAAGCTGTGGCCTCTGCATGTTACACATTGAACCGAGTCCTTACAGTCAAAAGGCACAATAAGACCTGCTTTGAGCTTCTTCAAAAACGGAAACCAGATTTGTCTTATCTTGAACCGTTTGGAGCTCCATGTACAATCATCGATCCTAATGTAAAGTTTGGGGCAAAAGCAATTGAGGGATACTTTCTTGGGTATGCCACCCCTAACTTACGAGTCTGGAATCTAGAGACTAAAAGGGTCGAGGAATGGTCTGAGGTCAGAGTACAAAGGCACACTTTGCCAGTCAAATGTCCTGGTCAGCCTTAGATGTTTGAGTACGATGACTTTTTCAATTCGATCAATGTTGAAGCCGTTGAAGAAAGTGCTGCGGCAAGGATGTTTTTCGAGAGTGACAATGCAACAGTTTCACCGGTGGTTCGTCCAATTCTTGTCAATCAAGAACCATCTTCGGTGAACAATAATACTCTCGACAATGAGGATTTTCATGATGCAACCGAATTGAACGAATCTTCAGAGGATGATGAATTTCTAGATGCAGATCAAGAAGCTCCAACAACAGCAGTTCATGGTACTTCAGAGGGTACTCCTCCAGTGGATGCCCATAGAACAGCTGAAGCTACTGCATCATCCTCTTCGTCAATTCCGGGCATTGATTTAGTTGTTGATCTCAATTTCAACAATCTGGGTATAAATATTCCAGTTCCAGATAATCCAGAAACAAGGATTCATAATACCCATCCTCAACAAAACATCATCGGAAATGTGCAAAGTGGCATTCAAACAAGAAACATGTTGCGAAACAACAACAATGCAGGCCTGTATGCAGCTATTCGAGAATCCGGGCAACAAAACGATTGGTCTTTCGCGTGTTATGTTTCACAGGAAGAGCCAAGAACTTGGAAAGAAGCCATGAAAGATAACTCTTGGGTTGAAGCAATGCAGGAAGAACTGCAACAATTCCAGAAGCTTGGTGTCTGGAAACTCGTAGAGAAACCTGCTGGATACAAGAAGATTGGTACCCGTTGGGTTTTCAAATGCAAAAAGGATGACCGCGGAGTTGTTATCCGGAACAAAGCACGTTTAGTCGTTCAAGGTTTTCGTCAGATAGAAGGAATCGACTACAACGAAGTCTATGCACCTGTTGCACGTCTGGAAGCAATTCGGATCTTTCTGGCTTATGCCTCATTCAAAGGATTCAAGGTTTACCAGATGGACGTCAAAAGTGCATTCTTACATGGTGTGGTTGAAGAAGAGGTGTACGTCGAACAGCCTCCAAGTTTTGAAGATCCTATCCATCCCGATCGGGTTTGGTTGCTCAACAAAGCTCTCTATGGTCTACATCAAGCACCGCGAGCTTGGTATGCAACCTTATCTAACTATCTGCTGCAGAACGGTTTTCGAAGAGGTCTTATTGACTGTACTCTTTTCATCAAAGAACAAGATGGAGATCTTCTTCTGGTATAGGTATACGTTGATGATATTATTTTTGGTTCTACTAATGATGTCTTGTGTAGGAATTTCGAGCGCATTATGCAGGATAAATTCGAGATGAGCGCTATGGGGGAAATGACTTTCTTTTTGGGCCTACAAGTGCAACAAACTGAGTCTGGGATATTCATCCATCAGACTAAATATGTTGGTAACATCTTGAGCCGGTTCCAGATGTCTGATGCAACGCCCATCGGTACCCCACTGCCACAAAATCACGGAATTACTCCAGACTTGAAGGGTGAAGCTGTTAGCCCCTCATACTATCGCGCAATGATCGGATCTCTTATGTACCTCACAGCATCAAGACCAGACAAAATGTACCCAACGTGTCTGCTTGCCAGATATCAAGTCAACCCGAAGGCCTCACATCTTGCAGCTGTCAAAAGGATTTTTCGTTATTTGAAGGGTTGCCCTGACACCGGTCTATGGTACCCTAGGGATAATAACTTTGAATTGGTCGCTTTTAGTGATTTTGATTTTGGCGGATGCAAAATCGACGGCAAATCCACAACGGCTGGATGTCAGTTTTTAGGAAATCGCCTAGTCACATGGCAGTGCAAGAAGCAGATGTGCGTCGCAACATCAACATGCGAAGCTGAATACATTGCTGCCTCAAGTTGTTGCTCCCAAGTTCTTTGGATCCAACAACAATTACGCGACTACGGTTTTAAATTCCTAACTACTCCTATTTACGTTGATAATTCTGCTGCATTACAGATCACTAGAAATCCTGTGCAGCACTCAAAGACCAAACACATCGAAATCAAATATCACTTCATACGTGATTGCTTTGAGAAAAGGCTAATCGATGTTGTTAAGGTCCACACCGATGACCAACGTGCCGACCTTTTTACCAAAGCATTTGACAAATCAAGATTTGACTTTTTATTATTGGTAAACGGCATTAAGGTCAAGCAAGAGTAAAACCAACATCGGAAAATCATTTTTGTAAATATATCTTTGTGTCTTTTAAATTTGTCTTAGTTTATTGATTTTAGGGGGAGTAAATCCAAAAATCTGAAAATCCAAAAATATCGAAAAATTTCAAAAACACAAAAACAATAGAAAAACAAAAATGAGTTTCCTGGCGAGCAAAAGAGAAAATGATAGTACATCAGTGGTCTATCCAAATCTCTTTAAACCTTAAATGAAAAACGATAAGCAGCTCTATATAAGATGTATCGGTAGGCTCACAATCATTTTAAAGTGTGCAGGGTGATATAAATCTTAAATCGACTGAAGACCAGGTGGGAACCATTCATTGGCATATGGTCTTAGTACCGAAATTTCCTTTGAGAGATTGCCGAGGTTCTGAGATTTTCGGTCTTCATGCTGCTTATCATCTGTGTATCATGGTTGTTTCTTTTACCGAAAAATAACGGGGACGCAAGTCTAGATCTTCCATGATACTATACATACGTGTACATACTGCATTCGACCTCAATAAGTGATAAACAATCACATGTCCAAACAAATAAGTGATAATATATCACATTATCCGGGAGTCAAGTTCGTCTCTCTGCTGTACGAAAGTACTGACCTGTTCACGAACTTGCTCCTGTGCCCTCATGCATATGAAAATCAAGTTCCTCATCAATAAGTGATTCTATCACATAGGGCTTGTTTTCAAATCAAAATAAGTGAGAATCTCACATCATATACGGTCAAACAGATGATAATCGGTATACTCACCGGTAAGATGAACCCTCGTGCATACCTTGATACGGGAATGTGTCGTGATGTGGATGAACACCGGTCGGTAAGTATAAATCATACCTTAACGTATCCCCTCGCCATGATTACATCTGATAAGTTGAGCTTATGTGGATAACAATACCGATAATTGTTATAGGATGCTTATCTTAATGTTAACTAATTGAACAACAAGAGCGTTTTGGCATGACCGTACACTGATATGATTCTCTTACCCTCGAAACTCGCAAAAAGAATGTCTGTATATATTTATTTACTGCTTTCAGTCTTTACATTTGAAAAATTCAAAAATACCAAAAAGATTTTAGGTGTGTTTTAATATAAACTTTATAAAAGCCAAAAAGATTTTATTTCTATTTTATTTTCGATCGTACGATGTTGGATCTCGAGTCTTCGTTACCTGAAACCTGACTGAAAACCGAAGTGACTAAATCTTCAAAAACAGTCGAAATTTGCAAGGTTTGAAAGTTAGAAACTAAAACTGACAAATTTATTAAACTTTCAAACTGTCGGACGGTGTTTGATTGTGACATGGTCATTCGTGTGTCATTTGTTTTTATAAACTATATTCCAAGCAGTTGTTCTCATTACGCGTTTAGATTTCTGGCATGTGCAGATTCTAAAGGCAAGGAGAACATGGTCGATCACAAGCTTCGGAATGAAGACACGACGTGAAGGCACTCAAATGATGAAGATGATCGAGTTGCCGCTGACCATCATCAACACCACAAGGATCTCAAGCTATAAAGATCAAGTCATTCACGAGCATAACTCAAGGGGGTGCTTATGTTAAGGGGGAGTTTGTCAACACACTTCTTACATGAAATAGGGAGTTTGTTGATACACTTTCTGCTTTCAAGACGTGAAGACTTTGAAGGTCCTCCGACATTAAAGACTTGAAAGGACGTCAGAGACTTGAAGACACGAAGATCGAGACAAAGCTACAGCCAAGGGGGAGTTTGTTGGTGCACTTGTGTCTGTACTTTGTCTGTATTTTGTCATGATATAAAATAATGTCCTTTGTTAGTCTTGTAAGTTTGACCAAGTCAACCATCCTCCTGGTTTGACTTGGCCAAACAGTTAGAACCTGATTGTATTTTGTTTGTGTCGAAGGATGAGTTGTCGAAGGATGACTCATCGAAGGATGAGTCATCGAAGGATTGTTTAGATCCTTCGATGAGCACGAAGGATAAGCCTTCGATGGATGTTGATGGACCTCAAAGGATATCATCATTCGAGGTATATGTGGATCCTTCGATAGGTTTCAGATCGATAGATGATCTTTCGATCATCTATCTGATCCTTCGATCAGCCTATCTGATCCTTCGTCCAGACGAGCTGTGATGAGTATATATATACTCATGTGGTGTTCACTTCACCGTGAGACACAGAACACATAGTGAGAACAGAGAGAGCATTCTGCTGAGAACACACACACACTTAGAGAGAGTTTGCAAAATAGATTTGTAGACATTGAGCTTGTAACCGAACCTTTCATACGTATTAATACAAGTGGTGTTAATCGGTGAAGATAGTGTGTCGTGTTTGTGCTTGTTTCATCTCGGTTTGCACTCTAGCTTGGATTCCGCACTTGCTAGTGTGTTAAACATAACAAGGATAAGGTTTAACCTCATCCTCCGAGAGACCTACATATAGTCTGTGTCTGGATAAGAAACATAAGACACAAGAAGGGAGAGCACAGAACACACACACACTGAGAGAGAGTTTACAGAATAGATTTGTAAACATTGAGCTTGTAACTGATCTTTTCATACGTATTAATACAGAGGTGTTAATCGGTGAATCTTGTGTGTTGTTTATTTGCGTGTTCTATCTCGGTTTGCTATCTCGGTTGGATTCCGCACAACCGGGGTGGTTTGTATACAAGGATTAGGCGACTAGATCCTCCTAGCCGGACCTACAAGTGGTATCAGAGCCTTGGCTCTTCTCCTTGTTAAAACCGAGGTGTTCTTGGCTGTTTTTCGGGTTTTTAAAGTTCATATTTTCTGGAAAACATCTTAAAATAGGGTTTATATCTTGTGTTTTGCTTGGTGTTTTGTTAAAAACCTTGTTGTTTCTCATGTTCTTATGTTAGTTATTGGTTTTTATTAAACATTTTGGCAAAATCGCATGTTCGGAAAGTTTCGGTTCACCGGAAACTTCATGAAGTTCATGGTGTTCTTCATATTGTTCTTCAAGTATTGCACTTTTTGATCTTTGAAAACCATTTGTAAAACTTGTTTGTGCATTGAAAAGTGTTAATTGATTATAATATTCAAACCTTACTTGTTTGGTGAAAAGAAGCATGTCTTAGCCGAAAGTAGAGTCTGTGTGTGTCAGGATAAGGTCAACTTGAGAAAGTTTACCAACCATTGACAGCTTTTTCGACGAAACAGACATTTCACGAAACAAAGATTCATTAGTATTCGACGAAACATAAACCCTTTCGTCAAACTCACCATCGACGAAACAAACTTGGGTTTCGTCAACTTGTGTTGGGCCTTAAACAACTTGTTGTTTCGTCATTTGAAAGCCCATAAGAGCCCTTTCAGTTTCGTCAAACAAGTACTTGGGCTTCACACTCTTGGGCCCAGATTTAATTTTCTGTTTCGTCAATACTATTCTACGAAACAAAAATTTTCATTTCGTCATTTACAAATTGTTGGGCTGTGTTTCGTTGACTTTCAAAAGCCCAAAGTGGAATTCAGTTTCAAGGGGCCCAAATAACAAGTCTATTTCGCCAAGCCCATTTTCACAAATCTGTTTCGCCGATAAACAAGCATTGGGCCAGTTTCGTCAAATTTTAAAGCCCAAAAGGAACCTATAGTTTCGTCGACTGGGTCGTTTTCAAAAATTAAATTTGTTTCGTCAACATATAAGCGTTGGCCCATTTCGTCACATAGCAACTTTTCTGTTTCGTCAATATTAAGCCCAAAATCTGTCTCGTAATAATAACATCGCCTAAGTCTGTTTCGTGAAATTTTGGTTTCGTCGAAACACTTGTGATTTTAAACAGAAGGTTTGCAATTGTGACTTAACTGTTTGTTTGAGGTGTGATTTTCAGGAATTCATTTTTCTTTATCAAATATGAATCCAAGTTGGTGGGGAACTCCGTCTCTGGATGAGGGAAAGTACAGGAATACCAGTTTATCTCCTTCGTGGGCCGAATCTCCCGTATCCACTTCTTCGCAAACAAACACTATCTCAACTAGTCAATGGGCTTTCGTATCAAATCAAACTCCGAGTATTCAAAGTATTCTGTTGAGCGAAAGTGAAACCTGAAGTTTGAATCGGCCTCCAAAGTTGATGCACTTAAACGAATATCCGGGATGGGTTGATAGGTTCTACACATAGGTGTTGGGGAAAAATACAGAGTTGTGGTTACGTTTCACCATAGATTTCGATCAAACAATAGAGGTTGCCGCTTCATCTGCTGCTACGTTTTCCGATCTTCCTGAAGATCAGAAAAAGACGTATGATCTGGAAAAGAAAGCATACGCCATTCTTACTCAGGCGTTAAGCAAAGATATTTACCATCAGTTTGTCAGTTTCAAGACAACGAAGAAATTGTGGGATGCGTTGAAGACCAGAGGGATAGGAAATGAAGCAACACGTCAATTGCGGCATGATCTACTCAAGAAAGAATTCGATGGCTTCACGTGTATGGATAAGGAATCGTTGGGAGACATGACAAGTCGGTTCTATCACTTGCTTACAGAGTTGGGTAATTTTGGGGTTATGACGACTCCAGTTGAGGTGGTGAAGAAGTTTGCTGATGCGTTGCCTCCCTAATGGAATAGTTTCTTGGAAATTCTGAAATACAACGGGGTTTTGGCTACTACAAACATCAACGACTTCGTGCAGCTTTTAGAGAACAAGGATCAGGAGGAAACTCTAAAGGCAAAGAAGGTTCCAGTGCCACAGAATCCAGAGATGTATTATGGAACCTCTAGCACCTCTTCTGCAAGACCAGTGTCTCATGCTCCTCTTCAGACGGCATTTGTCACGAGCACAGATTTATATGGGAATCCAATACAAGTTCCTGTCAAGCCAGCTCCGACAACAGACTTGTATGGAAATCCTCTACAGCCAGTTCCTCAACAGCAAGCCTATCGGCCATCTACCGTAGCAACTGATTTATATGGGAATCCACTTCCTGCTCAACAACAAGCTTGTTATGGAAGCACGTCATCTGCAGGTCAACAATCAAAGCCAAATACAGTACGGCTCGACACTTCAAGCTTCTCAAAGGTCAGTGTGGAAGTAGCAAAAGAACACATGGAGCTGCTTAACACTTTAGTGAGTGCGTACTGTGGGTTAGTGGAAGGTCAGATTGGGAATATTAATCTGACACAAGAAGACTATTAGCAGATTGACAAGGAAGAGATGGATTTGATGGATATCAAATGGGCCTTTGCAAGTGCTGTGAGGAGGGCAAAAGACTTCATGGAAAGAACTGCAGAACCATCTTGGAAAGCAACAAAGACACTAAGTATGGGTTCGACAAGCAAGCTGTAAAGTGCTTCAATTGTGGTGAACGGGGTCATTTTAAAAGGGAATGTACAAAGCCAGCACAGCATGGGAACCAGAATCCCTTCAGAAACCAAGGCAACCAGCAAAATCAGAACAGGAACAATGAGCGTACATTGATACCTGTCAACAACCAAAGTCAAGCGGGACCATCAAATGCCAACCAGGCACTTGTGGTTCAAGTAGATGAAGGTTGTGATTGGTCAATCCAGTTGAGTGGTGATGCTCCGGATGGAACAGCGTGTTTTGCTGAGGTTGTCAAGGCTTTAAATCACGCAAGTGTGGAGAATCTTCCGCCAATGGTGGTGAATCTTCTGAGGATGAAGACTCTTCTGGTTACAGTAGAAGTTCAGATGAAGAATCCTCGAGTTCAGGCGATGATCAGGTGGATGACACATCAAGTGCGTCAGTCGATGCAGACATTGATGATCTTTTTGAAGAAGCTGCAGCAGGAACTCAAAGAAGATCTATTTTGGTGGATCAAGCTGCTTATTCTTCGTCTTCTCTCCATTCAGCCTTTATGGCTAATGTCGACAGTTCATCAAGTCAGGTATGTGTCGATGAACCCACTGCTGTTAATTGTGATAATTGTGATAGTTTGAATGTTAAATGTGCTGACTAAGAAGCTAACATGTCTGAGTTGCAAGGCAAACATGATGCTTTACAAGCTAGTTTGTTTGACTTGCAAGACAAACATGTTTCATTGAATGATAAGTGGTGTGAGTTGCAAAGCAAACACGAGGCTTTGCAAGAAAAGTATGTTGTGACATTCATCCACAACCAGAAGTTGACCGTGGATCTTTAAAAGTGCACTGAAGCCAACATGTTTTATGAAAATCATGAAAAGGAGTTTAAATCGGTCATTGAGAAATTAAAGAAAGATAAAACCGAGTTAACAAAAATGGTTTCCAGAAAACAAACAAACTGATATAAATTTGTATATAACTCGCCTTGAGATAATGCAAAAGGAGATGGCTTGTGTCAAAACTGAAAGTAAGGCGATCCAACTTAAGCTAGACAGTTATTTGAGCTCTAGCTATGTGTTGGATCACATCATTGACGTTCAGAAAGAGAAACGGGATGTCACATGCATAGGTTACAAGAAATGTCCACCACCTGTCAGACACAATTATGATGCCATGCCTGACGAGGAGGATAGAACTTTCTTTGAACCATCTGTTCCTCTAGATGTTAAGGAATTTGCAACAGGACTCGGATACAAGAAAGAAGTATCATCTGATTCAGATGTGTCAGCAGATACATGTGTGTCTTCAAATGAACCAAATCAGGATCCTCCAGTTGTTATTGAGGATGTTGATTCTTCTGATGATGAATCCGATGATAATAATCCAGCAAAGTCTGATGCGGTAATCAAAGAAGAGGACATACCACTTGAGAACCATATTCTATGTGATCCTCCTGCAAAACCCGCTAAGACTGTTGCAATCCAGTCCGCGTCTGCAAAAGAGTCGGAGAGTGTGAATTTGCTGTACACTCTTGTTGGTGATAATAAAGTTTATTCAGACAAAGATTTTCCTATTAAGAATGTTAACCCATCTTTAATCAGTAACGTCTTTGTAAATTCGACAAGTAAGTTTTTGGGAAAGACAGGATCACATGTTACAGTAACACAGTGCCCTCCTATTCCAAAGCCCGAAATTCGAAAACAATATGGAAATCAAAAATTACCAACAGTGAAAAAGCAGCAAGATCATACCAAACCAAAAGGAAAATCACCGACTCAGGGTCAGAAGAAACAGACCCAAAAGAAGAACAAGCAGGTGGACTTTGTGAAATCGAAGGGAACGGACAAAATCGAAACATTTGAAAACAAATCTAACTTAGATTTTGTTAAACAAGCAACAATGTTGAAAAGGAATGAACCAAACAGTTCGAAACCTAGTACCTCGGGATCACAAAGTTCATCGTCATCGACAAGACGATCACATGATACTTCGGGGTTTGTTGAACGAAGATCATGTTTTGAATGTGGTACAATTGGACATGTAATTCGAAATTGTCCATATCTTCATAAACAAAAAGGCAAAGTTGATGATCCCCGTGACCAAACTGACCGCAAGCGATCTGTTTCTGTAAAACCAGATCCCCGTCTTGTAAAAGAAAGGGAAAAGAAATAGAAACGCCAACAGGTCAAGAAAATTGAAAAGGCGATTAAAACCGATATGGTTAACAAAACATCTGTTTCTGTCAAACCAGAAAATTCAAAAACTTCTGACAACCATGAAGTTAAAATTTTAAAGAATAACACTGGTAAAACAAAACAGACCTGGAAACCAAAAACGGTTATTGAATCAGGGGGACCATCACAATTTACAAATCATCAAAGAAAAGAAGTTATTGTGGTTGATGAAAATGGAAGACCCAAGACCACAATGGCTTGGGTTCCCATCTCCAACTAATCAATTGAGTTCATGTGCAGGGTGTTCCAGGAGGAACTATCAGTAGTCATTGGATTGTTGATAGTGGGGCATCCAGGCACATGACAGGCGACATGACGCTTCTCTACGACGTCAAATCTATTAGAGGAGGTTATGTTGCTTTTGCTGGAGATAAGGGCGGATATATTACGGGTGAAGGATTGATATCCAACGGGATTGTCAGCTTTGATAAAATCAACTTTGTGCAACAACTTGATCACAATCTTCTCAGCGTTTCTCAAATTTGTGATAAGCAGTTCTCAGTACACTTTGATGCTAATGGATGTTATGTGCTGAAACCCGGATTCAAAATTCCAAAAGAATGGATTCTCTTGTCTGCTCCAAGGATATATGATTTGTATGTCCTTGATATGAGCCAAGCTATCACAACGTCTGCACAAGCAACTTGTTTCGTTTCCAAAGCCACAGAAAAAGACTCAATCTCTTGGCACATACGAATGGGTCACATTCACGCAAAATGAATCATTAGGTGTCAAATGAATTGGTGAATGGTGTTCCTCTTAAAAACTTCCATCTTCAAGACGTCCGTGTCTCGTTCCAGAAAGGAAAACAAACGAAGAAGCGACATCCTACAAAGAAAATCAACACGGTGGCCGTTCCGCTCGAACGTTTGCACATGGATTTGTTCGGTCCTGTCAAGCATAAAAGCATTCGGAATGGTCAATATTGCCTCGTGATAACTGATGATTATTCAAGATTTTCTTGGGTGGCGTTCATGGCACACAAGAGTGAAACCTTTGGTATTATCAAAAACTTGATCACTCAGATTGAGAATTTGTATAAGTTGAAGGTTAGGCGGATACGCAGCGACAATGGTACTGAATTTAAGAATCATGCCATGGCGGAGTTTTGCACTTCAAAAGGTATTCTTCATGAATTTAGTGCAGCTTATACTCCTCAACAGAATGGCGTCGCTGAACGTAAGAACCGCACATTGATCGAGACTGCTAGGACTATGTTGGTAGAGTCGCAGTTGCGCATTCCATTCTGGAGTGAAGCTGTGGCCTCTGCATGTTATACATTGAACCGAGTCCTTACAGTCAAAAGGCACAACAAGACCTGTTATGAGCTTCTTCACAAACGGAACCCAGATTTATCGTATCTTGAACCGTTTGGAGCTCCGTGCACAATAATCGATCCTAATGGAAAGTTTGGGGCAAAAGAAATTAAGGGATACTTTCTTGGGTATGCCACCCCGAACTTAAGAGTCTGGAATCTAGAGACAAAAAGGGTCGAGGAATGGTCTGAGGTCAGAGTACAAAGGCACACATTGCCAGTCAAATGTCCTGGTCAGCCATGGATGTTTGAGTACGATGACTTTTTCAATTCGATCAATGTTGAAGCCGTTGAAGAAAATGCTGCGGCAAGGATGTTTTTCGAGAGTGACAATGCAACAGTTTCACTGGTGGTTCATCCAATTCTTGTCAATCAAGAACCTTCTTCGGTGAACAATAATGCTCTCGATAATGAGGATTTTCACGATGCTACCGAATTGAACGAATCTTCAGAGGATGATGAATTCCTAGATGCAGATCAAGAAGCTCCTACAACAGCAGTTCATGGTACTTCAGAGGGTACTCCTCCAGTGGATGCCCCTAGAACAGCTGAAGCTACTGCATCATCCTCTTCGTCAATTCCGGGCATTGATTTAATTGTTGATCTCAATTTCAACAATCTGGGTATAAATATTCCAGTTCAAGATAATCCAGAAACAAGGATTCACAATACCCGTCCTCAACAAAACATCATCAGAAATGTGCAAAGTGGCGTTCAAACAAGAAACATGTTGCAGAACAACAACAATGCAGGCCTGTATGCAGCTATTCGAGAATTCGGGCAACAAAATGATTGGTCTTTCGCGTGTTATGTTTCACAGGAAGAGCCAAGAACTTGGAAAGAAGCCATGAAAGATAACTCATGGGTGGAAGCAATGCAGGAAGAACTACAACAATTCCAGAAGCTTGGTGTCTGGAAACTCGTAGAGAAACCTGCTGGTTACAAGACGATTGGTACCCGTTGGGTGTTCAAATGCAAAAAGGATAACCGTTGAGTTGTTATTCAGAACAAAGCAAGATTAGTCGTTCAAGGTTTTCGTCAGATTGAAGGGATCGACTACAACGAAGTCTATGCACCTGTTGCACGTCTGGAAGCAATTCGGATCTTTCTGGCTTATGCCTCATTCAAAGGATTCAAGATTTACCAGATGGACGTCAAAAGTGCATTCTTACATGGTGTGGTGGAAGAAGAGGTGTACGTCGAACAGCCTCCAGGTTTTGAAGATCCTATCCATCCCGATCGGGTTTGGTTGCTCAACAAAGCTCTCTATGGTCTTCATCAAGCACCACGAGCTTGGTACGCAACCTTATCTAACTATCTGCTGGAGAATGGTTTTCGTAGAGGTCTAATCGACTGTACTCTCTTCATCAAAGAACAAGATGGAGATCTTATACTGGCACAGGTATACGTTGATGATATTATTTTTGGTTCTACTAATGATGTTTTGTGTAGGAATTTTGAGCGCATTATGCAGGATAAATTCGAGATGAGTGCTATGGGGGAAATGACCTTCTTTTTGGGCCTACAAGTGCAACAAACTGAGTCTGGGATATTCATCCATCAGACTAAATATGTTGGTGACATCTTGAGCCGGTTCCAGATGTCTGATGCAACGCCCATCGGTACCCCATTGCCACTAAATCACGGAATTACTCCAGACTTGAAGGGTGAAGCTGTCAGCCCCTCATACTACCACGCGATGATCGGATCTCTTATGTACCTCACAGCATCAAGACCAGATATAATGTACCCAACGTGCCTTCTTGCCAGATATCAAGTCAACCCGAAGGCCTCACATCTTGCAGCTGTAAAAAGGATTTTTCGTTATTTGAAGGGTTTCCCTGACACCGGTCTATGGTACCCTAGGGATAATAACTTTGACTTGATCGCTTTCAGTGATTCTGATTTCGGCGGATGTAAAATCGACGGCAAATCCACAACGGCTGGATGTCAGTTTTTAGGAAATTGCCTAGTCACATGGCAGTGCAAGAAACAGACGCGTGTAGCTACATCAACATGAGAAGCTGAATACATTGCTGCCTCAAGTTGTTGCTCCCAAGTCCTGTGGATCCAACAACAATTACGCGACTACGGTTTTGAATTCCTAACTACTCCTATTTATGTTGATAATTCTGCTGCTTTACAGATCACTAGAAATCCTATGCAGCATTCGAAGACCAAACACATCGAAATCAAATTTCACTTCATACGTGATTGCTTTGATAAAAGGCTAATCGATGTTGTTAAGGTCCACACCGATGACCAACGTGCCGACCTTTTTACCAAAGCTTTTGACAAATCAAGATTTGACTTTTTATTATTGGTAAACGGCATTAAGGTCAAGCAAGAGTAAAACCAACATCGGAAAATCATTTTTGTAAATACCTTTGTGTTTTAAATTTATCTTAGTTTGTTGATTTTAGGGGGAGTAAATCCAATTTGAAAATCCAAAAACATCGAAAAATTTTTAAAAACACAAAAACAATAGAAAAACAAAAATGAGTTTCCTGGCGAGCAAAAGAGAAAATGATAGCACATCAGTGGTCTATCCAAACCTCTTTAAACCTTAAATGAAAAACGATAAGAAGCTCTATATAAGATGTATCGGTAGGCTCACAATCATTTTAAAGTGTGCAGGGTGATATAAATCTTAAATCGACTGAAGACCAGGTGGGAACCATTCATTGGCATATGGTCTTAGTACCGAAATTTCGTTTGATAGATTGCCGAGGTTCTGAGATATTCGGTCTTTATGCTGCTTATCATCTGGGTATCATGGTTGTATCTTTTACCGAAAAATAACGGGGACGCAAGTCTAGATCTTCCATGATACTATACATACGTGTACATACTGCATACGACCTCAATAAGTGATCAACAATCACATGTCCAAACAAATAAGTGATAAAGTATCACATTTTTCTGGGAGTCAAGTTCGTCTCTCTGCTGTACGAAAGTACTGACCTGTTCACGGACTTGCTCCTGTGCCCTCATGCATATGAAAATCAAGTTCCTCATCAATAAGTGATTCTATCACATAGGGCTTGTTTTCAATCTCAATAAGTGAGAATCTCACATCATATACGGTCAAACAGATGATAATCGGTATACTCACCGGTAAGATGAACCCTCGTGCATACCTTGATACGGGAATGTGTCGTGATGTGGATGAACACCGGTCGGTAAGTATAAATCATACCTTAATGTATCCCCTCTCCATGATTACATCTGATAAGTTGAGCTTACGTGGACAACAATACCGATAATTGTTATAGGATGCTTATCTTAATATTAACTAATTGAACAACAAGAGCGTTTTGGCATGACCATACACTGATATGATTCTCTTACCCTCGAAACTCGCAAAAAGAATGTCTGTAAATATTTATTTAATGCTTTCAGTTTCTGCATCTTTGTATATATTTATTTACTGCTTTTTGTCTTTACATTTGAAATATTCAAAAATTCCAAAAAGATTTTAGGTGTGTTTTAATATAAACTTTCTAAAAGCCAAAAAGATTTTATTTCTATCTTATTTTCGATCGTACGATGTTGGATCTCGAGTCTTCATTACCTGAAACCTGAAAAACCGAATTGACTAAATCTTCATAAACAGTCAAAATTTGCAAGTTTTGAAAGTTAAAAACTAAAATTGATAAATTTGTTAAAACTTTCAAACTGTCGGACGGTAGTTGATTGAACTGTGGTCATACGTGTGTCGTTTGTTATGTTAACTATATTCCAAGCAGGTGTTCTCATTACGCGTTTAGATTTCTTGCATGTGCAGATTCTAAAGGCAAGGAGAACATAGTCGATGACAAGCTTCGGGATGAAGACACGACGTGAAGGCACTCAAATGATGAAGATGATCGAGTTGCCGCTGACCATCGTCAACACCACAAGGATCTCAAGCACTATTGATCAAGTCATTCACGAGCATAACTCAAGGGGGAGTTTGTCAACACACTTCCTACATGAAACGGGTAGTTTGTTGATACACTTTCTGCTTTCAAGACGTGAAGACATTGAAGATCCTCCGACATAGAAGACATGAAAGGCGAATCTCGCGAGTAGCGTCCAAGGGGGAGTTTGTTGATACATGTTTGTGGACGCGACTCGACTCGACTCATCTCGGGCAACGACATTGCTCCGTCGTTTTGCTTAAAGATCAAACATCCTGGACCTTAGTCCTTGGGCTGAAAACAACTAAGGACACATCTTTGGGCTAACATATCAGCGATTCAAGTGCTGGGCTGAAGCATCTTGGCGAAACACAATTGGGCCCAAGCCCAGAATCGGCAGAACAAGCATATGGTCGACGAAACTGAGCTGTTTCGTCGACTTAATTCCCTTTCGTCGACCATGTTTATGATTCGCCGAGTTCATTCCGTTTCGTAGTGTCTGTGGGTATATATAGTCTGTGTCTGGATAAGAAACATAAGACACAAGAAGGGAGAGCACAGAACACACACACACTGAGAGAGAGTTTACAGAATAGATTTGTAAACATTGAGCTTGTAACTGATCTTTTCATACGTATTAATACAGAGGTGTTAATCGGTGAATCTTGTGTGTTGTTTATTTGCGTGTTCTATCTCGGTTTGCTATCTCGGTTGGATGCCGTACAACCGGGGTGGTTTGTATACAAGGATTAGGCGACTAGATCCTCCTAGCCGGACCTACAGAACTAATGTGTGTTTCCTATAATAATGCCAGATAAGACAAATCTTTATCCGACAATTCATACAATTCCGTTAAAACAAATCTGCCAGCTCACAAAGGGAATATTCAGGAGAATGTACTTTACCGGCAACAAATTCCGGTGTCTTCTCCGGCAAGAAAGTTCCTCCGAAAAAAATGGAGTTTGAAAATTATATGTTTAAAACTCAAAAACAAACTAGATTTTCATTATCTCCATTGATTTAGCAAGGTTTTAAGTAAACATTTAACAAATAACATTATTTAGGTTGGTTTTTAATCCATTTTTATATCATTCAAAGGTGGGTTTTGTGTTTTTGTCCAGAAATCTTCAATAAACACTCAAAAACTCACCAAAACTCACCAAAATACTTAGATTTTAACAAGAAATCAGTCCTACACTCTGATACCACTTGTAGGTCCCTGAAAGGGTCTAAGAACAAGGTGATTTCAAGTTATCAAATGCATAAACACAGGTGCGGAATCCCTGATTTACACACAACCAAGTAAGAGCACAATCAATCAAGAAGAACAAATCACTCAAAAGTTTCTCAATTGATTTTGACAGAGTAACAGTACATAATCTCCAAAATAAGCTCCAAAATAAGCTCTAATACTATCTCAAAATGCACTCTTTTTAGAATGAAATCCAACCTGATGTATTTATAGGCAATACAACAGGTGGACACACGAAGTACCTATAGGATCTACCCGAAACAACACGAAACAAATAATAGCAACACGAAGTACATCCTTTGTGTCACACGCGAACCACATATGTTTGGTGTTACACTGTTTCATGTCACAATATATTACTTCCTGCGCGTGAACAAATTATAACTAAACAGAATGTTGCCATGTCAAACAGCAGGAGGTTTGACTTGGTCAACTTACAACCAACCAACAACATATAAACCAAATGACGACCGTTCATATATGTTTAACAAAATTACAAGCCAAGACACAAAATACATCAGCACTTAAGCACATGCCAATATATATTAGTTATATCCTAATTAGGCCCACCTAGCGTATTAACAATACCCACAAGATTATCAGCCCAATTAAACCAATATATGTGGCCCAAATTTTATTGCACACACTAACTCGTTATAACAATCAAGTCTACCATTCCTTCGTCACCTAACTTGATTAATTAATAATGAGAGTACCTATTCGAAAAGTTAATCCAACATCACTATGAATGTCCATAATCACTAAAATTACCAACATTCCTCCCCCATTTTAGTGATATCCTCAACTCAATTCTCAAAGATCTCAAACTCATGAATAAACGGAAATGTCCTGAGGATTGAATTTTCATCTTAGTAAATTACACGATCCAAATATTCGAATCGGGGTGTCTCTATGGATTGAACCCTTGCCATCCATTTGAATAATTGAAGGTAAAATACACATAAGTTTACAACCCATATGTTCTTACATGACACTATTTTTACTAGCCCGTGTCCAATCCTTTAAAGAGTATATCAAAGCCAAGTCCAAGCTCCTTGAAGCGGCTAAACTTCATACTCTTATAGGTAGTTTCTTTATTCTTGCACCTGCAAATGCAATTTTCCAAAGAACTATTAAGAAGTTATACTTTAACATCATTTATCTTACAATTTGAACACAACCTTGGGATGACTCTAATCATGTGTTCCAATATCTCTATGACAAGCTTTCCAAATTGAATTCTGCGTCTAACGTTGTATTAGATGGGAATTGGGTGTCTCGACATAGGATATTAAAGTGTGGACTTTAAACCCATCCCTATGACTGATTTGTTCACGAATCATGCTATGTATAACACATAACCGTCTAGACTTTCCATTATATACCTGACTAGTTCTTAGTCAGCACTATCATACCTGATTAAGATTGGTGATATCCGTTTTAACCACAATGGAATCTCAAGTATCAAATTTCTTAGTCATTCAGCTTCTTTACCAGCTGATGCTAAATCTACGAATTCACATTCCATTGTCAAGTGATGCAAGTTTATTTATTAACTACTCAGTAAATGTAACCTTTCCTAAGAGAAAATACATATCTAATTAGTTATCCAACTTACATCATAAATCCTTCTAAAACTGAAGGAAAACCTGAATAACACAAACTATAGATCATCGTTTCTTTCAGGTATTTAAGCTATCTATTCACAACTTGCCAATACCAAGTACTAGGATTACTGGTAAATCTACTCAGTTTCCTACAACGTATGTTATATTAGACCTTGTACAAATCGTAACATATTGTAGGCATCCAATGGCTTTAAATACTCCATCTATGAAATAAATTCACCTTGATTACACACAAGTCAGATATTAGGACCTATAAGAGTACTAACTAGAGAACAAACAAAGTTATTAATGACATTGTATCATTAATATACTCATTATTCCTAGGATAGCAACATCCTCCCCCAGATCCTTTATATCAAACGATTACTCCTTTACCGGAGGAATCAAGACTGCTACATACATATTTATATGCTTGGTTTACAAAGAACCCAATAGACAAGATCGCATTAGCGATGCTTGTTTAAGGTTTTACCAGGAATTGATCATCTTCAATATTAAAACAATATTAATATTGATGTCTAACTAACTCTTGGTTATTTCAACTAAATAAAGATGAAAGTCAGAACTATAAGACTTAGCTTTATCAGAATCAACAACTTCATGTTCAGAAGGGGAACAGATACACTGTCAGTACCATAGATGCTTTATCAGAATCAACAACTAGATGTTCAATAGGATCAAAAACCCTATTATTTGTTAAAAATAATAGTGCTGACATTGTTTGGTTAAAAACTACAAGTGACCTGTCGTTAAATCCGTTCTTCCATGACAAACTATATGTTTAGAGATAGAATTGATTATTAAAGGAGAAAATCCGTTTTTCCATGACAAAACTATGTGTTTAGAGTAATGGCAAGAGCTTTATAGTTATCTAAAATTTGTTAACAAAGGATTAAATATTAATCAACCAGATTTTTTGTGTAAAGGAGTGCAGATAGTTGATTAATTCGCCCAATCAATCAATATATTGAACGTAGAAATAAATCAATTTAACTTAGATGTTTAAGGGTATTGTTAAATTGTTGTTACTTCAGGTTAATTATAAGTGTAAAATGGTAAACCATTAATCAACTTTGATATTAGAACCTACAAATTCAGGTCCATTAGCCACTCGAACTTTTTGACAAACATAATCAAACTTGGACAAAAAAATGGCACATATTTCACTCATACCGAAGAGTAAATGAACCACTAATTAACCCAGAAACCACGACACACACTCTTGTTATAATCCAAACGGAAAGACCGAGCCAACCATAACTGGATATATGGATGGCTAGTTAACTAAAGTACTAACTACATGTCTCTTACTTCAAACATGTTGCGGTTCTTGACGACTATATCAAACATATGCATCGATTTGAGCTTGTTGAAGTTTTTAGGGAGAGAAATGAGATGCACAGTGGATCTTTTGTGAAACTGCAACAAATCAGGATCATCATAGTACCTTTCCCATCCTAACGATGACAAGATTCTTTCCAGCCTATCATACGAAGTCACCACTTCGTTAGTTGGTACATGGACGAGGACCTTACGTCGAGCCGAACCCTGACAGGAATCACCTCCATGGCTCTCCACTAGTCGAACCACACCGTTCTGGTTGAACACCCAGACACCAGACATATCTTAATTCTTGACTAGCTAGATAGTGTTTCAAGTTTTGGTTTTTTTTATGAACAAGAATATGAATGTATGGAGCTGGGGGCTGGGGGTTTATATAAGGGTTTCTAGTCACGTGGGGTATATAACTAATTAAGACATAAAGCGTGTGTTCGGGCCCATTAAAACGGTTGAGAAAAAAAATAAAAAAAAATAATAAAACTTTGTGTGTTTCGGACATCGATCACTTTACCCACGTGTGGGTATGAGGGGAGGGTGGATTCTGGATGGAGGAGAGTCATTATAAATCCCCACAAACATAAAGGGATTCTAAAGCTGATATTGATCGAGTCGTTTTGGATCAACCAGATGTTGATTGATATTACAGGAGCAATCTTAGTCCATTTCATTTTTATTACTTATTTTGAATATATAAGTGTAGTTGTATATGATAAAACAGTATTTAATTTTTCACTAAAACAAATCGATTATTTGTTATATGGCGAGTACCTCTAGAACGGGAAATCTTTAACGGCTTCTAGGACTGTCCATGAGCGTTATTTATAATTCTGTAATTCTTTCTTGTCCCTTTCTCCATCATGAGTTTGGAGTAACTAACTAATTATTGAAGGAAGATTTCTCCAACCAAAACACACCTTGTTTTTTATTAACATTTAACGCTTACACGCATTGTTGTAAAAACTCTGTCTAGGCTCCGATTAGTCGACAATTAATCATTAATCAGAGGTTCACCAAATAATAGTCATTTAATCGTTAGATAATCAACGATGGTCCTTTTCCGGTCAAATTCTGGCCAGATTCCGACCAAGGTTCGACCTAACCTTGTAAACTCACTCCAATTTCTTAAAAAATGAGTCAACCAAAGGTTAGAAAATGTCTATTTAACAAATTACATATAAAACTATGCGTGTATATATAAAACTAAAAATTACACATAAAAACTCAATTTGGTTAATTCCGATTAATCCGTGTTAATCCCCTAATTTATATTTTTAACTATTTGTTTTCTCTATTTAGATAAAAAAAAATGTTAAAATATTTTTAAATGTCTATTAAATATTCATTTTCTCACTTTTGCGACGGGGTTAATTCGTGTCGGTATATCCATCGCTAAAACTTAGCTAAATTTGTCTCTAAGTAATCCATAGCAAAATAACTTGCCATTGATTTTTTCCACGATGAATATATGTTTTTCTAGAAGTGCGGCATTGTTTGGTTATTAAAAAACTTTAAGTGACGAGTAATTAGTCCATTCTTCCATGAGAAAACTATATGTTTTGAAATCTGAAGCAGAAAGTTATGCCTAGAGCTTCATAGTTTTACAAATTCTCTTATTTTACAAATGGATTGAACATTAATCAACCAGATTTTTAGGGTAAAGAAGTGTACATGGTTGATTAATTCGCACAAGTAATCAATATATAGAATGAAGAAGTATATCAATTCAACTTAGATGTTTAAGGGTATTGTTAAATTGTTATTACGTTAGGTTCTTAATGTAAAATGGTAAACCGCTAATCAACTTTGATATTAGAAACTACAAATCTGAAATTTCAGGTCCATTATGCACTCGAACTTTGTGACAACACATAACCAAACTTGGACAAAAAAAAATGGCACATACATCACTCATACCGAATAGGAAACGAACGACTAATTAACCCAGAAACCACGTCATACGTAGAATCTTGCTATAATCCAAACGGAAAGACCTAGCCAACCATAACTGGATATATGGCCATGGCTAGTTAACTAAGGTACTAGCTACATGTCTCTTACTTCAAACATGTTGCGGTTCTTGACGACTATATCAAACATATGCATCGATTTGAGCTTGTTAAAGTTTTTAGGCAGTGAAATGAGATGCACAGTGGATCTTTTGTGAAACTGCAACAAATCAGGATCATCATAGTACCTTTCCCATCCTAGTGATGACAAGATTCTTTCCAGCCTATCATAGGAAGTCACCACTTCGTTCGTTGGTACATGGACCAAGACCTTACGTCGAGCCGAACCTTGACAGGAATCACCTCCGGGGCTCTCCACTAGTCGAACCACACCGTTCTGATTGAAAACCCAGACACCAGACATATCTTAAGTTCTTGACTAGCTAGATAAGGTTTTAGTTCTGGTTTTTATGAACAAGAATATGAATTTATGGATTTGGGGGCTGGGGATTTATATAAGGGTTTGTAGGAACGTGGGGTATATAACAATTAAGACATAAAGCGTGTGTTCGGGTCCATTTATCGGTTGAGAAAAAACTTTGTGTGTTTAGGACATCACTTACCCACATGTGGGTGTGTGGGGGAGGGAATCCAAAATCTTTTTCCATCTCGTTATTAATCCCCACAAATATAATCATAGGGAATCTTAAGCTGATTGAGAATGGTCCTAATTATCAAAAATGGAAACAGCTGTACTATATGACCAGATGTTGATTGATACTATAGACACAATTTTAGTTTGTTGCATTGTTATTAACTTTCGTTGATTTATTAAGACAATATTTAACAATCAAAGTACTAATTTAGTTTTCATTTAAATGACTATTGTAAACCGTCTAAGGCAAGTGCATCATAGGAAATTTTGAACGAATTCTAGGACTTTTCATGGGACGTAATTTTAGAGGATAACTAGTGGAATTTCCTGGCGTGTTACGGCGGGAATTCGGTCGGTTGCAGTTCAATTCATTACGCTGTCAGTGCGATATCGTCACTCGGTAGAGCAACCAAAAGATAAAACCCACAAAAAAATCGTAATATATGTCCAAAAGGATATCAATGGACACGTGTTTTACATTTATTGAAAACCATTACTGATACCGATGTTGTTCAGTCGGAATCAATGTGGTACCGATTTTGGTTGGACGATATCAGTTCTGTTCATCACGGTATCGGTAGATACTGTTTGCTTTGCATGAACCCAGATGATCCCATGAACCATCTTCCGGATGGAGGTCACATTGATCACAATGTTTTCCATACTTGTCGATACATAAACAAACGGATTGAACAACCACAAAAACTCTACAATCGAAATTAGTTGAAAACAAGAATGATGTGAACAAAACTATTATGCTTGATCGTGGAATAAAGAACATGATATCATTCTTTCACTTCTATTTATTTGGAGTGAAGTGTCACGACTATAGCATCCCACCATTTGTTTACAATTTCTATCCCATGCAACGTTCCACTCCAGTTTACCCTAATGGACTTACAAAAACAAATCCGACCCAAATGTTGTGGCCTCCAAGCCAATACATAAATGTAAAACATAAATAGTTTGACCCATGATACTAAGATAAAATAAAACATAGCAAGCCCAAACGCGGTTTGTGTGATTATATATATTCATTCACCCCCTTGATCACAAAACAAGGCTTCAATCTTTAAACTTCAAGCCATGCCACATGTGGCGTCATCAACGATTACCAAGTCTTCATCCGAGTCCTCCTCATCAGGTTCGCTCTCACTTTGACTTGCCTGAAGTGAGTCTTGAACATCCATCGTTACATCAAGGTTTAGGGGACCGCAACCTTTTGGCCATTTTCTTTCCGCACTAACATTTCACTTTTCCCATATCGCTTTGCCTTTTGCTACCTTTGCCATAATCTCGTTTTCTTCACAAGCTTTGAGAATCATTACGTCCTTCTCTCTCAGTTTGACCCTACTCCTCATAACATGGAAAATCCTTTCAAATAGATCATGATATTTAATATAAGTTATTTTTAAAGCTTCATCATCGTCTTCAACGTGGCCAAGTTTGAAAGCCACCATTTTCCATAAGCCTTCCTTTGTAACTTCATTGAAACCGCCCATACCTACCACAATCGTTTATAATTCTAACAAATACCTTTTCACCAAACAACACACGTAGAGGTATTTTCTCTATCTTGAGAATACCGAGATAGTCTTGTACAAACCACTTCAACCATTTTGTAAACACCATCTTGAATCCAATTTAATGTCTCATCAAAATCTCGTGCAGTTTCACCAATTGTACGAAATTCATACAGCTTTCATTGTTTTATCTTCGTTTCCGTTTCACAAACTTTTACACTACTCATTAAATAAAACATCAATGTCATTTTTTTTCCTTTTAACATAAACTATTCCAACAAATTCAATCTTACTACTCAATGTTCCTTCCTTAACCACACCATGGTCATCTTTAGGAATTTCCTTTCACTGTCCTTTTGAAACTTCTTCTCATAAAAACTTTTAAGATATGTTTTTAATTTCTCTTTTTCCTTTAGATAGGTAGTTATGACATCAATATTTTCATAAAACTTTTCCAAGTAACCTTGTTTAAGTTCTATTTCTGAGTTTTCACTAAACACATCATGACCCTTGGATTTTCCATTAAACATTCTTCTCAAAGAACATTTCTCCCCATCCATGATAACTTCAATTCCTTGTTATAGTGGTTGTTCTAAACTTAGAACATCCCTTTCCATAGTAGGAACATAATTAACACAAGGAATTCTCTTTGATTTATCATCAACGGAAACCTGTAAGGCCTCCTAATCCAAGATCTCACTCAGCTAAAGCAACCAAAAGGTGTGCGGAATCCACCTGATGATCAACCACTGTAGATGATAACAAGAATGCAAGGATTTGAGAGAGAAATCAAGAATACACTGAGTATTCTTGATGAAGATGAATGACGTCACTCACACAAAGCGCCGCCAGACAAAACACAATGATTAGGGCACAGAAATTCACACAGAAATCGTTACCTTGTCTATTCCATATAAAGTTATATATACAAGGTGAAACTCGGACTTTCAAGACTAACTAGAAAGCTCGGACAAAACAAATAGCACAAAGCTCAGAGCTTTTACCACAAAACTCAGACAAAAGCTATATCTAAACAAAACTCTGACTAAACAAAAACCCTTGCAAACCTTGGACAAGTTGTCCCTAGGAACTTCTTGGGACAAATTGTCCCTAGGAACTTCTTGGGACTAAGTTTCCATAAAACTCTGACCAAGAGCTCTCCCTAGGAACTTCTTGGGACTAACTATTGGCATTTGTACAATAAAGACCCTAAATATTGGAAGACTTGCACTTATCACCAAAAGTGCATTAACAAACTCCCCCTTGATCAGTGCATGGTCTTCATTGGTCTTTAGATCTTCATCCTTTCATTGGTAACATGGGAGTCATGCACTTATCACCTAGGTGCATTAACAAACTCCCCCTTGATCAGTGCATGGTCTTCATTGGACTTGAGATCTTCATCCTTTCTTCGAGAACTGCTTCCTGCCCAGACCTTGTTCTTCACACAGAACTGAACCACCTTGATGAACTGGTCAGCTAGAACACGATCTTCTTCATTGTATTTTAGAGGCAGGCGTCGAAGTCTTTTCAGATGTGTTTCCCTTAAGTTGGCAAGCCAAATCAGATCCAGCACTTTAGCAATCTCAACCGTCACTTTCTTTTCAGAAATCACTGCTTCCCCAGTCTTGAGATGCACGATCCAAACGCACACAGCTTCTCCAAATCTTCCATCTTGAGATGAACGATCCAGACCTGAAACACTTAACCCAGAATTAAGAAACTTGACCCTGGAGACATCGGCCCAAACCTGAATCCCAAAAATAATCCCAAAAATAAATTCTAATACCCAGAATGAACAGTTGAAACATTAAACAATCAATATTTAATAACTTATTTAAACTATTTTCACAACCCTAGAGTATACTTAATATGATAACTCGCACATAGAAACAAGAAAGCAAAATCTTTTTGTTGTTTTTCAATTTTTGACTGAAATGGAAATTAAACCTAGAACGTATTTACACTAAATTTCTTTTTGTGAAATCGGAGCAAAGGAATCATATCGGTTTTTCTGTCAGTACCTAACACAAGAACCATAGCATTTTATCTTTAATCTTTTAGAACGATGTTGACAGTTCAAGACGTTCAACGGTATTGTGGTCCACTTAAGTTTTAGCACGCTTTCGAACACTGTTTTCGAGATATGGAATTAAGTGTATTAAGCTGACAGTAACTATGTTTACCCACCTCAGAATATACTCCCGTATCAAGGTATACGCGAGAGATCATCTTACTGGTGAATATACCATTTATCATCTGTTTTTGACGTATAAGCTAATGTGAGATACTCACTTATTTGGATTTCAGATGCAAAGGGCACAGGAGCAAGTCATTTGTGATAGAATCACTTATTGAAGATAAACTTGACTCCCGCAAGATTTTGTGGGACATGTGATTGTTTATCACTTATTTGGGTCGGATGCATCATGTTTTGAAGATATTTACACGTATGTATGGTATCATGGAAGATCTAGACTTGCGTCCCCGTTATTTTCCGGTAAGAGAAGCAACCATGATACCCAGATGATAAACAGTATAAAGACCACGTATCTCAGAACCTCGGCAATCTATCAAACGAAATTACGGTACCAAGACCATATATCCGAGAGATGCGCCACACGAGTTACGCAGTTCATTATGTTTATATACCAAAGACAGGTTCTTATTTGCGCGTAAAACCTACCGAAGCAACGTATAATGAAGCTGTCACAGTTAACGGTTAATTTTATGCATATAACCATAGTCCTGCACCAGATACGACTAACCGATGTACTATCATTTCCCTTATATCTCAACACGACTTCATTTTAGATTTTTCAAATGTTTTTGTATTTTTCTGAAATTTATCCTACAACTAAGTAAAATATTTTTGTAGTTTTTCAATTTTTCGAAAGCGGTAAGAACTATACAGAAAAGATAAACTAAAGTTTCTATGCGAGTTTAGAAAGCATTTTACTCTGGGTTGATCATGCCAATCATTCGGACCAGATTTTCAAATCTTGTCCGATCGAAAGTTTTCGTAAACAGGTCAGCAAGATTATCCAAGGTGTCTACCCTAACCACTTCTATTAATCCCTTCTCAGCACAGTCGCGAATAAAGTGATGCCTAACATCTATGTGCTTAGTGCGTGAGTGATTTACCGGATTGTTTGTTATGGAAATGGCAGAGTTATTATCGACAAGGATAGGAGTTCGAGTAAAATTCAAACCGTAGTCCCTCATTTGCTGCTGAATCCACAAAACCTGAGCACAACAGCTTGAAGCAGCAATGTACTCGGCCTCGCACGTGGATAGAGAAACGGCAACTTGCTTTTTGCATTGCCAAGAGACAAGACGGTTTCCAAGAAGTTGTGCGCCACCAGAGGTTGACTTTCTGTTCATCCGGCACCCTCCGAAGTCAGCGTCAGCATACGCCATCAAATCGAGACCACCTTCAGCTGGATACCACAATCCAAGCTTAGGCGTTCCTTTCAGATATCTGAAAATACGCTTGACAGCTTTCAAGTGCGACTCCTTCGGAGTTGATTGGTACCTAGCACACAAACAAACAGAGAACATAATATCTGGTCGTGAAGCAGTAAGATACATCAATGAACCTATCATTGCTCGATATAGAGTCGGATCCACTTCAGGATCTTTCTCATCATCGGGTGAAAGCTTGAGATTTGTTGGTAAAGGCGTGTCATCGGGTAAGCTATCTTCCAGTCCAAATCTCTTGAGAATCTCGTGGACATACTTTGTCTGATGCACATACGTCCCGGTTTTTTCTTGACTCACTTGAAGACCTAAGAAGAAAGATAACTCGCCCATCGCGCTCATTTCAAACTTTGACTTCATCACCTTCTCAAACTCTCGACACAACTCTTCATTTGAAGAACCAAAGATTATGTCATCAACGTAAATTTGCACGATCAGAAAATCTCCCCCTTTCTTCAAGATGAACAGTGTGGAGTCGATTGCACCACGCGAGAACCCATGCTCCAATAGATGCTTTGACAACGTCTCGTACCATGCTCGAGGAGCCTGATGGAGACCATAGAGAGCCTTGTCCAACAAATAGACCTTGTTGTCTAACCCTGGAGCTTCGAAACCCGGCGGTTGGGACACATACACAGTTTCATGCAATTTCCCGTAAAGGAAGGCGCTTTTCACATCTAACTGATAGACTTTGATGCGCATGTGTGCAGCAAAGGCTAGAAACAAACGAATAGCTTCCAGTCTTGCCACCGGTGCATAAACTTCTGTATAATCAATCCCTTCTTCCTGATTGAAGCCTTGAACAACCAACCGTGCTTTGTTTCGGACCACGACACCCTTATCGTCTTTCTTGCACTTGAAAACCCATTTCGTGTTGATTGCATGCTGGCCCTTTGGAAGATCGACCAAATTCCACACCTTTAACTTGTCGAACTGAGCTAACTCTTCTTGCATCGCCTCACACCAAGAATTATCCTTCAGAGCCATTTGATAGTTCTTCGGCTCTATCTGAGAGATAAAACATTCATGCAGGCTAAGATTGTAGATTTCTTCTTTCTTGATAGCAGAGAACAGACATTGCATTTCTGAAATACTCCTTCGCGTTTGCACTCCCGCAGTCGGATTCCCAATAATATTATCAACAGGATGATGAATATTTGTTCTTGGAACTGGGATTGCAGGAGTTTGAAGATTGTTTCCCAAATTTGATTGAATCTCCCCCTCAGCATTTGCATTACTGCTAGAAGCTCCACCATTACCAGAAGACGCATCAACATTTGGATATGCTGAAAAGTCAACGTATAGATCTCCACTTGTAGTTTGAGCAGCTGCATTGGGGATCTGCTCAGCAACAACGTCATTTACGGTCGAAGAATCAGCGACTAGAACACTCGAAGACACATTAGTTGGAATACTTGCTCTCCAGCTCGCATCCACTTCATCTTTGTTCACAAGATGTGTGTATACAACCTCCGAATCTTCTTCTGAAACATCAGGAAGATCAAATGAATCAAATAATTTATCATAATCATAGCCGCTTTTGGGACCGAATTCGGACGGTGGAGGATCGAAACTCAAAGGAGTTATATCAAACACGATATCCACTGTTCGCTTCTTGATGTTATAAACGCGTTTGTTTGGAGTTCCATTGGCATAACCCAAAAAGAACCCAATTTCACCAACTTCCCCCATTTTCGGAGTATCTTTGGTGCGTTTGATAACACACTTAATCCCAAAAGGCTGAAAACCAGATAGGTTCGATTTCCTGTTTTCAAGTAATTCATAACAAGTTTTATCTTCTCTTTTGACAGTAAGCACATGATTTAACACATAACATGCAGTGTTCACCGCCTCGGCCCAGAAGAAAATTGGCAATTTTGATTCAGAAAGCATAGTGCGGGCCGCCTCAATCAGGGTACGATTCTTCCGTTCTGCAACTCCGTTCTGTTGAGGAACATATGGAGCGCTGAACTGATGAATTATTCCCATTTCCCGACATAACTCATCCATATACTGATTTTTAAACTCAGTGCCGTTGTCACTTCGGATTTTCTTAATAGGAAGTGAATAATTTTTCTCAAGTTGTTTGAATAAGTCTCTTAAAATACCAGCGGTTTGATCCTTTGTTTTTAAGAAAAATACCCATGAGTAACGTGAGAAATCGTCAGTGACAACTAAGCAATAAGACATACCACCAATGCTAGCAACATGGATCGGGCCGAAAAGATCCATGTGAAGCAACTCAAGTGGTTTTTGGATTGAGTTAACTGTTTTCGGTTTATGAGGCTTTCGTTTGATTTTTCCTTTTTCACATGATTCACATTTGTTGTGCATATTGAAACTACGTAAAGGAACCCCCAACACCAAGTTGTTTTTCACTAAGTGGTTCATTTTTCGCAGATGCACGTGGCCCATTCTCCTATGCCAGAGATACGATTGATCTTCAGTCGCCTTTGAAAGTAGACAAGTCACTGGAGCAGATGAGTTAACCAACGGGCGCATGTCCATGACATATGTGTTATTCACCCTTGGAGCCCTCATAACGATCCAATCTTCAGGAACAACAAATCCCGGACGCAAAACGAAGCAAGCTTTATCAGTGAACAGCATCGTGTACTTGTTATCACAGATTTGAGAAACCGACATCAAGTTATTCTTCAGTTCTTCAACATATTTCACTTTATGCAGCGTGATTTTTCCATTTGACACAGAGCCTTCACCGGTGATGTAACCACCCTTTTCACCGGCAAAATTCACATAACCACCACGAAATTGTTTAAAATTGTTCAATAATTCTTTATTTCCTGTCATGTGTCTGGAACAGTCACTATCGATATACCAAATATAGATAGCCCTCTTCAGCTGCTCCTACACTCCCCAACAAAAATTTAGTTAGAGTGTGGGACCCAAGCCATGATGGTCTTGGGTCGTCCTGATTCGTCAACATAAGAAAACTCTTTGAAATAACCATCATCGCCTCTGTGTCCACCATTTCCATTTCGGAAATTGTTGGAATGAGTCCCCGCAAATCGTGGATTGTACGGAGTTGACGATCTGTTGGTATAACCAGAGTTTCCATACCCTCGGCTTCCATAGTTTTGGTAATTGTAATTTTGATTCCTGGGAGGCTCAAAATTCCTACCAAATCTAGGAGCATCTTCGTGTCTTGAGAATGATCGTGGATGATTATCCGAATGCGGTCTTTGATTTAGAAATCGGGGTGTGACGCATTTCGATCATTCACGAATCTGTTCTATGCATGAGGTCTAGCATAGTTGTTGTTCGAACCTCCAGAACGTTTGTCATTCTCAACTCCTTGAAAGGTGACATGATTTTGTCGTCTGTGAGGGGTTTTCTCACGAGTATCATGTCTTTGAGGTACATTTTCTTATCTGTCCCCACGGTTAATAACAGTGGGTTTCTCTTCTTGATCCTGATTTTGTTGTGATTTAACATTTGGTTTAATAGCTGGTTTTACTTCTTGTTTAATCACTTTGTTTTTCTCAACCTTTTGATTTTTACCATTTTTCTTTTCAACATTAACTGATTCATTTTGTGGTTTGTCAACAAAAGGTTTCTTTTGATCAGGATCAACAAGTGATTTACCCCTGTCATCTGGACAGTCTGCTGCTAAGTGTCCTTTCCCACGACACTTGTAGCATTTGCGAATTTTCGCAGCGTTCTTCGGACGTTCCTCATGATCGGTCGAAGATGAAGAGGCATTGGTGGGATTTTTCAAAATTTGGTTCACAAACTGTGAGTTGGAACCTGTTTCAATTTTACTTCCTCTTTGATAAAATCCTCCCCTTTAACAAACTCGGTTTTAGGGACATTTTTCAAAGCCTTTTTATTTTTCCCACGTGACTTTGGTTTTGATTTTTCATTTTGAACTTGATTGAAAATTTCCAAAATCTTGTTGCTTATCAAATTTTCAATGTTTTCAAGGTTCACTTCATTTTTCTTAGAAATGCCACTCTTCTTTGACTGATCTGAGTCTGTAACTTCATCTGGCTCAGATTCTGACTCACTTTGAGGTTCAACTGTCAGAGGAGTCGTTGGCACAAAGTTTGCCAATTCAGGATCTATGCTTGGCATCGATGTATAGTTATGGTTTACCGGAGGAGGCACCTTGGTATAACCAATGCCAAACATTTCTTCCTCAGATTCTTTGAGACGTTGGCTGTTAATACAAAAATTCATCACTTCAGATGAATCCCTAAACTTTTCAATCTTTCGTTGCAATTCCAAAATCAGATTATCTTTTTCCAAAATGATTTTGTTCTTTTCTAAAACAGAATTTTGACTTGTTTCAAGTTCAGATTTTAATTCCTGATTTTTAAGATTTCCCTTAGCCACAAGTCTCTCAAATTCAGAGATATCATTCTTCAGCGCTTTTATCTTAATTCGGTGTTCTTTATCCGAATTAGACAAAACCACAATGAGTTCTCTGGATTTTTCTAAATCTGCAATTAAGTTTGTGTTATGAAGTGCATATCTATCAATCTTAGTCACAAACTCAACACATCTAGCACATCGCTTATCTACAGAAGATGATTTTACCTCAATGCCAGCCATGAATGCACAAGCCTCGTTTTCTACGGAATTTTCTTCCAACCTTTTAGCTTCTGCATCCGCAAATTGCTGCATTTCAGCTGTGGAGATGTTGAATTCAAAGCGTTCTCCTTTTTCTCCATCTTCTGTCTTGCTAGGCTTCTCAACAGTCTCTTCGATCGAAGGACTTTCATTCTCAGTAACATTTCCCGAATCCAACTCTTCCCCAAGAACTTCAGCTACAACTGCAAGCTCCTCAATGCTTGTCTCTTCAACAACCTCTTCAAACACTTCTTCGTTCACAATTTCAGCTATGAAAGCTTGTGACACAATAGCTCCTGAGATGTCTTCCAAAGCACAACCCCAGTCATAAGGCTCAGTCACACTCTGTAAAGGTTGAGCCACCATAGCATTGTTTGTCGAAGATGTGGTATTTTCAGACCCACTTGAACGAGCACTTGAGTTGGAGGTAGCATTTGATGCATTGTATTGAGGTCTTGAATTGTTTCCTCGGGAGTTGTTGTCTCTGTCAGATCTTTCCATCTTCGGCTTTCGACAATCACGTGCGAAATGCCCGTAGATCCCGCAGTTGTAACACTTTACTTTTGACATGTCGACTCCCATTCGAGTCTTTGTCTGACCTCCTATGAACTTCCTACCCGTCTTCAGCAGAAACTTCTTCGCTCTACGGACTAACAATGCCATATTGAGTTGTAGATCAAGTTCTTCCATCTCGTCTTGATCTATCTGATCGAAGTCTTCATCAAGACTTGACGGTTCAACGAGCTTTCCAAGACAGAAGTTCTCGTAGGCAGTCATGAAGGACGCCAACAGACTCATGTTTTCTTCAATCATCTTTAAACAGCTTGCATCTATCTTAGGAATGTTCAGGCTTGTTCCTTGAGATTTCTGAGCTCCACTAGAAGAGTACATCCCATGATTTGAATTGTTTGTTCCACCTGAACTGTCATTGTTGCTTATGAACGCGTGTTCACTTGCAGGAACTTCATTTTCCGAATACAAAGCAACACCGACTCCACCATTACTACCCTTATCCGTTGGTTTCGAAGCCTTATACAACTGAGGATCTTGGATCTTCTCGAAATCAGATGCTTGATCTTCCATATTCCAAGCGTAACCCCTCAGCTTCTGAACAGCTTCTTCCAATGTAAGCTCTTCGTAGAGAACACCCTCTCTGATCAAAGCGGTGTACATATTCCATTCTCTCGAAAGACAATTCAGAAACTTCTCAACCTTCTCGAATTCAGTGTAGATACCCTCTTTACTTCTATCAAGTTCGCTCAGCAGATGATAAAATCGATTCACAGTGTCATCAAATGATTCATTCTTCAACGCCTTGAACACAACGAATTGAGTCTTCAAACGTTCGAGACGTCGTTTCTTGTACATTTCGTTTCCTTCATAACGCTGAATCATACTATCCCACAATTCCTTTGAGCTATTTCTCTTACGGAACGTATGAAGTATAGATTGTGTCATTGCCATCGTTATCATTGACATAGCTTTCTCTTCACAGTCATAAAATTTCTTCTGATCGTCCGTGAGAGCCAGATACGTATCAATCGTCAACGTACGTACTGGAGTAGCTCCACATCCTTTAACGATACACAACCAGATTTTGATGTCTTTTGCTCGAACATACCTTTCGAAACGCTCCTTCCACTCAGGAAAATCAAGTTCGTTGATCAACAAAGGAGGTTTGTCGTTACTTCCTACCTCAGCATTGTGCTTGAGGTTTTGCACCATTGTAGTCAGATTGTTGTTTGCCATTTTTAGGAAACAACAGAGAACTTCCAAGCAGTGAAGTGAGCTTTAGTCAGCGTGTGAACCCCGGATCACAGAAACCTGAAACAGAACACAAGCAAAAGAACTCGGACTACACTGTTAGAAGTTTAACCTCAGACACCCTAAGAGATTGAAAAATTTCGGACAGATTCTAAACCAAAAAAAAAATCGGACTATATAATATATTAAAGAACTCGGACAAATAGAAACTAGATAGAACTCGGACTAAACTAACTATAATAATTCGGACCCTACTAGACACTCAAACCTCGGACTCGACTTAAAAACAAAACAATTCGGACACAATACATCGCTTAACAAACTCGGACTCTAAATATACTATATAACTCGGACTCAATGAAGAACTAAGAAACTCGGACCTGTAATAATGAACTAAACTCGGACCTACTATAAAGAACTAAACTTGGACCTACTATAGCTAATAAAATTCGGACTCCCTTTAATAAAGATAAAGATCGGACTAGATACTTCAATGAAACTCGGACCAAGGGACTAGAATAAAAGTCGGACTTCAAAGAAAAACAAAACTCTGACACAAAAAAGATCAATAACTCGGACTCATATGATAAAAACAAACTCGGACACTATAATTGGAATAAGAACAACCTCGGACTCAATATAACAACCTCGGACTCAATATATCATTTAAAAAACTCTGACTCTAAATATATTCTATAACTCGGACTCGGACTCAAGGATATCTTAATAAGAAATAAGAAAAGTACTCGGACAACTAATAAAGGTCGGACAATATAATATAATTAAGAAACTCGGACTCTCTATGTATATTAAAAGGTCGGACTTGAATTAAATCAAAAACTCGGACTACTAGATATTCTAAGAGGTCGGACTTAAATTATATCAAACAAACTCGGACTCAAAGTTATCTTAAAAACTCGGGCTCTATATATATTAAATCAAACTCGGACTTGAATACTAGATGAAAATTCGGACAAGACTGAAACTCAGACACTAATTTACCTAAAAAAAAGAAATTCGGACAAAGCTAAAGGAGAAACTCAGACTCTAATAACTCTAAAAGGAAAACTCAGACTAGGAGAAAGCTCAGACTGAATGAATTGAAACTCAGACAAGTCTCAAAACTCAGAAGGAACCAATCTTCGGAGTATCTCCCCAATGTGACTACACACTGGTTCAACAATACCCCGGAGACACAAACACAAAGTGTAAACCACGGACCAAGCTTCCAAAGATCAAAACTCAGAATCTTTATCTCCTTCAAGGCTCTGTATGAACAAGAACAAAAACCCCTGTAAAACCCAGATGAAGAAAACACTAAAAACTCACTAAACTACTCAAAATCCATCATCCAAACACTAGAAATGAATGAAGAATCATGAATAACACACAAAAACTCACTAAAATCTCACTAAACCCTATCAAAGTATGAACTAATCTCACCAAAACCTTCAAACTAAGAACACCTACAGTAGTATGAGCACACTGCTCTGATACCACTTGTAAGGCCTCCTAATCCAAGATCTCACTCAGCTAAAGCAACCAAAAGGTGTGCGGAATCCACCTGATGATCAACCACTGTAGATGATAACAAGAATGCAAGGATTTGAGAGAGAAATCAAGAATACACTGAGTATTCTTGATGAAGATGAATGACGTCACTCACACAAAGCGCCGCCAGACAAAACACAATGATTAGGGCACAGAAATTCACACAGAAATCGTTACCTTGTCTATTCCATATAAAGTTATATATACAAGGTGAAACTCGGACTTTCAAGACTAACTAGAAAGCTCGGACAAAACAAATAGCACAAAGCTCAGAGCTTTTACCACAAAACTCAGACAAAAGCTATATCTAAACAAAACTCTGACTAAACAAAAACCCTTGCAAACCTTGGACAAGTTGTCCCTAGGAACTTCTTGGGACAAATTGTCCCTAGGAACTTCTTGGGACTAAGTTTCCATAAAACTCTGACCAAGAGCTCTCCCTAGGAACTTCTTGGGACTAACTATTGGCATTTGTACAATAAAGACCCTAAATATTGGAAGACTTGCACTTATCACCAAAAGTGCATTAACAAAACCATACATTCACCAACCCCATGTATAAAAGAAAAATCTTTAGTTTTCTTGTTTTTGGTTATTCCAAAATGGCTTTTAAAAACTTTGAACACATCCTTATTTCCGGTCATGTGTTTTTTATACTTTGGGTCGAAACCAACATAGAGTTCCTACCACCCCCATCACTCTTTACTAAAAAATACCCTCTACGGGTTCAGAAGAGAGATTTATAACTTGGCAAATGGATGATATGTGACTAATCTCTTGACAGAGATAGCAGTGTACGCCTAACCTCCATGGACTCCGGGTTGGATTCTTTCCTTCCGTATTAACTTTCCTCCAACCTTGTTTAGGAAGTGTATTTTTGGTAGTCTTCCTCACTGTTCTTCTGATTTTGAGAGATGATGAATGACATGCGACCCCTTCACCTAGTTGCTACCCTAGCATTTTTGTCTCAGGTTATAGCCTACACCAAACCACCTTATGGCCTCATCCCTGTTTGCTTCGCCCTGTCCAAAACTTGACGTCCCCATCAAACTCCCTGCCACATGAAAACTATTTTCAGTAACTTCACTTAGAAAGGATAACGACATTAAAAAATGATAAATTTGATTAGACTCGTACAAACATTGAACCCGATAACCAAATACACCTTTTCAACACACTATGTCCATCAAATCCCACAACGTGTAAAATATAATAGATGCTTAAGAACTTAGAATTTCTCAAAAAAGGGTACTTCTTAGTCCTTGAAAACTTTTCTTTGAATGAAAGTATGTTTCATTAAGAAAAAAAATATGTTTTCACGAATCTCTTTACAATAAAACTTAAATTAGTTGTATCATCTTCAATATAAACGATTATTTAATTTTCCATTAGTGCCCTTAAGGTAGTAATTTATGTTAATGGGTTTGAAATGTGTCCGTAGAAGAAGTAATGAATAGAAGAAAACAATTATTTAACGTGTTTTGTATGGTATATAAATAATAGTCAATTTTAACACAATTCCACAATTTAAATTAATAATAAAATGCGAGTGAAATCCTTAATCTCTACACATCCTTAAGTACAAGGGTTATTGTGTATATAGTTAAATAGTTAGTTATACGGCGGTTACATGGCGGTTACAAAGTACAAGGTCTGAAGTTGTCAAAAGGAAACATTGTAACTACCCTCCTAAAATCGAAGGGGTGTGTCTCTCCTACACCACACACCGATCGGCCAAAGGAGAAAAAGAAAGGGTGGCACCGGTTCAAGTTTGTGGCTACAAATCAACGTGCCTCTTCATGTTTAATCACAGCCACACATTCAAGGGACGCGTCTATTCACAAAGAGACACAACTCTTCACTCGCGCACCCGTTGGAAAACTATAAATAGGGGTCATTTGATTTCATTTGAAATACACTCTCATTCGAAATCAGTTGTACATATACACACATTCAGATTGTATTTCGATTATTATTCAAGTTATACAAGTTTGTTTATCACGCTCTAGAGATCAAAGATCCATTTTGGGGCCAACAATTCGTATCAGAGCATCAGGCTCTAGGCGTGGGAATCACAAGGCATCGCAGGGGATTCGCGATCAGGTTTTCAATCTCGTTTTAAATTCACAAGTTTCAATTCAGAATTTTTGTTTAATGGTTCGGTTCTAGGGTGATACGGTTGAACCGGGGTTATTGGTTAGGAATCTAGGATTGTTGATTCCAGGGTTTAGTGCGAATTAGATTGTTGATTGTTTGATTGTTACACGATTCGGGTAATCGTGGGTTTGAGATTTATTGAAACCAAGAAAGTAAAAGTTTAGTAAAGGTGAAGATTGTTCGGCAAGAAGTCATGTCAGGAACATCCGGACAAAATCCGATAATAATACAGAAGGAAGGAAGTTCTCTTTCCCAGTTTCAGTGTCCGATTCTGAAACCAACAAACTATATGGTTTGGGCTATTCGTATCAAGACGATTCTTGAAGCGAATGGTTTATGGGAAACGATTGAACCAGCAGAAAATGCAACGGTAGACACTAAGAAAGATAAGTCTGCAATTGCATACTTGTTTCAAGCAATACCAGAAGATGTTGTATTGCAAGTTGCAAGTTGTAAGACTGCAAAGGAAATTTGGGATAATCTAAAGGTAAGACACGTTGGTGTTGATCGGGTACAAAAGGCGCGTATGCACACGCTATTATCAGAATTTGAATTGTTGCAAATGAAGGATGACGACACTATTGATTCGTTTACCGCAAAGATTAATAGTATCGTTACCCGGGCAACTGAAGTAGGAACGACGTTGAGTCAACCGACTCTAGTACGCAAACTCCTAAATGGCGTACCGGATAAGTTTACTCAAATCGTTGCCTCCATGGAACAATACTCCGATCTAGAAACTATGACGCTAGAAGAAGCGGTCGGAAGATTAAAAACGTATGAAGAGAGGTTAAAGTTGAAGAAAAAGGAAAGCCCCGTGAACAATCTAGAAGAACTTCTGTATGCGGGTCATGGACAACATGTTGGAAATCATGGACGAGGGAGATTATGTCCGTCACAAGGCCGAGGGAAAGGCAATTATCAACGTAGGGGTGAAGGACACACCTCTTACGAGTCGGAAGGAACCGACAAACCACAAAGTGATGATAGCAAGCAAGAGACACCGACTATGAGAGATAAGTCGAAAATCACTTGCTACAGATGTGAGAAACTTGGGCACTATGCCTATGAATGCCCAACCAAGAAAACCAAAGAAAGTGAGACACTCTTGGTCGAAATAGAAGATGATGATGAACCGGCACTTCTAATGTGCCTAGACGGTAAAGAGCGGTAGAAACATGGAATTTGGTCGTGTGAAACGATCAAAGGGAAAACCGTGTGATGCGGAGGAAGATAACCTGTGAAAGGTATAACAAAACAGTCCAGTGAGTGGATCGGATCAAAGCGAAGAATTCGTGAGGGAAGCAATCAATAATGAAGAACTCGTTGTGAGAGACAACCGTGAAGAAGATAAATCAAGGAGAAGACGCGCGTATCCTGTGACTGGGTCAGAAGAAGTAATTGTTGTGTGATACAACCGCAAGAGAAATCTAAGTGAGTTAGATTATCCAAAATCTATGCGAGATGGATGCAAGTCATGTGATATGATAATGGGCAAGTCAATCAAGACCGGGTGAAGTTCGTGTATAGACAACTACACAAGAAAAGATTCGTGTGATACAAATCAAGTGCGGTCAAGACAAGTGTGAAGCAAAATGTTCGTGAGGAGCAAGGTTTGTGAATAAGAAGATACATGTGAAGTGTTAGATGCCGAGGAGACTCGAGATGATAAAGCTACTCGGAGTTCAAGATCTACAACTCAAGGATGTTCAAGATTAGGGGGGTGAATGAAATCCTTAATCTCTACACATCCTTAAGTACAAGGGTTATTGTGTATATAGTTAAATAGTTAGTTATACGGCGGTTACATGGCGGTTACAAAGTACAAGGTCTGAAGTTGTCAAAAGGAAACATTGTAACTACCCTCCTAAAATCGAAGGGGTGTGTCTCTCCTACACCACACACCGATCGGCCAAAGGAGAAAAAGAAAGGGTGGCACCGGTTCAAGTTTGTGGCTACAAATCAACGTGCCTCTTCATGTTTAATCACAGCCACACATTCAAGGGACGCGTCTATTCACAAAGAGACACAACTCTTCACTCGCACCCGTTGGAAAACTATAAATAGGGGTCATTTGATTTCATTTGAAATACACTCTCATTCGAAATCAGTTGTACATATACACACATTCAGATTGTATTTCGATTATTATTCAAGTTATACAAGTTTGTTTATCACGCTCTAGAGATCAAAGATCCATTTTGGGGCCAACAGCGAGCACTAACTATGATACACGATGGCAAGTGCACCCATCTTTGGCATAGTATAACGACGGTAAGATACTGAGATTGTACAAGGATACAAGAGCATTTAGTTCCGGTAATTGGTCAAATTCTAGTTAAATCCATAGATGAGGGTTATTTTAGTTGTTATTATTACTAAAAGCATAAATAAAGAGAACCAATGGACAAAAGGTTTGAACAATCAAAAAGTCACTAAGGGTTCATCTTCCCCAAGTGATACATAAACTTAGTGACTCATGGATTTAAGATGAAACATACTCAAACTTGATTGATTAAGGTTAAACATCAAAGATTAAAATGTTTACAGATTGTTCTTACAAGTCTTGGATCCTTAGTCCAAACTAAAAGAATGAAAACACAGAAGAAATTTTGTGTTAAAATAGGGAGGAAGAAGAAGAAGGAAAATCGTAGGGATGAAATTATATAAAAGGGTTTTGGGCTGGTCTTTCCACGAAGAGTCCATCATTCTTCGTAGGTCTTGTTTTGGGTCATGATGAAACAGGTACAATTTTTTTTTTTTTTTTTTTTTGTGGGCCATTCACGTTTTTGTTTGAAAAGGGTTTGGTTTGGATTTTGCTTGGGGCCCAGCTATGTGCACTATAATGAACCAGATTCATGCTATGAAGTAAATGAAGTTTATATGTTTTGGGGCCCATGACAACTTAATTACCTCATCAGTGGGCTCCATGATACTTCGAGTGATGCTTGGGCCTCGTATGAAGTTCTCATTTCCATGCCTGATGTCACAACTGATTAGCTAATCATCATTCAATATTGCAAGGATTTATTATTCACATGGCCCCATTGATGATTGGTTAATTTTGCTTACCTCTACAAAACGTCATCAGACATGTTATGTGGGTTGTGGGTCGATGGAGTCTCAACTAAGAATGATGGGCCGATGATTGTTAACGAAGTTAAAGATTAGGCTTAGCTTTAATTAAATGAAAATGTGGGCTGGTGATTATTTTCAACTCATGGATCAAGTGATTAGAAGAAAAGGTCTTAAAAGTTTATTTGCAGGACCTAGAATTTTGATCATTGTGGACAAGATTTTTTTTTTGTATTGGCCAGGAGTAAAAGATTTTTTTTTTTGGACAAGATTTTTTTTTGTATTGGGTACGGGTTCGGAGAGCGCGCGGGATCAATTGAGATGATAAAAACATGATTTTTTTTAACGTGGGGTAGTCACGGTTACCGGTGCAAATGTCAAAATCGGTGATGTGACTATTACGGGCCAAAAACGGTATATTTATTTCCGCACGTGAAAAATGTGTTTTGTTGTCGGTGTTCGTAAATGCTCGAAAGAATTTTGTTTATTGTCATATTCTCGCATTTGGTAACGATTGAAGGAACCTAGAGAGCCAAGACCGGTCCTAACGAGTTCACAAAGTCGAAGATGTCACACCCCAACCGATGGCGGAATCATCGGGGCATGGCACTGAGCGAAACAGATTGTCCAGAAGTTTCCACAACAACTATTAATACAAATTCAGTTTAAAGTGATACGTCCCATATCGTATCCCGAATAAATAACAAGTTATTACAGATAACATCCAAACAAATAGTTCTGTTCCGACAACTCAGATTCAAATATAAATGCAGCAATTGTTTATCTGCTTCTAGACCCCTATTCTGTTGACTTTCTGGCTGTATTGCCAGAGGACAAGATCTACATACAACTATGCCCCAGACGCTTGTTCTTGGCAGACAATTATTTGTTGGGGGCTTCTAGAAACTTATTCTAGCCTTGCTTTCCTAGCAAGCAAATACCTTAAACACCTGTCACATACGTTAAAATAAAGTCAATACATATAATGTAAAGGTGAGCATACAAGTTTGATAATAGCATAATAGAGTTCGAATAGTTTACGCATAACTAGCACGTACACAGAGGAAAACGAAGCATGTTAATTATCGACATGGATCTATCGATACCAATGACTGTGGGTTGACCGTTATACATGATTACCACCGTAATCCATGCAAGTAATTGTCCTTAACAACCCCCGTGTGAACGAGTGCTGAGTCCAAACTATAGTACTACGTCGTTAAGGCAGGTAGACAGCATTCCACGTGTAAACACAATCAACAAGCATTCACTTAGTCACGTAATACATGCATATTGGTTAGCGTTCAAATAGTTTGAGTAGTGTGATCAATTGTATTTTGATATAAGCAACGTATGTAACACCAAAAGTGCTAAAAGCAAAAAGGGATCGAGTATACTCACAGTGATTGGTTATGGATTGAAGGGAGCGCTGAGAGTAGGGTTAGCCTGAATGGTTCGATAGCACAACAATGAGTAACGTGGAAATGTAAGCAGGTGTGAATGGATCGAATAGCCTGGTCGATCGAACAGCAGGTTCGATCGAACGCGCTGTTCGATCGGCTTGGAAGTCCGTTTGAACAGTCCTGTTCGATCGGCCGGTAGGCTCGATCGGCTGGCCCATTCGAGTGGATTGTTTCTTCCTTTGATGTGTTTGTGTATGATGGTTTGAACTTTTGAAGTTTTCGTTGTAGTATTTGAGAACACTGAAATGTTCTTACCTTTCAGGTCGATCGATCGAACGGCCTGTTCGATCGGCCGGCTTAACCGATCGGTTGAGAACTTCAGAAGTAGTTCTCAGCAGGATGTCACTCGATCGAACAGCCTGTTCGATCGGCTGGCATTCCGTACTACGAACGAGTTGCAAAATCGATTAAGTGTTGAAGCATAGTATCTCATGATCCGAAGAGTAATGTTTACCAATCGAGTAGTATATTCGATCGAGCATCACTTCGTCAATAGCATACTTCATGAAGTTTGAAAAGTGTGGGACCATGTGCTAGCCGATCGGCTGGCCCGGTCGATCGGCTGGTATGTTCGATCGGCTGGGCTGTTCGTTGAACAGCCTAGCCATCCGGCCAGCAATTCTGACCTGATCGGCCTTTCGTCTAACACTTGGCTGTTTGATTATTTGTCATGCTTTTAAGGTATTTTGATAGCGAGTTAAACCGTAGAACGTGGGTTCTTACTTGTTGCACCGGTTCGGATAGGAATCACCCAAGTCCGGCTGGTGAACTGTTCGGAACGGTAGTTTGACGTTTAACCCGAAATCGGTGAACCTTGTGGATAGAATCCGAATCTTGAACCTCCTAACTGTTAGAGTGATTAGTTAGCCGGTTCGAGCTCCGTTTCTATCGGTTTTAAGGTTTTGAGTGTGAAGGGTTGAAGAAAAGTTGGAAATCATTCATAAAAATGTTAAGATTCTTACAAATCTTAGTTTGTTTATGTGGAAATCGATCAGATCTAAGCTATTCATGGTTGAATGAGGCCAAAGTTTGATGTTCTTCAAGAACACCATGATGACATCACCCAAGAACACTTAGATCTTGGTGATTTCACGGTTAGAAATCAAGTTTTGAAAGATAGAAAGGTGTAGAATCATGTAATGATCAAAAACGTACAAGAATTTGAGTGAAAACTTACCGGAGTTGAGAGAAATCTGAGAAAAGGTGAAGAACAAGGCTGGTTCGGTCAAAGCTTTCCAAAAATAGTAAGGGTGACAATGACAGGGCTATTTATAGGCTCCAAAAGAGGAAAGTGTCAGCCGATCGGCCAGGAGCTCCGATCGAATGGTCTGCTCGATCGGCTAGGAACATGCTAGCCGATCGGCTGGCCTGTTCGATCAGGATGCCTCCTGTTCGATCCGCGACCCCCTTTTGAGTATTTCGCGACGATTTTCGAGGTTTCGGCTTCGATGGACGAGGATACGAATACGATAGAGTTCCTAGTCAAATTACTTTCAGTAGTTGGGACTATATCCAACATACAATCATCTATAAGTCACGTTTCGATGTCGGTTTCGATTGAGTTTGATTGCTTTTCGAGCTTTGATTCGAGTTTCGATTGATTCGATTGAATACCACACAACACGTAAAGTAAACATGCACAAGTAACACATAAGGCACACGCACACGTAAGCATTACCACACCAGTTCGAGTCTCGAGTTCGATTGATTGATTTGGTTAACTTGATTATTGATTGATTAACTTTATCGCATTGTTACTTCCTATTATTCACAGTCGTAAATCGGTCGCATTGATTAAACATTCGATCGTTTTATTAGTCAACACTTACTCCACATAATACAAATAAAACACAAAATCGACTAATTACAGTCAAAGAAGTCAAGGTTGACTTGGACTTTGACTTTGACTTTGACATTCGAAAACACGGGGTGTTACAGCCTCCCCTTATTTAGGGAATTTCGTCCCGAAATTAGGCTCGAAGTTGCACATCACCGTGAGTCATTTTATCAATTTGATGCTTCATATCTATTTAAACAATTGCGGGTACTTGGCCTTCATGTCGCTTTCGAGTTCCCAAGTAAACTTCGCGCCTCGTTTGCCTTCCCATCGAACTTTCACGATGGGGGTGCGTGAGCGCCTGAGTTGCTTGGTTTGGCGATCCATGATTTCGACAGGCTTTTCCACGAAGTGCAAGGTTTCGTTGACCTGAAGATCGTCGAGTGGTACGATTAGATCATGATCAGCAAGGCATTTTCGGAGGTTAGACACATGGAAAGTCGGGTGGACCTTACTGAGTTCCTCCGGTAGTTCGAGTCTGTAGGCGACTTTTCCGATCCTTTACAGAATCTTAAAAGGTCCAACATATCGAGGCGCCAGTTTCCCTTTCTTGCCGAATCTGACTACACCCTTCCAAGGGGATACCTTTAGGAGTACGTAGTCGCCAACTTCAAATTCAAGGGGCTTGCGTCTTCTATCGGCGTAACTTTTCTGTCTACTTCGAGCTTTTACCAAGTTGTCTCGAATCTGGTGGAATCTCGGGACCGGTTAGTTCAAAGTCGTTTCTTGTAGAATCTCGGGACCGGTTAGTTGCGAGTGACCGATCTCGTGCCACACAATAGGCGATCGACATCTCCTACCATATAAGGCTTCGAATGGTGCCATTTGAATGCTGGCATGATAGCTGTTATTGTACAAGAATTCGACTAGTGGCAGGTGTTTGTTCCAACTACCACCAAAATCTATGACACACGCCCGGAGCATGTCTTCAAGAGTACGGATCGTTCTTTCAGTTTGTCCGTCGGTTTGTGGATGGAATGCAGTACTCAGATTAAGCGACGTACCGAGAGCCGCTTGAAACGTTTCCGACAACCGAGAAGTAAACTGAGCATCACGGTCAGAGATGATGTCGCGAGGCGTACCATGATTACAAATGATCTCGTCGGTGTAGATTTGGGCTAGTCGTTCCACCTTGTAGTCTTCTCGTATTGGCAAAAAGTGGGCTGATTTCGTTAGACGATCAACTATAACCCAAATACTGTCGTGACCTGATGGCGTGGGTGGGAGTTTTGTTATGAAATCCATAGCTATACTCTCCCACTTCCATATAGGTATCGGCGGTTGTTCGAGTAAGCCAGAAGGTCTTTGATGTTCAGCCTTGACTTTTGCACAAGTTAAGCAACTTCCAACGTAAAGAGCGATATCCCGTTTCATGCCCGGCCACCAGTACTTATAACGCAGGTCCCGGTACATCTTGTCATCACCGGGATGAATTGAGTATCAGGATTTGTGGGCTTCATTCATCATAATCTTTCGCAGATCGGTCCGCTTAGGGATCCAAATTTGGTCAAAATAATAGAATATCCCATCTGATTTGCTTACTAACTGAGCTCCATCGTGGTAGATCCTTTCTCTCTTCAGGGTGCGCTCGTTAAAGCAAGCATGTTGAGCTTCGCGAATAAGGGCTTCGAGGTTATGCTGGGCTTGAACGTTTCGGATACTGAGCACGTGACTCTTTCTGCTGAGCGCGTCGGCAACAACATTCGCTTTGCCTGGGTGATAACGAATCTCACAGTCGTAGTCGTTGAGGAGTTCTACCCATCGGCGTTGACGCATATTAAGTTCCCTTTGATTGAAGATATGTTGTAAACTCCTATGATCAGTGTAGATTGTACACTTAGTGCCATACAGGTAGTGTCGCCAAATCTTCAATGCAAAGACAACCACGCCTAGCTTGAGGTCATGGGTTGTATAGTTCTTCTCGTGGATCTTGAGCTGTCGAGATGCGTAAGCTATAACCTTGTCTCGTTGCATGAGGACACAGCCAAGACCAAGGTTGGAAGCATCACAGTAGACAATGAAATCGTTGCTTCCGTCGGGCAGCGTAAGAATCGGAGCGTTGCACAGCATATGCTTGAGAGTTTGATAGGCAGACTCTTGTGCGGTTCCCCACACAAAAGGCTTATCTTTATGAGTAAGGGTGGTAAGTGGCACAGCAATTTTGGAGAATCCTTCGATAAATCGTCGGTAATAGCCCGCTAGTCCGAGAAAAGAACGAACTTCAGACGGGTTCTTAGGCGTAATCCAACTTTTGACGGCTTCATCGCGGGATCGACGTGTATTCCCTGACTATTCACGATGTGACCCAGAAACTGAACTTCCTCTAACCAGAATTCACACTTGGAGAACTTGGCGTAGAGTTGGTTCCCCTGAAGTAACTCGAGAACCAAACGTAGATGTTGCGCGTGTTCGGCTTTTGATTTGGAATAGATCAAGACATCGTCAATGAACACGATGACGAAACGGTCTAAGAAAGGCTTACACACGCGATTCATCAGATCCATAAAAACCGCGGGTGCGTTAGTTAAACCAAAAGGCATAACAACGAACTCATAGTGGCCATAACGGGTTCGAAAAGCGGTTTTGGGTATGTCTTCCTCTTGAATCCGCAATTGATGATAGCCTGAACGTAGATCGATCTTCGAGAAGCACTTGGCACCTTGCAGCTGATCAAATAAGTCGTCGATTCGAGGCAGAGGGTATCGATTCTTAATGGTTAGCTTATTTAATTCCCTATAATCGATGCACATCGGGAACGACCCGTCCTTCTTTTTGACGAAGAGGACTGGCGCGCCCCAAGGAGAGGTGCTTGGGCGAATAAAGCCTTTTTCGAGTAATTCCTGGAGTTGGTTCGAGAGTTCCCGCATTTTGGATGGAGCAAGTCGATACGGAGCTTTGGCAATGGGGTTAGCTCCAGGAATGAGGTCAATACGAAAGTCGATATCACGACTTGGCGGTAGTCCGGAGAGATCGTCAGGGAACACCTGAGGAAACTCACGGACCACTGGAACATCTTTGACTTCAACTTTCTTTTTCTTTTCCTTCTCCGCTACTACAATGTTGGCCAAGAAAGCTCGGTATTCCTTGCGGAGATACTTGCTGGCTTGAATACACGACATAAGCTTGAGTCCTTTCGACGCTGTTTCACCGTATACGCATAGAAGATCACCATTTGCGAGTGAGAATCGAATCATCTTTTCGAAGCACACAACTTCAGCATGGTTTTCGTGAAGAAAGTCCATGCCTACTATGACGTCGAAACTTCCAAGTTGCATCGGAATAAGGTCGATTGGAAAGATGTGATTGTTGAGCTCGAGGGTACAATCACGAAGAACAGAGTTAACTGCGACAGTTCTTCCAGTAGCGACTTTGACTTCGAATGACGAGGACAGATAAGAGCGCTTACGACTAAGGAGCTTCTCGAATTCAAACGACACAAAGCAGTTATCGGCTCCAGTATCAAACAAACATGATGCATAAATACCATTCACAAGGAACGTACCATTAACCACGTTGTTATCCGCCTGAGCCTGACGGGCATTGATGTTGAAGGTTCGGGCATGGGCTGCTTGCTGCTGCTGTTGTTGCTGCTGCTGTTGTTGCTGCTGGGGCTCTTGTTTAACCACCCTGTTTGGGCACCTGTTTGCAAAGTGGTTAGGGTCACCACATGCAAAGCAGACTCGAGCATTGACTGCAGGTGCTTGAGCTGCTTGTTGGCCTTGAGGGGCGGGGAGTAGAGCTTGGTTGGCAGTAGCTTGAACTGGGGCTTGACGGGGACCAATGCGACAGTTCGCAGTGAAATGACCGTAAAGGTTGCAGTGAGCGCAAAAACGACAGGCTAGACCCAATGGATGGTGATACGAACATGTCGGGCAGAGTGTGTGAGGGCCTGTGTATGCACGCTTCGCTGGCGGTGCATTGATCACTGGAGCTGAGCGGTGGTGCTACTGCTGCTGAGCTGGTACAGCTTGTAGAGGAGTAGCGGTTGTTGCGGCAGCACAGCTCTTGTTGCTGGAGTTGTTGTTGTTGTGCTTCTTCTTTCTTCTTGATGACTTGGAGGATTGAGCAGATGAATCGGTGGGTGATGCAGTGGCTTGGTGCAGAGACTTGGTTTGCTTATCCCAAAAACCAGACTTCACTCGCTTGTCATTGATCTCAGCGGCGAGTAGGTAAGTCTCTTCGATCGTTGTTGGCTTGGTGGCGTAAACAAAGTCGACTACACAGTCGGGCAGGGCTCGAATGTACTTCTTGATTGTCTGATCTGGGGTCTTGACCTGATCGGGACATATGATGCTAAGCTGCTTGAAGCGAGCAGTGAGAGCAGCGTTGTCTCCATCCTTCTGCTTCATGGTCCAAAACTCGTCCTCCAGCTTTTGGCGCTCATGAGGAGGGCAGAATTCGTCGATCATAATTGCCTTCAACTCCTCCCATGTTAGCTCGTAAGCTGCATCATTTCCGCGCTTGTTTCGTTCGGCCGTCCACCAGTCTAGAGCACGGGACTGGAAGACGCCTATAGCTTTGAGTGTGCGGAGATTCTCAGGACAGCCGCTTTGACGCAGAGTGACTTCAACCGAGTCAAACCAGTGAAACATGGCGGTAGGACCATCCTCGCCAGTGAACTCTTTGGGTCCGCATGCTTTGAACTGCTTGAAGCTGAAAGCAGCCTTGCTAGCATCTTTGGGTGCATCTGTTCGTGATTCATCAGTCGACTTGCTGACGTTTTCATAAACATTGCTCACAGCCTTTGCCACGCTTTTGGCGATGATAGCGGCAAGACGCTTATCTCTCTTTTCCTAACGAGTCAGGTGGTGTCGGGATCCAGACGATGACATGGTCTGCAATAGACATCGTCACAGGACTCAACACAACGAAGTTGTGCCTCACATGTCTAGACTACTAAAGCTTAGGAACACGTCGGAACACATATCACATAAACACATGGGCACATAACTACGGATACACGTAAACACAGAAGCACATAAGCACGTAGGCACGTAGGGCACAGAGTCACATAAACACAGAAGCACATAAGCACCTAGGTGTTTAATCACAGAAGCAGTCAGAAAACAGAAACCTATCCTTCAAAGCTCGCGTGTCGTTCGTATAGCATATCGAATAGCATCGTATAGTATAGCCTAACTTAGTCGTATAGCATAGCATAGTATGATATCGTCTAGATTGCGACAACTGGATATCGAATTGAGATAGAACAGCAAATGCGAGTCATGTGTATTGATCGAAATGGCAGCAAAATCGAATATTGTCCAAAATATATAAACGCATAACAGATAAAACACACATAAACACATAAAATCAACGAGTCATCAAAACGCATAAAATCGAGAGGTAGATTGTCTGCGGCTACTAGACATCGACTACCCAAAGCAATCCGACTATTTAAAGTGGACTTGTCGTCACTTTCGACTTTAAGGGTCGTGTTTCTGCCTCGATTCTTGGGCATTCAGCACGCATTCCTTAGGTCATACTTGTGAGTTCAGGTCGTTGGAGTCCGTCGAATGCCTTGGTGAGATGAAATAATATTCGGAACAATTTGCCAAGGTTAGGGTTTCACCCCTGGCTTGGCAATTTCTTCCTTGTTTTAAGAAAACCTAAGGAGAATTTTCATCAAAATGGGGATTTCACTCCTGATTTGGTATAATTCTCCTCGTATGTTATTGAAAACATCAGGATAAGCATGAGTAAATGGATAAAATCATCATAAGTTAGGCAATTTATGTCACGACCCCCGACCCCACCCTGGATGGAATCGGGTGCCGCAAGCAGCCAAGTGGTACCAGTGGTTATTTTAAAAACATTGCAGCGGAAATTTCATCAGGACCGTGAGTTAGGAAAAATATCAGAGTTTAGAAACACCGGATTTTATTTATTAAATAGATGGGATAAAACCCATGTTTTACAATGGTAGCTTTAATAAGAGATAAACCTGATTATATAAAACAATTTTTCTTAATTTAATTTAACTGATAAAAATGAGCCACTTCTGTAAGTCTTGTTGGTGCCGGATCCAGTCCTTACTCCAATCTACTGTAATTACCTGAAACGCGTTTTAAAAAGGTTTTGTCAGCGGGAAATACTGAGTGAATCATTCATTTTAAATAAAATGACACGTTGTTATAATTTACAGTATTAAGGAAGATTACAATGTTTCTATCAACCAATTACCCCAAATCGGTATTTGTCACTCGACTCGTTTCTGTGACTATGGTCAGATCACCCATTGGCTAACTCGTTGTCCAATGGTGACGGGAAATAAGTAATGTATACAAAACCCCATATACCGGCAGTAATTGAAGACTACATAAACTTAATCCCTGTAATTATAACTTTGAAATAAATAAGATTTTGGAAAGCAGTTTGATAAAAAGAGAATGACTCACAGTATAAGCATGCAGTATTGATTTAACAAACTTCTTGATTCTACTCCTTCTGATAACTAAGCATATACTTTATTGTTCTGAACCTTCTGATGATTTAAACATCCATTTTGATTGTGAGAGTATGGTTGGGAGTATTCGGATAGTTAAACATATAGTTTAACAGAATGGAATACGTATTTGTGTAAAACCATATCAAACCTAACGATGATCACGAGATTCGAACCTTAACGAATTTCACCAATAATAGTCTTATTCAGACAGTACTTTGGTATCCATTTAATGAACTCACAAAGTATAACACTTTGGATTCCGTTTACCGAAATTCACAAAGTACAACACTTTGGTATTCGTTAGTTGGTTCCTGAATCGATCGGACAGAATATCGCTTTGGTGATTATTGGTTATAACGCCAACATATAGAGAGAAAAAGAAAAGAAATGAGCAAAGGAAAATGAATCCTAAGCCTCATATTTATAGGTAAGAGGATAAGCCTTACCCTATATAGAATTTCTCTAGATAAGCTTTCCCCAGATAGGCCTTCCCTGAATAACACTTTCCTTAGATAATACCTTCCCTAGGTAATACTTTCCCTAGATAAAATCTTCTTTAGATAATATCTACCCCATATATATCTATTTTTCATGTTTATCTATTTAGTAGCTTAATTAATCTTGCTTAGCTTAATTAATTTTGATTAACTTAATTAATCTTGATTAACTTAATTAATCTTGATTATCTGATTAATTAACTTAATTAACAGATTAATTAATCTACTCAGCCAATCTTAGCTGCTAAGTTTATTTAACTATTAAGTTTACTTAGCTATTAAGTATTCTAGTAGCTTTCTGCTTACGAGTTTTAATTTCTAGATACAATGGAACTCGTATTAGTGTATTAACTCAATTCAACTTTTAACGATAATCACGAGATAGAAACCCTCACAATGAATGATAAAGTGCGATACTTAAACATCCATCGAATTCACGACGAATGACAAAGTATAACCCGAGTTTGAGCAGCACTTAAACATCCATCGGATAGTCTCAATCGGTCGGATAAAGTATCGTACCAGTGATTAGAGTTATTACCCTAATAACGGGCAGAATTTCGTGATTTAGAAGGTATAAACCCGAGCTACTATTCTGCTATAATAGAAGCTAAAGGAAGAAAAGAATTGAGCGACTTTGAATTGAAACTATCGACTGCTATATATAGGCTGGAAACAGGGCGCCTCGCGGCCTGCGTAACCTTGAAGGAACATTTACGCGGCCCGTGTGGGAGTGTGGATCAGATCGGGATTGCTGAGTCATCGAGGGTCTTGACGCGTGTAATGACACATGGCCTTCATGCACATCTGGAGACCTTCAAGCTGTCGCGGCCCGCGTGAACTTGGAGGAATACTTTACGCGGCCCGTGTGAAGCCTTAATGTTTATCTAGAATGATTTTAGGTTGACGCGGCCCGTGTAAGTGAATGATTAACTTTACGCGGCCCGCCTGAGACTTGATTTTCTTTTTTCTTGGTTTCTTATGTATGTTAGGGTTTCAGGGGTTTGAGTTTCCACTTACGGAGCGTTTTAGGACATTTTTGGGCGAGTCGTTACAATTTAGCCGGGAGTTTGCGGTTTTCACACCAATTCCTGACCAAATCGCTTAACTTTAATTGAGAAACTTTAATTGGTTTCTTAACTTTGCCCCAGAGGCTTGTTCTTGGCAGACAATTATTTGTTGGGGGCTTCTAGAAACTTATTCTAGCCTCGCTTTCCTAGCAAGCAAATACCTTAAACACCTGTCACATACGTTAAAATAAAGTCAATACATATAATGTAAAGGTGAGCATACAAGTTTGATAATAGCATAATAGAGTTCGAATAGTTTACGCATAACCAGCACGTACACAGAGGAAAACGAAGCATGTTAATTATCGACATGGATCTATCGATACCAATGACTGCGGGTTGACCGTCCGAGACGGTTCGCAATACATGATTACTGATGTGTGTAAAATGCAACATATAAATTACATCAAATGAGGCATAAAACTAACCCTTTTTAAGTACTAATGTTGGAAAAAGAGTGTTTTTGTCTTCCTTTTGTATTTTCAGGATGAAATGAGCTCAAATTCACAAAAGAAGCAAAAAGACAGCTAATTCTAACATAAATACAAGAAAAGGAACAAAATGGATTGCCCGAACCCTCAACGGCATCCTCCCAAGCAGAGAAAAGAAAACAGAAGACTGAACACGCCCCGTGCTCAGCCAGCACGGGGTCGTGCCCAAGAAGCAGCATAAAAGACAAATCTATAGAAGCTTCTATTGCCCACCACGGGGCCGTGTCCAGTGAGCACGGGGGCGTGGCGAAAGTACAGCAGGCGCATTAATTGTAATTGCGAATTACAATTAATGAAGAGAGAGAGTGTCAGACGGGCACGGAGGCGTGTCCAGCGGACACGGGGCCGTGCCCAGCCTTCTGTTCAGCCTATAAATAGGAGTGCTTGGTTTCATTTCAACTCATCCCTTGGCACACCACCTCTCTCACACTTCATCCACCATCCACCACCACCATAACACCATCATCCACCACCATCATCCATTGTCCATCGTAGAGTGTGTGAGTCGTCTCGGGATCCAAGATTGATAGTAAGAGTTCTTAACAATCAAGGCCATGTTTGCCTAAGTCTCTTACATCACTTGGTGAAGACAAGTGTTTAGTATAATACTTTTTATTTTTAATCTTTTGCACTTTTTATTTGGTTTTGTATTAATGACTTTAATAACTAGTTGCTTATGTTGAAGGTGATCTTTCCTTATCGTTTGTTCGTGGTGTCTTGGCATTATTTTACTGTCTATATAAAATAAAAGATTTTCACCATTCATATCTCCACGGTCTATATGGAGGTATGTTGGCTACCTGGTCGGGGGTTAAGGGAACGGTTTGGTAAGGGTCTTGCCCTTGTTCAGCGTTTAGAGGTCCTGCAAGGGACCTGGGTCAAATTTAGTAGGATCTCCTTCAATGCCCATAGGTATTGGATGGCGGGGATCCAAACTCTTTGACCCCCTCATAAGTTAACTACTATTAATACTATAACCCGGCTATTTAGGACTGTATCCCTGCTGACTCAGACTACTTAGTCGAGGCTAACGTCACCGCCAAAAGCGGGGCCTACCACAATTTGCATTAATAACTTAATTCATTATCTTCCAATAATCCAACCCTTTAGGATTGTATCCTTGCTGACTCAAACTACTGGGTTGAGGGTAACGTCACCTTCAAAAGAGGGGCCTACTACAATAACTAAGATAATCTCTTAAACAAGTGCAAAAGTGCGAAAATAATCAAAGGTTATACTAATACACGAGTCGGATCCAAGTGATTCATCTTGTCTATCTGTTTTTATTTTATTTTTATTTTTCAGCATTTAGTTAGTTTTTATTTTCTTAGTTTAAAAATCTTTTCTAACTTTTTGATTTGATTAGACGTTGAGGATAAACCGGTACTAAAAGCTCTTGTGTCCTTGGACGACCTCGGTATCTTACCAACACTATACTACGTCCACGATGGGTGCACTTGCCCATATGTGTGTTTAGTGTTAGTGAATATCGTGTTTTATAAATTTAAAACTTGGCTAAAAGTGTAAAAAGGGCTTAAATATACATCTAAATTATAACACACTTCACGCACATCAATTACCACCGTAATCCATGCAAGTAATTGTCCTTAACAACCGCCGTGTGCACGGGTGCTGAGTCCAAACTATAGTACTACGTCGTTAAGGCAGGTAGACAGCATTCCACGTGTAAACACGATCAACAAGCATTCACTTAGTCACGTAATACATGCATATTGGTTAGCGTTCAAATAGTTTGAGTAGTGTGATCAATTGTATTTTGATATAAGCAACGTATGTAACACCCCAAAAGTGCTAAAAGCAAAAAGGGATCGAGTATACTCACAGTGATTGGTTATGGATTGAAGGGAGCGCTGAGAGTAGGGTTAGCCTGAATGGTTCGATAGCACAACAATGAGTAACGTGGAAATATAAGCAGGTGTGAATGGATCGAATAGCCTGGTCGATCGAACAGCAGGTTCGATCGAACGCGCTGTTCGATCGGCTTGGAAGTCCGTTTGAACAGTCCTGTTCGATCGGCCGGTAGGCTCGATCGGCTGGCCCATTCGAGTGGATTGTTTCTTCCTTTGATGTGTTTGTGTATGATGGTTTGAACTTTTGAAGTTTTCGTTGTAGTATTTGAGAACACTGAAATGTTCTTACCTTTCAGGTCGATCGATCGAACGGCCTGTTCGATCGGCCAGCTTAACCGATCGGTTGGGAACGTCAGAAGTAGTTCTCAGCAGGATGTCACTCGATCGAACAGCCTGTTCGATCGGCTGGCATTCCGTACTACGAACGAGTTGCAAAATCGATTAAGTGTTGAAGCATAGTATCTCATGATCCGAAGAGTAATGTTTACCAATCGAGTAGTATATTCGATCGAGCATCACTTCGTCAATAGCATACTTCATGAAGTTTGAAAAGTGTGGGACCATGTGCTAGCCGATCGGCTGGCCCGGTCGATCGGCTGGTATGTTCGATCAGCTGGGCTGTTCGTTGAACAGCCTAGCCATCCGGCCAGCAATTCTGACCTGATCGGCCTTTCGTCTAACACTTGGTTGTTTGATTATTTGTCATGCTTTTAAGGTATTTTGATAGCGAGTTAAACCGTAGAACGTGGGTTCTTACTTGTTGCACCGGTTCGGATAGGAATCACCCAAGTCCGGCTGGTGAACTGTTCGGAACGGTAGTTTGACGTTTAACCTGAAATCGGTGAACCCTGTAGATAGGATCCGAATCTTGAACCTCCTAACTGTTAGAGTGATTAGTTAGCCGGTTCGAGCTCCGTTTCTATCGGTTTTAAGGTTTTGAGTGTGAAGGGTTGAAGAAAAGTTGGAAATCATTCAAAAAAATGTTAAGATTCTTACAAATCTTAGTTTGTTTATGTGGAAATCGATCAGATCTAAGCTATTCATGGTTGAATGAGGCCAAAGTTTGATGTTCTTCAAGAACACCATGATGACATCACCCAAGAACACTTAGATCTTGGTGATTTCACGGTTAGAAATCAAGTTTTGAAAGATAGAAAGGTGTAGAATCATGTAATGATTAAAAACGTACAAGAATTTGAGTGAAAACTTACCGGAGTTGAGAGAAATCTGAGAAAAGGTGAAGAACAAGGCTGGTTTGGTCAAAGCTTTCCAAAAATAGTAAGGGTGACAATGACAGGGCTATTTATAGGCTCCAAAAGAGGAAAGTGTCAGCCGATCGGCCAGGAGCTCCGATCGAATGGTCTGCTCGATCGGCTAGGAACATGCTAGCCGATCGGCTGGCCTGTTCGATCAGGATGCCTCCTGTTCGATCCGCGACCCCCTTTTGAGTATTTCGCGACAATTTTCGAGGTTTCGGCTTCGATGGACGAGGATACGAATACGATTGAGTTCCTAGTCAAATTACTTTCAGTAGTTGGGACTATATCTAACATACAATCATCTATAAGTCACGTTTCGATGTCGGTTTCGATTGAGTTTGATTGCTTTTCGAGCTTCGATTCGAGTTTCGATTGATTCGATTGAATCCCACACAACACGTAAAGTAAACATGCACAAGTAACACATAAGGCACACGCACACGTAAGCATTACCACACCAGTTCGAGTCTCGAGTTCGATTGATTGATTTGGTTAACTTGATTATTGATTGATTAACTTTATCGCATTGTTACTTCCTATTATTCACAGTCGTAAATCGGTCGCATTGATTAAACATTCGATCGTTTTATTAGTCAACACTTACTCCATAGAATACAAATAAAACACAAAATCGACTAATTACAGTCAAAGAAGTCAAGGTTGACTTGGACTTTGACTTTGACTTTGACTTTGACATTCGAAAACACGGGGTGTTACAGAAGAGTTATGCCTATGATGGAAGCTTTCGGATTAGGTGTTAGCAGAACTTTGGGGGGATACTAGTCGGATCCTACGAGGCTATGGGACTTTCATTATCAATTAGAATATGCAAAGAAGAAAGTTTCTTTCGTTATTTTTAGAAAAACCGAGAATGTTTGAAAGATTCTGCTCAGTGGAGAGAATATGTTCAGTGTAGCTGACGACAGTTCCGCTCAGTGGAGGGAATTTGTCAAGGTTTAGACATTTTACCAAATAAATGGGGGGATAAAAATTTTCATATGTTTTGGAATTTCTTCGGTAAATTTCTAAACGCAATCACGGGTGATGGAGTTTGTGTTTTTTGGGTGATACCAAAGGTTCTGCGTGGAATGTTTTGCACAGACACATATTTGAGGATTTTAATTAATTCTCCAGCCAGCTTGAAGGGTTTTGCATGGAAACATACAGGTATCTAAAGTCTACAGTAGTTTCAAAGCGCTGTTCACTAAAGACCTGGGGAATCTTTATGAGATTTTGACAGGGATCTGGGTGTAATTCAATCCGGTGATTTCGCAAACGATGTACTTGGTCAAGCTGACATCCTGAGTACTGATGCTGAAGATCCGTAGTGCATTACATGGTCAACTTCACAAAGGCGAGACAATGAGATCTGGATGTAGTTCAACTAAGCATGCTGGTTGAGCTTGCAAGTGATATACTCGGTCTAGCTGACTTCCTGAGTGTTGATGCTGAGGATCAAAGTGCATTACTTGGTCGATTCCACAAAGATGGTTTACAGAAGACAGTTCACCTGAAAACTCTACCAATGTAGTATGCTTGAATGAAATGGATTTCTTATGACAAGATCAAGACTTGATGCAGTTTTTAAAAGAATGGAACCCTTATCAAATGTCGGTTGGAGTACTGGAAGATCAGCGAAAGATCGGTCAATTTAGCCTTGCGAGGAAATTGCATAACACCCAACCGGATACGCGTACTTTGAGGGGGAAATACTATACGAAAAGCTTCAAAGGTTTGGTATGAAGATTCAAGTGAAGATACTACTTACCTGGATCATCGGTCAAGGGGGAATTTGTTAACACAGAGAAGATAACATCAACAAATACTTGACTGAAGATCGATTGCAGTTGCATTTTCAGCATTCGACAGCAACGGACAAGGGGGAATTTGTTGGTGCAGTTTTTGTGTCCGATGTTGTTCGAATAGATTAGTTTTATTTTTATTTTACGCTGATTATGTAATAGTTAGTGAAACGGCCAAACGAACGTGTATTGACCCGCTCGTTTGAAGTGGTCAAACGAGAGGGTTATGTGTTTGACCGTGTGTGTGTGCAAGTGAAGTGGGTGTGGCTATAAATACCACCCCTTTAGTTCATTTGCAAGGTGAGAGAGTTCTCAGAGAGTTTGAGATGAGGTTTTAGACTTTGGGGGAGAGATCACCACTTGGTCTCTCCCCGGTTGTATACTCCTTTGGTATTATTCGGTTATCTTGTAATCAGGCCGATTTGTAATGTTATACTACCGGATTAATACAAAGAAGTTGTTTGTTAATCTCTAATCTCTCCCATGTTGAACATAATCACTCACTAATCACGGTTTCGGTCCGAATCTCGCAACTACAAAAAGGATGGTGAAACGGATGCATAAGTTGCTAGTAGTTTATAGACTAATATAGGGGTGAAGCACTGCTCATGCATGGAGGCACGACCTGTGTAAGTACAGTGATTTTGTGTTAGGGATTTGCTTAGTCGTAGTGTTCAAGGTTGGTCGGCACGGGGGCGTGTTTTACAAGACACGGGTTGCGGTCAACTCTTTTAGGGACCACGTGTTTTTGTCTTCACTTAAGGGGAAAGCGCGGGGGCGTGCCTAGTGCTTTGGCCATTTTCATAACAATATCTTAATTATCTTCGAAAAATGCTTGTTTTGTCATCTGAAAATCAAAAGTACTAATTTGGAACTAATCTCCAATGATTTGACAAGAAAACAATCAAAAATGTGTTATGAATGATGTGAATTATATGTATGATTTTCTTCACTTCATTATTACAGTATTTACCTCATGTATTTTTTGCAACACGTCTGTGAGTCTTAAGCCGATAAATAGCTACTCGCCAAGAACACAGCGTTACGCATGAGCTTCAATATATGTTGTTATTACCAAGTTTTTTTTGCTAAGTAATATGTTTTGAAGCAACTGAAAAATATTTGAACTCATACCAATACACAATCCAAATATTTACGAAATATAGTTTGTTAAACAAAGAAAATGGTAGCTGGTGTCACACCCCAACCGATGGCGGAATCATCGAGGCATGGCACTGAGCGAAACAGATTTTCCAGAAGTTTCCATAACAATTATTATTACTATTCAATTTATATAATACGTCCCATACTGTACCTTAAATAGCAAACAAATTATTACAGATAACATCAAGTCAAATATTCTGTTCCGACAACTCATATTTAAATATAAAAATTGTTCAAATGCTTCTAGAGACTCGATCTGCAAGATCTACAGACAACTATGCTCTAGACGCTTATTCTAAGCTCGCCTTCCTAGCAGATAAGCATCCTAATTGCCTGTCACATACGTTAAAATAAAGTCAATACATAAAATGTAAAGGTGAGCATATAAGTTTGATAATAGCATAATAGAGTTCGAAATAGTTTACGCATAACCAGCACGTACACAGAGGAAAACGAAGCATGTTAATTATCGACATGGATCTATCGATACCAATGAGTACGGGTTGACTGCCCGAGGCAGTTCGCAATACATGATTACCACCGTAATCCATGCAAGTTATTGTCCTTAACAACCCCCGTGTGAACGGGTGCTGAGTCCAAACTATAGTACTATCGTCGTTAAGGCAGGTAGACAGCATTCCACGTGTAAACATAACAACAAGCATTCATTTAGTCACGTAATACATGCGGTAACGGTTAGCTTTTAAAGTAATTGAGTAGTGTGTTCGATTATGATTTAGAATAAGTAACGTATGTAACACCCAAAAGTGCTAAAGCAAAAAGGGTTCGAGTATACTCACGGTGATTGATGGATTGAAGGGAGCACTTGAGAGTAGGGTTAGCCTGAATAGTTCGATAGCATAACGATAAGCAACGCGTAAAACTAAACAAGTGTCGGAGGGTCGGACAGCCTGGTCGATCGGACGGTAGGTCCGATCGGACGGCTTGATCGTTCGGTTAACCAGTCCGTTCGGACAGTCTGTCCGGTCGGTCGGTAGGCCGATCGGATGAACTGTTCGAGTGGATTGTTTCTTCCTTTGAGAAGGATGTGTTTGTGTATGATTATCCAACTCTTAACTGCTTCGATTTTCGCAGGGTCGACATGGATACCTTGACTATTCACGATGTGACCCAGAAACTGAACTTCTTCTATCCAGAATTCGCACTTGGAGAACTTGGCATAGAGTTGGTTCCCCTGGAGTAACTCGAGAACCAAACGTAGATGTTGCGCATGTTCGGCTTTCGATTTGGAATAAATCAAGACATCGTCGATGAATACGATGACGAAACGGTCAAGATAAGGCTTACACACGTGATTCATCAGATCCATAAAAACCGCGGGTGCATTGGTTAAACCAAAAGGCATAACAACGAACTCGTCATGGCCGTAACGAGTGCGAAAAGCAGTTTTGGGTATATCTTCTTCCTGAATACGCAACTGATGATAGCCTGAGCGTAGATCGATCTTCGAGAAACACGTAGCACCTTGTAGATGATCAAACAAATAGTCGATGCGAGGTAGAGGGTAACGGTTCTTGATGGTTAACTTATTCAATTCCCGGTAGTCGATACACATCCTGAACGACCCATCCTTCTTTTTGACGAAAAGGACTGGTGCGCCCCAAGGAGAGGTGCTCGGGCGAATAAAGCCTTTTTCAAGTAACTCCTGGAGTTGGTTCGAGAGTTCCCGCATTTCGGATGACGCGAGTCGATATGGGGCTTTGGCTACGGAGTTAGCTCCAGGAATGAGGTCGATGCGGAAGTCGATATCACGACTGGGCGGTAATCCGAGAAGATCATCAAGGAACACCTGGGGAAATTCGCGGACCACTGGGACGTCTCTGATTTCCGTCTTCCTTTTCTTTTCCTTCTCCGCTACTACGATGTTAGCCAAGAAAGCTCTGTATTCCTTGCGGAGATACTTGCTAGCTTGGACACACGACATGAGCTTGAGACCTTTCGAAGCAGTTTCACCATACACACATAATAAATCACCATTCGCGAGCGAGAATCGAATCATCTTATCGAAGCACACAACTTCCGCATGGTTTTCGCGAAGGAAGTCCATGCCTACTATGACGTCAAAACTTCCGAGCTGCATCGGAATAAGGTCGATTGGAAAGATGTAATTGTTGAGCTCGAGAGTACAATCACGAAGAACAGAATTAACGGCGACCGTTCTTCCAGTAGCGACTTCAACTTCGAATGACGAGGGGAGATAAGAACACTTACGACTAAGGAGCTTCTCGAATTCAAACGACACAAAGCTGTTATCGGCTCAAGTATCAAACAAACACGATGCATAAATACCATTCACAAGGAACGTACCATTAACCACGTTGTTGTCAGCCTGGGCTTGACGAGCATTGATGTTGAAGGTTCTGGCACGTGCTGCTTGTTACTGCAGCTGAGGCTGCTGCTGCTGCTGCTGCTGGGGTTCCTGCTTCACAACCCTTTTCGGGCACATGTTTGCAAAGTGGTTAGGGCCACCACATGCAAAGCAGACTCGAGCATTGATCGCAGGTGCTTGAGCCGCGTGTTGGCCTTGCGGGGCTGGAAGTAGAGCTTGATGAGCAGTGGCTTGAACTAGAGCTTGATGGGGACCATAGCGACAATTAGCAGTAAAATGGCCGTACAGATTGCAATGAGCGCAGAAACGACCGGCAAGACCCACCGGATGATGATATGAGCATGTCGGGCAGAGCGGGTGGGGACCTGTGTAAGCATGCTTTGCTGGCGGCGCTTGAGTAACTGGTGCTGGTCGATGATGAGACTGCTGCTGAGCCGGTAGGGCTTGTAGAGGAGCAGCAGTGGTAGTGACAGCACAGTTCTTGTTGCTGGAGTTGCTGCTGTTGTGCTTCTTCTTGCGGCGTGATGACTTTGATAGTTGAGCAGTGGTGGTGTCGGTGGTCGATGCAGTGGTAGCTTGATGCAGAGACTTGGAGGGCTTATCCCAAAAACCAGCTTTTACTCGCTTGTCATTGATCTCGGCGGCAAGCAAGTAAGTTTCCTCAATTGATGATGTCTTGGCGGCATGAACAAAGTCGGCAACGCAATCGGGTAGAGCTCGAGTGTACTTCTTGATGGCCATGTCTGACGTCTTGACTTGATCGGGACAAATGATGCTGAGCTGTTTAAAGCGTGCAGTCAAGGCAGCGTTATCTCCACCCTTCTGCTTAATATTCCAAAACTCGTCCTCCAGCTTTTGGCGTTCATGGGGAGGGCAGAATTCGTCCATCATGATGGCTTTCAGCTCCTTCCATGTCAACTCATAAGCTGCATCATTCCCGCGTTTGTTTCGTTCGGCCGTCCACCAGTCTAGTGCTCGGGACTGGAAGACGCCGGTAGCGTTTAGGGTACGGAGATTTTCTGGACAACCGCTTTGGCGCAGAGTGACTTCGATGGAATCAAACCATTGAAACATAGCTGTCAGGCCATCTTCTCCGGTGAATTCCTTTGGTCCGCATGCCTTGAACTGTTTAAAGCTAAAAACAGTCTTGGTAGCGTCTTTGGGAGCTTCAGTTCTCGACTCCTCAGAAGATTTGCTGACGTTTTCATAGACGTCACTCACAGCTTTTGCCACTTGCTTGGCGATGATAGCAGCAAGACGTCTGTCTCTCTTCTCTTGGCGGGTAAGCGGGGTTCGGTGTCCGGATGACGACATGGTCTGCAACAGACATCGTCGTAGGTCTCAGACACATCAAAATCGAATCTCACCTCACACGTCTATTATTTACTAAAGCTCAGGAACACGTCGAAACACGTATCGCATAAACACATAAGCACATATTCGTCGATTCACGTAGTCACAGAAGCACATAAGCACGTAGAGCACAGATACACATAAACACAGAAGCACATTCCTATTTAATCACAGAGGCAGTCAGAATACAGAAACCTATCATTCAAAGCTCGCGTGTCGTTCGTATATATCGGTCGCGTATAGCACATCGAGTAGTATAGTATAATCGTATATCATATAATGTCGTCTAGATTTGCAGCGACTTGTTAGCGTATTGAGATAGAAGAGCAATGCGAGTCGTGTGGGTTGATCGAAGTTATAGCAAAAATCGAATAATCTTCCAAAAATTTAAACACATAAACAGGTAATTACACATAAAACACATAAAATCGACGAATTATCAGAGTGACAACTGCCGACTCAGAAACACATAAAATCGAGAATTAGGTCGCCTGCAGCTACTAGACATTGACTACCCAAAGCGATTCAACTATTCTCAATAGTCTTGTCGTCACATTTCGACTTTCGGGATCGTGTTTCTGCCTCGATTCTTGGGCATTCAGCACGTATTCCCTAGGTCATACTCGTGAGTTCAGGTCGTTGGAGTCCGTCGAGGCTTTGGTGAGATGGGCAAAAGTTGGAATAAGTTGCCAAGGTTAGGGTTTCACCCCTGGCTTAGCAACTTCTTCCTTGTTTTAGTGAAATTGAGGAGATTATTCATCAAAATATGGATTTCACTCCTGATTTGGTATAATTCTCCTCGTTAAACAAGCGTTCGTTATTGAAAAATAGTGAAAAAATCATTGTTAAAACAACATTGACTAGCAGCTTGGTCGAGAGTTTGCGGTTTTCACACCTATTCCTGACCGAGTCACTTGTCGTTTGTCTGAAAATTTGAGTGCAGTGATGATGAGATTTAGCAGAATATATAGCACATAAGCTCGGTCTGTTGGTTCCTAACTATAGTCTAGGTCTCTAAGACGCCGACCCGGACTAGGTCGAGTCTAGCCTAATTCCCTATAGTTATGGCTCTGATACCAATCTGTCACACCCCAACCGATGGCGGAATCATCGGGGCATGGCACTGAGCGAAACAGATTGTCCATAAGTTTCCATAACAATTATTATTACTATTTAATTTATATAATACGTCCCATACCGTACCTTAAATAGCAAACAAATTATTACAGATAACATCAACTCAAATATTCTGTTCCGACAACTCAGATTTAAATATAAAAATTGTTCAAATGCTTCTAGAGACTCGATCTGCAAGATCTATAGACAACTATGCTCTAGACGCTTAGTCTAAGCTCGCCTTCCTAGCAGATAAGCATCCTAATTGCCTGTCACATAAGTTAAAATAAAGTCAATACATAAAATGTAAAGGTGAGCATACAAGTTTGATAATAGCATAATAGAATTCGAAATAGTTTACGCATAACCAGCACGTACAAAGAGGAAAACGAAGCATGTTAATTATCGACATGGATCTATCGATACCAATGAGTGCGGGTTGACTGCCCGAGGCAGTTCGCAATACATTATTACCACCGTGATCCATGCAAGTAATTGTCCTTAACAACCCCCGTGTGAACGGGTGTTGAGTCCAAACTATAGTACTATCGTCGTTAAGGCAGGTAGACAGCATTCCACGTGTAAACATAACAACAAGCATTCATTTAGTCACGTAATACATGCGGTAACGGTTAGTGTTTAAAGTAATTGAGTAGTGTGTTCGATTGTGATTTAGAATAAGTAACGTATGTAACACCCAAAAGTGCTAAAGCAAAAAGGGTTCGAGTATACTCATAGTGATTGATGGATTGAAGGGAGCACTTGAGAGTAGGGTTAGCCTGAATAGTTCGATAGCATAACGATAAGCAACGCGTAGAACGTAAACAAGTGTCGGAGGGTCGGACAGCCTGGTCGATCGGACGGTAGGTCCGATCGGACGGCTTGATCTTTCGGTTAACCAGTCCGTTCGGACAGTCTGTCCGGTCGGTCGGTAGGCCGATCGGATGAACTGTTCGAGTGGAATGTTTCTTCCTTTGAGAAGGATGTGTTTGTGTATGATGGTTTGACCTTTTGAGGTTTTCATTGTAGTATTTGAAAACATTGAAGTATCCTTACCTTTTAGGTCGATCGATCGAACGAACCGTTCGATCAGCCGGCTTAACCGATCGGTTAGGTACTTCAACAACAGTTCTTATCAGGGTATCACCTGGTCGAGTGCTCGACCGATCGGGTGGCACTCCAACGTGTTGAACAAGTTGAAAATCGATTAAGTGTTGAAGCATAGTATCTCATGATCCGAAGAGTAATTCAAATCAGACTGTAGTCCGATCGAACAGCACTTCGTTCAATACTAGACTTCATGAATTTGTTAAAGTGTGGGGCCATGTGCTAGCCGATCAGTTGGCCTGGTCGATCGGCTGGCTTATCCGATCGGTTGGGCTGTCCGTTCGGACAGCCAGCCCGATCGGTCAGCTTCCTGACCTGGTCGGCCAGTCCGTCGAACACTTGGCTGCTTTGATTGTTTGACGTTATATCGGGGTACTTTGACAGCGAGTTGAACCATAGAACCCTCGTTCTTACTTGTTTCTCCTGCTCGGACAGGAATCACCCAAATCCGGCCGGTGAGCTGTTCGGAACGGAGTTTAACGTCTAACCCGGAGTCGGTGGATCTCATGGATAAAACCCGAATCTTGAACCGCACAACTACTAGGATGATAAGTGAGTCGGTTCAAACTCCGTTTCTACCGGTTTGAAGGCATTGAGTGTAAAAGAGTTGAAAGAAAGTTGGAAAACATTCTTTCAATCCTTTTCACCGTGTAAATGTTTAGATCTATGATAAATCTTTGTTTATTCATGTGGAAATCGGCTAGATCCAAGTTGTTCTTGGTGGATTGAAGCCAAAACATGAAGTTCTTCAAGAACACCATGATGACATCATCCTTGAACACTTGAATCTCGATGATTTCACGGTTAAAAAGCAAGATTCGAAAGATAGAAAGGTGTAGGAGTGTGCATAGATCAAGGAAGTACAAGATTTAGGATGAAATCTTACCGGAATCGAGAGAAATCTGAGAAAAGAAGGGGAGTACGAGCTGGTCGGTCAGAGCTTTCCAAAAGTAGAAAGTTTGAAAGTGACAAGGGGTATTTATAGGCTTCCAAAAGAGGAAAGGGCTGGCTGATCGGTCAGGCACCCCGATCGGATAGCCTGTCCGATCGGACAGCAGTCCGATCGGCTGGGCTGTTCGATCGGCTGGGAGCCTGATCGTTCAGCTGCCTGATTCGAGCGTTCGGTGCGATGATTTTCGATATTTCGATTGCGATTGATGAGAATACGATAGAGTTTCCTATTCAACTTACTTTTAATCCCAACCACTATATCTAACATACAATCACCTATGTCTCGCGCTATCTTTTCGCCACCAATTATTCGGTTTTGATTGAGTTTGATTGAGTTTCGAGTTTCGATTCGAGTTTCGATTGATTACCACACATAACATAAAGTAAACATGCATAAGTAACACATAAGGCACACACACACGTATACTAACACCAGAATTCGCGTAATTCGAGTTTCGAGTTCGATGATGATTAGATTAGCTCAATTATTGATTAATTGACTTTATCGCATTGTTACTTCCTATTATTCACAGTCGTTTAGCGTTTCGCATCGATTTGAACATTCGATTACTTTGATTAATAACACTTACTCCACATAATACGACTAACGTAATCGCAAACATAAAATAGACTAACTATGGTCAAAGGAGTCAATCTTGACTTTGACTTTGACATTCGGTAACACGGGGTGTTACAGCTGGTGGATCTCCCTTATGGTTGTAAGAATCGTTAAGTTTTAATCGGCTGGTGGGGTACCGACTAGCAATTAATCAGGACTAATCAGATTGAGATTTTTATAAGTAATTTTCAGTTATATATATATAACACAACACACATAGAGTTTTATATGTAGTTTTTTTAAGTAGATAAGTTTTAAACCATCCTTAACCTATTTTTCTAAGTATAGTAGATAGGTTTTAAACCATCCTTAACCTATTTTTCTAAGTATAGTAGATAGGTTGTAAACCATCCTTAACCTATTTTTCCAAGTATACAGGATTAATCGCCGGAATTTAAAGATTTTGGCCTGAATCTAACGGGAATTTACAGGTTTTGGCCGAATCACCGATTTTTGTCCAATTAGGGTTGACTAGGGCTGACTAGCGACTAATGTGCCGATTACCCAAAAGTGATTAGTTCATGGCGACTAGTCCTTATTTTTCTAGCACTAATCTCCCTGACGTTTGAAGGTCGGATCTTTTACAAGCTTCAAGCTTGAACACTAACATACGTGCAAGAAAATAAAAAGAAGTGTCAAATAACAACTCAAAAGGTAACTAAAAAGAAGAGTAAATTACAAAATTGTCCTTTATGTTGACACTAGATTGCAAACTATATCATTTATCTTCAAAAAATATAAAAAATGTACTCGGTGTTTGTAAACCCTTGCACGTTATATCCTTTAGCTCTAACTTAGTTAGTTTTCATGGTTAAATCTAACCAAGTAGACCCTACATGAGGGTATTTTAGTCATTTTACCCTAAATACTAAAATAAATAATCATAAATAAAACCCACCCACCCCACCTCTCTCAGATCATAATCATAACATAATAAACTTTCCCAACACAGTAACTCAGCTGAACTCTAGAAGCATTTATCCACAACTCAAACATCAACCAGAGCTCAAACATTATCACAGTCCCCAAGCTCAAAATTTCAATCAGTTAACAATATTATCATCATACATATTACAAAACAAATCTCCAAAATCCAAAATTTAAAAATAAAAACCCACAATTAATCTAAACAAATTTAAATCAAAAAACAAAAAATTAAACCTTTCTGTACGGATCTTGTTGCATAATATCCCACTCTTTATCATACACCTCCTCAGGTAGACTGTAGACTAGTGATTGCTACCTTGCATCGTGTATTCCCTTGAATATGACCTATGGATTGAGAACATTGGGGTTCAGATTGATACGAGCTCAAGAGCTCGTCGGCATCGGTAACCTTCGTGCGGTAGTTGATGATGATAGCATTCAGATCTCCTCTGGTCGGTTTTGAGGATGCTACGAACACACATCGTTCTTCAAGGGATCTCCACCATACTATATCTTTTGTTATATCCAATATTATGGTTGGAGTTTCTTTATGTTAATTGTAAACCTCTATATCTTAATGTACCATATCTTCATAGTTAGAGTCACCAGTTTCTACATGAGTTATCATCAAAATGAAATACCCATCATCAATTGGACCTCTTCACGTTGAAAAGATGTCAATAGCTACTAGTAGTTCTACCAACATCTCTCTTACTCACAATGGGATGCCAAGTAGCACTATAATAACCATCCTCGTGATTTTCATAGACGTTTCCAACACCTGCTACCATGACACGTAATTCTTCAACGAGTATGTCGAGTTTGTCTACCTTAATATAAAAATAATCCAACGCACACCAATGCACCTTAATCATTTCATTCATACTTAGGGTCTCTTTGGTATGTGGTAATGGAATAGGTGAGTGAATGGAATAGACGAGGTAATGGAATGGACAACGGAATGAAACTGATCATTCCATTCCAATGTGATTTTTGGTTACTCATATGTGAATAGAATGAATTTTTATTTTTTTACAATTTGATAGACAAAGAAAAAACCAAAGTAACGAAACACAATTGTATTAAAAACAACAAAAATGTAATTTTTTCAATAATAATAATAACAATAATAAAAAAATAATAATATATTTCTTTTCATTACTTGAAGGAATAAAAAAAAAAACACCCCTTACACCAAAGAATTAAAATTGTTATATTCGAAAGAATTTACATTGCTTTTAAATGTTTCATTTTATTACCACATAATAACCAAAACCAAAGATCATCTTTTCTCTTCTTTTGTTTTCTTTTCTTTTCTTTCATTCCACCTTGTTTTCCATCGTAAACTCCCACCATCATCCCCTTCACAGAATTCTTTCATTCGACGACACCCTTCACTGATTTTGCATCCACAACCCTCTTCACTTTATCAATCTCCAAATGGAAGCTCCCAGCACACCCACCCTCGTTCAATCAATCACCCAAAAATCCACAAAACCAGTAGTCCCACCACAGTACATCCAACCACCTGAAAACCGACCAAACAACCCACATAACCAAACCCCAATCAACCACAAAATCCCAACAATAAACCTCACCGCAGATCAAAACCCCAACACCCTCCGTCAAGAGATTACAAGAGCCTGCAAAGATTGGGGCACCTTTCATGTAATCAACCACGGTGTTCCTCTTAACTTGCTTGATGAAATTAGGAAAGTGGGTTCCTTTTTCTTTGAAGAGTTGCCAATGGGGGAGAGAATTAAGTACGCTTGTGATCCGAATTCACCTGCTACTGAAGGGTATGGAAGCCGGATGTTAGTTGCTAGTGATGATGTGGTTTTGGATTGGAGAGATTACTTTGATCATCATACTTTTCCTGTTTCTCGACGGAGTTCTTCTCGTTGGCCTCATGTTCCTGATAATTACAGGTGAATTGGTTTTGTGATTGATGTGTTTGTTGTTGTTTGATGTGTTTTGCAGTTGGGTGTTTGAAAAAGTTGAGTGATTTGTTGTTAAATTGTTTGATTAATTGATGAAGAAAGTTTTATTACTTTGATAGTTTGATATAGAGCTGTCCAAAAAGCCGGTGGCTAGGAGCTCGCTCGGATTTAGCTAGAGAAAAGTTCGCTTGGTATGGCTCGGTTTGAAACTGAGCCGAACCGGCTCGGCTCGGTTAGAAAGTTAGCCTAGCTTGGCTCGTAACGAGCTGCATTAGCTTGGTTTGGCTCTCTTGATAGCTCGGCTCAGCTTAGCTCGGATTATTGTACTTTTAATATACTTTATTTTTATACACATTATAACATAGTACCAAAAAAAAAAAAAAAAAAACTGATTATTAATCACATGTATTTATGAGTGTAATTTGATATCTATGGCATATTTGAAGGTTGATTTCCATGCTAATGAACTTATAGTGTATTTCGTTGAGTTTTAAAACTTTTGTGTTGAACTTGATTTTCGCGAGGTATTAGGTTGAGCTTATTCTAGATATGTTCTTTTGAACTATTGAAAAATATTTTTAGACTACTGAATTTGAAAGCTATGTATTAATTTTCCTTTTAAAATCGAGCCGAGCCGAACCAGCTCGGTTTTAAACCAAGTCGAGCCCGAGCTTAGATTTTCAGCTCGTTTTCAAATCCGAGCCAGCTCGGTTTATAATGGAGCCGAGCCCGAGCTTGCCCTAGCTCGGCTCGGTTCAGCTTGTGAACAGCCCTACTTTGATATATGTTTTGGTTGCATTATACTAATGGCAATTGAGTAAGTGTATGAACAGGGAAGTTGTTGAGGAGTATAGTGATCAGATGAAGCTTCTGGCCCAGAAAGTTTTGGGCTTGATCTCGGGAAGCTTAGGATTGTCGTCGTCGTATATTGAAGATGCGATGGAGGAATTGTACCAAAATATTACTATCAGTTACTATCCGGCATGCCCGCAGCCTGAGCTTACGCTTGGCCTGCAGTCTCACTCTGACTTTGGGTTCATCACCCTTCTTATACAAGACAATGTTGCAGGTCTTCAAGTGGTAAAGGATGGTGAATGGGTCACTGTCGATCCTGTGTCTCATGCTGTTTTAGTGATTTTGGGTGACCAAACAGAGGTATCTTTGTGCATTTTTCCTTGATTGTTTTTATTAAATGCATTTAAATTAATCAAAGTTAACATCAAGATAATAAGCTCTATGATCAGTAAACGTCTTGTATCGTTGGTCGTATTCCTTGGTAATTAAGGACAGTCTTATCTTTTGGTAGTTCGTTCTATCAAACTCTTAAAGTTGTTAGTTATCTAGATATAACTTGATGTGAGAAAATGGACGGTTCGGGTAGGAGGTCAAGACATCTTATTCTTTGATTCTGTTCGAAATACGTTAGGTCCACGCCAGAAAGAGTTCTGTTCACATGTTTTCATGATTTTAGTCACAATTTAAATATTTTGGACCACTTTGAACCCTTTTGATATGATATAATTGATGATCACCAAACACTCATGTTCATATTTTCTAATATTTATCCATAAATATTAAGTGTGTAGAGTATTATTCTAAAATTTATGTTATTTCTGCTATAATCTATGCAGTTAATATTGCCAATATATCACCGATATTAGTTATCGGTCCCTTGGTGTGATATCGGTGCAAAATATCGGTACCGATATATCACCGATTTTTGCTATACCATTCGTCTTTTTTTCTTATTGCTGCTTTAGTGTTTTAAGTCTTAATTGTTGTGTTTTAACTTTTAAGTCTTAACTGTTAATTGTTAGTGTTTTAAGTCTTAATCAGTTTCTACTTACTACAATTGTTAGTGTTTTGCAAGTTGCAAAAGGTTAATTTGTTAATGGTAGAAGAGCATACTGAATTGTTATATATATAAAATCTGCATGATTTTAGAATTACCTATATCCCACCGCGATTACCAATATCTAAAATATCGGTCCTTGACCGATATCCGTTTTTTTTTTTACCGTACTAACTCCTTTGGTTGTAATTTAGTCTTTTTCAATAGACGTATACTTTGGACAACATACGACTCTTTTGACTTGTTTGACTGATTTGATTCATTTCCTTTTTAGTTAAGACCATGGGGTATGGTGGGGCTTGGGTTGGGGCATTTGTTGACACGTGGAATGGGAGCCCCCCCACCTTTGAAAACAAACTCAAACTCACGCCCGTGGGGTATGGTGGGGCTTGGGTTGGGGGCATGAGTTGACACATGGGGGCATGTGAAATGGCTAGTTTGGTTTGGCCATTGAGAGCCTGCCATGTCACCTTACTAGCCCGCCCCACGCCCGGCTTGAAAGCCAAGCCCCAAGGGCCACGCCCCAACCCAAGCCCCATACCCCATGGTCTAAGTTATTTACCCTTTTGACAACATAGCCCGTTTGATCCATTACAGACCAAGATAACGCGTATGACCCGTTTCTTTTCTTTAGTGAGATTGTTGCTCTATTTGTCTAACTTGGTTCTTGTATGCAGATTATAACAAACGGAATTTATAAAAGTTGTCAACATCGGGCCATAACAAATGCTAATAAACCAAGGCTTTCGGTTGCTACATTCCATGACCCTGCCAAGACAACAACAGTAACACCCGCTTTCGAGCCTCATAAGTATCATCAAGTTTTGTATGGTGATTATGTTTCATCGTGGTACACAAAAGGTCCAAACGGCAAAAGGAATATCGACGCACTCCTTATTTGATTCCGTGTGGGAGCGAGCAAGATGCGTAGCAATGTGGTTATACGAACTGTTTTTTTTTTTTTTTTTTTTTCATTTTAGAAGTTGAAAGCCTTGCATGGGAAAAAAAGAATTTAAGTTGTAAATGATTGATGGTTTAACTTGATTTGTGAAGTTTAATGCTGAATAAATGTTTGGGGATCCAAGATATTTGATGTTGGACCACCTCTGATTTCTATGACTTTTAGAAGTTATATTGTTTTGTTTTTGCAGTTCAGTGATTATTTCTTGCAATAAAAAGTACCAAGTTTTTAGGTTAGTCAATAAACTAGTTTTGACCTGCAGCTGAAAGTTAACTGTTTATGTATCACAAGTTACATAATGTATGTTGTGGGGTGCTACCCACTGCCATCTCAGTGGGCGCTGAACACCGCCACACACATTCAAACACACCACACATTCTGTTTCTGTCTCTCACATTTTACATCATAACACACCTTACTTGGTGTGAAATGTGAAAGCCCTACTGTCTACGTAGCGTCTACGTGGCACACTTTTTTACATTTCACATTCTCCACAACACAATCTTATCTTGTATTATTAGTGCAAATGAGTATTCTATCTTTAAGAATTATGTGTGTAGCCGTATAATTATATACTAATAAAACAGAAACTGAATGAACAGTAAATTTAATATATATTAATTAAATAAATTGTGATTTCAATTAATTAAAACAAACTAAATCAATAGTGATCTAGAAAATATAAGAATATAGGGTATGGGGCGGGGTTGTGACGTGGGTTGAGTACAAACGTCCAAGTCACCATCCCGGGTGGGCTTGTGTTTCGGCGTGGCCCCTTGGGCAGGGGTTTCAGCCAGGGCGATGGGGCGGGCTATCAAGATGACATGGCGGGATCTCATTGGCCAAGACAAGTAGCCGTTTGGGCTAGCCGTTGGGCAACGGCTATGTGTTAAAAAAAAAGATCTAGGAAATATTATAATATGGGGTATGAGGCGGGGGTTGTGGCGTGGGTTGGGTACAAATGCCCAAGTCACCATCCCGGGTGGGCTTGTGTTTCGGCGTGGCCCCTTGGGCAGGGGTTTCAGCCAGGGCGATGGGGCGGGCTATCAAGATGACATGGCGGGATCTCATTGGCCAAGACAAGTAGCCGTTTGGGCTAGCCGTTGGGCAACGGCTATGTGTTAAAAAAAAGATCTAGGAAATATTATAATATGGGGTATGAGGCGGGGGTTGTGGCGTGGGTTGGGTACAAATGCCCAAGTCACCACCCCGGGTGGGCTTGGGTTTCGGCGTGGCCCCTTGGGCGGGGGTTTCAGCCCGGGCGTTGGGCGGGGCTATCAAGATGACATGGCGGGATCTCATTGGCGGGTTTCGGCGTGGCCCCTTGGGCGGGGGTTTCAGCCCGGGCGTTGGGCGGGGCTATCAAGATGACATGACGGGATCTCATTGGCCAAGACAAGTAGCCGTTTGGGCTAGCCGTTGGCCAACGGCTATGTGTTAAAAAAAAAAGATCTAAGAAATATTAGAATATGGGGTATGGGGCGGGGGTTGTGGCGTGGGTTGGGTACAAACACCCAAATCACCACCCCGGGTGGGCTTGGGTTTCGGCGTGGCCTCTTGGGCGGGGGTTTCAGCCCGGGCGTTGGGCGGGGCTATCAAGATGACATGGCGGGATCTCATTGGCCAAGACAAGTAGCCGTTTGGGCTAGCCGTTGGCCAACGGCTATGTGTTTAAAAAAAAGATCTAGGAAATATTAGAATATGGGGTATGGGGCGGGGGTTGTGGCGTGGGTTGGGTACAAACGCCCAAATCACCACCCCGGGTGGGCTTGGGTTTCGGCGTGGCCTCTTGGGCGGGGGTTTCAGCCCGGGTTGGGCGGGTTATCTACATATACAATTACAAGATGGGGGAATAGTGTCAGGCAGCTGCCTGGCACTCCCCCATTGGACCAACCTTTTTTTAATTTTATTATATTTTCAGTTTAAAATTACGCTTTCGTCCTTCGTTTAAAAATACGTTTTTGCCCCCAGTTCAAAATAAAATTATAATTTCGACCCTAGCTCAAAATTACGCTTTTGTCCTCGGTTCAAAAACTCATTTTTAAATTTGTTCTCAATTTAAATTTACGGTTTTGCCCTCAGTTCAAAATAAAATTACGGTTTCCCCTCTACCTTAAAACTACGATTCTGCCCTCAGCTCAAAATTACGTTTAATATTATATATTTGAAAATATACATGAATAATATCCTACAGTAAGTAATTAATTATCATTATAAATTATAGGTTCCTCATATTCAACTTGATGGCTATAATTGAAACGGCTATGTGTTTAAAAAAAATATCTATTCACTATAAATACTCACATTTCTATTCATTTTTTTACCACAACTACTCCACCTCTTCTATAATGATCTCTATCTTACCACAATACGAAAAAATGAATCCTCATAATCGAGGTTTTGACCCGAACAATCCGTGGGCATTCCAAGAAACACCTAGCCCAGCATCCAATCGTCCAATTGCTCCCTTTTTAATGCACTCCACGATGTCGGATATGACTGGTTACGCATCGTTTATCTCGAATCGTTTGAAGAATGATGTCAGTCAATTTACTTACTGTGTGTATAAAAGGTAATCTAAACTGTGCAATTACTTGTATTGCTACGTTGTCACAGGACGGTACCAATCGGTACCGAAAATACCGTTACCGAAATCCCCAAAAGTATGTACCGGTACCGAATATACCTGGTACGGTACGGTTCGGTACCGGTTGGTACTGGTACAACACCGGTATTTGAGGGTAAAAATCGGTGAACACCGGTGCCGAACCGGTACCGAAAATACGTTACGTTTTAGTTCGAGCTACTTTTTGTTATTTGACATGTTTTGTCATTCTTATAGAACGATTTGGTTTAGCGCGCCGCAACGCGCGCGCATGATAAACAACTAGTTCCTATTAATTGTGAAGTAAAATCCTTGGCTTGGTAGTAACTACTGCAGTTAAAGGCAACTTAAAGAGAAATATTTTCATGATTGGCTTGTAACTTATGAAAAAGAAGGTGATCACTACCAATTTCACATTTGATCAAAGGTTATCCGGTTGAGAACTAGAAAAAACAAATTAGGTCACATAACCCGCTAGACGATAACTCATTTGCATGATAACTCACTCGAATCGGAACAAATTACATACCACGATACTCATTGTCTTAGACCACTCGTAGTGGGGGGTTTTGGCGTTTTTTCCCCCAAAAAAACGCCCCCCACGCCCCTTACCCGCCCCCTTGGGTGTTTTTTTTCAAAATTTTTGTCCCAGGCGTTCTTTTTTCCACGCCTTCCTTCAATTTTTTTTGGCCAATGACGCACATCTTCCCAATCTTTGGCCAATAGCATTTTTTATGGTTTTTATTTTTATTTTTTATTTAATTCTATTAGAATATAATGCCCCACAAGATTTCAAGCCTCACTACCCTCCTTTTAACATAATCCCCCACAATACCCCATTGCTGACTAGACTGGTACATGGCGCAAAACACCCAAAGATAAGTGCATTATTTATGTCTTACACTACACATGGTCTTAGTGTCTTATTTTTAACTTAGCTACAACAATATTGGAATCAACACGACTAAAGTGGCTCATCTTATACTTAAAATCAACCAACAAGTATCCATATAAAAATTGAAAACATAATTGCATGATTCATATTCAAAGTCTACATTCAAAACTGACAAATGTAAAGCATCACATCAAAATGAAACAACAAAAGGTACATATTAATAGGGGTGTAAACAAGCCCAGAGGCTTGAGAGCTACTCGTGATCGGCTCGGGTAAAAGCTTGAACGGCCGAGCCTTAACGAGCCCGAGCTCGAGCCTGAAATAGAGCTCGTTTTGTTATCGAGCCCGGGCTCGAACCTGAAATACAAAGCTTGTTTAGGCTCGCGAGCCTAAACGAGCCCATACAAAATTTTACCTTTTTTATATATAATATATTAATAATGATGATAACATTGATGAGCCGAGCTAGAGCCAAGCTTTGGCTCGTTTAAGCAATGTTGAAGTGAGCTCGAGTCGAGCTTTTAGCTCGTTTAAGGTTGTTCTCAAAATAGTTTGAGCCGATTCGAGCCGAGCTCGAGCTTTGGGTTTTACTCGCGAGCCGAGCTCGAGCTCGAGCTTCATAAAAACCTAACGAGCTGAGCTCGAGCCTGGTCGAGCTCGGCCTCGACCCGGCTCGTTTACACCCCTACATATCAACAAAGTGATATCGTATTAGTCTATTAGATCAAATGGGCATACACACAAAAGTTACATACCAACGAGGTGATATCGTATTTAGATCAAATGGGCATATGGCACATACCAACGAGTTTAGGGCTGGCCTAACCCAAGTATTTTGAAGCTTGGACTTTAGGCCTCCAAATCAATAGGGACTCCAACTTAAAAAAAAAATTATATATGATATTTGGGTTGAACTGAACTTGTCTTTTATACATATAAAAATATATAAGAATACAAAAAAAATTAAATTAACCTCGCCAATAATAAACCTTTAAGTTTATTTTGTCGGTCCCAAGCCCGGGTAAAGGAGTGTTTTTTTTTTTTTGGAAAAGAGGCATCGAGTTTTCAATTCGCTTTAGGCCACCAAAATGGTTGAGGCGGCCCTGAACGGGGTGATAGTGTGATACCGTATTAGATCAAATGGGATCAATCAATCATACCCAATATAATCTCACTCATAGCCATAACAGCTATTAGTAGGGTCTGGGGAGGGTGCACCTTACCTCTATCCCAAGGAACAGAGAGACTGCTTTCGGTAAGACCCTCAGCTCCAATGACGTTTCCATATATAAGAGCCATAGCAAACGTACAATTGCACATAGCTAGACAAAAGGTAGCAACAAAAAAATTTGTATTGTACTAATAAAAATCTTAGTAAGCTATCAGACATTAACACATTCATAACACATTATACATGTGATAACATGCACAATCCTTTTAAGACACTAACAAAACACACTAAGCTACTAAGACAAACTAATACAAAGAGGTAATACCCTCTAAAAGTCTTTGACCTTAATCCTACGTCTCCACGAACTCCTATCCTCAATCATGTTCTCAGAGAGGTGCAACTGTAACAAATCCTTTCTAATTCGCACCTCCCAAGTCAGTTTCGGCCTACATCTACTCCTTCGCTCCTCCATAACGAGACTTACTATTGTTCTAACCATGTATGTCGCTTGTCTTCTCCTGACATGCCCAAACCATCTTAACCTTCCCTCCCTAATCTTATCTCTACTCCTAACCTCTCCCTAAAAACCTCATTTCTTATCCTATCCAACCTAGTGTGTCCACACATCCACCTCAACATCCTCATCTCTGCTAACTTCAGCTTACGCGCTTGTGTCTTCTTGATGGCCCAACACTTTGTTCTGTATAACATATCGGGTCTAACTGCAACCCTATAAAATTTTCGCTTTAATTTAGTTGGGAATCTTTTGTCGCACAATACACCAGTGACTGCTCTCCACCTACACCATCCAACTTGGACGTGATAGGCTACGTCACTATCCAACTTCTCATCCCTCTGTACAAATGGGATATTTTTAGGGATATTTTTACCTTTTAAGGTAAGTATGATATTTGATCATGTGAGGAGCTCATAGTTGTTGAGCGTGCGTTAAACAATATACTGATAGGTATAGTCTATGTTATCTATGTCGAAAATCAATAGGGCCCTCCATAGTCTTGTCGTGAAAAGTTTAACTCAAAGCCATTATAAGTCTCTTGTGTTGGTAATAACTTTTGAGTTTATTTTGGCTGAGCTTGTTACATAAATACTGAGAAAACCCTAAGTTTTAAGTTTGCTTTGTAACTCTAAAAACGTTGTGCCGCCTAAAGTATGGATGAGCATTTGGGACTTGGTACCGGTACCGATACCAAATTTCCCGTAACGAATTTTTTTTGTACCCACTTTTTGGTGTTTTCGGTATGGTATCAGTTCAGTATGGTACCGGTATTTTACCGAATTTTACACAAAAATACCGGTACCGTAACGTAGCCTACCGAGCATTTTTGGTACCGATACCCATATTTGGCAAATTTCAGTACTAGTATCGTGCTCATCGGCTCATCCGTAGCCTAAACTCTCTTCCCACTTTTCTTTGAATATCTTACTAAGAGGGTGTTTGGGATTACGTTTTGAAGTGATTATTTGATTATTGCGTTTGTAAAATATAAATAATCTAAAAAAGTGTTTGGATGAAAAAGTGATTATCTGCCTCCAAAACGCAGTTTTAGAGAAGCATGTACCTACATGCTTTTTCAAAAAGCAGTTTTGGAAACGCAAAATCTATTTTAAAAACGCATAATCTATTTTGAAAACGCAGCACCAAACACCCCCTAAGAGGTTTTGAGGTTTCGAAAAAGTCATCCCTCAGTTATTTATAATAAACCTTAAGGGACATTCTGTCGTTGTAAGGCGGCTCCATCTATCCTAGAAATGAAATGTTCAAATCCTACAAGGTATAGGCATAAGAGTAGGGGTGTTGTTCGGGTTTTTTTTTTCGGGTTTTAGGTTTTTCGAGTTAGGTTGTTCGTGTTTTTGGTTGGAAAACGTGACTCGATAACCAACCCATTAAAGTTCGGGTTAGTTCAGGTCGGGTTGTTTGGTTTTCGAGTTTAGATATAAAATTACAAAATATCATCAAATTTCATCATCCTAATAAAAAATAGCGTCGAAATTCATCGTGCTACTAAGAAATTATCATCAAAGTTCAAACATCATTGATATGATAATATTCAAAACTCAAAAGTCCCAAAACTTTATGTTCCAAATGACAATAAACCAAAACACATCTATAAAAAAGACAATAAATATTCGGGGGGTTTTTTTTTTTTTGGTTTTTCAGGTTAGGTTGTTTGGCTTTTTTTGCTACAGAAAAGTGACCCGATAACCGGCCCATTTAAAGTTGGGGTTAGTTAGGTTCAGATTTTTCGGGCATTTTTAGTTCGGATTCGGGTGGGTTCGGATTCTGTTGGGTTTCAAGTAAAAATAGACATAGACAGTCATGATAGATTAGGGTGATCGGGGCACTCGCGGGGAGGGGCTTCGGTGACCCCATTCCCCGATCGGGAACACCGTCGTCATCACCGTGGGGACCCGATTCGGGGAGGGGCTTCGGCACTTGTTCACCACGTTGAATTGGCACGAATATTGAGGAACAGCTATTTTTTAAACGGTCAAATTTAAAAAAAAAATCAATTTTTAAACAAATATAAATAACCACACCCACCACTAATTTTTTATACTCTCAAACCACACCCACTTCACTAATTTTTTACAACACCCACCATTCTCAAACTTTTACCACACCCACCACTCTCAAACTTTTATACTCTCAAACCGAGCAATGGAGAACCAACCCCGCGAAGCCAATAAAAAAAGTAAGGGACGGGGCTCGCAACCGTCTCGTGGTGGTTCGAGCGGTGCAAGTGGACAATCACAACCCCCTTTCGGATATACTTCACAACCCCCGTTTTTTTCCAACAACCTTCACACCCCTCCTTTTACAACACCCAACCACCTAACCTTCAACCCAATTTCGGCTATTTTCAAAATTTGTTATCAATGGATCCTCCTCAATCCCCCGCCTTCAACCCATATGGTTTTCGTTCCCCACAAGTTCCATCTACACGAGGAAATGTTGAACGTCCTCTATCTATTTACGACGACGAGGAGGAGGAGGTAGTGCCCGAAACTCAAAATTTGGGCGACGATGAAGATGACACCGGCGACGATGAATATAATGTGGATGAAGACGCCGGCAACGAAGAAGATGACGCTCGGGAGAAAAAGGGAAAAATGTGTAGGTCCCTTTTCTCGGAGGATCGAGAACAAACCTAAACCTTGTTATACTAACCCACTAGCGAGTGCGGAATCCAAGCTAGCGGGCAAACCGGGATGATGCAAGAACAAACACAAGAACACACAAAGTTCACCGATTAACACCACTGTATTAATACGTATGAAGGTTTACGGTTACAAGCACAATGTTTACAATCTTGTTTGCAAACTCTCTAAAGTGTGTGTGTGTGTGTGTTTTCCAGCAGAGTGTCACTAACTCTCCAAATGTGCATCTCTCACACTAACACACTGCATGGGTATTTATACCCATACACAGCAGGTCTTGGTCGAAGGATCGATAGATGGTCCGAAGGATCATCTATCGATGACAGGGAGCTCGAAGGATCAGCATGGACATCGAAGGATCATCCTTCGATGTCTAATGGTCGAACCATATCTTTCGAGCACCTCGAAGGATGATGCGTATCCTTCGAGGCTATCCTTCGATCCAGACAAACATCATGTTGTCCAAGTCAAACTAGGAGGATAGTTGACTTGGTCAACTTACAGACTGATTTAGGACATCGTTTACATACAGACCGAATACAGACAAAGTACAGACACAAGTGCACCAACAAACTCCCCCTTGGCTGTAGCTTTGTCTTTATCTTGTCTTTATCTTCTATAGATGTAGACTTGTCTCGAACTTCGACAGTCTTTGGTCTTCGAGTTTCCAAAACTCTGATGTCCTTTCAAGTCTTCATGGTCGGAGGATCTTCAAAGTCTTCACGTCTTGAAAGCAGAGAGTGTATCAACAAACTACCCGTATCATGTAGGCAGTGTGTTAACAAACTCCCCCTTAACATAAGCTCCCCCTTGAGTTATGCTCGTGAAATACTTTAACTTTATGAAGTGAGATCCTTGTGGTGTTGATGATAGCCAGCGGCAACTCGATCATCTTCATCTTTTGAGTGCCTTCTCGTCGTGTCTTCATTCCAAAGCTTGTCATCGACCATGTTCTCCTAGCCTTTAGAATCTGCACATGCAAGAAATCTAAACGCGTAATGAGAACAACTGCTTGGAACATAGTATAAGCAAATGACACACGAATGACCATGTCACAATCAAGCACCGTCCGACAGTTTGAAAGTTTAATAAATTTTTCAAATTTTAAATTCTAACTTTCAAAACATGCAAATTTCGACCGTTTATGAAGATTTAGTCAGTTTGGTTTTCGTTCAGGTTTCAGGCAACGAAGACTTGAGCTCCAACATCGTACGATCGAAAATAAAGTAGAAATAAAATCTTTTTGGCTTTTATAAAGTTTATATTAAAACACAGATTTCAGGTGTGTTTTTGAAATAAAAAGACAACAATTTAAAATCCTTTGAGTGTTATCAAACGACATCACCGCTAATGTCGTGCTGATATGCACCAAACGACGAAACTGTTTAAAAGAAAGCAAATAAAAGTTAAACAGTAAATAAATATATACAAACATTCTTTTTGCGAGTTTCGAGGGTAAGAGAATCATATCAGTGTACGGTCATGCCAAAACACTCTTGTTGTTCAGTTAGTTAATATTAAGATAAGCATCCTATAACAATTATCGGTATTGTTGTCCACTTAAGCTCAACTTATCAGATGTAATCATGGCGAGAGGATACGTTAAGGTATGATTTATACTTACCAACCGGTGTTCATCCACATCACGACACATTCCCGTATCAAGGTATGCACGAGAGTTCATCTTACCGGTGAGTATACCGATTATCATCTGTTTGACCGTATAAATTGTGAGATACTCACTTATTTTGATTTGAAAACAAGTCCTTTGTGATATAATCACTTATTGATGAGGAACTTGATTTTCATATGCATGAGGGCACAGGTGCAAGTCCGTGAACAGGTCAGTACTTCCGTACAGCAGAGAGACGAACTTGACACCCGGATAAATGTGATATTTTATCACTTATTTGTTTTGGACATGTGATTGTTTATCACTTATTGAGGTCGAATGCAGTATGCAATATGTACACGTATGTATAGTATCATGGAAGATCTAGACTTGCGTCCCCGTTATTTTTCGGTAAAAGATACAACCATGATACCCAGATGATAAGCAGCATAAAGACCGAATATCTCAGAACCTCGGCAATCTATCAAACGAAATTTCGGTACTAAGACCATATGCCAATGAATGGTTCCCACCTGGTCTTCAGTCGATTAAGATTTATATCACCCTGCACACTTTAAAATGATTGTGAGCCTACCGATACATCTTATATAGAGCTGCTTATCGTTTTGCATTTAAGGTATAAAGAGGTTTGGATAGACCACTGATGTACTATCATTTTCTCTTTTGCTCTCCAGGAAACTCATTTTTGATTTTCTATTGTTTTTGTGTTTTTGAAATTTTTCGATGTTTTTGTATTTACCGATTTTTGGATTTACTCCCCCTAAAATCAACAAACTAAGATAAATTTAAAAACACACAAAGATATTTACAAAAATGATTTTCCGATGTTGGTTTTACTCTTGCTTGACCTTAATGCCATTTACCAATAATAAGAAGTCAAATCTAGATTTGTCAAAAGCTTTGGTAAATAAGTCGGCACGTTGGTCATCGGTGTGGACCTTAACAACATCGATTAGCCTTTTCTCAAAGCAATCACGTATGAAGTGATATTTGATTTCGATGTGTTTGGTCTTTGAATGCTGCACAGGATTTCTAGTGATATCTAAAGCAGCAGAATTATCAACGTAAATAGGAGTAGTTAGGAATTCAAAACCGTAGTCCCGCAATTGTTGTTGGATCCAAAGAACTTGTGAACAACAACTTGAGGCAGCAATGTATTCAGCTTCGCATGTTGATGTAGCGACACACGTCTGCTTCTTGCACTGCCAGGTGACTAGGCGATTTCCTAAAAACTGACATCCAGCCGTTGTGGATTTGCCGTCGATTTTACATCCGCCAAAATCAGAATCACTGAATGCGACCAAGTCAAAGTTATTATCCCTAGGATACCACAGACCGGTGTCTGGATAAGCCTTCAAATAACGAAAAATCCTTTTGACAGCTGCAAGATGTGAGGCCTTCGGGTTGACTTGATATCTGGCAAGCAGGCATGTTGGGTACATTATATCTGGCCTTGATGCTGTGAGGTACATAAGGGATCCGATCATCGCGCGATAGTATGAAGGGCTAACAGGTTCACCCTTCAAGTCAGGAGTAATTCCATGATTAGTTGGCAATGGGGTACCAATAGGCGCTGCATCGGACATCTGGAACCGGCTCAAGATGTCTCCAACATATTTAGTCTGATGGATGAATATCCCAGACTTCGTTTGTTGCACTTGTAGGCCCAAAAAGAAATTCATTTCCCCCATAGCACTCATCTCGAACTTATCCTGCATGATGCGCTCGAAATTCCTACACAAAACATCATTAGTAGAACCGAAAATAATATCATCAACATATACCTGAACCAGAAGAAGATCTCCATCTTGTTCTTTGATGAAGAGAGTACAATCGATAAGACCTCTTCGAAAACCGTTCTCCAGCAGATATGTAGATAAGGTTGCATACCAAGCTCGTGGTGCTTGATGAAGACCATAGAGAGCTTTGTTGAGCAACCAAACCCGATCGGGATGAACAGGATCTTCAAAACCTGGAGGCTGTTCGACATATACCTCTTCTTCAACCACACCATGTAGAAATGCACTTTTGACGTCCATCTGGTAAACCTTGAATCCTTTGAATGAGGCATAAGCCAGAAAGATCCGAATAGCTTCCAGACGTGCAACTGGTGCATAGACTTCGTTGTAGTCGATTCCTTCTATCTGACGAAAACCTTGAACGACTAAACGAGCTTTGTTCCGAATAACTACTCCACGGTCGTCTTTCTTGCATTTGAAGACCCATCGAGTGCCAATCTTCTTGTAGTTCTCAGGCTTTTCAACAAGCTTCCAAACACCCAGCTTGTGAAATTGCTGTAATTCTTCTTGCATGGCTTCAACCCAGGCACTATCTTTCAATGCTTCTTTCCACGACTTTGGTTCTTCTTGTGACACATAACACGCGAAGGACCAGTCATTTTGTTGACCAGACTCTCTTATAGCTGAATACAAACCAGCATTCCGGTTGTTTCTCAGCTGATTACGCGTCTGCACACCGCGATGGACATCTCCTATGATATTCTGCTGGGGATGGGTATCGTGAATCCGCATTTCAGGATTATCTGGCACACGAGCATTGATACCCAAATTGTTCAGATTAAGATCAACAACCAACTCCACACCAGGAATGTGGTTAGAAGTGGATGCATTCCCTTCAGCAGTATCTATATTCTGCGTATGAGGTGTATCCCCAGAGGCACCTTGAACAGGAGCAGCTGGAGCTGAAGATCCTTCGGCTGCATCATGATATTCATCATCTTCAGAAGAGTCATTATAATCAGCAGCATCTTCATAAACCTCATTTTGAACCATATTGTTGACTGACGTAGAAGCTTGAGGATCAACAACAATAGGTCTAACCAATGGCGAGACAGCAGCGTTGTCACTTTCCAACAACATTCGAGCCGCTGCTGATTCTTCGTCAAAGGTTGGCAGATTGAAGGAGTTAAATAATCCATCATAATCGAACATCCACGGATCACCCGGAGCCCTAACAGGACTCGTGTACCTTTGAACCCTAACTTCACTCCATAGCTCAATCTTTTTGGTAGCTAGATTCCAAACACGAAAATTCGGAGTTGCATATCCAAGGAAGAAACCCTCGATAGCTCGTGCACCAAACTTTCCATCCGGCTCAATCATAGTACAAGGAGCACCAAACGGTTCAAGGTAAGAAAGATCCGGTTTCCTTCTCTGAAGGAGTTCGAAGCAAGTCTTGCCATGTCTCTTAACTGTAAGAACTCTGTTCAACGTGTAGCAAGCAGCCGATACAGCCTCTCCCCAGAATTGAATAGGGAGTTCCGACTCTACTAACATTGTTCTTGCAGTTTCAATAATAGTTCGATTCTTCCTCTCAGCGACACCATTTTGTTGTGGAGTATAACGAGAACTGTACTCATGAAGAATGCCTTTAGAAGTACAAAACTCATCCATAACTTGATTCTTGAATTCTGTTCCATTGTCGCTTCGGATCCTTTTCACTTTCAACGTATAGAGATTTTCCAACATTGTAAGAAGATCCTTGAGGATGCCAGGAGTTTCACTTTTGTGTGCCATAAAAGATACCCAAGAAAATCTAGAGTAGTCATCAGTAACTACTAAACAATAAGCATCACCAAACGTTGTCTTGTGCTTCATAGGTCCAAAAAGGTCCATATGAAGACGTTCGAGAGGCATGCTGACAGTGTTGATTTTCTTCAAAGGGTGAGACTTCTTCGTTTGCTTCCCCTTTTGGCAAGAGACACAGATATCTTGTAGATGAAAACTTCTTACAGGCACACCATTCACAAGATTATTTTTCACCAAATGGTTCATTTTTCTCAAGTGAATGTGTCCCATTCTTCTGTGCCAAGATATAGACTCCTTTTCTGTGGCTTTTGAGACAAAACAAGTATCTTGTTTAGGTGAAACTGACCGACGTTGAGGGTGAACTGCTTCAGGTGGAGCCTTTTCAACAAACTTCTTCTTTGGAGCGTTTGGGCAATTTCTGATAATGTGCCCAATTTCTCCACATTTGAAACAAGTTCTCCTTTCAACAGACTTAGGAGAACTTGATCGACTACCAGATGTTGAGCTTGTAGAACCTGAGGTACTTGCTTTTTCATCACACCCGTTTGTGTGTTGGGTGTAATTGTTATCACTGTTTCGTTTCAAAATCTTGACTTGTTGTACAAAATCAGTGTTTGATTTGTTTTCAAAAGTCTCAATTTTATCTGTACCTTTTGATGCTACAAACTTAACATCTTTTCCTTTCTTCATGTAACGAGCTCCTTTTGTTTCAACTTTAGCCTTTGGCTTTGGAGCTCGTTGTGGTTGTTTACCCTTAGAAGCAGTCGGTTGTTGAGTGGTTGGAGATTTTTGATTGCCAAACTGTTTCCTAATCTCAGCCTTAGGAATTGGATCACATTGTGTTACCACAATTCCCGGCAGTGTTTTTCCCAAAAATTTGTTTGTATTGTCTTCAAAGACTTTGTCAATCAAAGATTTATTTACATTTTTAATTGGAAAAACATGATCTGAATAGATTTTATTATCTCCAACCAAGGTGTACAACACATTACTGCTTTTAACAGTAGACACACCTGTCTTATCAACCTTGACAGGATCAATCACTTGCTTCTCAACAGATGGAACCTCAGGAGTATCAGGATCACAAAGGATGTGATTCTCTCGTGGAATATCTACTCCTTTCATCTTGCTAAGTGATTTATCCTGATCACTTACAGCCACATCTGATTCATCATCCGATGTCTCATAGTCCTCGATAATTGGAGGACTTTGTTTCATGGATGGTGAAGTTTCTTGTTCCTTAGGGGCTGTGTTTGAAGAACTGTCCGATTTGAACCCTAGGCCAGTAGAAAATTCCTCAAAGTTCAAAGGCACACTGGGTTCATACCGAGGCATTTCCTCTTCATCGGGCATCTTGGTATAGTTGTCCATCAAAGGGGGTGGACACGCCTTATACCCTACACCTTTCACGTTACCTTTCAGTTGTTGAACGTCTATGATGTGATCAAGCACAAATCGGGAGTTAGAATAACTATCCAATTTCTGTTTGATCGCATCATGCTTGCATTGGGCAATGGCTAATTGCTTCTTAGTTTCTTCCACAAGGTTAATGTACTCATTTATACTTACTTGTTTGTGGTAAACTACTTTGTTAACCTCGGACACATTTTTCTTTAATGTTTCTATTACAGATTTAAATTCTTTTTCATTCCGGGTTAAAGCCATGTTTGCCTCTTGGCATTTTGACAGTTCAATAACCAAATTCTGATTATGACTATGAAGCTTTTCTGATTCAAGCTTCATCTCTGCACATGATTTACAAATACTAGGAGCAGGAGGTTCAGAAGTTACCTGACTAGTAGAGGCTGAACCATTTGCCATAAAGGCAGTTTGAAAAGAAAAAGCTCCATCTTCAGAGAATAGCTTTTCCATTTCCATTGATGTATCAGCAGCCTTCCTAATCAGAATTGATTTCTGACATTTAAGCTCATCAGCTTCATTCAGTAGCTCCTGTATATCATCATCTCCTTCTTCATTCACATCAGGCTCTGAGTGATTATCCCCAGAAACAGAGCCTTCTTCATCAGAACTGCCCGAATAACCAGAACTGTCATCGCTCCCAGAAGATTCTTCTTTTTGAACCTGCTCGATGACTTTAGCATACAATGCAGTTCCACTTCCTTGATCACCTTCACCAAACTGCACTGACCAGTCACATCCTTCATCAGCTTGAACAGCCAAAGCCCGATTGTGATTGGTAGCTCCAGGCTGTCCCTGATTGTTATTCACTGCCACCATCCTCCGTTCACGGTTTTCTTGTTGGGCATTCGCATTAGTCTGGTTTCTGAACGGGTTGTGATTGCCGTGTTTCGTTGGTCGAGTGCACTCACGTTTAAAGTGCCCTTTCTCGCCACAATTAAAGCACGTGACGGCATTAATATCAAACCCATACTTCGTGTTTTTCTTTCCTTCCAACGAAGTTCTTCCAGTTCGTGCCATGAAATCTTTTGCCCTTCTAACCGCACTAGCAAAAGCCCATTTAATATCCATCAACTCCATTTCTTCCTTGTCGATCTGATCATAATCTTCATTGGTCATGTTGATGTTTCCAAGCTGACCAGCTACCAAACCACAGTAAGCACTGACCATGGTGTTGATAATTTCCATATGTTCCTTAGCAACTTCAATGCTAAGGTGTGAAAGATTTGAGTTGTCGACTCGGATTGTGTGATGACTTTGAGGCTGAGGTTGAGGATTGCTTGTATAGTGAGCTTGCTGTTGTTGTTGTTGAGGTTGTGGTTGTGGCTGTGTTGGAACAGGAATGTAAGACCTCGGATCGAATTGAGGTTGTGGTGGAGCAGCTGTTGATTGAGGAAATGGAAAGGAACTCGTATTGGACACAAAAGCAGTTTGAAGCTTCGGTTGCTGAACAGAACTAGAACTAGCTGAAGGACCAAAACCAGGCAAATACATTTCTGTATTCTGAGGAGCTGGAGCACGCCTTGCTTTCCTAATTTCTTCATCATTTTTATGTTCCAGCTTCTGAATGAACTCGTAGATGTTGATTTCATCTAGAGCTTTAGTATGCTTCAACAACTCAATAAACGAACTCCATTTTGGGGGTAGGGAGTCAGCAAACCTATTCACCATGTCTTGTTGAGTAGCTGCCACCCCATAAGCACACATTTCACTAATCAAATGATAGAAACGTGTGGTCATATCATTCAGAGTCTCGTTTTCCAAAAACTGAAAGGATTCAAACTCTTTCTTCAACAAATCATGCCGAGATTTTCGAGCAGCTGCATTGCCTTCTCCTCTAGCAACTAAGGCATCCCACAATGCTTTCGTGGTCTTGCAATACGAAAACTGATGGTAGATGTCTTTGTTGAGTGCTTGAGTAAGTGTGGCATAGGCCTTTTTCTCCAATTCATAAGCCTTCTTGTCATTTTCAAGCATGTTGGCGTAACCTTCTGAAGAGGATGCTCTACTTTCAAGACTTTCATTGAATGCATTGACAAAACACATCCAAAGGTCGGTGCTTTGTCCTTGAACATATGTGTGAAAGCGGCCTTTCCATGACGGAAAATCGTTCATGTGGTTCAGCTTTGGTGGACGATTGCTACTGCCTGCTTCACTCTCACTAATCAGAAGGTTCTGAAGACTTTGACTTTGATTGGATACCAAAGCCCATTGACATGAACTTATTGATTGTTGTTGTTTAGGAATGGCTCTCGTCATATATTCAGCCATCGACATCTGTTTCAGATCTGGTTGTGGATCCGTACTCCAATCCCAAGGACTTGTGCAACTCATTTTGATCAAAAATTAACAAGTAACCTACACACCACAAACTGTTAACAACAAACAGACAACAATTGAAAGATACAATCTGATCGAAAGATCAAGACTTGTTCGAAGGATCAACAGTGATCGAAAGATTACTGTTGAGTTTCGAGCAAAGTCTTCGAAAGATTATCAATGAAAGATCCTTATCTTTCGACTGATTATCACGAAAGATTCACAGTTCGAAAGATCTATATCTTTCGAATACTGATCTCGAAAGATTCACAATGAAAGATCCTTATCTTTCGAGATGTATCCTTATCTTTCGGACAACCAACTTTCGAAAAGATTCCAACTACGAAGGATAACCCTTAGACTTCGAAAGACTACTCGAAGGATGCTTATCTTTCGAGCTGCCTTTGATCGAAAGATGTCGAAGGATATCTTTCGATGTCGAAGGATATCTTTCGACAGCTCTGACACACTGACACAAAGTACGACGGGTTGGTGAAAAAGGTGATGTGTTGATGTACCAACTTTCGGCAGAAAGGATGGTTCTGCAACAACTTTTCACCAAACAATTGACTTTCAAAAATTTTTGCCAAAATAAGCAACCTTATCTTCAAGAACTGGTCACCGGAAACACACCGGAGATATAGCCGGAAAAATCAAGGTTTCACAAAAACGATTTTTATGTTACCCAAACCGACCCCGAACACTCCCGATAGGTTTAGTACGCGTTTTTATGCAGAAAACTACCAAAAACGGGTGCTAAACCAAGTGTCCAAACACACCAAGAACTTGAACAAACCGGTTTTAAACAAGGTAAAGAGCGAGGCTCTGATACCACTTGTAGGTCCCTTTTCTCGGAGGATCGAGAACAAACCTAAACCTTGTTATACTAACCCACTAGCGAGTGCGGAATCCAAGCTAGCGGGCAAACCGGGATGATGCAAGAACAAACACAAGAACACACAAAGTTCACCGATTAACACCACTGTATTAATACGTATGAAGGTTTACGGTTACAAGCACAATGTTTACAATCTTGTTTGCAAACTCTCTAAAGTGTGTGTGTGTGTGTGTTTTCCAGCAGAGTGTCACTAACTCTCCAAATGTGCATCTCTCACACTAACACACTGCATGGGTATTTATACCCATACACAGCAGGTCTTGGTCGAAGGATCGATAGATGGTCCGAAGGATCATCTATCGATGACAGGGAGCTCGAAGGATCAGCATGGACATCGAAGGATCATCCTTCGATGTCTAATGGTCGAACCATATCTTTCGAGCACCTCGAAGGATGATGCGTATCCTTCGAGGCTATCCTTCGATCCAGACAAACATCATGTTGTCCAAGTCAAACTAGGAGGATAGTTGACTTGGTCAACTTACAGACTGATTTAGGACATCGTTTACATACAGACCGAATACAGACAAAGTACAGACACAAGTGCACCAACAAAATGGAGAGCCAAAAATGGACAAAGGTCCAAGAAGAGGCGTTGGCGAAGGCGTGGGTACATTGCTCTACCAACAAAAAGAAGGGCAATCAACAAAACCGCGATAGTTTTTGGCGTAAGATTTTAGATCATTTTAACGCCACCGTTGGTGGAAGTAACCGGACCGTGCATCAAGTACGGTCTAAATGGGGCCCGATGATGACGAAAATAAACTTTTTCAACGGCCTATACCAACAAGCGGTAAAAATTATATTTTTTAATTTTCTTTACTAAGTTCATATTTTTTTAACACTTATTATTTTATAATATGTAGGATCGCACACGAGGAAGCGGGTGTAACGATCTCAACGTGATGAAAGTTGCTTTACAGGAATTTAAAGAGAGATATCCGAACGGTTTTCAACATGTCGAGGCATGGGAGGTCGTTCGAAAACACGAAAAATGGGCCCAAGTCCCATTGTTGGGTGAGGAAGGGGAAGGTTCGGCACAAAAAAGAAAGCCCGTTGACGTGGACCCTTCCATACCCGATATGAACGAAGACCCCTCGCCACAAAGAACACAACGGCGAGACAAGCGCCAAGCGACATCGTCCGAGGGAAGCTCGGCCGAGTTGGCGGCACAATTCAAAGAGTACACCGCCATGAAAGAAGCGAAGCACGCGATTGAATTGGAGGCGATTGAATTGAGGAAGAAAAGAGAGTCGGAGGCTCGCGAACTCATATCGGAACAACGCGAGACGATGAGAAACTACAATTACGATCGAGATATGAAAACATTCCTCAAGCCGCACGACGATGCTCCGCCAAATATGTTGCCATTCATCCTCGCCCGAAAGCGTGACATCGCTAACAAGTACGGGTGGCCGTGCGATTTCTAAAATTTTTATTTTCTAGTTTTAATGTAATTTTTATTTTCTAGTCTGAATGTAATTTTTATTTTCTAGTTTGAAATTAATTTTTATTTTCTACTTTGAAATGTCTTTTGTTAAATTTTATTTAATTTTTGTTAATATTTTTTTATAAACATGCATAATTACAACAAATAAAAAAAATAATAAAAAACCAAGTCACCTAAGAGGGGAGTGCCGCCATCAAATTAGGGTGTGAGGGGAGTTTAAGAGCGGAGTTGACGTGGCATAACGTAATTGGGTGTGCGTAAGAGAGGGGACTCCGCTAAGAGGGGAGTGCCCCTTACTTTGCCCTTAAAAAATTAAAAATTAAAAATATATATATTTTATAAAATTCCTTCATTAATGGTTTATTTAAAATAGAATGAAACTAGTACGAAAGTGTAGGGTACAAGTTGGTAATGCATGTCTAAATCGAATCGGAAAGTAAAATCTGCCGTATATCTATCGGCAGTAAAGACCGGAATAGGGTTTACTTTGTTCATCTGCTTTGATGGTTCCACAATCGCCATGGCTTCCTCTAATCATCTGACCAGCATCCCACTTCCATCTGATCCCGGTATACATACACACACACACCCCCCCTTTTCAAAATACATTTTTTATTACCAATATGTTCTTGATTTCATGACCCTTTTCCTGTTTCTGCAAATTGTTTTATAAAGTTGCAGACTTGCAGTAGGTTCTTGATCTGGAAAGTAGTTGTCTTTTTGCCCAATTTGATTGTTGACAGTTTGATTGATTTGGACTAGTATGATTAGGGTTTTATAATTGTTTGATTGGTGGAACTTAACTGCTTTTGGAGTTACTGATATGAGATCTTGTAATTTATGTTGTCTTGTTTCTTGATTTGGTAAAAAAATTAGAAATTGCTATTTGGGGTATTTTGATCATTTGTTGCAAGTTTTTGATGGTGATTTTAGGGTTTTTGTAAGTATTTGAAATCAGTTATTTTGGTTTTAAAAGTTAGATTGGTGTGATTGATATGGATTTTGGGATGATTGTCATCTGAATTGTTTAATTCTGATTGCTACTTGTGTACTGCAATGTAGTTATCAGAATCTTTTTTTTTCCTCTGTAATGGATTTAGAGCTGTTAAGTCACATTTTTGGTGGAGGTTTTTTTTTTTTTTTTTTTTTTTTTTGAACCTTGGTTTTAAAAAGCGTTCGCTGAGGCGCGAGGCGGTTAGAAAACGCCTCAAGGCCTTGAGAGGCGGTGTGCTTCATGTACATTTGGGTCAAATCTGGTCAAATATAGGATGGATGCTTGTATGTAAAGGCTGATTATACGTAGAGTAACCTCTTCTGTACATGAAGCTCTCGCCTCGCTATCGGGACTTAAACGTATCGGAGTGCCTTGTGCTTTTTAAGACAAAGTTTTGAACAATTCATTTGATCACTCAGTTTGGTTTTAATATTTTATACGGATTAGGATCAAATACAAAGGATCCTAATTGTAAGAAGTGTAAGAAGGATTTATAGAGTGACAAGTGTCCAATAACCTAAAAAAACCCCACTACAAAAAAAAAAAAAAAAAAACCCTTAAACATCCACCACCACCAAAAACCTAAACCCCCCCCCCCACATCACCCACCAAAAAAAAAAGTTTTTTTTTTTTTGCCGATGGGGTGGGGGTGGGGGTTTAGGTTTTTGGGTGGGGGTAGGGGTGGGGGTGGGTGTTTAGTTTTTTTTTTAGGTTTTTGGGGGGTGGGGGTTAGGTTTTTTTAGGTTTTTGGGGGTGGGGGTGGGGGGGGGGGGGGGTTAGGTTTTTTGGGGGTTTTTTTGGTGAGGTATAGTTTTTTTTTTTTTTTTGTTTTTTTTGCTGCGGGGGGGGGGGGGGGGGTTAGGTTTTTGGGGTGGGGGTGGGTGTTTAGGTTTTTGGTGGTGATGTAGTGGGTTTAGTTTTAGCTTATTGGACACTTGTCACTCTATAAATCCTTCTTACAATTAGAAGCCTTTGTAGAATAACTTGACCCTATTTTATACATTTGTGTATTAACTAGAAATTATTTTCAGGTGGTGAAGTGGTTCCGGTCCACATTGTTACTCATGCAAGTCAACTTCCACCTGAATTCTTGAAACCGTCTCCTGATAAGAAATTGGTGATTGGTTTTGACTGTGAAGGCGTTGACCTTTGCCGCAATGGAACTTTATGTATTATGCAGGTAAATTTGACGGCTTTTGATCATTCTCATTATTTCTTACTTCCGTTATTAATATATATTCCTAAAAAACGGTTCTTTTCGGGCTTCAGCTAGCTTTTCCGGATGCTATATACTTAGTTGATGCAATTGAAGGTGGAAAAACACTTGTGGAAGCCTGTAAGCCTGCACTTGAATCTAGTTACATCACTAAAGTTATTCATGATTGCAAACGCGATAGTGAGGTCTTTAATATATTTAATAATTCTTTTATGGCATTTTCATTCTTTCAATAATATTGTTCGCCTGACGCCTGATGTCCTCTGTTTACTTCTGTTTTCTAGGCGTTGTATTTTCAGTTCAACATCAAGTTGCACAATGTCTTTGATACTCAGGTGAGTTATTTTTATTGCCTGTTGATTCTCTGTGTTAAATCATAAATGTCATGACGTAAATATTTTTTTTATAATTTATTTGTATTTATCATTTTGTTATAATAACTGTTAATTTGTGGCACAGATTGCTTACAGTTTGATTGAGGAGCAAGAAGGCGGGACAAAAGTACCAGACGACTACATATCATTTGTTGGTCTCCTTGCTGACCCTCGTTACTGTGGTATTAAACCTTTTTTTTATTTTTTTATTTTTTATTGAGTAAACTGCCATTTTGGTCCCTGTGGTTTGGTCACTTTTGCCACTTTAGTCCAAAACTCAAACTTTTTGCATCTGGGTCCCTGTGGTTTCAGTTTTATTGCCATTTTGGTCCAAAAATGAAATCAGGTCATATTTTTCTTATAAAATCCTGCTATTTTGTCCTTTTCCGCAGAGGCAAAATGATCATTTCTTTTTTATAAATAAATACCATATTTTATAAGACAAATATGACCTGATTTGCCCCTGAGGAAAATGACAAAATTGCAGGATTTTATAAGACAAGTATGACCTGATTTCATTTTTGGACCAAAATGGCAATAAAACTGAAACCACAGGGACCCAGATGCAAAAGGTTTGAGTTTTGGACTAAAGTGGCAAAAGTAACCAAACCTCAGGGACCAAAATGGCAGTTTACTCTTTTTTATTTTTGGTGATTTATTTTAGGTTCCGTTTCTGAAATATAACATAAGCTATGCAGTTAATATCGGTGATATATGATATATCGGTTATCGGTCCCCATGTAAAATATCGGTCAGAATATTGGTATCGATATTATCAACGATATTGACCAATGTATCACCGATTTTCCAATATCGGTACCTTTCTTGTTAGTTCTACCATCCCTCTTTCTTCTTATTGCTGCTATTAGTGTTCTAAAATTCTGCATGATATTAAAATTACGGAATACAGATATCCCGCCGCGATAACCTATATCTCAAATATCGGTCCTTGACTGATATCCGATTTTTTACCGCATTAACTGCATAGAACATAAGTGAATGCTAACAGACCCAAAGAATTTGCTGGCAGTATCGGAAATTAGAACTGAGCTTGATGTTCTTATTTTTCATTTATTAGTAATTTTCTTGCATATTAAAACATTTTAAATTCATTATATTACTTATTTTCTCACCTTAAGGTTTTCATAACAGGTATATCTTATCTTGAGAAACAAGAAGTTAGAGTTCTTCTCAGGCAGGTTCGTCCTACAAAGCCTATAAGTTTATCTTCAAATTATAAAAAGAGTTAATTGCTCGGATGGTCCCTGTGGTTTCACGTTTTTTCACGTTTACTCCCCACATTTTGAAAATAGCATGTATGCTCCCTATGGTTTGTCATTTTGTTACTCGGATAGTCCCCCAACATTTACTCTGGGGACTATCCGAGTAACAAAATGACAAACCATAGGGAGCATACCTGCTATTTTCAAACTAACTGACATCTACTCAGGGACTATCCGAGTAACAAAATGACAAACCATAGGGAGCATACCTGCTATTTTCAAAAGGTGGGGACTAAACGTGAAAAAAGTTGAAACCACAGGGACCATCCGAGCAATTAACTCTTATAAAAAAAAAGCAAAAATATTGAAAAATGTAGCAGGATACAAGAACTTTAACTCCACATATCTATGTCCATTTTGTTACAGTATAGGCCTCGGGAAATATTATAATTATAATATTCTAAAGATACATTATGTGCAATGTACCAGGACCCTAATTTCTGGAAATACAGGCCGTTGTCTGAACTGATGGTGCGTGCAGCTACAGATGATGTTCGTTTTCTTCTGTATATATACAACAAAATGGTGGTGAAAATGAACCAAAAATCGTTGTGGTATCTTGCTGTGCGTGGTGCTTTATATTGTCGTTGTTTCTGCATTACTGATAATAATTACGCAGACTGGCCACCCATCCCTCCAATTCCCGGTATGTTCCTTTTGTTTTCTTATTTATTAGAGTAAACTGCCATTTTGGCCCCTGTGGCTTGGTCAATTTTGCTACATTAGTACAAAACTCAAACTTTTTGCATCTGGATCCCTGTGGTTTTAGTTTTATTGCCATTTTGGTCCAAAAATGAAATCAGGTTATATTTGTCTTATAAAATCCTGTTATTTTATCGTTTTCCGCATGGGCAAAATGATCATTTCTTTTTTATAAATAAATACAATATTTTATAAGACAAATATGACCTGATTTGCCCTTGAGGAAAATGACAGAATTGCAGGATTTTATAAGACAAGTATGACCTGATTTCATTTTTGGACCAAAATGGCAATAAAACTGAAACCACAGGGACCCAGATGCAAAAGGTTTGAGTTTTGGACTAAAGTGGCAAAAGTAACCAAACCTCAAGGACCAAAATTGTAGTTTACTCTATTTATTATTTTTACTTAATTTTTTTTTTTTGGTGTTCATGTAAGTTCCTAAATAGAAAACACTTATTAATTTTTATAATTTTTTAATTAACTGGTTTAATGCACAGAGGATATTATTACTGATGATAATGCTCCCGAGGAAGAAATCCTATCCGTCGTTGATGTTCCGCCAGGGAAGATGGGGGTCGTTATCGGAAGAAGAGGAGCTTCTATTTTGGCTATTAAGGAGTCATGCAAGTAATTATTTTTCAATTTATTTATATCTGTTATTTCGGCTTGTTTTTAACCGTTGATGAGTTTGTTGTTTTGACAGTGCCGAAATATTCATTGGAGGTGACAAGGGACCGCCAGACAAGGTTAGTCAATACCTCCTTTTTTATCTTTTGTGCCTAGGGGTGTTTAAAAAGCTCGCAGTTTGCGGCTCGCTCGAAAAAAGCGCGGTTGTAAATGAGCCGGCTTGAATTATTTTATTTTATATAGATCAATTTTAATGTATTGAAATAAAAAATAGAGTAAAATACACGGATAGTCCCTGTGGTTTGGTGAAATTTCACCTTTAGTCCCCAACGTTTCAAAATTACGCTCTTAGTCCCTGTGGTTTGACAAGTTGTTACTCGGATAGTCCCCAAGCGTATGGAGGTTACTTTTTCTGCTTAAGTGGGTGTGAAATGACAAGGACTATCCGAGTAACAACTTGTCAAACCACAGGGACTATCCGAGTAACTTGTCAAACCACAGGGACTATCCGAGTAACTTGTCAAACCACAGGGACTATCCGAGTAACATTCATCGGCTTTAGGGACTATCCGAGTAACAACTTGTCAAACCACAGGGACTAAGAGTGTAATTCTGAAAAGTTAGGGACTAAAGATGAAATTTCACCAAACCACAGGGACTATCCGTGCATTTTACTCTAAAAAATATGTGGGAAGGGTTGAAGTGTTTTAGTTTTAAGCTTAATTAATCAATAACATATAAAAATATGGGAAAATACACAAAAATTATACATATAATACTTTTAATATGCTTTTCGGTCTTTAAAATATTAGAAAAGAAATAATACATATAGATACATGTGTACTTTTTGTTTTTGTATGTTATCAGTACTTGCAACAAAATAAAACTTAAAAATTAACGAGCTGGCTCGAACCTTTTACGAGCCGAGCTCGAGCTCTACTTTTCATCTTGATAAAATAAACGAGCAGAGCCGAGCTGGCTCGTTTAAGCTTGAGCTCAACCTGGCTTGGCTTGGCTTGACTCGATTATAGCCTATTTGCCGCGCTTTAGTTATCGTATCGCTATCAAGTAGTCACACTACATCACATCTTACGTTCTTGAAATTTTATGCTCTTAGTGAGTTAGTTCTTGTATAGAATTTTTCAGTCTCACTGCGTATATAATGAAATCAACCAGACCCGAACAAAGTTATGCATCTTTACCTGAGTTATGTTTTGACCCGTACGCAATATGTTTTTTTTTTTTTATTTATGTAGGTGTTTGTAATCGGGCCAGTGAAGCAAGTGAGGAAAGCGGAAGCCATATTAAGGGGAAGGATGCTGGAAATCTATTAGTAAAATGCATATGTTATGTGGCACTTGTTGTCCTTCCTGCTTGCATATTGTGTAATAAGCCAACTGAAACAAAAATGTTTTATCTTGAGTTTTCAAATCTGGTATGTGGGATGTTTCATTAATACACCATTGTGGTCCTTGCATGTAGGCTTTTTTTTAATGAAAATGGTTACTTGTGCACCAAGTCACATTTGGCTGGTAGTGCATGGTTTAGCCCTGGAATAGTAAGTAATCTTTTGACCAATCTAAAGCCTCATAGGCTGCTGATAGAACTGGTTACTTCTGCACCAAGTCACATTAGCTGGTCGTGCGTGGCTTAGCCCCGAAATATTAATCTTTTGGCCCATCGGGTTTTTTTAGTACCCGCCTCCGGGTATGGAACTGGTTCCGAGTATGATTGTGTATTGAGAGAAACCGGGTAGGGTTTGGGTACGGGCATTGAGGAGAAAAATCATACTATATCTGGGTATTATATGATCGGGTATGGGTATGGGTTCGGGTATTAATACCCGGTTTTAAGAAATAAGTTTTTATATTATGTTACACAACTAAATTTCTTTAAAAATTATTTAAGAAATAAGCTTTTTCTATTATTTTACACATAATTTCGTTTAAAAATTAAATTTGGTTTGTAATTTGTAAAAGTAATTAAAATGTATATAATAACATAATTCTCTCGTACAGATTATTATTTGTTTTATAATATGCATTTTGAAATATCTTAAATATAAACGTTGTAAAGTAAACATAAAAATATACTTTAAAAATTCGGGTATTAAAAAAACCGATATCGGGTATAGGGTATAACTGGGTTCCGATATTTTTTGGTATAAATCGGGTATGGTTTTCGGGTATAGGTATTGATCTCATACCATATGGGTATGGTCGGGTTCAGTTACGGAAGTCTTACGGGTATAAAATACCCTGGTACAAAAGCGGGTTTTTTTTTTCCGGGTACGTGTTTTTTGTGTGGACATGAAGTCATGAATAACTCGAATATGTTTCGAGCGAAGTGGGTCAATCCAATTAACATGTTATTCTGATTGTTTATAAATCGTTAATGCAATGATAGAATATTTTCTATAAAAACTATGCTATTACAATCATAATCTAGTTATTAATTTTGGGGTTAAAGTATTTACAACATTTTGACTCATTTGAGATGTTGAGCAAAAGATATACATATAAAATGCTCATAAAAAGAGCACTTGATGTTTTTTATGTCACTAAATTGTGTAATTCTTTTTATCATCCAATTTTTAAAGGATTAAAGGGTAGAAAATGTTATGTATAGTTATTTTATAAATATCAGCACATTGCGTACGTGAGGCTAGCGCCTGCGCCTCAATTCTCGGCTTCTAAGACCCTAAACACCTTGGAACTTCTTGCGTCTTTTTTTCCTTCTAAAACCAAGGCTATACTTATAGTTACAAAACAACCGACCCCAGTAAATCTCAACCATAGCACAGTTATTGTTAAAAAGATTTAAAAAAAAAATTATATGCAAATGTGAGCATAACCAAAACAATTCGGTTCAATCATCTCTTAGCATGTACCCCTCCTTCATATTCAACATCCTGGTAGTAAATACCAATGCATTATTTGCCGAAAACTGACCTATTATTTATAAAGCCATGTCTTCCCGCAATGCATCAAGTTCATCTTCCTCGTCTTCCTCATCTTCCTCAGCTGTATTCTGGCGTTGAGCTGGGCGTGCTGGTTGTGTGCCAGCAGGGACATGCAGTGGGCCCGCATTAGCGGTTGTGACAGGCCGGAGAAGTTGTTCTTTCAACAGTGGGGCCGCATGAGCGGTTGTGACAGGCTGCAGAAGTTGTTCTTCCAGCTCAGCTCCTTCGAGTTCTTCAAGTTCAGCCTCCAATTCATCCTGTTGCACAATGAATATCTAAAATTTATTTAATGACTTCAAAATTAGTATGCTTTGACTATGCAAGTCAAACAACCATTTGAAACAGCACCTCATCAAAATCAGCTGCTGCACCAATAGGTGTTGATAATGCTTCCTGAATTTGTTTTATGTTCTCGGTTTGCTCGTTTATTTCATCCATCGTTTTGTCAACATCATCAATATTCCTACATTATAAAAAATGAATAAAAATCATAAGCAGAAGGTTATTCACCCATTTTTGCTGACAATAAACAAAAGAAATCGGTGCATGTTAGATAGATATAAAAAAGTAGGATCTTACATCGCCTTGTGCATTTCTTTCATTGTTTGAGCACCGGTTCTTAAAGCATCCACGGTCTCTGTGGTAGCTTTTGCACCCTCTAGCGTCATCATCTAGTGTCCAACATTTATACATGTAAATTATTTTAAAGAAAAGTTTAAGCGAAGCCAGTTGGATCAGAAAGGCACCTGATCATGAATACGCAATTGAAAATTTCCAAGTTGTTCAACTTGTTGTTCATAAAGTCTCTTTCGCTTTAGACATTGTATGGCCGCTGCCAAAATGAAACAAAACAACATTAATAATAAATACACTTTGGACCGACTATCTATCTGCTTCGGCTTATAAACAGTTTAATCAGCAATCCCAAACACTTCCTAAGTAAAGCCTGTGAGTAAATTCGATCTAAAATACCCCTTTTATTTTTGGCCTTGGTAAACTCCTTTGCCCTTTGTTCCTCGGCATCAACTTTCTTCAACAGTACATTTTCTTTCTTAGCTAGCATATCAAGCGTCTGCATTGTTTATAAAAACCGCGAAAATTAAGCAATTCAAGAGTAGTTCCAAAAAAAAAACACGAAACTAATCACATAATGTGTCGGTTACGTATTTCAAATCCTTGCAGAACAAGATGTTTGCCTACAAAATACACTAAAGTGCAAGATTTTTGCCTACAAAATACCAAAATACACTAACTTTATTTTTTTATTTGTGTGTGTGTGTGTGTGGGGGGGGGGGGGGGTACCTCGTTCAATTTGTCTAACGTCGTTACAATGTTAGTTTCTTGTTTGGGATTTCCGAAGAATCGCGCAAGCATTGCTGACTACTGAAACCGACTGTTCTGATCAAAATCATAAATTATAATTACTAAAAGTTTGCAGGTAAACACAATCAATAATGAATGTAAACATATGCTTGTATGACTAAAACTCAATATAGCAAACCATGATGATACCTAGTAATCAACAAGTTTAAGGAATGATCACGGGAATCAAATGACTGGTTTCAAAGATTCTGTGTGATCAGAAAGTAGGAAGGGGGATGTTACGCCAACAGATCTCTACAAGTTTGGAGAGAGGAGGGTTTTGTAGTTATGATATAATTACGTGATTTATGATACAATGAAATTTATTATTATTATTTAAATATGTAGCCATATCCCTTAGTTTAAAAACGATAATATGTGATCAAAATACGAGATTTATGCAATTATTGGTTATTCAAATATGTACGCCATATATATAACGATTATCCCTTATTATAAATAGAGGCTTAGGGACCATTTTAGGTCCCGAGTTCCTGGGTTCGATTTTTACAATGGGGTTTTCTAAGATTTATTGGGTTTTTTCATGAGTTAATCTATAGGCATAGTTACCTAGTGGAAATGAGTAATTCCACATGTGACACGATAATACACTAGTGGTCCATCAGTGATCCAAATTTGTCGTTAAAAAAATACGAGATTTATGTAATTACTTATTGTCGAGCGTAAATCCCTCATGTCGGTGTGATATGTAATCAAAGCACGAGAATCATGTAACTAATGATTGTTCAACGCGAATCATCAATATGTGATCAATATATAAGGGTAACTGGAGCGTATTCGGGTGGTGTTACTGTTTTGACCTCAAATTGACAAAAATTGTCAAAGTAGGAAGAAGAAACTGTGATTCTATTGATTTAATGAAACGATATGAAAACCAAACATCATAGAAGAGGGGATGGGAAAATCATATTACAGAGATAGATGGGACACACCCATTCCTCAAATTCGTTATCCTCCTGGCTCCTACTCTTGTCCGCTTTTGATCACCGATGATGATGCAGCATTAACCCGAAACTAATCCTCAAGTGTGTAGAATAGCAATTAGCTTCTAAATAAAACTTCCAATTCTAAACCAACAATGCCTAATATAAAGAATAAAATGTCAAAACAATAGTAAATCACATGCACTTGATGTCCAGGTTTTCCACAAAAGAGAAACCACCAATCACCAAGAAAACCTGTAAATGTCAAAATATCAGACGAATAATTAAAAAAACAACGTTTCTTCTAAATGAATTACTAACCTTATTGTGTTAATCCTTGTTCAAGACTTTTGGAACTTTAATGTATGGCTCCTCGTAACTTGGAATAGCAGCTATAATTGCCTCCCTGTTATCAAACAGTTGCATTGTTTTCAGATTACGTATGAACAAACAAGCCATCGCTCACGTTACAAACATAGTACCTGTTGTCAAATGTTTCAGGACTATCCTCACGAAAGCTTCCTGCTTCGGTATCTATAACAAGAAACATAACATTTATATGTTATCCCAAACATAAAAGAACGCTACCCAAAAAAAAACATAAAAGAACGCCTGCACATATATTTAACAGAAAGGACCAGTCATGTACGACCCGTTTCAAAGTCCACACACCTGGACGTATTGCCGGTTCAACACTTTGAAGATCTACATCTTGAAGTTGCCCAAACCTGTTCCACATGTTAAGTCATGTCATTTAAACGGTGGATAAACATATAACATAATCACAACAGTTCAAGATAAGTTCAATTAGTTTGTTTAAACAACACATAAAATCAAGTACAACAAACATGTAGAAGAAAAGGATTACCAGTCTACCACTTGCTGAATTTTGGGGGCAAACTCTTCAGCCTATACGCATCAAAACGAAGAAAGCCTCAGCCAATTTATCACTCCACCAACATTTATAATTAGGGCTGTAAACGAACCGAACAAACACAAACAACGCCTTGTTTGTGTTCGTTCGTTAAGAAATGAACATGGTCATGAACGGTTCACGAACGCTTGCTGAACAAGGTTTCTTGTTCGTGTTCGTTCATTAAGAAAATGAACATGTTCATAAACACTTACCGAACGCAAACGAATGCAAACAAATGTTCATCAACATAAATGAACACAAACGAACGTCATATATTCATTTAAAATTTTAAAAATACAATCTGCATATTTCGTCAAAAAGAGAAAGATTTCGAAGAATCGAATGGAAAAAAATTAAACAAATTCTTAACATAATTAATATAAAAATTAAGAAGTTTGTCAAGCTTTAACACAAACTGAAACTGAAATGATCAAACGAGGGATGTTGGCGGAGGCGTATAATATAACTATGGTTTCAAATTTTAAAAACTAAAGCCAATAAAACAAAAATATAACTTAAAAAAAAACCTTTAAATGAACAAACACAAATGATCGAACATAAACAAACAGATTACCGAACGTTCACGAACATAAACGAACAAGCGCAACCTCCGTTCATGTTTGTCTGTTTTAACTTACCGAACAAAATTTCTTGTCCGTGTTTGTTCATTTATTGAACGAATGAACATAAACGAACTTCCCGCCGAACGAGTTCGGTTCATTTACAGCCCTACATGTATTTCAATCATACGAATAATTCAGTGGATACCTCCTGCGGAGTAAGAGAGATACGAGCGGTTTCTGCTAAACGGGCCACATCAGGTCTCTCCAAACTGGAATGAACCGAGTACTTACGGACTCCGCCCCTAACCATCTTCTCCGTCTGTCTAACCGTTTGATGAAATCCATATTTTGTAAACTGACTGAGCAAAACATGATCAGACCTAAATGCAGGGGATAGTAGAAGCAAAACTCTGCTTCCCATTTCTTCCTACAATCTGAACTATAAAAATTTCAATATTAAAACTGCACAACTACTGTTCAAGATCATCATAGATATATATATATATAACTTCTTAAATACTGTATTGAACATGAATCTGACCATATAGCCTAATCATAACAGCTTAAAACCTCAACAGGGTAAGATTTAACCAAATTGTCAGGAAAAATGTGAACTTTAACAAGAATTCTATATCTATTGACTACTGAACCAAGTGAATACTCAGTATGAAAGAACAAAATAAACCCTAATTTTAGATAGCAGGAAAAGCCTAATTATAGATAAAAGAATCAAATAGAAGAAGATATTACCTGCAGATTCAGATAGTTGATGATGATAACGAGCGGATGACAGAAAAAGAAGACAATTTGAGTGAAGATGAAGTTGGTGAATTAAGCAAATCCCAAACCAGAACGGGTCGGGTTTGTCGTTTCCATCCCCGAACCGGTTTTTTTCCACCTCTACAAGTATCAGTTCGTTTATGAATAAATTGGGCCTTTGAATTGTAATTAATTGTGTTGAGATCATTAAAAGGCCAGGCCAGGCCCATTTCCTGATGAAATTGGACCTTTAATCATGATGACTGCTCTGAAATCTGTCCATCTGCAACAATGGCAGCAGCTCTACAGAACTCATTCACCGCTCTTTCTTTCTCATCCTATTCCTTTTTCGGTCAACGCCCCTCAATTCTACTTTCTATTGAAAATTGTGAAATTTCTATTCATTTATTTAGTACAGAAATGCAGCAGGGGCGCAATACGGGAGAGGCCTTCCGAATTTTTCGCTCAATAGTATTATATATGTATTTTTCATATAGAAATTTTTGGGTATATACGTTTTCGCCCCCCATTTTCGAAGGCAAGCTTCGCCTCCAATCTAATGGTCATCAACATTTCAAATAAAATATAAGTCCAATTTCACAAACAGAAATGTTTGTGAAATTAATGTTTGTGAAATTGGACTTATATTTTATTTGAAATGTTGATGGCTATTAGATTGGAGGTTCTAGACACAATGTTGGTTTTATTTTCAAGTGAAATTGCAAACTGCTAGGCTAGCTTGCATTTTCTAGAAACTTCTAAATGAAATGACGCGTGTTATATGAGACAACCCCTTAATCCAATTAAAACAATCACTGTTCATTTCCACTTCTCTATTAATAATATTAAAATAAAATAAAATAAAATAAAATATTAAAATTAATTAATAATTAACTAATTAATAGATAGAGATGGGTTTAAGGGTTTTCTTTCGGGCCAATTTTCGACCCGGGACATTGATTTTTCTTTCAATTTTTTTTTTTCTAATTTTGTTTTTTTAAGTCAACCGGTTAAACATACAAAAGCAACCCTCTAAAAGTCTATAATATAAGTGAAGAAAAAAATTATATATTAGTGACATGGCATGTTAATACAGGAACAATAACCTTAGAACCTAGTAGTGTTTGTTATGTAGGAATGAAAGGCAGAATGGAATGAGTCATTCCATCCACCCCTCATATTTTTTTCATTTCATCCCCTCTTGCACCGTTAATTAACAACACCACAACTCACCACCTTCGCCACCCACCCACCACCCAGGTACCCCCTATCAGGTAAAGGTATCCGATCGGGTACATCGTCGCTAGTGACTCGGGTGGTGTTTACCGATGAAAGCAAATGGGATTTGAACGTTGGCACGACTCCAAAGTCGTTTGAAGGCTTAAATAAATATGTTTTTTCAAAATTCAAACTCTAAATATATCCCACCACACGCTACACTACGTTTTTTACTATATTCTTCAATAAAATTCATACACTACTTCACCAATATTCAAACACTATGGATTCAGAAAAAGAAAAAGCTGGGACAACTAAGGAATTCTCTAAATCGCGAAGAGCCGGTTCAAGTGCGAGAGGGGTCGATTCAAACGCGATAAGATCCGATTCAAGCTCGAGTCGTCAATTTTATAAACTGCAACTAAATTTTACGCATCAACCACAACCACAATTGTTTCCATACCAACAGTATGCCTATCCGCCAATTTTTTACACAACCACAAGCTCCTACTCTACCACAAGGTTCTACTCTAATTGGCGTTCGCGCAAGCCTTAACATCGGCTATGCGGAAGGTGGTTGCTACCCCTGGGTCGGTTGAATATTGGGTTAAGCTACTCGTGTTGCCTCGCTGTACTTTAAAAGTTGTGCGCCCTGCCAATAGGCAGGAACGTCGGTCCGGGAACAGGAAAACGTTACAGTGCTTTAGCATCCAACAGGCTCTTTCTATCTGGAAAGACGGGGAAGGGATTAGCGAGCTAGTTGCTTCCCTCTTTCAGGATGTAAAGGAGAAAGGGGCGGTAACTGGGTCTGACCGTCGGGAGGGTCGTACCAATGTTAAGCAGTGCCTTCGTAAAGTGGCAGATGGTCATTTCACAGCTGCGGTCAAGGTGTTGTCCTCTTCTGGCGTAGCCCCCCTTGGGCCCTCCACTTTGGAGGCCCTCGCGGAGAAACACCCGGTTACACCCCCTCCGGTTGTGCCAGCAGGCACAATCCCTCAGGCACCCTTAACTGTTGATGCCGAGTGCGTTTTGGGGTGCATTAAGTCTTTCCCCAAAGGAACTTCGTGCGGGAGAGATGGGCTCAGGGCGCAACACTTACTGGATAGCTTTTGTGGAGAGGGGTCCTCAACTTCCTCGGGTTTAGTTTTAGCCATCACCGGGGTAGTCAATGTCTTCTTGGGGGGGGGGGTTATGCCCCAGGTCTCTTGCTGAGTTCGTTGCCTCCGCTCCTCTGACCCCCTTGCTGAAACCTGATGGGGGGATTCGTCCTTTTGCGGTCGGGGCCATTTGGCGTAGGCTGGTCTCCAAGATAGCGATGAAAAAGGTAGGGAAAGAGATGGTCAGGTACCTGGGGGACCATCAATTCGGGGTGGGGACACCAGATGGGGCTGAAGCTATCCTCCATAGCGCGAACAGGTTCCTTAACGCCTTTCACGATGATGGGGCCTTCGCCATGCTTACCGTTGGCTTCTCCAATGCTTTCAACCTAGTGGATCGCACAGCTCTTCTGCGGGAGGTTGGGATTCGATGCCCATCTATATTTCCGTGGGTACATTTTCTTTATGGGCAAACCGCTAGGCTTTATGTGGGTAATGACTGTATTGGGTCGTCCACGGGGGTCCAGCAGGGGGATCCTTTGGGGCCTCTTTTGTTCGCCCTCGTCTTGCACCCCCTCACACAACGTATACGAGACAGTTGCACCCTCCCCTTCCACGCGTGGTATTTGGATGATGGTACTATTATGGGAAAAACATCTGAGGTAGCAAAGGCTCTGGCTATCATTCAATCTGAGGGGCCACCTTTGGGGCTTCGGCTTAATATAAATAAAACAGAGGTATATTGGCCGTCTTGCAATGGTGAAAAATTGGAGGCTAGTTTATTCCCGAAGGAGATTGGAAGACCAACGGGGGGCGTGAGACTCCTTGGGGGAGCTGTGAGCCGGGACCCCAGTTTCATTAGTGCTTTGGCTACGCGGCGAGCTTCCCGGGCAGTGGACCTTATGAGTAGCCTTTCACAACTCCGAGACCCGCAAAGTGAGCTTCTCCTGCTGCGCTCTTGCATGGGTGTCGCCAAGCTCCTTTTTGGTCTGCGAACTTGTCAACCTGTGTTTGTAAAGGAGGCGGTATCCTTATTCGATAAAGGGCTACGGGGGGCTATTGAGGACATTGTGGTGTGTGGGGGTCCGTTTTTTGGGGATCTTCAGTGGCGGGTTGCTTCTCTGCCCTGTAAGATGGGGGGGCTGGGGCTTCTATCGGCCATGGATGTCTCCATTTACGGGTTTGTTGCCTCGCGAGCTCAATCATGGGGGCTGCAAGATCACATCTTGCGCGAGAGTGGGGTTGTTGGAATGGATGGGGATTATGACATGGCCCTGGGGGAGTTGCATAGACACCTCCCGGATTTGGATATTGACGGTTTCGCTAACAGGGACACCGCCCCACCTAAGACCCAGAAGACTTTGGCGAGTGCTCTGTTTTGTCGTATCGCTCAGAATATTGGATCAGATTTCTGTACGACCCCTCGTCAGAACGCCGTCCTAGAATGCTTGCGGGGCCCCCACGCCCAAGATTTTCTATCGGTCATCCCCATTGAGGGCTTAGGCCAAAAGATGTCAGCCGTTGAATATCGTGCTATCTTAAAATATCGGCTCATGATTCCTATGTTCCCTGATGATGAGCAATGCCCGATTTGCCGGAAAGCTTGCTTAGACCAATTTGGGGAGCATGCTCTGCACTGTAAAGAACTGCCAGGTTTTAAGTATAGGCACGACTGGGTGCGGGATGTCTTGGGGGACATCCTCAAACGGGCGGGGATCTCGGTGAAGAAAGAAGCCCCCGTAAACTTTTTGACAGATCCGAGGGAAGGAAGATCCACATTGCGCCCCGCGGATGTTTTAGTTTTCGGGTGGGATGCAGGTAAACACGCTTGTGTTGACCTTACCGGGGTTTCCCCCCTTGTAGGCTTTCGGGATACAGGTTTTGTCCCTGGTCAGGCGATTGCAAGGGCGGCAGCAAAGAAAATGGACAAACATGCAAAAGCCTGCGAGGATAATCAACATTCCTTTATCCCTTTTGCCTTTGATACCTTTGGCTCACTAGCCCCAGAAGCCATCCGTTTTCTTGAACGGGTCCAACGGGTTGTTCACAGCAACATTTCGTCTCCTAGAGATCGGGGTTTCGTTTTTACTAGGTTAGGTTTCGCTATTCAAAAGGGGGTAGCGGCGCAGCTTGTTGCCCGCTTACCGGCTATCTTGGTGTAATTTGTTTGACCTGATAGAAAATGTTTTTTCACGTTAAAAAAAAAAATATGAATACACTTTAGAAGATCGACAAGCTTTCAAACCGTTTGCAATGAGGAGCCCAAATTTGCAACCCCCATGTGCGTGACATGGTGGAACGTCCGCTCCCAATTTTTTAAGATCTTGATGATTAATAGATTTGTATTTTCATTTATGTTGGTACTTGTTTTTTTATTTAACCCGTTGGATTCTTAGGAATTCCTTTCAATCAAGATGTGGATATCTGTTCTTGGAGCAGAAGCTATTTGTTTGGCTTTACATCCGTCCCAAGGAGGTAGCTTCGCTCAATTGATTCTATAACTCACCATTATTTTAATGTTATTTTAGTTTGAATTAATTTAACTTTTAATTTATTATAAAGAAAGTTTAGTTAAATGTTTAATTTATTTTAATTAAAATTTTTAAATAAAAAAATGTCCTAGTGTAGCTAGTTGATAGTAATATTTGTGGAATCCACGGTAATGCTAATGACCATTACCTCCTCCCTTTTTAATTAAATATATTAAATAAATGAATAAAATTATCAATCTACCCTCATCTGCTATATTTAACTTAAAATTATAACCAGGTTAGGGTCAAATGACAAACAGTGTAATGAGATTTACAAATAAAGAATTATGATTGTAATTATTATTGAAGTTAAAAGACATCTATTGCAATTTGATACAAAACTAAGAGTGTAATTAAAAAAAAAAAAAGTCTACTAGATGTGTTAGTAAGGATTGAAACTACAAACATTATAAAACTTGAGGGGGTAGCTTAGTATTTCATGCTTCTTCATAAATTTGATTTTTTTTTTCAAATAAGGCACCACCAACAATAATCTGACCGTTGAGTGAATAAAGAGAGAGAGAAAGCAGATCATTCTCCTCTCATCTCTCTTTTTTATTCAAACCAATTCGCATCGCATTCACCCTACCGTTAGGAGTCTGTCTTCCTTCTCTCTCTCTCTAGAATCCTTCCATTTCTCATGGCAATCGCCACAGACACGCAGCTTGCACAAAAGGTATGTTTGTTGATTCATTGTTTCTACATAATATCTTTACTGCTTTCAGGTTTTTATACGATCTAGGGCTTGTAATTTGTGTTAGGGTTTACTTTTATGTTTGAATGCTATCATATGAGAAATCGTCTGGATTTATTTGTTGTTGTTATGTCTTTTATCTGATTTTTCAAAATCAAACTGAATTTATTTTGAAATTATGATGTTTATGCGATATGAATAGTCCTACGGTTACACAATGTGCGTACGAAAAGGTTGTGTTTGATAAAAGATGTATGTATGCATTTAAAATTTGTCTGAAATTTTCGATCGAATGAGTTTGGGCTTCGGATTTGATATAAAAGCTTCTATGGTTGTCCAGTTTATGACATATTAATGGAATGTTACCTTCATAATTATGTATTGTAGTTTGTTGATTTTATGAGGTACAAGTTATACCAATTTGGGACATTTGGTTTCATTTAAACGGCAAATAATCGAAGTATTGTAGTTCCGATTGCTTTGGCTTCTTTATTTGATTATGATTTATGAAGACCGTGTATGGTGTAACGTTAAGTCCTTAACAATAGGATATTTGATTGTCATGTGATATTTGATTCATTGATTGCGCTGTTTTATGCAGGCTTCTACAGAGGCAGCAGCCGAAAAGAAGAGATGGACACTTAACGACTTTGACATTGGGAAACCACTCGGAAGGGGGAAATTTGGTCATGTTTATATAGCTAAGGAAAAGAGGGTTAGTATATATCTTTATAAGCTAATAATGTCACTTTTATATTATGTTACAGTTGTTTTTAACAATTTTGTAGCTCAGTAAATCTTGTGATTTATTTTTGTTTTTTTTTATTGAGTTAGGAAAAAATATTTTTTTTAATGAAAGATTGTATTCAAGAGGAAAGATAATGTGTAACGTTTTCTACCTAAAAGATCTGCTTGATTGTTTATGAATGGTGCATGAATACTAATACACTGTTACTCCTTTTATACCTCTGCTACAGCCTACAACACATCAGGTTGTGAATAATATTTGTATTTTCTGAAACAGAGCAACCATATTGTTGCACTAAAGGTGCTATTCAAAAGCCAGCTCAAACAATCACAAGTCGAGCACCAACTTCGCCGAGAAGTGGAAATACAAAGCCATCTTAGACACCCAAATATCCTACGACTCTACGGTTACTTCTATGATCAGGTAAAGATTCTTTCTACAATATCGTTGCTCAAAATGGAATCAACTACATATTTTTTCTCTGAAACATATACACAGAAAAGAGTCTACCTGATTTTGGAAAATGCTGCCAAAGGAGAACTCTACAAGGAGTTGCAAAGGTGCAAATACTTCAGTGAGCGCCGTGCTGCTACCGTAAGTCTTCCATATTGCTATTAGTCTCGCAATTTATACGTTTTGTGTAAATTGTATTTACTAATAATGGATCTGTTTTGTGGATAGTATATTGCTTCATTAGCGCGTGCTCTTATATATTGTCATGGGAAGCATGTTATTCACAGAGATATAAAACCGGAGAACCTTTTAGTTGGTGCACAGGTAACCTAATATCGTTACATATGCTGTATTTTAATTTTTTATTTTGTGTTTGATAACTGATTTGGCAGAAATATGATGTGTACTTGTGATCTCATTCAGGGTGACTTAAAGATTGCGGACTTTGGTTGGTCTGTGCACACATTCAATCGTAGGCAGACCATGTGTGGTACACTAGATTATCTCCCGCCTGAGATGGGTAAATCACACTTGATGAAATGACTTATGATTCAAAACTCTTTCCTTAGTTTTTTTTTTTTTTTTTTTTTTAATATACTAATGGAATTACAGTGGAGAGTGCTGAGCATGATGCAAGTGTAGACATATGGAGTCTTGGTATTTTGTGCTATGAATTTCTCTATGGGATTCCTCCATTTGAAGCAAAAGAACACTCTGACACATATAGAAGGTAAGGAAATTTTTAACACAAACTGATCAGTGACTGTAAGTTAGAATAAATGCGGGTTGGGTTACAAGTCAGAACGGGTTGGGGATTGAGTTCTCCCGCAATTTTTATGTAATCTAGTTTCTTTTAACAAAATGAATTAACTTTACTTCATTTTTATACCCATAAAGATAATAACATAACCAGAATGACTCATTATGTATTCAATAAAGAATTTGTGTGTTACCCATAAAGAATTTATAAATAGGGGTGCTAAACGGGTCGTGTTCCCGGGTTGGCGGGTTCAACCCAACCCGAACACGACCCAAGTCTGAAAATTGTGTTACACATATGAACTCGAACACGACCCGAATATTCACGGGTTGGCCCGAACACGACCCTTTCACCCCGAACTTTTTTATTTTTTCTGCAAATTAATATGTTAAAATTAAAATTTACTAAAAAACATAAATGTATATAATACGATTACAATTAAAGTCTAAAATGTTATGTCAATTTCTCGTTTTAAGTTATAATTTTGGCATAAAATACACACCCAATTTAATTTTTCAAAAAAAAAACATTTTGTAAAAAATATAACAGAATATAATTGGGTTAAACGGGTCAACCCGCCAACCCGACTGAGTTTACTCAACCCCGACCCGTTTAGCTAAACGGGTTCGCTGGTTCAACCTGAAACTGACCCGAACCCGTTTAGACTATGATGTTATTATGATGCCATAATAACAATCTTTTTTTTTTTAACAAATATAATTTAGCTGGAATTATAATTAATAAAAATGTACGCTGGGCTACTTTTGGCTAGTTCTCTTCATAGATTTTGGACTCGTTTAATGATAACTCAGAATGAGTCTATAGTCATCTTTTATGCAAATGTGCAGGATTTTGCTAGTAGATTTGAAGTTTCCGCCAAAACCGGTAGTCTCCTCAGCTGCCAAGGATCTAATCAGTCAGGTTTTACACATCACGCTATCGCTCGAAAAGTTATATTCAGATTTTACGATGTTAAAGTTATTTACAAGTTTTATATAAAATCACAGATGCTTGTTAGAGAAACTTCAAAGAGATTGCCTTTACACAAGCTTCTTGAGCATCCATGGATAATTCAGAATGCTGATCCATCAGGAGTCTACAAGTTTTAATCATCATGTTCATTATCATTCATTATCCTCTATCAATTAACATGATTTCTTAGAAATGAACGCGGGTGCAAATGATATATTTTCTTAACAAGAATCTCCTGTCGTATCTCTTTTACCATAACATGTTGAAGTCGATAATGTTATCAAATGTTATCTCTTTTTTACCACACACGAGTATAACATAACATCGAATAAGGCCAATTCTTTCTACCTTGTAACTATTCTTTAAGAGCACACATTAAATATTTTTTTTTTTTATGAGGACATATCTTGAAGCTAAACTCAACAACACATAAAGACCATGTGAGGTGATGTGTGCACAACAAAAAAAGGTACACACAGTAAACAAAACATGGTACAAGTCTTCACCGTATAACCGTGAGGTGATTTGTACAATTGTACATAGCAAGTTAGTCTCTGCATAAGGCAAGTCTGCAGTAATAGAATCATGAGAGGTTGTGCATAACAAAATTAGTGTGTGCACAAACAAAAATAGTCTGTAAGTGTATGCATACCGAGTTGCAATTCGACATAGTATAACCATGAGAGGTGATACTTTTCATGGATAAGGCTTTGCCCTTTCAAGTGGTGAGAGTTCAATCCCCGTGGACAAAAATGTGTATTTTTGTGGTAGAGTTAGAGAGTGTGTGAGTTGTCGTTCTAAAAAAAGTTATAATATCTATACATATCATAACTAGGGTAAAGTTCTTGTACAAATAATCTTAACATACTAAACATACAAATTGAAGGAAAACTCAAAAAGACAAGGTGGCATTTTTGTAATTATCAATAACTATCAAAGTTACTCTACAAATATACCTAAAAAAACCTAACCACTCCCCCCACCCCCAAAAAAAACCTAAACCCCCCCCCCCCAAAAAAAAAAACCTACAAAAAAACCTACCCCCCCCCCACCCCCCACCCCCAAAAACCTAAAAAAAACCTAAACCCCCCCCCCCCCCCCCACCCAAGCTAAAATGCTAAAAACTAAACCCCAAAAAACCTAAAAAAATAAAAAAAAAAAACACACAAATTATTTTATTTTATTTTTTTAACATTTTTTATTAAAAAATCGCTACTTTTAGTAGCAGCCAAAAAAATTTTTTTTTTTTTTTTTTTTTTTGCTAATGAAATGTAGCGATTTTTTAATAAAAAATGTTAAAAAAAAATTTGTGTTTTTTTAGGTATTTTTGGTTGTAACTTTGATAGTTGGTGGTAATTACAAAAATGCCACCTTGTCTTTTTGGGTTTTCCTTCAATTTGTATGTTTAGTATGTTAAGATTATTTGTATTTGATCTTTTGCCATCATAACTAATGCCTAATTACTATAGTACTAACGTATTTGACCCATTATATGAGAACAATTTTTTTCTAATTAAAAGTTCCATAATAAGTTTGTATTTGCAGAAGTAAGTTTTATCAATGTTAATATTTCCAAAAGAAAAAAGTATATCAAATTTAATTGGTTGCTATGTAAACCAAAATATTTATGTTTTGGAATTACTTAAGTTTTTATAAGATAAATAGTTGTTAGGGTCTTGTATTGACTTTGCTGATATCTTGCTAGTTCTTTATTTATGCAATTCTGTGGTTTTAAAAAAGTAGTAGTTATAGTAATTGGTTACTAGTTAGAATACATATTAAAACCCTAATTTTCCCACCCCTCCCTTTTTCTTCTTGTACATTTGGTGACCTGCCCCGACGACAACCATCAAAACAACAACCGAAAAGCTCAAGCTCCTGCATAACAATCACCAAATATGAAACTTTTGCGACAACATACAAACGGTTATACCCTTTGTTCGAATCCACAAGCACGTATGTCGATATCCTAGCTATTCAACACTATTAATGTGACAACATTCATGACTATACTATAAGTGCAATTAGACGTTGAGTTGAATTTAGACCAAGATAGTTTTTTTTTTTTTAACGTCAAATACTGGAGTATCATCGTGTTGATTTGCAAAAAGACTTTAATTAATTAAATATTCGGTTATGTTAGCATAACACATGTCATCCCTTCATGAACAAGGTGGTATAGATATATAAACTCATTCAAACATATGTGAACAACCATTTTTTCCCACCATCTAAGCAACCATTCTTTACTTCCCTAGCAATTTTGCATTTATAGCGGATTTGAAAAGAAACAAACTACTACACTAGAGAAGACAATATGTCATATGTTGTTTGGAAACCACATGGAGATTGCCGGAAACTTGAGGATATAGCCAATTATATGCCTTACAAAACGCTATACAAAATTTTATAAACTTATGCACGGTTATATTTATAAAGTAAGGTTATTGTACAAATTGATCTTAACATACAGCTTGGCTTAACATGAGAAATGAATTTTTTTGGCTTAATCGGGCCTATGCTGGCTTCAGAGTTTGGCTTGGGCATTCCTCTGGGTAACCATACCGCCGAGTGCCACTTAACAGACGTTGTACCACCACAAGAACATAACTCTCTGACGCTACACACAGTGGAACGAAAACACGGGTGGGCTTGGGATCCGAGCTGACAACCTCGCACAAGTTTGAATGTGATGGCGACCGCTAAAGAAATGTTTGAATGCCATTCTTGAGACTTTCAAGAGCAAGAGTTGCTCACGGTTGCTCATGAAGTTTATTTGCATTCTCCACATACAACAAATATTTTTTACCCAATATACCCCTCAAAGCAGGACAAACAATTGAAATTTAAAAAACCGCCTCCAACATCATCGGCCCTTTTCTAACATAATCGTAAAGATCAGAACAACTTTTTCAACTGCCTTCAACTCCACGAACCACTCGCGTCGAGAAGGAGAAGATTCTGGTGACTGTTAGAGTCCGTCCGTTAACACCGAGAGAACTCGCTAATTACGACCTCTCCGCTTGGGACTGCACCGATTACAACACCGTCGCCTCCACCAATCTCAATCACGATCAACCAATTTCAGTATAACATCATCAAATGGAGAAGAATCAATGGAACCAATTTTAGTATGTTTCTCTACTTCAATCGCAATTTTTTTACATTGCTTAATTTGTTTAGCTTAATTATAGAAAAGAACTGTTTTCTCAATTGGCCCTTAACTTCCTGTGATATTGTTTAGGTAGGAGCACAAAGGTTTAAGAAAAAATGATTTAGTTGAAAAATACAAAGAAAAAAAAGGAAATTGAAAAAAATACCGAAAAAGAGCCAAAGAAGAAAACGGGTAATAAGACCCGTATAAGGTGTAGGCTAGATTTGTTTCATGAAGTTTTGAAGAAAACACTAGAAGATCAACATAAAAAAGATGTAATTTTAAAAACCCCTTTTGCAAAGCTTATAGAATTACCCAAGTCTATAAGCTTAGAAAGAGATATTGTCAAGTCAATAGTTAGGAATTTCAATTGGGAAGAAATGACCCTAACTATACATAAAGAGGGTAATACCCAAGTCTTCCCTATTACAATTAACGATTTTTATGAGATAATGGGTATACGAGATGGAAATGTCTCATCATCATCAACTTAAGAGAATGTCTCATCATCATCAACTAAAGAAGTGGATTCCGATCTTCTCAAGAAATATTGCAACTTGGAAAAAAATGACAAATACAAGAATATCAATATTCAGACGGTTCAGGAGGAACTCGAGAAAACTGATGATGACGATGTTATTAGACAAATTTTTGTCTTAATAGCATTGCACTATATTGTTTGTCCTACTTCGGGGGTATATTGGGTAAAAAGTATTTGTCGTATGTGGAGAATGCAAATAAACTTCATGAGCAACCGTGGGCAACTCTTGCTCTTGAAAGTCTCAAGAATGGCATTCAAACATTTATTAAAGGGGATATTTTAAAACGTACAAATGAAATTAACGTATACCATTAATGCGAAACTAAAGATTTTTAATATCATTAATTATTGTTAAAACATATTTTTGTTAATTTAATTCTCAGTGGCAATCTCATAACGTATACCAGTTTTAAAACTGTAGTAAAATTTAATTCCCATTAAAAATAACAATTATAATTTTTATTTATTTAATAAAAAGTAGTGAAGGTTGGGTTGCTAAGACTAAAATGGGTTGATTGACCCACCGGATTGAGGTGGTTCGCGGCCTGCCATCCAAATTTCATTTGTCTTTTTATCCAAGTGGCAAACCAAACAAACTTTTAGTTTGGCGATGGGAATGGTTAGGGGTCGTATTATTGACACACCTTGGGGATTAAATCGACTCCCTCAATACGCATCGTATAGGTCTATACGATGCGTATTGAGGTGGGTTCAAACTTCTATGCCTGCCAAAGGCTGCCATTGTCCCCTACCAAAAAGTAATACGCATCGTATAGGCCTATGATGCGTATTGAGGGTATCGATTTAATTTTTTAATTTTTGCAAGGTAGCTTCCTGTCACGCGGTAGCTTTCCGTCACGCGAACGAAGAAGTAACACTTTGGACATTTGTTGGTCTTCAAACATCTAGGAAAACATTATTTGAGAATACCCCTTAATTTATCGAAGCTGTCGAATGAGATCCTCCACTGTTGGGTTATCATCTTTCAACCCCATTTTCCCTAAATTTATCGATTATGTTTTTCAACAGGGATGTAATGCAATGATTCTTCTCAATTGAATAGACCGACACTTGCTTCATATGACTCACTTGAATCGTCTCGGATGTAATAACAATACGTTTAGCATCCGTGCCTGCTTGAATTGTAGAAAGCAAAGGGTAACGAAGATGAACATTGTATTTATCACGAAAGTACTGAACAACCGAGATAACAGCTCCGGTTTCATCAACTGCAATTGGAATTGATCTTGGAACAACATACTCTTGTTACCATCAATAATCTTGGAATTGATCTTGGAACAACATAATCTTGTTAACAACGGTTCTCCAATTCCAGATCAATAAAGGTTGCGGTTTGCAGTTTCAATCTTCATTGCTTCATTAAAATTAACAAGGCGGTCTCTTTGCTTCGTCCACTAGAACTATTTGTGTATGCATTCTTAGGGTTTTTATTATTTGATCAATGCAAGTTGAAATCGGCTTTGAAACCGGACGGAATCTACGAAGAAACTGTTCGATTTCACGGTTTGTTTGAGAACCTGATTCAGATACACAACGGTCTCTTTGCTTCGTCCACTAGAACTATTTGTGTATGCATTCTTTTGGTAGTGAACAACGCTGATGGTACTGAACAACAGCTCCGGTTTCATTTGCTTCGTCCACTAGAACTATTTGTGTATGTATTCTGTTGGTAGTGAACAACAGAATCAGGTTCTCAAAACAAGGATCGTTCTAATAGATTAAAGAGAACTATTTCAGTTATTTCTGTTGATCCACAAATTACAACAAATTGTGTCTAATGCAAGGATCTTTGAATGCGGTTTGTACGTTAAATACCGTTCACCGCTTTTTTAGTTGCTTCTCTTGTTAAGTTTCTGACCCAACCGAAATCCACAAATTCAAACAGTTTCTCCGTCGCTAATTTCTCCACTCACCGTGAAATCGAACAGTTTCTTTGTAGATTCCGTCCGGTTTCAAAGCCGGTTGAGGATTACGAGTGATCTAGACTCGTTCAAGGCATGCAATGTTTCATCTCAATTGAATAGACTGACACTTGCTTCATAGGACTCACTAGCAGAAGAACCCGGCACGTCTTCTATGATGATTCAGAGGTCGGTCTCGGGTGGGCATAAGACCTGTGGGCCCAATACACGAGCTCACCCTTGTTATGAATGATTACTGGGAAGATTACAAATGTTTTGAGTTTTGTCAGATAATACTTCATTTGTCGAGAAACCATACTGTCAAGAAACTAACATCTTTTAATACTTCATTTGTCGAGAAACCATACTGTAAAGATCTCTACACAAACTCTTCTACATCTTTTAACCAATTGTCCATCACTTAAGACCTTGAAAGATTTATTGAAATCGAATTTGTGTATCTGAATCAGGTTCTCTGCCTTAGATCAGTCATTCTTTGTGATACATGAACGTTTGATTTGAATTTTGAAAGTGACAAATTGATGGATAACGCAACAAAGAGACCGCCTTGTTAGTTTTAGAGTATTTTTATCTTTTGTTGATAGATAACGCAAACAAGTTCTCTATAGTTTGTTATTCAGATCTCTATTCGGTCATCTTTCCAAACTGCAACACACGATAAGTTCTCCAAAAAGAATGCATACACAAATAGTTGGAGCATGAAGAAACGAAACCCTAACAACTGATTCGGATTTAAACAACTTATTTGTGTATGCATTCTTTTGGTAGTTAATGATATCGAATGCTATAACAGGATGGATGTGACACACACATATAGATAAGCTGTCACAGTTGTCAAGACTGTTTGTCGGGTTTCCAATGCTCACACAGGGTGATAAACAACGCTGATACGAACACATGTGTTTTGAAAATAGGCTTTGTTCTTGGTTTAATGAAGTTACACGTAACATCTAGTTATATTCAGATTTAAACAATGCACGCCTCAATTGAGATAACGGACATCCATCAAGCTCAAAAAGAAAACTTGTGTTTCCCATAGTCACAAACGATTGCGGTTTGTATTTCGCATAGCCATCGTTTCCGTAGTCAAAAACGGTTGCGGTACTATTTGTTGAAATTGAAGAAAAGAGTAAAAAAGATGAATTGAGGCGTACATTAGGAACAATGTCACACCCCAACCGATGGCGGAAACATCGGGATGAGACGAAGTGTGTATAGATTGCTAGAGACGTCATAACACTATGTGACGATATTTAATTAAATTCAAATTTCATTGCAATACTAAATTTTCATACAAGATTCAAATAGAAATAACAACACTGTTTCAAATTGTAACATAACAACAAAAGATAGATTAATCTAGGTGTGTATCTAGTCCACCCTAAATCTCGTTTCATCATGTCCATACTTCAACAATTAACCTGCAACATGTATTAAAATAGAGTTCAATGCAAAAGCAAAGGCGAGTATACAAGTTTGTTTACATAGCATAATAGAATAAAAACTCATATCCAACATGTTACATAATGAATAAATTTACTAGCAATGCAATTTTTGGCGTACAATATGATCAAACCCAAGAATACAACGCATAACAAGCCTAATCCCAAAAGTTTAGCGGGATGGTAAAGTTTAACTTAACAATACCCACAAGAATAACGGGCGGGGCGTCAATCCTATAGCGCTATAATTGTTAAGGTGGGCGAGCAAAGTTAATGAGCATATAACGTTCCAAATCGTTCATAGAGCATACGAGCATAGCAATTATTCACAATAGTTTCATGTTTCGTTCATGGATAGAGTATGTTTTGTTTAAGCATAAAAGTTGTTTGTATAATCATACATGTTGCATCCCAAAGTGTAAAGGGAAAAGGGGATCGAGTATACTCACAGTGGTTGCGTATGGAGATTCCTTGAAATAACGCACGAGTAAAGATAGGAAAAAAGATTCCGTACGTTTGGAACGATTAACCTAGATTTTCAAATAACACGTAATGATTCCGTTATTATTTAAGGGTTAAATGAAGTCTTAATAACCATCGTTTACAACATAACTACATTCTTAACTTAGAGTATTTAAACTAATCTTCTATTTAATGTTTTTATTTTATAGAAGATTGGTACAACTCCTGTGAAATATTAAGTTATAATTCAAACATCTTCGAATTAATGTTTTACACTCAATGATCAAGTCTTTATAAATCCTTCTTTATTTTATAAAAAGATTGGTTTATTTAATTTTTAATAACTGTTTTATTTAACTGGATTTAGTCATAATCTGATTTAAATGTAAACCAAATTTTGAAACTAACTGATAAAAAAAATAAATATAAAAATAGTTCCATAATCTGATTATTAAAAAGAAGGAAAGGTGCATCGACAACACAATGGGGCAAAGCTTCAGTATATTGATGAAGATCACCCTACCAATAAGCTAGAAGCTAAATATACACCAAAGTTTTACACCATATTCACACCAAAAGTCGGACTAATATTTGATAAAAAGAAAGTGGGATTAGATATGATTATGGTCATAATTAAATATAAATAACTTAAAATAATTTGTATGTTAAGAAAACATGGGATTTGAACATCACTGTTGTCATAATTGATAAATACAAGCGTGTTCTGGTTGTTGGTTTTTATTTTATTTTTAATACAAAACACCATCATCATCCTCATAAGAGAACAAAGTAAGACTCCACTATTAGCAATCTTTGTGTATAATGGATAGTGTTTTGAAGCTTTAACTAATTCATGAATGGAAAAGATATAAAACGAAAGGATTTAAAAAAAAGTATACCGAAGGTGATGAATTCGTATTGTTTTCCGTTGCGAACTTCGGCCGACTTCTGATCTCTCCGGCGGCGTCCGTGTACCTCCGGTGGATTGTTTATTGTTCGCTTATTCAGAAGGCATGTTCGGAAGCGGGAATGCGAGATAGAGTGCGGTTGAGAGGTGCCCGAAACAGAATGAGGTGAGGTGTTAGGATATCGAAACGTGTTGCGAGTGTGAGGGTGTCGAGAGGTGGGGGTGTTTGACGGAAAAAGGAGCCGGCAACCGTAGTCGGCCGGAGTTGCTCCGGCGATTGGTTTTAGCAGAGGGAAGGGGAGGGAAGGTGATGGTGTCGGCTGGTATGAGAGAAGTGATGATGGCTTGGTTTTATAATGTTCGCACGACTCGTAAACTTGGCAATGATCTTATGATTGATTTGTATTTGTAACACCTCGAAATTTTGTGTCCAATAATGTGTTAACACATGTCATGAGTTTACACGTGGCATTAAATGTTAAATAAAGGACTAAAGTTGACAAACCTTGAAAGTATGTAAATTCGAGGGTTATAAATGTCAACGAAGGGTAAATATACTGTATAGTAACCCTAAATGATGCTAGTACCTTCAAACGAATAAATCATGGATCGTACGGAGCGAAACGCGGGAGAAAGTGAGAGATTTCAAGCTACAGAGGTTAATTGTGTCAACATGTTTAATTTATACCTCTGAGTGACCCTTTGACGAACCCGAGGCTTTGTAACAGTAAAATACGCTCACTAGATTATACGATATAAATTTCGCGAAGTTCCGTTTTAAAACGAGAAAGTTATGATCAAATTCGTATGCGAAGGGTTAAAAGCGTCAACAATAAAAGTTAAGGCTTTTCGGATAGTAATTAAACTAACCGGGGACTTAACAATGCGTGTAAAAGTCACGAGGCCCTTCATTGTAAATAATCGAGGGCCAAATCGCAAAGTTACCCCTTCGAAACCGAAAGGTCAGGTTAATCATTACAAAAGATTTGAAAATCTTGGAATTTAGCCCTCAGGCGGGCCGCGTTGAAGATATGCATGAGCTGATGCGGGCCGCGCGCCAGTTGAAGATACGTTTTCTGACATTAGGATTCATGCGGCCCGCGTCCGAGTTGCTGAATCCTAATGCGGGCCGCTTACGAGTCCCAGATGCAGAATACTTGGACAGACTTGCTGTTTGAGCTTGTGAACGATCATTGAGGCAATTAATGAAGCATGGGCGCCCTCTACATGACCCCTAGCACCCAGGGCCACCTGCTGATCATCCATGATCCATTGTAGGGTGAGTTGTAATGATCCTAAGCCAAATTTTTCACTATAAAAGGCAAGGCATTGTGCACAAATGAAACACACCTCAAATCTGCATTCTAGTCCATCTTTGGAGCTCTAAACCATTCTTCTATCATCCCTAATCGTGCACCAAGCTTCTGTAAGTGTGTCTACCCTTTTGTGGCTTAGTTTATGCATAGCTTAGCTTAAAAGTCAATCCGTCGTAATTAACGATTGACTTTGCGATAAATCACAAATGGTCCAGTGGTTTTTCGAATCAAAGATAGATATATGTTGGTAATCATGTGGGCTTTAAACCTCTAAAGGGCACCCTCTGATTCCCACTCTAACTAGTCCAAATGTCGAGTCAAACGTGCTTAGAAAAAGTCAACAGAAATGCCATTTTGCGATTTAATGCATAATCAGTAATGTAGATGATGTGTAACCTGTTTAAACACTTATAAAACATGATAATAAGTATATTAACTAGTCTAAGCTTGTTTGATCCGACCATTTACTGTTTTGACCCGGTTCGGAACCGAAAGTCGCAAAAGCTTTGACTTTTTCTTTGACTTCAGTTCTGACCCGATAAAGATTGTTTTAGATATGCCTTGGGACTCTCTTAGGACCAGGTTACATGTTGGTATAACCCTCTGTGACCGGTTCGTTGTTTGTCCGAGTTTTTTACACCTTTCCGTTAAATGCTTAAAAGTTGACCGTAACGCCCTTTTTGATTTAAAACGAGAATTTCGGACATGTGAAAGAATCATAACCTTAGTTACTGATTGCTAAGCATGTCCCTAAAATTTCACGTCAGTCCGAGGTCCAGAATAGGAGTTATGCTAAATAGCGCAAATTACGGAAATTTTAGTAATTTAATAGCGCAATTAGCATAACGCCTATCTAAACCCATATTTCGACACGAAACCTTTTACACACTAATGTAAAATAATATTTTGGGATTTTTAAAGATTTTTAATTATTTTTAACCTGCTCATAACCTGCGGTTATGGCAACGGTTCGGTAAATACCGAATATACCCTTTTCGGCCATAACTTGAGTTCTACAAGGTCTTTTGACCCGATTCCAGTTGCTACTGATTTTAAATAATAAATAAAGTATTTTAGACTTTATAAACTGTTCGGGAAACTCAGATTTCCTGTAGAACTCAGACACCTCTTTTATAATCTTTAAAAAGACCGAAATACCCCTACAGGGCATAATATGAACTTAAACTCGTTACGGGCATTATAGAAGGTATCCTACTGATACCACAACCTCTTTAAAGTATATTAACTTAGGAAAATAGTGTAGGACTCTTACGGTTACCCGTTACGCCTTTTGCGCGCACGGTTCGGCTTATGTAAATAGTTTACATAAACTAGCCGAAACGGGTCAAACCATATTGTTTTGACCCCAAAATCCAGAGTGTGATTATTATACCCATATAAGACAAGTCTTCAAACTTATTGGGTCAAAATCACATTCCATTCCCGGTTTCGCCTTTCACGCGATTAAACCGTATCTATCCTTTGAAACTGACCGGTCTAAGCTACGGCTAGATTAAAGACCCGTTAGGATTCTAATAGGTTATTTTTAAAACCTTCGTTCCAGAATAGGAGACCAGTAAAAGCTATCTGCGATTTATTTCGATTAAGGATTTATACTTGCAAAGGTAAATACTTTTAACTTATTTTCCGTTATACGGGCTTGGGTTACGGTATTTAAAATACCGCTTGGTCGGGCAATTGACCCCAACTCATTAGTAGTTGGGTATTATCAATGTGACCCGTTTAAAAACTTGTTTTGTTGGCTTTACGCCTTTGGGAGCTTAATGACCATGTCCCGGATATCCTTGGCATCATTTTACGAAATGGCCACTACCTCGACATCCGGGTGTAGGCGTACACCCGGCATTGTGTCTATATTAATTAAAGGTATAACCGTTGGTTTTCCCGCCACGACTTTATGCTTTGTGGCGTGTCTATTAACCTTTAACCCGGCACGACCCGGGCGACCGAACGCATAGCAAACATGTAATTCTTTACAAGATTTAATTATAAATTATCCCAAGTTATAAAGAGTTTGTGCCTGGTGCATTTAAACCAATTTTATTAAACATTTTACAAAAGTGTCAGTTGAATGTATTTACCAGTGTAAACTGACGTATTTTCCCAAAAAGACTAAATGCAGGTACTATGCGTAATTGGCTGGGATTTCTCCTTAGCATCATTAGAAGTCTCGCAAGCTTAAGATGCCTGAAGTCTGTTGAACAATACTTTATTATTATTATTGATCCCCTGTGGATTTTATTTCAACAATGGTGATACTTTGATATTACATTTAACGTTGAAATATATTTATCTTTATGCTTCCGCTGTGCATTCATATAATTGTGTGGTTTGACTATATTGTTGCCAACTACGTCATGGTAATCCCCCACCGGGCCCACCGGTGAGACACGTGGAAACCGGGGTGTGACAGGTTGGTCTCAGAGCCAACGTTGAGTGAATTAAACACTATCCTTAAGTGTTTAATCTCAATGACACAATTGCACATACTTGAGTGTAGACAAGAACATAGGACAAATTCGAAGTTGTTATTCCAGTTTGTATTTTTATTGTTTATTGTTATTTAAAGTTTTGAAAGCAGGAAATATGCCACCTGCAATCAGACGAGGAAGAGGAGGAAGAGGAAAAGGGACGATCATTACTCACAATGATCACGAGGCTGGACCTTCGAACATGCGAGCTCCTTCCAGTACAAGAAGTGAGGAACCTCAGAGACGAAGAAGAAACCTCTTTGAACCTGCGAGACATTCTACCTCGCATAGCTCAACACCCTCATACCGTCATTCATTTGGACCAGATTCGGAAAACAATCCCAATAACCCTCAACCATCCTTTATACCTCTCCAGCGATCTGCTTCGCACCGTTCTTACGGCGATCCTTCACCTTTCTTCGTAGGACAGTTTAACCCGACAGATTATATCCAAGAGCCGATAGGGTATAACCCTTTAAGACCAGAGGATCACTTTTCTGAAGATAATGCCGTGGATATGGACGAGGATACAGACCCTGTCGAACCTGCATGGGGTACTCCCAACCATCTAATCGAGATCTCTGATGGGTCATCCTTTCATGGGACACCCTATCAAGGTCCCGACAGCTACCAGGCGAGGTTTGACCAATATAATTTGTACTTTACACCTTCACATCATTTCTCGCCTCATGACCAACAGCAACAACAGGATCCTTCTGAGGATTCGCGGTTTGTGGCCGTTACGCCACCGCCACCGGTTCAACCAGTAATTCCAGACCCGCCAAGGCGTAGAAGATCAGGCGCACGGATGTCTACCCGAGGAGGGGATTTTCATTTCAGCACCCCTCGCCACTCGAGTGCTAGTCACTTTCCGTCAGTGCCTGAAGAAGAACCACAATTAGGGGAACCTTCTGGTCACCCTGCAGAGGTGAATTCTGCACCAGTTGCACCACCTCCGCCACCATTCGGATATGACAATCCGATACCAGCGTACGGCGCTTCCACGGCGTACAATCCGTTTGAGCAGCCGACTCACACGCACTACAACTATAACTATGATGCCGATCCATATGTGGTAGCGGCTAATTACAATGCCCTCCATGGAACCTCTTGGAGACCAGATTACTCAGCTCATGGGTATCCAATACCTCCTAGACCTCCGGTTCAGCAACCGTCGCAGCAGCCACGTTTTTCCCCGCCGGAGCAAGAAGAAATACTCCACCGTTTAAACCGCGTGGAACGAGACTTTGAACAAGAACGTAAGAGTAATCGTGGATTTCTCAAGGGCCTAGCAAACCTGCTAAAAGGGAGGAAGAAACGAGATCATTAGTCTCCTTATGTATTGTTGTATTTACAAAATAGTCCCTGCGTGGACATTTGTCGTATTTCAGTCCCTACGTGGACTTATCTTTTAGTCCCTGCGCGGACATCTATCTTGTATTGGTCCCTGCGTGGACTTGTTTTTTTTCCTATAAACCTCTGTGTAGGTATTTACTTAATTAAAAAGTCCCGTTTAGGGCACCGTGTAATCATATTTGAAATATTATGGAATGTTATGTTATGAATTTCATTTTGTTATTATATATGAAATAAATCAAAAATCATTCCTTTTAAATTTAAATCTGCCTAAATAAAGAATCTTAAGAGTGAAACCTAGCCAGGTGTCTTTATAAGATCCGGCCAAGATGGTAAGACCTGATTAAAAGATTCAGATTCCAAGTTAACCTCTGTAATCATGTTAACGTTCATGGCAGATGTGATTCGTTAAAATCGCACGCGTCATTCTTATATAAAGAATCCTTTTTAAGGATTCCAAAGCCCAAATTAATGATTTATAAATCATGGGTTAAATCGTCAATAAAGATGATCATTATTAAACATCCATTAGTGATGTAGTGCCTACGGGCCAAACTTATTAAAACATCCATTAGTGGTGTAGTGCCTACGGGCCATAATTATTGTCATATAAGACAAAAGACAGTGGTAGTCTATGACTCCCTGTCAGAAAAGGTGAAAGGACTATGGTTCGAACCTTCATGCCTTGATTCTCTGAAATCCCGGCTAATATTATAAAAACGTCCTCGTGACTAGGCTTTTATGCCACTAGCAATATTGTTTGTAATTAGGATAAGTTATATTAAAATCCTAAATAAAAGTGAGTAACAAATTAACTAGATATGGTCTCTGTTTACCATGGTTAATGAATTGCCATAAAAGACAATTCCATAATAAACTCCTAAATAAAATTTTTTCGTTATCTTCTATAGCAGATTCAAGTTACCATGGCTGATCCAAGTGGGGAGAATAGTCATTTGAAAGAAGACGAATACGATAACGCCCAGGTTCATTTGACGGGCGTAGAATTGAAAGCTCTGGTCGACAATGCTGTTAAGGCAGCCCTGGATCGACAATACAAGGAGTATACTGAATCCCGGAGCAGAACCATATCTAAACCACACTCAAAGCCGAAAACCCACTCAAAATCTCACAGCAAACCACCGTCTAAGCCCAAAAAGGACGATGATAATCACTCATCCAATGAAAACAGTGTCCGTCCAGAAAGAGTGTATACTGATGCATCTCGCGCCAGGGGTTGTACCTAAAAGTATTTTGTATCTTGTAAACCCCGAGATTCACCGGGGAGAAGGGCGCGGTTGATTGCATGACGTGGCTAGACGAGATGGACACCGTGGTGGACATCAGTGGCTGCGCAGAGAAAGATGTGGTAAAGTTTGTTTCACAATCATTCAAGGGCGAGGCCCTGGCTTGGTGGAGGTCGTTGGTTCAGGCCTCGGGAAAGGCTGTTCTATACAGCATGACATGGGAGGAATTCATTTCTCTCATCAAGGAGAATTATTGCCCTCAATATGAGGTTGAAAAGATCGAGACCGACTTTCTATCGTTGGTTATGACGAACCTTGACTGTCAAGCTTACCTCACGACCTTCAACACGATGTCCCGGTTGGTTCCGTATCTGGTAACCCCGGAGCCAAAGAGAATAGCTCGTTTTATCGGTGGGTTAGCCCCGAAATAAAGGCAAGCATGAAGGCCTCTCGGCCAGCGACCTTTAGATCTGTAGCCGACATATCTTTGTCCCTTACTCTTGATGCGGTCCGACAAAGATCGCTAAGGAACAAAGAGGCTGAGAAGAGGAAGCGTGAAGATGATACTTCACGAAGGTCGGGCAAGAAACACTGTGGAAACGGTGGCCACAAGAGAAGGTCTGAGTCAAGGAAGGATGGGTAGCAGTCTGGTGAGAAGCCCAAGTGTAAAAATTGCAAGAGACATCACTTTGGAAAGTGTAGACTCGAATCAAACTCGCAGACTCAGTCAAAGTCGTATGCTTGCGGGTTATGCAAGTCCAAGGACCACAAGACCGTGGATTGAAAAAAGATAAAGGATGCAACCTGCTTCGGCTGCAACGAGAAAGGGCACATTAAAAGCAACTGCCCTAAATATGCCAAGAAGCCTGAAGAAGCCAAGAAGACCAATGCAAGAGTCTTCAGGATGGAGGCGAAAGAAGCAGTGCTGGATGATAACATGATCACAGGTACTTTTCTCGTAAATGATATCTTTGCAAGAGTACTTTTTTATTCGGGCGCTGATAAGTCTTTCGTAGATCATAAATTTTGCAAATTGCTAAATATGTCTGTCAAAACCTTAAATGTGAACTACGAGGTAGAGCTAGCAGATGGCACCATAGAAACCGCCTCCACTGTGTTAGATGGATGTGTGATATCCATTAAGAACCACTCTTTTCCTCTATCTCTACTTCCCTTTAAATTGTCCGGTTTTGACCTAGTATTGGGTATGGACTGGTTATCTCACAACCAGGCCCAAATCGTCTGCAATAGAAAGCAAGTCGTGATAAAGACTCCGACTGGTGAATCGCTTACCATTCGGGGAGATACCCAGTACGGATTGCCTGAGCAAGTGACTATGCTCAAGGCTTCAAAATGTCTAAAGAAGGGTTGTGTCATCTACATGGCACAGGTGATTATTAAAGAGCCTAAACCGAAGATAGAAGACATTCCCGTCATTTCGGAATATCCAGAAGTTTTCCCTGAGGATCTACCTGGTCTGCCGCCAGATAGGCAAGTGGAATTCAGGATTGATATCATCCCTGGAGCAGCACCTATTGCTAGAGCACCTTACAGGCTAGCACCAACCGAAATGAAGGAGTTGAGGACCCAGCTGGATGAACTGCTGGCTAAAGGTTTCATCAAACCTAGTTCGTCTCCCTGGGGAGCACCTGTCCTGTTTGTAAAGAAGAAGGACAGATCAATGCGTCTGTGCATCGATTATCGCGAGCTTAATAAGGTCACGATAAAGAATAGATATCCATTGCCGAGGATCGACGATTTGTTCGATCAGTTACAAGGGGCAAGTTATTTTTCGAAAATTGATTTGAGGTCAGGCTACCATCAACTGAAAGTCAGAGATGAAGACGTACATAAAACCGCATTTAGGACTCGTTACGGTCACTACGAGTTCCTAGTGATGCCTTTTGGGCTCAGTAATGCACCGGCTGCGTTCATGGATCTCATGAATCGCGTTTGCAAGCCGTACTTAGACAAATTCGTCATCGTTTTCATTGACGACATTCTTATCTACTCGAAGAACCGAGCTGACCATGAGAAACACCTTCGTTGTATTCTCAAACTCCTGCATAATGAGAAACTCTATGCCAAATTCTCCAAGTGCGAATTCTGACTTCGAGAAGTCCAATTTCTTGGACATGTTGTCAGCGAGCGTGGTATCCAAGTGGATCCCGCTAAGGTTGAAGCTGTCATGAATTGGCAAGAGCCAAAGACGCCTACTGTCACGACCCCCGACCCACCCTGGACGGAATCGGGTGCCGTGAGCAGTCCCGTGGTACCGGTGGTTATTTTTGAAAAACATTGCAGCGGAAATTTCGTCAGGACCGTGAGTTAGGAAAAATATCAGAGTTTAGAAAACACCGGATTTTATTTAAATAGATGGAATAAATTCCATGTTTTACAAAGGTAGCTTTTAATACAAACAATATTTCTTAAGTTGATTTAATTAATAGAATAAGCCACTTCTTGATGCCTTCGGTGCCGGATCCAATTCTTACTCCAAAATACTCTAATTACCTGAAACGCGTTTTAAAAAGGTTTTGTCAGCGGGAAATACTGAGTGAGTTCATTCAGGTTTTATAAAACGATCCTTAGTTATAAATTACAGCATAAGAGCGATTACTATGGCAGTATCTTAATTTATATCTGGTCTTGCCACCCGTGTGACGATGGTCATACCACTATTGGGTCCAGTCACCCAATTAGTGACGTTTTGTCACTGTTAGGTCTTATTAGCCTAACCCATGTTAGGGCTTATTGCCTAACCGTGAGAAATTAGTAATGTGCACAATACCCCACTAACCAGCGGTTAAGATAACCACGACTTAATCCCTGTAATTATAACACTTTGAAAATAATTTGAGGTATTGTAATACTTACTCACAAACTGTGAGAAAACAATTTAAAAAGAAGAATGACTCACATTATAATCATGCAGTTTCATACGGCCAAAGTTTAGTCTATAGATAAGCCTTGATATATTGCAGATTTATACAGGCAGAGCTTAGCCTATTGATTTATCCTTGTAACCTAGTGCACACAACTAGGTAGGTAACTTAATACAGCAGTTACGTCAATTCACGAGATTAAACCCTCACAATGATTAACAAGTGCAATACTTAATAATCCAATCGGATTCACAACGAATAACAGAGCATAGTCCGAATTCGAACAGCACTCAGATATTCAAGTCGAAATCACGACGAATAATCAAAGTACAAGCTCAATTTGAGCAGCACTCGGACAATCGTTGGATAGTTATAATCGATCGGACGTTGAATCGTAATAGCGATCGAGTTATTACCCTGTTTTGCAGCAGCACTTCGTGAACAATGTGTGTTCAATTGTAGTAAAATGATCTTAACTCGACGTACAGACAATGATTTTACGTCGTTCCAACTCCCAGATTCAAGTCCCAAGGCCCTCTATTTATACTGAAAATTGGCATCTCCCGCGTGTCGCGGCAGAATTCGGGGAATCTCCCGCTACTCGCCTGGGAAGTCATTTTTAGGGTAGGGTAGGTACGTGTCCAACTAGCTCAGGTGAGTCGACAGTTTTTATAAATTCAATTTCGACAGCGTATTATATGGATAATCGTAAGCTAGGGTTTACCCCCCCTGAGTTTTAGGGGTCCTGATCCTGATTCCGATTGTTCTAAAAATTTTAGGTTTAGTGCAGAATTACTTGGGTTTCTTAATTAGGGTTTCCTTAATAGCTAATTACCATCCTAATTATGGTTTTTAGTGTCAGTTGTTACATCCTCCCCACCTTAAGAAAAATCTCGTCCTCGAGATTTACTGGAATAGATGAGGGTACTTTCTCTTCATTTCCGATTCCAGTTCCCAAGTGTATTCTGGTCCTCTCTTGGATTCCCATTTGACTTTTACCAACACTAGTCGTTTATGTTTGAGAAATTTGACTTTTCTATCTTCGATAGCCAATGGTTTCTCTATGAATTTTAATTTTTCATTTACAGCTATATCTTGAAGAGGTATTACCAGGGATTTGTCTGATAGACATTTCTTGAGATTGGATACATGAAATACATCATGTACTCCAGCCAATTCTTCTGGTAGTTGTAACTGATAAGCTACTGGTCCTATTCGTTGAATCATAGGGAATGGTCCAACGTATCTCGGACTTAGCTTTCTTTTCTTACCGAATCGTACTATACTTTTCCAAGGAGAAACTTTTTAAAAGTACCTTATCTCCTACATGAGATTCTAAAGGTTTACGACGATTATCTGCATAGCTCTTCTGACGATCTCGAGCTGTTTTCAGTCTTTTCTTGATTTGAGTTATTTCGTCAGGGGTTTCTTGTACAATTTTAGGATCTGATAATTAACTTTCCCCTATTTCTGCTTAACAAACTGGAGTTTTGCACTTGCGTCTGTACAGTGCTTCGAATGGGACAGTTTTGATACTTGAATGATAATTATTGTTATAGGAGAATTTAATTAATGGCAAATGGCTATCCCAATTACCACCAAGTCAATTACACATGCTCGGAGCATGTCTTCTAGAGTTTGTATTGTCCTTTCACTCTGTCCGTCTGTTTGTGGATGATATGCAGTATTTAGTCGAGTTCCCATTGTTTTCTGAAAACTTTTCCAGAAATGAGAAGTAAATCGACTATCTCTATCCGATACTATGGAGAGTGGGACTCCATGTAGGGATACTGTTTCATCTACGTATAACTTGGTTAACCTTTCTATGCTAAGGGTTTCTTTCATAGTTTAGAAGATAAGCTGATTTGGGTAAATCAATCCATGATTACTCAAATCGCATTATTACCTTTTCTGGTTTTGGGTAACTTAGTAACAAAATCTATTGTTAAGAGTTCCTATTTCCATATAGGCATTTCTAATTGTTGGAGTAATCCTGAAGGTTTCTAGTGTTCTGCCTTAACTTGTGAACAAGTAAGATACTTAGATACATGACTGGCGATGTCCATTTTTCATTCCTATTCACCAAAAGTTATTTCTTAAATCTTGGTACATCTTATTGTTACCTGGGTACATGCTATACCTAGATTTATGGGCTTTCTTTAAAATCTTATTCCTGGTACCCAACTTCTTTTCTTATGGAATCTCCAATTTCCATTACTTCCTTGTTCCAATTCTTTGGTTCGTCTTATCATTCCTTCAGCATCATCCTTGATTGCTTGTTGTTTGAACATTCTTTAATGGTTGAATTAAATTTATCTGTAGATTTAATCTAAGAGCACGAATTTACCTTTGCTTTTCGTGATATTTACGACTTAAAGCATCTGCAACCACATTTGCTTTTCTTCTTGATACTGGTTATCATAGTCGTATTTATTTAGGATTTCCATCCATCTTTTTTGCCTCATGTAATCTTAAGTTTTTGTGATCCGTATATATATATATAGTGGACTTACTTTTATAAAGATAATGTCTCCAAATCTTAAGGGCATAATTATAGTTCCTAATTCTAAATCATAAGTTGTATAAATTTTCTTGTGTTGCTTCAATTGCCTGGAGGCATACGCAATTACCTTTTTGCGTTGCATCGACATACATTCTAATCTTAATTTTGAAACATCTCAATATATTTCAAAATCTTCAGTTCCTTTTTGGCAATGCTAAAAGTGAAGCACTTGTTAACCTTTGATTTACTATCTTAAGAGCTTCTTCTTGTCTGGGTCCCCACTCAAACTTAACTATTTTACAGGTTAGCTTAGTTAAGGGTTTAGTTATCTTAGAAAAATCTTTAATAAATTGTCTATAGTATCCAGCTAAACCTAGAAAACTTCTAACTTTTATGGCTGTTTGCGGAAACCTCTATTTAGTAATTGTTTCTAGTTTAGAAGGATTCACATGGATACCTTCGTGATTTTCTACATGACCTAAGAATTGCACTTCCTGTAGCCAGAATTCATACTTCGAGAATTTGGCGTACAATTTCTCTTTTCTCAACAAAGTTAAGAGTGCGTGCAAATGTTCACAATGTTCTTTTTGACTGTTGGAATAAATAAGTATGATAACTTAATGTATATACATTAAATGGTTATTATTATGGTTGGATATTGGTTAGTGCTACCTTGTTTAAGCATAGGTGATCAGTCCATGCCTAACTAAGGCTAGGCTACTCAATATCTGCTCCTGATAATAACCAGAGTATTGAAAATACTGATATATTATTACAAATAATGAAACTAATTTAAATGGGAGTATATCAGAATAGGAGGTGAATTTGTGTATCATTATCTGAGTATATGTTTGCTTATATAGAATAAATTAATAAGGCAAATTTAATATAAATAATTTTAAATAAATGAATAATTAAATCCGAGATTAGTGCAATCTTCAGATTTTGTGGACATATAATTTAATAAGTTTCATGTGTTTTCTTGTGTATTAGCACAACTTTATTTGCGTAAATCGTATATGGTAATTCTTTTAGAATTTCTTTTACTCTTAATGATGTCCCAACTTAATGGGTTTCCATTGTTTTGTCAAACGAGCTACGAGACAATTGATCAAATGGAATAATGTTTGATATCGGAAAAGAGATTCCTGATAAAGAAATCTAGACACAGATACTAGTGATTTATTTCAAATTGTCAATCCTTATGGTTTTTGGATTTCCTTATAGATATACCTATCTATATAATCACATATTTCACATGTTGAAATAAACATACCATTTATCAGGTCAACGTATTCACAAAGTCATATTTCCAAAAACCCAATCAAATATCTGATCATAATACTATTTAGGGAAATCTTGTCACTTGTTTGACATATTATATACCTGCTTACCCAGTTTGCGCCGGAGAGGTAATCTCAGTATATCCGGGCAAACTGGAGAGTCTGCTACACCATACCCAGTCTTGCCGGAGAAAATTTTCGATTTCCCATAAATAGTATCTTTTCAAGGTTTTAAAAGTGCCTCTTTCAATAGGGTTTTTATATAGAGTCAAGGAAATTTGTATTTCCATTCATATCTTTATTCTGTACTAAATATCAAGAAATAAGAATAAACAGCAACTAAGTGCTATTACCTGCTAATCGTTATTTTTATGGCTTACCAATATCCATTACATTATACTTATATAAGTAATTTTTATTTTGAAGCTTATGTTTAAGACAAAATTCTTAAGTTCAAGTCTAAATATTATTCAGAGTGCTATCAGATAATATTAAGTTTCTAATTCCCCGTTTAAACTTAGGTATGATTACAACGCCTAATTGCTTTAAACAAGTGGCTTAGCTTATACTAAGGCATATTTTCTTATGTTCAAGTCTAAATGCTATCAGATATGCTACCTAGTTAAGTTAATAGCAATCTCCTAACTCTTTTATTTAAGCTTAAGTATTGTTATCACAACACTTATAGGCTTAAAGCAGTGGCTTAGCTCTGATACCACCTTCTGTCACGACCCCCGACCCACCCTGGACGGAATCGGGTGCCGTGAGCAGTCCCGTGGTACCGGTGGTTATTTTTGAAAAACATTGCAGCGGAAATTTCGTCAGGACCGTGAGTTAGGAAAAATATCAGAGTTTAGAAAACACCGGATTTTATTTAAATAGATGGAATAAATTCCATGTTTTACAAAGGTAGCTTTTAATACAAACAATATTTCTTAAGTTGATTTAATTAATAGAATAAGCCACTTCTTGATGCCTTCGGTGCCGGATCCAATTCTTACTCCAAAATACTCTAATTACCTGAAACGCGTTTTAAAAAGGTTTTGTCAGCGGGAAATACTGAGTGAGTTCATTCAGGTTTTATAAAACGATCCTTAGTTATAAATTACAGCATAAGAGCGATTACTATGGCAGTATCTTAATTTATATCTGGTCTTGCCACCCGTGTGACGATGGTCATACCACTATTGGGTCCAGTCACCCAATTAGTGACGTTTTGTCACTGTTAGGTCTTATTAGCCTAACTCATGTTAGGGCTTATTGCCTAACCGTGAGAAATTAGTAATGTGCACAATACCCCACTAACCAGCGGTTAAGATAACCACGACTTAATCCCTGTAATTATAACACTTTGAAAATAATTTGAGGTATTGTAATACTTACTCACAAACTGTGAGAAAACAATTTAAAAAGAAGAATGACTCACATTATAATCATGCAGTTTCATACGGCCAAAGTTTAGTCTATAGATAAGCCTTGATATATTGCAGATTTATACAGGCAGAGCTTAGCCTATTGATTTATCCTTGTAACCTAGTGCACACAACTAGGTAGGTAACTTAATACAGCAGTTACGTCAATTCACGAGATTAAACCCTCACAATGATTAACAAGTGCAATACTTAATAATCCAATCGGATTCACAACGAATAACAGAGCATAGTCCGAATTCGAACAGCACTCAGATATTCAAGTCGAAATCACGACGAATAATCAAAGTACAAGCTCAATTTGAGCAGCAGACAATCGTTGGATAGTTATAATCGATCGGACGTTGAATCGTAATAGCGATCGAGTTATTACCCTGTTTTGCGGCAGCACTTCGTGAACAGTGTGTGTTCAATTGTAGTAAAATGATCTTAACTCGACGTACAGACAACGATTTTACGTCGTTCCAACTCCCAGATTCAAGTCCCAAGGCCCTCTATTTATACTGAAAATTGGCATCTCCCGCGTGTCGCGGCAGAATTTGGGGAATCTCCCGCTACTCGCCTGGGAAGTCATTTTTAGGGTAGGGTAGGTACGTGTCCAACTAGCTCAGGTGAGTCGACAGTTTTTATAAATTCAATTTCGACAGCGTATTATATGGATAATCGTAAGCTAGGGTTTACCCCCCCCCTGAGTTTTAGGGGTCCTGATCCTGATTCCGATTGTTCTAAAAATTTTAGGTTTAGTGCAGAATTACTTGGGTTTCTTAATTAGGGTTTCCTTAATAGCTAATTACCATCCTAATTATGGTTTTTAGTGTCAGTTGTTACACCTACGAAGATTCGTAGTTTCCTGGGGTTAGCAGGATATTACAGGCGTTTCATCGAAAATTTTTCAAGGATTGTTGTGCCCTTAACTTCCTTGACCAAGAAGAAAGTAAAGTTCGTTTGGGGCCCTAAGCAGCAAGAGTCCTTTGATATTCTGAAACAAAAGTTGAGCAACGCTCCTGTGCTGACATTACCTGAAGGTACCGAGGAGTTCGTAGTTTACTGTGACGCGTCACACACTGGCATGGGATGTGTGCTCATGCAGAAAGGCAAGGTTATTGCATATGCTTCGAGACAGTTAAAGGTGCACGAGAAGAATTACACCACCCATGACTTGGAGCTGGGTGCCGTGGTGTTCGCACTAAAACTGTGGAGGCATTATCTGTATGGTATCAAATTTGTGATCTATTCTGATCACAAGAGCCTTCAACATCTGTTTAATCAGAAGGAATTAAACATGAGGCAACGCCGTTGGATGGAAACTTTAAATGACTATGATTGTGAAATCAGATATCATCCCGACAAGGCGAATGTAGTCGCTGATGCCCTGAGTAGAAAGGAAAGGGTGAAACCCATCCGAATCAATGCTAAGAGCATTGAAGTGAAGAATAATTTGATTGAAAGGTTGTTAGCTGCACAGAGAGAAGCTGTGTTGGAAGCTAACTATCCTAAAGAAAAGTTAGGAGTAACTGAGGAGCAGTTAACTCTTAGCAAAGACGGAATTTTACGATTAAACGGACGAATATGGGTTCCAATTTACGGAGGACTTAGAGATGTCATTCTCCAGGAAGCCCATAGTTCTAAATACTCCGTCCATCCTGGAGCAGATAAAATGTATTAGGACCTAAAGGCAAATTATTGGTGGATAGGCTTGAAAAAGTTTGTAGCCGCTTATGTAGCCAAATGCTTGACTTGTGCGCAAGTCAAAGCTGAGCATCAAAAGCCGTCAGGCTTGCTACAACAGCCTGAACTTCCCAAATGGAAGTGAGAATGTGTAACTATGGATTTCATTACCAAGTTACCCAAGACAAAGAAAGGAAATGATACAATATGGGTTATAGTTGACAGACTGACTAAGTCAGCACATTTCTTACCCATCAAGGAGACTTATAGCTCCGACATGTTAGCCCAGTTATACGTTGATAAGATTGTAGCCTTACATGGCATACCTGTGTCTATTATCTCCGACAGAGATACTAGATACACGTCTCATTTCTGGAAAAGCTTCCAGCAATCTTTGGGCACACGTTTGAATTTTAGTACGGCTTACCATCCTCAGACAGACGGTCAGAGTGAGCGTACTATTCAAACGTTGGAAGACATGCTACGTGCATGTGCTATCGATTTGGGTGGTAGTTGGGATAAGAACCTACCATTAATCGAATTCTCCTACAACAATAGCTACCATACCAGCATTAAGGTTGCGCCTTTCGAGGCATTATACGGTAGAAAATGTAGATCGCCTGTTTGTTGGGCAGAAGTTGGAGATGTCCAATTATCAGGACCAGAGATAGTCTTCGAGACGACGGACAAGATTGTCCAGATTCGAGACCGTCTCAAAGCTGCCCGAGATAGGCAGAAGAGTTACGCAGATCCAAAGCGTAAAGATTTTCACTTTGAAGTAGGTGAAAAAGTGTTACTTAAAGTATCACCCTAGAAGGGGGTGATGCGTTTCGGCAAGAAAGGCAAACTAAGCCCGAGATACATAGGACCTTTCGAGGTTATCGAACGTGTCGGGTCCGTTGCCTATAAGTTAAACTTATCAGAAGAGCTCAATGGAATTCACAATGTGTTCCACATCTGCAATCTGAAAAAGTGCTTCGCTGACGAATCACTGGTAATATCCCATACAGATGTGCATATAGATGAGAGCTTGAAATTTGTGGAGAAACCTTTGTCGATTGAAGATCGACAGGTAAAGAAGCTTCGAAGGAAGCATGTACCTATAGTAAAGGTCAAGTGGGATGCCCGTAGAGGTCCCGAATTCACGTGTGAGGTTGAATCCACGATGAAAGAAAAATACCCTTATTTATTTCAGTAAATCTCTGGTCGAGATTTATTTTAAGGGGGTGAGGATGTAACACCTCGAAATTTTGTGTCCAATAATGTGTTAACACATGTCATGAGTTTACACGTGGCATTAAATATTAAATAAAGGACTAAAGTTGACAAACCTTGAAAGTATGTAAATTCGAGGGTTATAAATGTCAACGAAGGGTAAATATACTGTATAGTAACCCTAAATGATGCTAGTACCTTCAAACGAATAAATCATGGATCGTACGGAGCGAAACGCGGGAGAAAGTGAGAGATTTCAAGCTACAGGGGTTAATTGTGTCAACATGTTTAATTTATACCTTTGAGTGACCCTTTGACGAACCCGAGGCTTTGTAACAGTAAAATACGCTCACTAGATTATACGATATAAATTTCGCGAAGTTCCGTTTTAAAACGAGAAAGTTATGATCAAATTCGTATGCGAAGGGTTAAAAGCGTCAACAATAAAAGTTAAGGCTTTTCGGATAGTAATTAAACTAACCGAGGACTTAACAATGCGTGTAAAAGTCACGAGGCCCTTCATTGTAAATAATCGAGGGCCAAATCGCAAAGTTACCCCTTCGAAACCGAAAGGTCAGGTTAATCATTACAAAAGATTTGAAAATCTTGGAATTTAGCCCTCAGGCGGGCCGCGTTGAAGATATGCATGAGCTGATGCGGGCCGCGCGCCAGTTGAAGATACGTTTTCTGACATTAGGATTCATGCGGCCCGCGTCCGAGTTGCTGAATCCTAATGCGGGCCGCGTACGAGTCCCAGATGCAGAATACTTGGACAGACTTGTTGTTTGAGCTTGTGAACAATCATTGAGGCAATTAATGAAGCATGGGCGCCCTCTACATGACCCCTAGCACCCAGGGCCACCTGCTGATCATCCATGATCCATTGTAGGGTGAGTTGTAATGATCCTAAGCCAAATTTTTCACTATAAAAGGCAAGGCATTGTGCACAAATGAAACACACCTCAAATCTGCATTCTAGTCCATCTCTGGAGCTCTAAACCATTCTTCTATCATCCCTAATCATGCACCAAGCTTCTGTAAGTGTGTCTACCCTTTTGTGGCTTAGTTTATGCATAGTTTTGCTTAAAAGTCAATCTGTCGTAATTAACGATTGACTTTGCGATAAATCACAAATGGTCCAGTGGTTTGTCGAATCAAAGATAGATATATGTTGGTAATCATGTGGGCTTTAAACCTCTAAAAGGGCACCCTCTGATTCCCACTCTAACTAGTCCAAATGTCGAGTCAAACGTGCTTAGAAAAAGTCAACAGAAATGCCATTTTGCGATTTAATGCATAATCAGTAATGTAGATGATGTGTAACCTGTTTAAACACTTATAAAACATGATAATAAGTATATTAACTAGTCTAAGCTTGTTTGATCCGACCATTTACTGTTTTGACCCGGTTCGGAACCGAAAGTCGCAAAAGCTTTGACTTTTGCTTTGACTTCAGTTCTGACCCGATAAAGATTGTTTTAGATATGCCTTGGGACTCTCTTAGGACCAGGTTACATGTTGGTATAACCCTCTGTGACCGGTTCGTTGTTTGTCCGAGTTTTTTACACCTTTCCGTTAAATGCTTAAAAGTTGACCGTAACGCCCTTTTTGATTTAAAACGAGAATTTCGGACATGTGAAAGAATCATAACCTTAGTTACTGATTGCTAAGCATGTCCCTAAAATTTCACGTCAGTCCGAGGTCCAGAATAGGAGTTATGCTAAATAGCGCAAATTACGGAAACTTTAGTAATTTAATAGCGCAATTAGCATAACGCCTATCTAAACCCATATTTCGACACGAAACCTTTTACACACTGATGTAAAATAATATTTTGGGATTTTTAAAGATTTTTAATTATTTTTAACCTGCTCATAACCTGCGGTTATGGCAACAGTTCGGTAAATACCGAATATACCCTTTTCGGCCATAACTTGAGTTCTACAAGGTCTTTTAACCCGATTCCAGTTGCTACTGATTTTAAATAATAAATAAAGTATTTTAGACTTTATAAACTGTTCGGAAAACTCAGATTTCCTGTAGAACTCAGAAACCTCTTTTATAATCTTTAAAAAGACCGAAATACCCCTACGGGGCATAATATGAACTTAAACTCGTTACGGGCATTATAGAAGGTATCCTACTGATACCACAACCTCTTTAAAGTATATTAAATTAGGAAAACAGTGTAGGACTCTTACGGTTACCCATTACGCCTTTTGCGCGCACGGTTCGGCTTATGTAACTAGTTTACATAAACTAGCCGAAACGGGTCAAACCATATTGTTTTGACCCCAAAATCCAGAGTGTGATTATTATACCCATATAAGACAAGTCTTCAAACTTGTTGGGTCAAAATCACATTCCATTCCCGGTTTCGCCTTTCACGCGATTAAACGGTATCTATCCTTTGAAACTGACCGGTCTAAGCTACGGCTAGATTAAAGACCCGTTAGGATTCTAATAGGTTATTTTTAAAACCTTCGTTCCAGAATAGGAGACCAGTAAAAGCTATCTGCGATTTATTTCGATTAAGGATTTATACCTGCAAATGTAAATACTTTTAACTTATTTTCCGTTATACGGGCTTGGGTTACAGTATTTAAAATACCGCTTGGTCGGGCAATTGACCCCAACTCATTAGTAGTTGGGTATTATCAATGTGACCCGTTTAAAAACTTGTTTTGTTGGCTTTACGCCTTTGGGAGCTTAATGACCATGTCCCGGATATCCTTGGCATCATTTTACGAAATGGCCACTACCTCGACATCCGGGTGTAGGCGTACACCCGGCATTGTGTCTATATTAATTAAAGGTATAACCGTTGGTTTTCCCGCCACGGCTTTATGCTTTGTGGCGTGTCTATTAACCTTTAACCCGGCACGACCCGGGTGACCGAACGCATAGCAAACATGTAATTCTTTACAAGATTTAATTATAAATTATCCCAAGTTATAAAGAGTTTGTGCCTGGTGCATTTAAACCAATTTTATTAAACATTTTACAAAAGTGTCAGTTGAATGTATTTACCAGTGTAAACTGACGTATTTTCCCAAAAAGACTAAATGCAGGTACTATGCGTAATTGGCTGGGATTTCTCCTTAGCATCATTAGAAGTCTCGCAAGCTTAAGATGCCTGAAGTCTGTTGAACAATACTTTATTATTATTATTGATCCCTTGTGGATTTTATTTCAACAATGGTGATACTTTGATATTACATTTAACGTTGAAATATATTTATCTTTATGCTTCCGCTGTGCATTCATATAATTGTGTGGTTTGACTATATTGTTGCCAACTACGTCACGGTAATCCCCCACCGGGCCCACCGGTGAGGCACGTGGAAACCGGGGTGTGACAGTATTGGTGATAAAAAAAGGACTAGGTTCATGGTTTATTTGAAGAGAAATCAGCGAAGCATATTTGGTAACATGGCTAGTGTGAACAGATTTGGGCGGCAGAAGCATTCCAACATGGGGACGTTTTCAGCTTTAAATGCCATTAAATTGAGATTATCTTTTCAAAAACAAATTTAATTGAGATTAAATCAGTAAATGTGGAAGTGTTGGAGTGGTAAAATGCTTGCTTGGTTACTGGTCAGACCCGGGTCCCTAGACTTTAGAGGTTTAATTAACTAGGTTAAGCTCTAAAACTAGCAAGACTAACTAGGTTACATTAAAATTGTATAATGAAATACATTAATTAACTTAATTTATTTAAGTGAATAAATAAAGACTAAACTAGTAATTGGATTAGGATAAATCCTTCAACATTTGTTTATTTCGCAAAAGGAAAAGAAATTATATGGTTCAAATGTTAGGATCCGAATTTCAAAACGGGTCGGATTTTGGGAACTCGTTTTTACGGATGCTACAGTCTCCCCTACTTTAGGAGATTTCGTCCTCGAAATCTAAGAGGAAGACTTTGAAAAGATGGCATTCTTGCTAAAATGTTTGGCTAAAAATTTTGAAGTGTGAAGTGTGTTGTAATGTATAAAATTTTGAGGGGCAAACCTATAGGTTGGTAAAAAGGGTTCATTTGACTAAAATGATTTGCGGCGTTAAAACGTGCATGCGTGTATACAGGCCAGCGAACTTAAACAAGTTTGAATAACTCGAAATGGAGTGGTATTTTAAAATATGCTATCCTAAGAAAAAGTTTTCGTATAAAACGGTATGTAGTTTGGTGAAAAGTGTGGACGCACTATAGGTTGTAAGGAAGGTTTCGTTGGTGTTAAAGAGGATTGACAAATTTTAGTTTTGTAGAGAATACTTTATCGGTGAGAAAGAAGAAAGAAAAAAGAATATATAATAAAATGAGAAAGTTAGGTATTTTAAATAATTGGTTTTGGAGGTAACGGCCAACTAAGTGTGTTTGTGCATAAAATAAAGAATGAGAAATAGTTTTTTTTAAAGTAAGAAAATAGATTCGAACGTGTATATAGATTGATCGTAAACGAGGTTTGTATAGAAGACCAAGAATAACTGGGAACACGGAGGTACGAGAGTGAATGTTTGATCTAGTAAAGAAATGCAAGGATAGGAATGTTATGTGTATTGGATAATGAACGAAAGCGATGCGTTAAGAATGAGGTCTCGTCATGGATAATCGGATATCGTGCGTTTAGCAATGTGTCGTGATTCGTTAAAGTTTGTATATCGGGTCTAGATAAGGTCTGCAACACACTGAATTTCTCATGGCACGTTTTACGAAAGTTTGGTAACATGGTGAAAACACTTATATGTAGGAAGTACCAGCGGCGTATCCACCATGTTTTGACCATATTTCGTCTGTCTCGTATTCGGTGTCATGTTACGTTCCGTGTCTTACCATACGCAGTAGTACACTCTATGGTTCTCATACGCCCAATTACTATAATCCCGTGTGCACCTGCGATTATACCAATCGTCGCAAGATCCGCATAGCTTGTACCAGTTGCGTATGAATTAAGGTATACACAAATTCTGAAAATAAAATTGCTTGTTCATAGAAATGTAGCATATAAGCATGTTTGTGTTCCAAATAGTATAAGACCAACGTAAGCGAATCCCTCGGGTTTCGCTCGCGTACAGGTGCGAATGTATAAATTTTGAGTATGAATAAAAGCATGAGCATAGTATGAGCTTAAATATGAATACGCATGTGAGCATAACACAAACGTATGAATAAGAGTACGATTACAAGTATAAACATAATGTGTATGGAAAATGGGAGTACAAATTTTTGAGCATAAACGAATAAACGTGAGCATAAACATAAATCATATAAACGAGAGTATATATGTGACTACGAGTATAACATCAATCTTATAAATGTGAGTATAAATATGAGTGCAAATATGAGTATAAGTATACACAAATTGTGTGAGTATGAATACGTATATAAGTATGAGTATAAACATAAGATGCATGAGCATAGATACAAACATGGTTTCAAATGTAAAACATTTTAAGTATGAACACAATATATGTGCATGAATATAAGTGTAAACAAAGCTGTATAAGTGTAGATAAAATCATAAAATGTATGAACATGAATATGAATATGAATGTAAGTACGACATAAATGAATAATTGTGAGTTTATGTATAAACATGAAATGTACGAATTTGAATCATGAGCATAACATAAATGTGTAAGTGTGAATATATATGAAGGAATAAAATGTATAAGTATGGATGTAGGAATTAATGGTTTTGTTCATAGTATAATCGAAATACATGAGTCTATGCACGTAAAAGATTAAGAAGTTTTGAGTATGAAAGAAAAAGAAAAGGAGTGATACGCGTGAGATTTTTTGTGAGGTATTGACTAAAACGTGTAAAATGATATGTATGTATAGTTATTTGAGTAAAACGTGAAGTTCGTTGAATCAAAATAGGTTGAGTCGATTTGGAACGTAGCGTCTAATTTGTGAATTGTAAACAGAATAAAAAAAAACATCTATTGGTTGTGAAATGGTACCTTGTAAGAGAATGGAAATGCTACTCTTGTTTTTAAAAGGATTTACATATGTTGAAAATTGTCGGTTCTCATGAAGATTCCTTGCCCATGTGTTTTAAGTTCAATTAACGTATTGAATAATGGTGGAAAAGGTTCTAGAAGTAAATAAGATTGCATCGTTTTAAGTAAAAAAAAATTAACGAAGACATTCGGAGTTTAGAGATTTTCGTGTAAACGTTGATTCTTAAAAAGGGGATTTTGGTATACGCATTTATTGATTGTTGAAAGGTGTTTTATTGGTTTTGAAAAGGTGTTTTAGTAAATGATTGAATAATTTTGTAATATTTTATAGGTGTGTGCGAAAAAGTTGGTTTGATTCTCAATTGAAAATAAAATTCTCTAGTTTAATGGTGTGAGAGGAACGTGTTTTAATAATTACGTTGAATAGTGAATTTGTGGGCAACGGATTTATTAGACTGACTAGGTTGACAAGTAGCATTTCGTGAAATTTGAAAATTGGGGAATAAGCGTTTATGGTAAAAGCTAAGAATTTTGTGGGTGTTAGCGATATGTAAATAGATTGTAGAATAAGAAATTCGTTCATATAAACAATGCATTTTGAAATGAATGAAGATTTGTAACGATAAACGATTAGACGTAGGCATGATTGTGTTTACATATCATAGTATATTAAAAGAAGGTATTGGTAACGATCACCTAGGTAAGGGAATCACCCCAATCTGTTGGTGAGATCGTTGCAATATGAGAAAGAAAGCGAAGTTAATCGTCAAGGTAAGGAAATTACTCCTATCTCGATGATATGTCTCCACTCGTTGTTACAAAAGTGTAAATAAAATTACGTGAAAATATGCATGCAAATAATGTATAATCGTATGAAAAGTAATAGCATGATCCATGCGCAAAAGTGAAATCTCAAAAATGGTTCAAAATTGACAAAAGATCGAAAATAATAAAGCGTGAGTTTGATAAAAGAAACTTGGATGGTTCCAAAATGGAACGTTGACTAACCAAAGTGGTCGAAGAGTCTTTTGAATTTGAGAGCATGCTTTGGCCTAATAGGTGAAATACTCTCGCCGACATGTTGGTTAACGGTATTTACCCTTCCGGTTATTACATTTTCCAATTCAATCGACAATTCGAGACTTGGCGGGATTTATAAAAAAAAATCAAGGAGTGGAACTAGTCGACAAGGTGCGGGTTTCACCCCTAATTTGGCGATTTCGTATCCTAAGTGTGGTTGGTACTCGTCGGGTCAAAATTTAATTTCAACACTTTGACGAGGGTCCACTAGAATTTAAAATTTGAAATTTCCATTAAGATGTGGATTTCACTCCTAACTTAATGGTAAATTTCATGCAAAAATAGAATCGAGCGAGATGAGAGTCGTTTACCAAATTGTGGGTTTCACGCCTATTTTGGTAAACTTGTCTCGTTTGTGTAATATGAGTGTTGTCAGATTCAGAATAATCGAGTAAAATGCATGAGGGAAAGAGTATGTTAAAGGAAAAAAAACAAATATAAACGCACAATGAAGCATATCAAGAATAGCACATAATGAGTGGGACAATAAAACATGTATTAGCACATAATAAAGCAAGTATAGCATGTCAAGTGTTAACACATAAGCGACATATATGCTTAAAAGATCAAAAGAGAATAAATAAGAGCAAATAAGGTAGCATGCAAGTAGTTTCAAGTAAAACATAAGAATAAAGCTCTAAAACTATAGACTAGGCTAAAGCATTCCTACTTTTCCTAATTCCCTATAGTTATGGCTCTGATACCAATCTGTCACACCCCAACCGATGGCGGAAACATCTGGATGAGACGAAGTGTGTATAGATTGCTAGAGACGTCATAACACTATGTGACGATATTTAATTAAATTCAAATTTCATTGCAATACTAAATTGTCATACAAGATTCAAATAGAAATAACAACATTGTTTCAAATTGTAACATAACAACAAAAGATAGATTAATCTAGGTGTGTATCTAGTCCACCCTAAATCTCGTTTCATCATGTCCATACTTCAACAATTAACCTGCAACATGTATTAAAATAGAGTTCAATGCAAAAGCAAAGGCGAGTATACAAGTTTGTTTACATAGCATAATAGAATAAAAACTCATATCCAACATGTTACATAATGAATAAATTTACTAGCAATGCAATTTTTGGCGTACAATATGATCAAACCCAAGAATACAACGCATAACAAGCCTAATCCCAAAAGTTTAGCGGGATGGTAAAGTTTAACTTAACAATACCCACAAGAATAACGGGCGGGACGTCAATCCTATAGCGCTATAATTGTTAAGGTGGGCGAGCAAAGTTAATGAGCATATAACGTTCCAAATCGTTCATAGAGCATACGAGCATAGCAATTATTCACAATAGTTTCATGTTTCGTTCATGGATAGAGTATGTTTTGTTTAAGCATAAAAGTTGTTTGTATAATCATATATGTTGCATCCCAAAGTGTAAAGGGAAAAGGGGATCGAGTATACTCACAGTGGTTGCGTATGGAGATTCCTTGAAATAACGCACGAGTAAAGATAGGAAAAAAGATTCCGTACGTTTGGAACGATTAACCTAGATTTTCAAATAACACGTAATGATTCCGTTATTATTTAAGGGTTAAATGAAGTCTTAATAACCATCGTTTACATTCTTAACTTAGAGTATTTAAACTAATCTTCTATTTAATGTTTTTATTTTATAGAAGATTGGTACAACTCCTGTGAAATATTAAGTTATAATTCAAACATCTTCGAATTAATGTTTTACACTCAATGATCAAGTCTTTATAAATCCTTCTTTATTTTATAAAAAGATTGGTTTATTTAATTTTTAATAACTGTTTTATTTAACTGGATTTAGTCATAATCTGATTTAAATGTAAACCAAATTTTGAAACTAACAGATAAAAAAAATAAATATAAAAATAATTCCATAATCTGATTATTAAAAAGAAGGAAAGGTGCATCGACAACACAATGGGGCAAAGCTTCAGTATATTGATGAAGATCACCCTACCAATAAGCTAGAAGCTAAATATACACCAAAGTTTTACACCATATTCACACCAAAAGTCCGACTAATATTTGATAAAAAGAAAGTGGGATTAAATATGATTATGGTCATAATTAAATATAAATAACTTAAAATAATTTGTATGTTAAGAAAACATGGGATTTGAACATCATTGTTGTCGTAATTGATAAATACAAGTGTGTTCTGGTTGTTGGTTTTTATTTTATTTTTAATACAAAACACCATCATCATCCTCATAAGAGAACAAAGTAAGACTCCACTGTTAGCAATCTTTGTGTATGATGGATAGTGTTTTGAAGCTTTAACTAATTCATGAATGGAAAAGATATAAAACGAAAGGATTTAAAAAAAGTATACCGAAGGTGATGAATTCGTATTGTTTTCCGTTGCGAACTTCGGCCGACTTCTGATCTCTCCGGCGGCGTCCGTGTACCTCTGGTGGATTGTTTATTGTTCGCTTATTCAGAAGGCGTGTTCGGAAGCGGGAATGCGAGATAGAGTGCGGTTGAGAGGTGCCCGAAACAGAATGAGGTGAGGTGTTAGGATATCGAAACGTGTTGCGAGTGTGAGGGTGTCGAGAGGTGGGGGTGTTTGACGGAAAAAGGAACCGGCGACCGTAGTCGGCTGGAGTTGCTCCGGCGATTGGTTTTAGCAGAGGGAAGGGGAGGGAAGGTGATGGTGTCGGCTGGTATGAGAGAAGTGATGATGGCTTGGTTTTATAATGTTCGCACGACTCGTAAACTTGGCAATGATCTTATGATTGATTTGTATTGGTGATAAAAAAAAGACTAGGTTCATGGTTTATTTGAAGAGAAATCAGCGAAGCATATTTGGTAACATGGCTAGTGTGAACAGATTTGGGCGGCAGAAGCATTCCAACATGGGGACGTTTTCAGCTTTAAATGCCATTAAATTGAGATTATCTTTTCAAAAACAAATTTAGTTGAGATTAAATCAGTAAATGTGGAAGTGTTGGAGTGGTAAAATGCTTGCTTGGTTACTGGTCAGACCCGGGTCCCTAGACTTTAGAGGTTTAATTAACTAGGTTAAGCTCTAAAACTAGCAAGACTAACTAGGTTACATTAAAATTGTATAATGAAATACATTAATTAACTTAATTTATTTAAGTGAATAAATAAAGACTAAACTGGTAATTGGATTAGGATAAATCCTTCAACATTTGTTTATTTCGCAAAAGGAAAAGAAATTATATGGTTCAAATCTTAGGATCCGAATTTCAAAACGGGTCGGATTTTGGGAACTCGTTTTTACGGATGCTACAAACAAGAAGTCCAACAATCCGTTCATTATCTGTTGTTGTCTAAAATACGTTAAAATACGCTAAAATACGTTACAATACGTTAAAATACCCTAAAATACGTTAGAATACGCTAAAATACGTTAAACTACGCTAAAATACGTTAACATACGCTAAAATACGTTACAATACGTTAAAATGCGTTAAAATACCCTAAAATACATTAAAATACGATAAAATACTCTAAAATACGCTAAAATACGCTAAAATACGTAAAAATACGTAAAAATACGATAAAATACGTTAAAATACTATTAAATACGCAACAATATGTTATAATACATCAAAATACGCAAAAATACGTCAAAGTACGCGACTAACGATATTTCCACACACGTATACATATAATACGGCACTATGGAGTTCAAGTCGATTTCAAACAAAACTGGACGTAATCATAGAATAAGATATTCGAACGCAACCGAACGGCACCAAAACGATTTATGTTGAAGGTATACGTAATAAAACGACAAAATATGCAAAAGTTCGGCAAAAAACGAGACGCATACTCGTCGAACCGAGGGAAACACGATAACACTAAATTTGAAATAATACCATATGCGATCGTATAGGCCTATGTTGTATCGTATATCAGCTTAATACGAATCGTATAGGCCTATACGATCCGTATTAATCTTGGAATTTTCTCAAAAATACCCCTGAATTTATCAGAAAACCAGGGGTATTTCAGTAAAATCATCGATTAATACGCATCGTATAGGTCTATACAATGCGTATTAAAATATAAATTTCTCAAAAATGTTTTTTCAAATCAAGGGTTCCATCATTACAACCACTTGTTTTCAACGGAGATGTAATGCAATGATTCCTCTCAATTGAATAGACCGACACTTGCTTCATAGGACTCACTTGGATCGTCTCGGATGTAATAACAGTACGTTTAGCATCCGTGCCTGCTTGAATTGCAGAAAGCAAAGGATAACGAAGATGAACATTGTATTTAGCACGAAAGTACTGAACAACCAAGATAACAACTCCGGTTTCATTTGCTTCGTCCACTAGAACTATTTGTGTATGCATTCTGTTGGTACTGAAAAACAGAATCAGGTTCTCAAAACAAGGATCGTTCTAATAGATTAAAGAGAACTATTTCAGTTATTTCTGTTGATCCACAAATTACAACAAATTGTGTCTAATGCAAGGATCTTCGAATGCGGTGTGTACATTAAATACCATTCACCGCTTTTTTTAGTTGCTTCTCTTGTTAAGTTTCTGACCCAACCGAAATCCACAAATTCAAACAGTTTCTCTGTCGCTAATTTCTCCACTCACCGTGAAATCGAACAGTTTCTTTGTAGATTCCGTCCGGTTTCAAAGCCCGGTTGAGGATTACGAGTGTTCTAGACTCGTTCAAGGCATGCAATGTTTCCTCTCAATTGAATAGACCGACACTTGCTTCATAGGACTCACTTGAATCATCTCGGAAGTGTTGGTTCAGATCTCTTTGGGTATATTCGAAACCAACTAAAACACGTTGAAGTACTGAATCAACAGAAATAACTGAAATAACTTGAATCGTATCGGAAGTACTGAACAATAGAAGGATGAGATATTAGCGGTTAGCTCGAAGAAGTTTCTCTCAAACAGTGTTCCATTAGATTTCCACTTTTATCATGTGTCATACGTTACGAGATTCTTCGAGAATTAGAAAAGGAGAAAATACGGAACGACAAGGGTAGTATGAGTCTGAGTCCAGTGTGGTTCGTGTCAGGTTTGTATTTCCCATAGCCACCGTTTCCGTAGTAAAAACGGTTGCGGTTTTGCACATTCAATCTTCATTGCTTCATTATAATTAATAATGCGGTCTCGATTGAAGATGTAATTGCAAGACTGTTTGTCGGATTATTGTACCAAGAAAGTCATTGGACTGCCACAGATGAAGTCAAATATGATCAAACTTGGACATCAGTCGTAAATCTTGAAGAAACGGAACAAAATACTGTATACACCCTTGGTATTTGTTTTACCACATGACACATGATAAAAGCGTTTCTTTAGATAATCTGGGATTATGTTCCGCAAATTGGGAACCACATTGTAGACTGGTTGGCTTGAATGGTTTTAATAATACTTGAAAATGAAAATAATCGTGTCAAGATCTTTATCAATCATATCATCGACCAACTGCTCGAAATCCCTTTCGTTTCTTGGGTTCGCATTCGACACAACACAACAAAAAATAAATTCAAAAAAAACAGCGGCCTGATACGCATCGTATAGGCCTATACGATGCGTATCGGGCCCGCCGCCAGACATAACCTGCACCTGTCAGTCTGCCATGTTTTTTAGTTTAATTCAATACACATCGTATAGGCCTATACAATACGTATTGAATTGAAAAAATGTGTAGATAGACAGGGGGTGTGCTACTAGAAAAGCCCATGGTTAGACTACTCCCATTGGCAATCTCATAATGAGATTGGTGGACCCAAAGTAAAAAAAGAAATTGAAAAAATAAAATAAAACAATCTAGATTGGCAATCTAGGTTGGTGGAGCAAACCAGATTAAAATCCAAACTAACTCTCAATAACTTAATTATTCAATTAACTTTTAATATTCTAACTAAAATTAATAATTAGATACACGATATTTCTTAAAAAAAATTATGAACATTCCGACATAAATTTTATTAAAAACGGACTTCGTTAAAAGTATACTTTTTTTAAGTTGGGATGGGTTGTAAATTCGCGTATATACAACTCGGACTCAAGCATCATCCTTAAATAGCAAACGGGTCCTCCCCAAGCATCATCCTCAAATAGCAAACTTGACAAACTTTTACAAGGTGTAAGACTATAATGCAATTTAGTAGCTATAATTATATTTTTTATATACTCTTTGTGATTATAGTTTTTATTTAAATGTAGGGCGACTGTGCCATGCTACAAGCATATATAAACGAGATCGTCTTGCACCGGTACTCTAAACAAGTTTGACAGATGATGGTGATATTTGGACATTTGGAGCTGATGTGAGCAGTGCATTAGTGTTGACGTGCCGCATCATGCTCGGGTGAATTACTTTCACAAGTTCACCCGAGCTAATGATGCACTTAATGTCTTGTGATTGTATGGTAAATAACAAAATTTCGTATTTCGAGTGTTGACGTGCCGCATCGTGCTAGGGTGAATTACTTTCACAAGTTCACCCGAGCTATGGTAAATAACAAAATTTCTTATAATAGAATATTAATAATACTTATAATAGGCTCATGAACCAGCTAGGCACGAGCGTGTACGATGTGACTGAAGTTGTAGGGATGTAACACCACACACGTACATGGAGACCTTGCCTACCCGACACGAAGTCAATAGATATTACTCATATTCGTATATGAACGTAAACTGGGTTGACCCGAAACACAACCCGAACACGACACGAATTTAAATGGGTCGACACGACCCGAAACGAATAAAAATATGGGTTGGGTTAAGCATATATGTATATATACATATATATATATATATATATATAATAACTTAGAAACTAATATTTTGATATATAAAAATCAAGTAAACTATATATATATATATATATATATATATATATATAAATATTTATAAAACTAAAAATAATATTCTCAAGATATGTTTTTATTATTATAATATTAACTTAATAATGGTTATCGAGTCTTCATAATCAATCTTGTACTTTGCTTAGCGTATCCGTACAACGTCCTCACATGACACGACCCGTTTTCTTAAACAGGTCAACCCGAACCCGACCAGATAAAAATTTTATTTAATTTATTACTAAGTCAATAGATATTACTCATATTCGTATATGAACGTAAAATGGGTTGACCCGAAACACAACCCGAACAACACACGAATTTAAATGGGTCAACACTACCCGACACGAAGTCAATAGTTATCTCACGTTTTCGTTCGTGTATATACCTATATGTAAGCATATATATATATATATATATATATAATAACTTAGAAAGTAAACTATATATATATATATATGTATATATATTTATAAAACTAAAATAATATATTCAAGATATGTTTTTATTATTATAATATTATCATATATTAATCAACCAATTGAAATTTAAAAAACTGCCTCCAACATCATCGGCCATTTTCTAACATCATCGTAAAGATCAAAACAACTTTTTCAACTGCCTCCAACTCCACGAACCACTCGCGTTGAGAAGGAGAAGATTCTGGTGACTGTTAGAGTCCGTCCGTTAACACCGAGAGAACTCGCTAATTACGACCTCTCCGCTTGGGACTGCACCAATTACAACACCGTCGCCTCCACCAATCTCAATCACGATCGACCAATTTCAGTATAACATCATCAAATGGAGAAGAATCAATGGAACCAATTTAAGTATGTTTCTCTACTTCAATCGCATTTTTTTTACATTGCTTAATTTGTTTCGCTTAATTATAGAAAAGAACTGTTTTCTCAATCGGCCCTTAACTTCCTGTGATGTTGTTTAGGGAGGAGCACAAAGGTTTAAAAAAAGGATTTAGTTGAAAAATACAAAGAAAAAAAGGAAATTGAAAAAAATACCGGAAAAGAGCCAAAGAAGAAAACGGGTAATAAGACCCGTATAAGGTGTAGGCTAGATTTGTTTCGTGAAGTTTTGAAGAAAACACTAGAAGATCAGCATAAAAAAGATGTAATTTTAAAAACCCCTTTTGCAAAGCTTATAGAATTACCCAAGTCTATAAGCTTAGAAAGAGATATTGTCAAGTCAATAGTTAGGAATTTCAATTGGGAAGAAATGACCCTAACTATACATAAAGAGGGTAATACCCAAGTCTTCCCTATTACAATTAACGATATTTATGAGATAATGGGCATACGAGATGGAAATGTCTCATCATCAACTAAAGAAGTGGATGCCGATCTTCTCAAGAAATATTGCAACTTGGAAAAAAATGACAAATACAAGAATATCAATATTAAGACGGTTCAGGAGGAACTCGAGAAAACTGATGATGACGATGTTATTAGACAAACTTTTGTCTTAATAGCATTGTACTATATTGTTTGTCCTGCTTCGGGTGGTATATTGGGTAAAAAGTATTTGTCGTATGTGGAGAATGCAAATAAACTTCATGAGCAACCGTGGGCAACTCTTGCTCTTGAAAGTCTCAAGAATGGCATTCAAACATTTATTAAAGGGGATGGGATTGAGAAGAATCTAGGTGCTGGCGACCGCTAAAGAAGAAAATGTGAAACTAGAAGAGATCCTTGAGTCAAGAGATTTTTCGGAGGGGGAGGAGGAGGAGGAGCGGATTTTCGACGAAAATAAAAAGATTATTCGTGAAGCGGAAGAAGCTTTAACTATGAACCTAAGGCAAAGATCTCGTATCAGATGGGCAAAGGAAGGAGACGAAAATTCAAAGTTTTTCCACGCCATGATAAACTGTCGGAAAGCGAGTAATTCTATTCATGGCCTAGAGGAGAATGGGGTTTGGATTTCAAAACCGTCTTTGGTGAAAAAGGAGGTCTTCCGAGTTTTTAGAGACAAATTTGTGGAGGATTGTGCCAGTCGGCTTCGTCTGGTTTGTTCTAAGCTATGTCAGGTTCCGTCGGATTTGGCTTTCGAGTTAGAGTCCCCTTTTTCGAAGGAGGAGATAAAATCGGCGGTGTTCGAATGTGGCAAAGATCGGGCTCCCGGCCTAGACGGTTTTAACTTCCGTTTCTTTACTCATTTTTGGGACCTCCTTGAGAACGATTTTTATTCTATCATGGATGCGTTTTTCGAATCCGGTAAGCTTAGCAAAGGTTGCGGTTCCGCGTTTATTGCATTAATCCCTAAAGTTAGAGAGCCTTTGGGTTTGGGAGATTATCGCCCGATTAGTCTTGTTGGAGTAGTGAATAAAGTGGTTTCCAAAGTGCTTGCCAATAGGATGAAACCGGTTCTAAACGAGGTGATCTCTAATTCTCAATCGGCTTTTCTCAGGGGTAGACTCATTTTAGATGGGCCTTTGATCATCAATGAGCTGCTCTCGTGGTCCAAAAAATATAAAAAACAGGTTTTTTTTCCTCAAAGTCGACTTTGAAAAAGTATATGATAACGTGAACTGGGGTTTTGTTTTAGATATTCTACAGCATATGGGCTTTGGGGAGAAGTGGTGTGGGTGGATCTCGGGTATTTTATCGTCCGCCAGAGCGTCTGTTCTTGTTAATGGGTCCCCCACTTTCGAATTCGGATGCAGTAAAGGAATGAGACAGGGGGATCCTATTTCTCCTTTTCTGTTTGTTGTGGTGATGGAGGCGCTTTCTTGTTTGTTCAATAAAGCCTGCGATGTCGACGTCTTTCGTGGTGTTAGCCTTCCTGATAGTGAATTACGTATTTCTCACTTATTTTTCGCAGATTGACGCTATGATAATGGGGGAGTGGGACAAAGATAATATTATCAATTTCATTAGAACTTTGTGGTGCTTTCATGCTTGCTCCGGTCTCAAAATTAATCTTAGTAAGTCGAGCATTTTTGGCATTGGTGTTAGCAATGAGGAGGTCGCTGAGATGGCTAGCTGGATTGGTTGTAAGACCGGATTGGTTCCTTTTAATTACTTGGGTTTGTCCGTTGGTGCCAATATGAATCGCATCAGTAACTGGAGGCCGATTTATGATATTTTCGAAAAAAGGCTCTCTCTTTGGAAGGCGACATTATTATCTATTGGATGTAGGGTAACGTTAATCCGATCCATTCTTGAAAGTCTCCCAACCTACTTTATGTCATTGTATAAAGTGCCGGTGAAAGTTGTCAATGACTTGGAAAGCATCATTAAAAAGTTTTTATGGGGTGGCTCGAGTAATATTAGGAAAACGCACTGGGTGGCGTGGGACAAGGTGTCGATTCCGAAGAAAGCGGGAGGGTTGGGTCTATGCAAGTTAATGAACGCTAATGTGGCTCTTCTCAGTAAATGGGGATAGAGATACAAAACTGAATCTAACAATTTATGGGTTAAGGTTGTCAATGTCATTCACTCGGGTCGGTCGGGGTGGGATTTTCTTCCTTGCAATAAATCGATGAGGGTTGTTTGGTTTAATATTTGTAAATTATTGAACAAGCCAATTTTTGACAACAAAAGTATTCGGAACTTCTTTAGAGGAGAGATTAATTCGGGTAATGATATCCTTTTCTGGCTTGATCCTTGGATTATCGATCTTCCTTTAAAAGAAAGGTTCCCTAATCTTTTTCATCTTGAGGTGGTAAAAAAACTGTTTTGTTTCTGATCGTTTGGCTGGTAATGGCCTGTGGTTGTGGCGGCATGATCCGGATTCTGCGGCTGAGATTCAGGAGTGGGCTGCCCTTTCGGGTTTGGTTTCTACGGTTGTGCTCAGAACCGGCAAGGATAGATGGAAATGGTCGATGGATGGTGCGGGTCTCTTTTCGGTCAGGTCGGTCAAGAAGCTCATGTACAGCAACGTCGGAGATCCGAATCGGTTTATCATTGATTGGTGCAAGTGGATTCCCTCGAAGAGTAATATTTTCGTTTGGAGACTTGAAATGAACCGTATCCCGACGCTCGACGCTTTATTCTCGAGGGGCATTATCAATCAAATCAGTCCTTGTTCTCATTGCGACAGTGAAGACGAGTCCGTGAACCACCTATTTATCTCTTGTCAGTTTGCGTCTGAATTGTGGCATAAGGTTAGTAGATGGTGTCGTCTTCCGCCTATTTTTGCATTTTCTATAAAGGATGTGTTGGAATTACATAAATTCAGCAACTTGGACCGCAGGGATTCGAACATCGTGCATGGTATCATAGTTATCTCTTGTTGGTGCATTTGGTTATCCAGAAATAAGAGGATGTTTTCAGGAACCCGGCGTTGCGTAGAAGATGTTTTTAGTGATATTAGATCCATGGGTTTCTTTTGGCTCAAGCACAGGTCGTCTTTTCATTCGATCTCGTGGAGTAATTGGTGTAAATTTGTAATTATGTAATTTTGTTTTGTTTTTGTTGTTCGCTTTTGCCGGCTCGGTTCTCGGGTTTGGTGGTGTTAATGAAAGTTTATTTAAAAAAAAAAAAAAACTAAAAGTGACGGATCTGGAATCCAGATCTAGGATCTGACGCATGGGTGCATCCCTAGAGCCTTTATGTGCGTAGAGATGGCCGACCAATTGCACACACGCTGACCCATGCATTTAGCTTCATTTAATTTGATGCATAATTAAGACTAGTTTTTTTTAGGAGAGTTACCGATATGCTCCGGTAGACCACGAGCCAGATTTAAAATCAATTTGTTAGATTACTTTTTAAATAATTTATAAATTTGCCATGTTAGCCATAAGGCTTGGTGATGTGGTATCACGTTGATCCCCTTGCCACATCAACCTTTAGCTCTCCGTAACACCATCTTTAGGGGCGTCAAATGGGGCTCCAAAGTTGCTCCCATGAGTAGAATGTCGGGCGTGTAAGGGAAGTAGAGATGTGGACCCCATGTATTAACAGTGGCGGATCTAGGATTTTTTGCCTATGGGTTCACTTTTTTGAGTGGTTATATACTTATGAAATAACCCTCCTATAAAAACCAAAAATCACATAGGTTATACTTTTTTGGTTGGGTCGGGTCGGGTCGCAACTCACAGAAAAAAGAAAGACCTAAATTTCCATTCGCATTAGCTCTATAAAACTAAAATTGCCTAAGACCTAAAGTTCATATGAAATAACCATCCTATAAAAACCAAAAATCACAACTAATGAGTTCATAAATTTAATCAAATATTGAGTATTTGAGTTAAAAACTTATGCTAAACATGCTTAATGAATCAAACTACACACTTATGCCAACATAGACTTAAAATCTAACAGCCGAGATGGAAACTTGAAGAATTGAAGAACTTGAAATCGCTTAGAGTGAACACAACATGTGTAATCGAACTTGTGGGTATACTGAAAGTACTATATACATTTTTTTTGCAGTGAACTATGTAAGTGATAACAGAGAAAATGGTGACAACGAATTTGGTTTTATAATATTACCATCTCCAACCAATTTTTCTTCTGTTACTAACCAATTGGTTTTGGATTTTTGGGGGAATACGATTCTAGCATATTGTTTTTTTTTCTATAAGATAATTTTTACTTGTAATGATACATAATAATATGAACACACAAACATGGCAACTTTAAACACCGAGACAACTTTAGAGATTGAGGGAATATTAGGCAAAATGGTGACTTTGCTTTAGCTTCAGATATTTAGTAGTTGTCTGATGCTTGGGTTTAGATATACATCAGCAAATTACAAGACAATTTTAGATATTGAGGGAGATTACTTAGATTAGAAGTGGTGGAACTGAGGTGCCTGTTCGCTGAAAAAATACAAAATAAAAACAACCTAATGCGGGAATCGAACTGGGGTGTTAACGTTTGAAATAACGCGCTTTACCAGTGTAACATCAGACATTTTCACGCTATGGGTTCACCTACAATTTATTTATGGGTTCCCACCATATTTTCTTATATGTTTTTCACTAAAAAATACAAACCGAATGGGTTCCTGGGAACCCGATGTTTGAATGTAAATCTGCCCCTGTGTATCAACCCATAGGCCAATCAACACACTTCATTTGGAGTGGTGGTCCATTGGCAATAAAAATGTTCATTTAATATATGTATTTAGTGTTATTCTAAGAGCATCAATAAGGTGGTGATCCATTGGCAAAGATAAAACAGAGGATTAAAGTAATTAGCCGTTAAAAAAAATCGTTATTCTAAGAGTATATAGATAGATTTACAATTCAAATGAATTTATTGTATACTTTTTCAACACAACCTAATTTACGATGAATGCCAATTTTCAATATATACGTAGGATAAATTTCAATATATCTAGAATAAATTTTGATTTATGTGGGATAAATTTTAAAATGTGTAGGATAAAGTGTTTTTGGCTAATTAATTTAACAAAAATTAATAAGGGAAATTATAAATTATTTACTGTTTTACCATTATATCATTTATTCTTTTCTTCTCGAATAATCATTCCCCTAAAACTATGGATGAGCATGGTACTCGTTCGGTACCGAACCGGTACCAGTATCCCCAAAAGTGGGTACCAGTACCGAATATACCGGTACGATACGGTTCAGTGGCGGATCTAGGATTTTTTGCCTATGGGTTCACTTTTTTGAGTGGTTATATACTTATATTTTCACAACCATAGGTTACCATTTTTTGGTTGGGTCGGGTCGCAACTCACAGAAAAAAGAAAGACCTAAATTTCCATTAGCATTAGCTCTATAAAACTAAAATTGCCTAAGACCTAAAGTTCACAGAAAAAAGAAAGACCTAAATGTCAAAAGTCGGTACCGAATTGATACCGAAAATGTACCCGGTTCGGTAAATTCGGTACCGGTACCGTACCGATACCCGGTACCATTTGCTCGTCGCTACCTAAAACTATATTTGTTTCAAATAAAAAAACCAAAAGTATAGAGGAGTGTAACTCGTGAAATAAATCAGATTTAAGTTTAGACCTTTTGTTGAAAGGAATGTCTGATTTAAGGTTTTGATAATTTTAATGATAACTAAACCACATATAATTACAGTTTTTAATAATTCATATTTTTCGGTTCAAACTGGAGTTTAATGCTAAAAAGGATAATGTGGAGGAAAAAGAATTGTAAAAAAATAGGAGTAAAATTCGGGGTTATGATGGACAAAACTCGTGAGATTCACATCTTCACCGGTTAAGGTATCTTTGTTTGGTGATTTAATTCCCCGAAAGCGAAACTCACCACGTGCAAGTGTTCACACTCCCTTTAGTCACCTAACCACGTTAAAATCATTCCTTATGTCATGTTTGCTGTAAATGAACTGAACGTTTAGTGAACGGTTTGTGAACTGTTTGGTGGAAAGTTCGTTTATGTTCGTCCGTTTAATAAATGAATGAACACAAACCAAAAATTTCGTTCGTTAAGTTAAACGAACAAACATGAACAGAGGTTGTGTTCTTTCGTCTACGTTTGTGAACGTTCGGTAATGTGTTCATTTATGTCCACTCGGTTTTTAAAAATTTGAAACCCTAGTTATACTTTATGCCTTCCCCAACATCCTTCTTTTAACCATTTCAATTTCAGTTTGTGTTAAAGCTTGACAAGTGTCTAAATTATGTGTTAGTCATGTTTCTAATAACTATGTCAACTATGTTCGGATAATTATGTTAAGTGTTTATTTATTTTTTGGTAGATTCTTTGTAATCTTTGTGATGAAAAATGTAGATTTTATTTCTTAAATGAACATAAGTCCGTGTGTATGCATTTGTGTTCATACACGTTGTTTGTGTTCTATGTTTATGAACATTCGTTTGAGTTCATTTGTGTTTTATAAGTGTTCGTGAACAATTCATGAACATGTTCATTTCCTTAATAAACAAACATGTACAAGAAATCTCATTCGGTAAGCGTTCGCAAACAGTTTATGAACATACTCATTTTTAATGAACGAATACGAATAAGGCATCATTTATATTAATTCAGTTCGTTTACAGCCCTACGTGTTATTGAACTCATTTGACGTATTACTTGAAAAAAGGTGTTCATTTAGAATCCTAGGTCCGTTCAACCTTTTGACCCTGGCTTCAAATATAATAAAGAAAAAAATCAAAGGGAAAGATCCATGATGACAATTTCAACTCTTTGACTGAAGAAGGTATAGTATATGTTTTTGTCATATGTGGTGGAGTGTAAAACAACTAAACAAGTATACAAATGTTGATGGTTTTGGCTTCAAATTTAACTAAGCGTCTTGAATGTCCAAATCAATAAAAGTTGTTCACTTAGACCATGTGTAGTGGTATAACACTATAATGCCCCCACCATGGGGCGTTTTGTGCCATGTGGCGTCCTAGTCAGCAAGGGGGCATTATAGCAAAAGTGGTGTAGTGGTATAATGCCCCATAATGCCCCATTCAATCATTTTACAATCATTTCACATTTATTTTTTTTAATTTAAAACATAAAATAACCTTCATTAATTTAAAAATAAAATTACATTACTTGAAAAAAAAAATAAAAAAAAAAACTTAAAAAAAACCGAAAGTAAAAAAAAAAGCAGAAAATAAAAAAAAAACCGAAAAAAAACTGAAAAAAATAAAAAAAAAACATAAAAAAATAATATGATCTAGAGTCCATATTTTTCTTTAATTTTTTGGCGACGCATTTGCGCAAGAATCAACGCATCGCCTTGTAGGTGGTCGATAGGTTTGGACAAAAACTCGATGTCCTTTTCCATTTGCGCAAGGATCAACGCATCGCCTTGCGGTTGGGTTGTGTTCGGGTTTGCGGGTCTAGCGGGGACACCAAAAGGAGGGCGGAATGGATGCATGATTGTATAAAAATTAGAAGATAGTGGGTTTTTTTTATAAAAGTTGGAAGAAAGTGGGAGAGATAGTGAGTTTTTGTATAAAAAATGGTGTGAATGTGGGTTACATATATATAGTGGGAATTATTTAAAATAATAAAAAAAATAAGAAAGTTACCGTTTGAACAACGGTCGAATTTTTGGTGGCCCCACAATTTTAAGCGTTGTTTTTAAAACGCCGGAGACATTTTTTTTCGAAAATCACGCCTGAAAACGCCCCCTGTAATGGGGGGGGGGCGTTTTACGGCGTTTTAGGGCAAAAATTTTTAAAAAAAACGCCCCATTACGCTTGGACTTAGCTGAAAATCTTCATGTCTTCGTATAAAAATAAAATCTTTTTTGGTCATGTGTTACTACTTTATGGTGATTTCTCTCATTTTTTTTTTCTATTCATCTCTCATATTAAATAATAATAATAATAATAATAATAATAATATTTTTTTTCTATTTATCTCTAATATTAATAATAATAATTATTTTAAACAAAAATTAGATAAGAATAAATATTTGTTTTTCTATAAATATTTGTTTTTCTATAAATAACTTTAAACAAAAATTTAGATAAGGATAAACGTTTTTTTTATATAATCATAAAGTTATATCCCGAGTATTACGAGCAGATATATATACCTTGGAGTTCGGAGATTGAAATTGTAGTAAATTAGTAATCAAAGGTTCCTGTTTGATATATACTTAATAACTAGGTTATAACCTCGTGTATTACACGGGTTAAGTAAATAAAATATCAAATAGTTAATAACGAAGATTTAACAACTATAAAACGATACTTAAGACATTTTCTGATATTCGAACAAAAATTTGTTTTATGTATGATCAAAACAAATGATGTTTGTCAAGTTTATAAATATGAAAGCATTTGAACCATCGATTAGAAGACAAACTGTATCATCGACTTTCTCATGACGTGAACCCAAGTTTTATATAAATAACTGTGGTCTTAATTTATTAGTTCTAAAAATATTGTTGAAATGTTTAGATTAGGCATATAACAATTAGCCAATTAGATAAACTTATAGCTACAAAATAATATTTAAATTAATTAGATAAGTATAAATTATCGGTAATTATTAAGTTATATAATCTTAAAATTTAAGTATAGGGACTTGAGTTGCATCTTAAAAGGATGGTTGTTTTTTAATAAATTTATTAGTATAATAAATGTAGTTATTATTTTCTTGTATTTTAAATATATTAAATAAATAAATTATTTGTTAAGCAAGAAAATCGTTCCCTCCACCCTCGTTATGAAAATGGTCGATATTTATTTCAGTTATTAAGACATAATTTCTAACCTACTAATTCATATAAATAAGAAAATCGTTCCCTCCACCCTCGTTATGAAAATGGTTGATATTTGTTTTAATTATTAAGATATAATTTTTAACCTAGTAATTAATATAAATATAAATAAATAATAAAATAATTTATGGAACTTTATCCGTAATTTCTTAAATGTTTGAAACAAATATTAAATTTAATATTAAATTAAATAATAATTATCTAAATATAATAAATAATAAGATAATTTATGGAACTTTATCTGTATTTCTTAAATATTTGAAACATATATTAAATTTAATAATTTAAATTAAATAATAATTATCTAATAGTAGATGGTCTAGAATAATGACAAGTGTCCTTTTATTGGTTTCTTTTATTATATAGTAAGATAAGATTGTATTATTGTTTTTTTTCACTAGAATAAATAATTATTTTAGATCCGGGGCATATGTTTTTATCAAATTATACGTGTTTTTAGATGCATCGCTATAATGGTTTGAACTCATCATTATCGTCGCATAATTCTTTCATATGTTAAATCTAGACAACTTAGTTTCACACTTGTAATGTTAGACGTACTGTTATAATTGATTTAAACTCATCATTTATCGCACATTGCATCAACATTTAGAAAGACCACCATTTTTTAAATATAACAATTCTATACTCCATTCAAAGAGAATTTAATTCTCGATTTTATGGAATAATTGATAAAAAAAAGATGAAACATATAAAAACGTGGGATCGATCTCCACCTTTTTTGTACCGTAAACTCTCTTGAATACAAGTTTGAGACAAATATTTTATGAATGAAATAAAAAAAATAAGCATGAAGGTGCATAAAACTAACTAAAATTATTGTATCTCATAATTTAAATGTATCATAAAAGCGGGATCCAACCCCATGTAACACATGTGTTTTTTACCTAATAATAAATAAAAAAAATTAAAACGTTATAATAAGTAAATAGTATATCAAAGTTCATTTATATAAGATAAATCTTAACCACTATATGTATTAACATATGACATTACACGCGTTTTTTTAACGATGTCTCTTTTTTATTATTTATTATTTACATTTATGCAGTCCGTGTTACTGGGTTCAAACCTAATAACATAACATACAAAAGTATGATATGAAAATCCATGTATGCTAATTCAATTCTTACTACTGCTACTTTGTTTCAAAAGACGACTTCTTCTTCTTTTTTTTTTTTTTTTTTTTTTGTCAATGACAATGATTTAATCATCTGAACATTCAACTCGTGAATTCATGAGATTACGAATGTCTAAACGCATAATGACATAGTTGTTCATATACCTTGTTACTAAATAATTATTCTAGGCCCAGGGCATAGATATATAGAGACAATATTCTAGAAAGTGATTAACTTAACACGGTGATAACATTTACTCATTTAGAGTTACAAAATTGAAACCACAGGGACCCAGATTCAAAAGGTTTGAGTTTTGAATTAAAGTGGCAAAAGTGACCAAACCTCAGGGACCATTTTGGCAGTTTACTCTAATATTTAGAAATATAGTTTTATCTATACTATATTATAATGCATGAGTGAGGGGCATTTTAAGATACCCAAAAAATAAGAACTTTTCCCTCACTTTATTTATAGAAGTACCCCTAAAATGAGGGTAGTTTAGTCTTTTAAACACTATTTATTTTTTAGTCCCTAAACTTATTACACTTAAATCCCTAAGGTTTTAACAAAATTATAGATAATTAGTTACAATTCACCCATCCACAACAAACTTATAAATTTTTTTACGTATTTTTGACATATCTTATAAACTATTTTATTTAAAAAAAATCCAAAGATAGCATGACGACCTACACATTTTTGTCGACGTTTCGATAGTTGTCTTGTTTAATATCGACGCACGGATTAAAAAGTACAAGTCGATAATGCTTTAATGTACAAGTAATTAATACTTTTGATCTAATGCGCCTAATCTACAAAGATGTGTCCATCTATGCAAACAAAAACAAAAAGAATTATAAGTACCGTAACATAAAATGAATATATTACGTGTCACGTTTTATTTTATTAAAACTGCCTAATATATGTACTTAGATATATCTTATAAAAAACTTAAAACTAACTACAACAAACTTCCTAAATAAAGGGGTGGCAAAACTTAAATTAAACCCTAATGCACTTCTATAGTTACTAATATAAATACATAGCAGGACACCCCTGTATCTATTGCTAAACAAAGTAAAAAAAATAGATCCGGTTCTGAATTCAATTGTTGCGAAAAACCAAGCATGTGCGATTGAAAATTCTAAGGTCAGTTTTGTTATATCGCAACAGTGAATAATTGTTTTCTTTTATTTACTTTTATGTGAATGTTAACTTATTTGATTTTTTCAGATTCAGTTGTATGATGAACATGCCAATTTAAACAACCCATTTGTGGAAAAAGCTTCTAATATATTGATTTTGCTTGTTTTTAAGTATTATTTTTGCGTATATCTTTCGTATTAACATGTTCGTTATGTTATTACATGTGTGTTTTATTGCAGGATGATGGTGATAAAAATGTTGATATTATTTCTTATGGTGCAATGTTTAGTTTATACAAGTCTAATCTTCAACGTTAAGTTAGTGAAGATGTAATTTTAAGGTTTATTTAATCTTTTTCTAACTTTTGTATTCAATTTTTGTCCTTTTTAAGGATCGAAAGTTTGAGACTCAAAAGAAGAGATCCAAGAGACTCTCTGAATGGAAATGGAGTGACGTTATTAATTTAGACGATTCTGAGGACAACGACAAAGAAGAAGAATTAGAAGATACTGCCGATTCAAACACAAACCAAAAAACCCGATGAAAATTACCTCGAGTGTCAATTCAGAAGCGGAACGGATTTCATGCAATCTAATATGAAATCTATCAAGTGTTTTTATGTTTTTTTTTTCATTTTCAGCTGTTATGTTTGATCTAGACGTATGAATAAAGTTTATTTTATTTTTGAACTTTATTTTTGGTGTTAATATAATGCAGTTATTGACCATATTATTAAGTTCAAAATAAAGTTAGTATCCTAAATGTACAAGTCAGCTAAACTTATATAAGTTAATATCCTAAAGTTGCAATAAATAGATATTGCAGTTAGATATAGTCAAGCTGATATTATAAAATATTGCAGTTATTCTTGGATATTAAACTAATAATTTGTATTTCTAAATTAAAAAATAATAAAGTAATAAAGTTTAAAGCTAAACAAAAAAACTGAACTTACTATGATATAAAGTTAACAAAGATATAAACTCTTAACGTCCTATTTTTTACAAAAAAAAAAAAAAAAAAAAAACTGTTTTTAAAATTTTGTAAAAATATAAATTATATATATATATATATATATATATAAAATAGAAATTAAACAATTAAAGTTAAAGCTGTAAAACATACTTACGAGTCAACTACTATTTTTTATTTTTATAAAAACAAAATTTTTAAAGTACAAGTTTATTGGATGAGTACCATGTGAATATTTAAAAAAAAGGTTATGAACTTTAAAGAATAAAATTATAAACTTTATCATTTAACCAACGAAATAAACTTACTTTACAACTATAACAACTTATCTTTATTTTTTTGTCATTTGATTATCATTTTTTTTATAAAAAATGAAACTTTACATGTGTAAAAACAAGTTTTACTTTATTTATAAACAAAACATTTTGTTTTTATAAAAAAATAATTCTTTTATAACATTTTTTGTAACAAGTAATATAAATAAAATACTCCAGAAATTTACAATCTTTATTAAATAAATACTAAATTGTGTTGCAAATTTTTTAGAAATTATAAGTTCAACTATATTGTTATAGATAATATTAGTCAGTTTCAAAAGAATTCTTTACCAACTTGACTAGATACATAGTAGATTGTGTTGTATATTTTTAGGGATTATAAGTTAAAAGTAGACTCATATTGATAACATTTGTTAGGAACTAAAAATCTGAACTTTATATGATATAAAGTTAATAAAGCTATAAACTCTTAACATCCTATTTTTTTATAAAAATATTTATTGAAATTCTATAAAAATATAATTTTTTTATATCTGTAAAAAACTGAAAATTAACAATTTAAGTTAAAGCTCTAAAGCGTACTTATGAGTCAAATACTATTTTTAATTTTTATAAAAACTAAAATTTTAAACTTAAAGTTTATTGGATGAGTACTATGTGAATATTTAAAAAAAAGTTATGAACTTTAAAGAATAAAATTATACTTTATAATTTAACCAATAAAATAAACATACTTTACAGTTATAACAACTTAATTTTTTTTGTCTTTTGATTATTAATTTTTATAAAAAAACAAAACTTTAAATATGTGTAATACTAATGACATATATCCACCACAATAATGTTATCATAAATATTATACGAATAAGAAAACTACGAGAAACAAGTGCAGTAATCTAAAGTGTCGTCCCGCCGCATTGCGCGGGCACCCTACTAGTAAACCTATATGCATATTTTATACTTTCAGAATTAAAAGGGAGTTGGTGGGTCATATCATCCCACCTGATTTAACCTCGACATGAACAACCAATTTTGGAATTTTGCGATGCGGCATATGTAGCGCGTAACTTATGATGGAAGATGATACAAAGAATGCGTAGGAATGTTTAATACACCTTAGTCAAATTGTTTGCATGTCACATGTGCCCTCAATAGTTTAATGAAAAAAAACATAATATTAATATATTGGGAGAAGATTTTAATCCCCAATAAAATGAAAAAAAAAAAAGTTGATCTAAAATTAGGGTGTAAGGAGTGGTTAAACACTTTGAAGTGGTAAACTAAAAAACCGACCAATCAGAGCGCGCCATGTCAATCAGGCAAAAGTGTTTAAACTTTGCTGAAAAGTGTTGGCAATGGTTTAAACACTTGCTGAAGTGGTAAACTTTTTTTTTTATTTTCTATTTTTTTTTAATTTAAGATAAAATGGAAAAAACATAAACTTTTTATAAATAAAAATAAAGCATTACATCTTAAATAAAAATAAAGCATTACATTTTAAATAAAATCTAACTTAAAAAAAAAAACTAAAAATCACAAGGCCATCCATATTTTTTTGCGATCTCACGTTTTCTAGCGAGTGTGATTGCCAACATAGCAGGGTGAACATTGTCGGTGGGCCGATTATACGTCTCCAAGTCCTTGTCGAACATTGTTTGTCGCAACGCCTCTCGTTGCTCATCCGCCAAGGTAAAGTATTTTTCTTCTCGTATACGTTTAATTTCCATTATCTCTTTTTTCATGGCCTTGTACTCTTCGAATTTGTGTGTTATATCTCTTGGATTTTCGTTTGTTAAAGACGGGCCTTTGTCCTTTTTGTCCTTCCTCGCTTGTCGTCTTGGTGGTGGTGAAGGATCCTCGTTTATGTCGGGAAGATCGAATCCGCTCGAGATTTCGACATTCGGTGATCCTCGTGCATAATTTCCCGAATCCGAAGACTTTCTTTTTCGACCCGAGTCGGAGCTTTCTTCATTCAATAAAGGTATCGGCGACCACTTTTGATTTGTTCTAACAACCTCCCAAGCCGCAATATGAGCAAAGTCAATTTTTTCTTTGTTTTTGTAATCCTTTAGCGCTTGCTTCATTACATAAGCATCGTCCTCCCCGCTAGGACGTAAACGATCCTAAGATAATAAATTATCAACAACTTAATCCAAATAATTCGTTAAAAAATAAACCGTATAAAAAATTACCGCTTGATGATATAGGCCGTTGAATGTGTTAATTTTTGTTTGCATCGGCATCCATTTTGAGCGAACTTGGTGGTGGGTTCGGTTACTTCCTCCGACCGTTTCATTGTAGTGGTTTAGAACTTTCTTCTAAAACCCATCCGCCCTTTGTTGATTGCCTTTCTTTTTATTCAAAGTGCAATGAACATAAGCCTTTGCTAACGCCTCTTCTTGTCTATGCGTCCAATTTTCCCGTTTCGCTTTTCCTTTTCTTCCCGGTTCGGCTACAACTTCTTCAACCGCAACATCTTCATCCTCGTCTAACTCTTGTTCTTGGGTTTCCGCCACGAACTCCTCATCGGAGTCATTTTGTAAGTCTCTCGGTGATTGTGACATTGGGGTTTGAAAAGCAAACGGGTCAAAAGCATTTTGTGATTCTAGGGGGTAATCATAATGACCGGGTCGAGCCATCGTCGGACCGTGTTGCATCCAATTTTGGATGGGTTGGGTATCATAACTGAAAGGTTGATGCATGGGTTTGTTAAAATAAAATGGAGGTTGGGTTTGATTCGCAAACCCAAGTTGCGGATGAAACGGGCCACTAGTACCACCCGAACCACGTTTATCTTGACCCCTCGAGTTCGAACCGAAGCCTACCATTTTCTTCTTGTCTTCACCCTTCTTTGATGAGCCTTCCATTTTTATCAAAATATTTGAAAGTTTACAGAGTTGGATGTAAAAAAGTGGATGACAAAGAAGGTATTTGGTCTAGTATGTATAGTGTAATTTTTTTAAACAAAAAAATATATTTTTTTTACTTTAACGGTATTATTACCGTTGGAAAGCACAAACGGTCAAAAGATTGAAGAATACCGAGTCGGCAAGCTGTCCCCGCCCCTTTATGGTTGCCGATCGGTAAAGGGGTCGGCGGCGGTGTTCCCGCTCGGTAAACCGAGTTTGCCGCCCCCCTTTACCGCCCACTCCGGACACCCTTAGATCAGTCATAGAATATATATCTCAAATAAATATATTCTATCACTGAGAGAGTGAAAATAATTATTGTTGAATTTAATCTATTACTATCATTTTCTCATATGTAAATAATTTTTATATAGGGAAGGTGGGAAGGTTTACCCACTTATGTGGGTTCCTGACTGAGAGTTCTTAGGGTCAAATCTTGGCGGGGGACGAATTGTGACACCGGTCCAACCTGACAGTAATATATGGTCTCAACAATAGGCTATATGGTCTCAACAATATGTCAAAATGTTTATATGGTTATGTTACATTGAGTGAGTCCATAAACATATATGTACGTGTTTAATTGATGAGGAGTTGATGTAATAATTGGTGGACTCTTACTTGGACTAGTTGGATAAGGGGAAAAATGGCAGAAAAAGCTTAAACTTCAAACGAACATAATTTGGGCTACGGTTTAAGTTATGGTGCTAAAGACGAATGGTTGGTAGTGATGATGAACATGGGTAGATTGATAGGGTTTATCTTTAGAACATCCGTAATCAGCAATACATGAGGTCAAGGACCCCAAAAAGTCTGTCTGTACAAACGATCTAGGCCTGTATTCGGAGTTTCCTTGGGACTGACATCTACCTCCTTTCAAAAAGCCCATTTCCTCTCTCCAAACTCGCAGACCTTTTGTCCATTCTATATCCTTTTGTCTCAAAGAACTCGGCTTCTTCTCCCTTGGACGGTCAGTGACCATCGACCTCTCTCTCCTCTTCTTCTCTTACACGATTGTCCTCCATCTTTCCATGTTGAGCTACCAATGTATGCACTTAGAATTAGAGGATGTTCAGAAATTTAATTCAAAGACAAATGATGACTAATTAGTTAATTACCACACGGGTAACAAATTACAACCGTGGCTTTTCACAAAATTAGCAAGTTAGGTTGTTAAATATTTTTCGTTATTACAAGCATATGTTATAAAATCATATTATCATCTTAAAAATCAAACCATATTTACTTTAATATATGACACTATTAATCTAATTGATTTACTAAATTTATGCAATTAAACGTTAAACATTTTTTGTTATTACAAGCTTGTGTTAATAACTTTTTGACACACAAACGTAAAGTTGATCCCAATACTAAAATATATAAAATAACGTTAACTATTTTCTTTTCTTGAAAGTTCTAAGAAAACCCAACTGGCCACAAATGAATTTTTAAATAAATTCCACGTGAGCATTACCTGTAATTCTGTAAACCCATGTAGAATACTACACATTGTAGCCTATATATATGATACCTACATGTTTACAATCACCATGCACTTTCATCAAAGATATACATATTTTTCAATCTGTACGTATCAAGGATATAAGAAGATGAAGAGAGAAGGTTCTCTATTTCTCTCTTTTATAGTAATTTTGGCGGTTTGCGGTGCTGGGGTGGAGGCAACGGGATTATTGCCTCCAGAGTCAACACCGTTGATCCGCCATTACTACAAGGTTCATAATACATGTGCCAATGTTGAACCTTTTGTTCGACACCAAGTGAAGTCTTTATATGACAAGGACAAGACCATAGCCCCCAAGCTTATTAAATTGTTGTATGCTGATTGCATGGTTAATGTAAGTTGTTCTTGTTACTTGTTCTAAAGGAATACCGGATTTTAATAATCTCAATTATTAGCCGTTGGTCGGCAACTGTCCCAACTTAAAAAATAACCAGTCATTGTCCCACTTTTTCACATATTGTAACAATATGTGAAAAGGTGAGGCTACCACTGGTCATTTTTGAACAGCTAATAGTTTTATAAGTAACATGATTTAAATTACGAGCCGGAATGTGTGAAATTAACTATAGGGGTGTGATGCATCGATTTTGTTGGATGGTGACAACACGGAGAAAAAATCGCCTAAGAACCGCGGACTAGCCGCGTTTGCAGTGATTGACATAGCGAAAAAGGTTATTGAAGCAAGATGTCCTGGAGTAGTCTCGTGTGCTGATATTCTTAATATTGCTGTTAGAGATGCTGTTTACTTTGTAAGTACTTTTAACTAACTATTATTCTCACCATATATGTTGTACTTAGATATGTTTTACAAGGATCTAAAGTTTCATTTTACATGTTTTATAATTGAAATTTGAAGTCGGGTGGACCGTCATACCCAGTTTTCTTGGGAAGAAGAGACGGGAGGAAATCGGATGCTGCGTGGGTTGATCTACCCTCGCCGTCGATCTCGTGGGAATCAGCTCTCAAATACTTCACAGATAAAGGTTTAAATTTGCAAGACATGGTTACACTTCTAGGTATGTTGCTAGTGTCAGGACCCAATAATTAATTTACTCAGTCACAATGTTTTGGTATTCAGATGTACTAGACAGGCCCCGACTCAAAATATTGTAAGCCCAAAGCAGATATTAAAATTAAGGCTCTTTTCGTAAAAAATAAAAAGAAAAAAAAATACTTTAGATCCTATGATTCTGTGTATACATAATTATAGATCATAAACCTCAATGTCAACAATCTTATAGTCAAAGTTACCTACATATGATATGTTTTTTTTTTTTTTTTTTTAATTTGGGGTCATAGGGAAGTGGGGCCCAAAATGCTTGTTTTATTTCTCTCCCCTTGAGCGAGCGGCCCTAGTACTAGAAACATATATCAAAAGGTTAACAATGTATACTTTCGGATCAAGAAATACATTGCATAAAAATTATATCTCAATTCAATTCATGCTAAAAGTATAAAAATAACTTTAAAATCCTAAAAGTTATGGTATTTTAATAGTTAGTTTTATTGAAAGCAAGTTTTGATGATGTAAACTGCTTATGTGGTTGCAAGTTCTAGCAATCCTTACATTGCGGTTTCACTATGATATTATTTCTGACCTCTTTTATATGTTTGTTTTTGGGTGGTTTTAGGAGGACATATGATGGGCCGAACTCGTTGTAGCAACATCTTAGACCGACTATACGACTTCAACAAAACAGGGAAACCCGACCCGACAATGGAACCAACCACATTAAGCATCTTACAAAAGCAATGTCCCAAGAAGGTGAAGTTGGGCCAGCCCAATCCTCTTATAAACTTGAACCCGGATAACCCAACACACAAGTTTACCAATTCTTACTACTCAAGAGTGTTGGCAAGTAAATCTGTTCTAGGGGTTGACCAACAACTATTGTATGGTACTGACACACATGATCTAACCGATGAATATGCTAATGGGCTTGAAGACTTTAAGGGTGGATTCGCTTACTCGATGAGCCGGATGGGGGGACTCAAGGTTCTTACCGGAAAGAACGGTGAAATACGAAAGAATTGTCATGTTGTTAACAAGTAGATCGACCTATACTTCATGTCGACAATGAAACTAGCTACATATATACAAATATATGTGTGTATATGACATAAAAGTGAGATAAATATGATCATTTTGTATTATTGATCATAAGTGAATTCATGTTCATGTACTATGTTTTCGTTAAATCCTTGGATTACTGAATATTAATTTTTCAAAACATATTTGTATGATATAAACTCCTTTTAAGTGTGTCAATGTTTTCTAGAAGAATTAATTACATGGTTAGTACCGGATCAAATCAGTCGTCTTACAGGTCCACTTGTCGTCTTGAAGGTCCAAGTTAAAATTAGGCCCAATATTCGACTACATTTCCCAACTTAGAGACTAAAGTTTAAAGGCCCAATCTAAAAAATTAGGTTAATACCCCACACTGGAATAGGAGACTTGTCACTATTACCCTAATACAAGACATGGTTTGTTTATTTTAGAAAAGAGTTAATTACTGTTTTCGTCCTTATGGTTTGTCAAAAATCACTATTTCAGTTCATTAGTTTAAAAATTGCGATTTCAGTCCCTGTGGTTTCATTTCCGTAACCATTTCAGTCCACCTCCGTTTACCCCATCCATTTATTCTATTAAGTACACGTGAATTGACCATAATGCCCTTATTAATCAAAACAAAAAGATATATAAATGAGCTAATTACTGTTTCGTCCCTGTTGACTGAAATAATAATTTTTGACAAACCACAGGGATGAAAACAGTAATTAGCTCATTTAGATATCTTTTAGTTTTTTATTAATAAGGGCATTATGGTCTATTCACGTGTACTTAACAGAATAAATGGATGGGGTTAACGGAGGTGGACTGAAATGGTTACGAAAGTGAAACCACAGGGACTGGAATCGCAATTTTTAAACTAATGGACTGATGTATGATTTTTGACAAACCACATGGACCGAAAATAGTAATTAACTCTTTAGAAAACAAAAAGTTCAAATCTCTAGGCCCAAATACATATTGATTTCTATGGTATACCGGAACAGATTACAAGATGAATTACATTCAGGCTGAATCGATTTTCAATGGGCCTAAATCTTAAAGCCCAAAAGTCACACAAAAACGTTTTTTTTTTTTAATTTTCTGTAATGAGTTATATAGGATTAGGATCATAGGGTTGCGAGACAGTATTATATTGGGCCGACATTGATTTTGTAGTTTTGTGAATATGCCGTCGCCTAAAAGGGTTCCATACAGGACCAGTCTGGATTGGGCTTCTAGATGGGTCATGAGACGGGATCTAATTTGAATACGATTGCATTTATTGATTAACTAGGTTATCACCCGGTAACTTTCCGGGTAGAAAAAATTAATTTATATTAATCGAGTTATGTCATTAAATAAAGTAAAAATACATGTTTTCGAAAGTTATACGTATAATGAATCCGATTGTTTTTATATCAATTTAAATTATATAAGTCGCAAGCTGAATCATTAAAAAAAATACAATTCCAACTCAGGACAACTAAGCCACCCACTTTTACTTCGAATGTCCATTGTATTTCCAAAATCAATCCCAACATCCTGCCTATGGCCCTCTATTTTTATATTCTTCAATCCCAACATTATCCATTTACATATAGTACCTCTCAGCTTATACTCTTTATAACCCCCAATCCCATCTCTATTAGCCACGGCCCAAATCACAAGTATATGCTCTTTATAACCCCCAATTAGACCCCAAAACAACCAATCATATTGTTTTCTCCTCGGTGAGACACTAATAATCCAATCTCATTTTCATATAATCCAAAACATTAACAAACAGCAAATTTATACTTGCACCTCCAACAATAGTCATTTCTTTGACCCATTTCTATATCCTCTTTCCACTCCCTGAGTCTCTTATTAACTCCATATCTCATATTACCATCTCTATAATCAGTCATCCGAAATATCTGCATCTGTCTCATACTATCATACTTTACAATATACCCAAAATACCCCGACAACCAAAAAACAAAGGACAGTTATGACGGCTCCTGCTACCTTTGCACATACTTTTAAACTGTCTCATGACTACAATAATGCAAACATTCAGGCCCCAATCTTCCCATTTCAGAATTTTCCCAGTGTTCACATTATACCCCTGCCACTCTAACTCATTTTTTCCATTACTCCTTAGATTTTGCCCATTACACCAAGACACTACTATCAACCAGCACAATTTAAACAATTCTAAAAAAAACTTGCATCATATTCTACAACCTACATATTACAGCAACTCCATCTCAATAATCTACAACCATCTAAGCAAACCCCAATAAACTCAAGACCCCAACACCCTATCATTCCAACCCAACCCAAAACGCTCAGAATCCCCCTTGACCCAAATAGGTCAGACTCAATAGACTCAACATAAAACCAAGAAAAAGGCTCAATAGAATACCTTTTTGGCAACCGTTGTCGAGTCTTTTTTGCCCTTGAACAACTTATCCAACAATATGTGGTAGTAATGCCCAAATGGTCCAAGATATGAAAACCCGAAAAGCTGCATAACTTCGCATGTTAATCAAACTATACAACCAAAACAAAATCTTTCAAATCATCTTAAAGATTAATCCAAGATTTTTGATACATAATGAAGTCAATGGATTGACTTCAAAAAGTCAACAAAAACAGATCAAACTGAATCATAAGATCCACCAAAAGATTCAGTTAAACCCTAAAATGAAAGATAATCAAATCATACCACTTTGAGAAGAAGACGACGGATTTGCAGTTTCTGGATGCCAGAGAGCTTCTGAGAAACTATGTCACTGATTGCCGATAATACTCCAACTATTATAGCCTAAAATTTTAACCAAATTCAATCAAGAATCACAAAATCAATAAGAAAAACAGTTCAAGATCATCAAATAAAACCAACCTGGTTTCTAATTCATTAAATTAAACAAAACCCAATTCATGATTGAGCTAAACACACAATCGATGGGAAAAACAGTTCAAGATCATCAATTGAAACATACCCAGATTCCAATTCATCAATATAAACAAAACCCAATTCTTACAAATCAAGAATCACAAAACACAGTTCATGACTTAATAGATAAGACAAAATCAATGGCAAAAACAGTTGAAAGATCATCAAATAAAAAACTTACTCAGCACTTTGTAACTTGTATATTTTACTGATTTGAATATTTCAAATATTCCCATCAAGTAATTTGTCTTGAAAGTTAATTAAGAATTGCACTATTCAACCACCAAGTTCAGAAAGACAAGCTAAATAGACTAATGGTAAGACTATACCTATAACAAATACTCCAAACACACCAGTTTCAGGCAACAAATCCGAAGGCCGACACACAAGCCCTCATTATCATCCGAACCACCACCAAACCTTTCGGTATAATCCATATTCCGGTTACGAATTCTCAGAATCTTGAGATTCAGGCATGAAATACAAAATCTTTATTTGACTATGAGAAGCAGTCAATCAAACTCAACTTCTCAAGCAGTTTCATAACATATACGCTTGTGTTTCGGTTACTTGTACATACTACTTATAATATAATCTCAATAAAAATTATATCGAGTCAACCAACTAAAACAAAACACTACCATATTTTTGGTTTAAAAAAAACTAAAACGATAACACAACTATAATTTTAAGCTACGGGCAAAATTGTAATTTGTCAGGAGGACCAGTGAACAAGTGTCAGACAAATCTGGCACTATTTCCACTCATCCCTTTTGTACATGTAGCATAGCATAGCATAGTATAGTATAATAATAATATTATTTATTTATTATTATTATTATTATTATTATTATTATTATTATTATTATTAAGGTAGGTGTTGGTATCTAGTCCCGTGGACTTGTGGTTAAAAAATAATAAATATATATGTAAATAATTATTAAAGTATATATTTGAGTTTATTATGTTAAGTAACGTAAGGTTTAAATCTCTTTCATCTTCTTCAAATATTTCTCTCTTTAGGGTTTTCAAGTAACTGCATTCAATATTATGTTAAGTACCGTAAAGTTTAAATTTTTTTATCTTCTCCAAATATTTCACTCTTTCTCTCAGTAGGGTTTTCAAGTAACTACATGTAAGCATTGATCCAATGGCGGAGAGACTAACGGAAGGCGGAGATTTCTATCGGAAAATGGTAAGCGAAGAACATGAAACCTATGGTTCAGGTGTTGGATATTCGGGTTGCTTTCGTAAAAATCTATGAGAGGTACCGGGTTTTAATATCTGACAAAGGATGCTTACTAACCAGCTCAGAGCCGTCTCCGAGAATAATAAAAAACTTTTGGGCCTCATGCGAGACAAAAATGTTGGGCCCCTTTTTATAATATAAACTTATCATTTTATATATCCAAAAACCACGATGCAACGATAATTGATTAATTGTTATAAAATAAACAAAACAATACTAGTGTAGCTAAATGATCGAACTAGAAGCAAATCGTGAGGTTCTCCTAGCGTTTTTGGAAGCAAAGCTCTTGATCAAGTCTTTATATTCCATACCTTCTAATATTTCGTTTTCAAGAGATATTATTATGACTCAAACGAGTGCAAGCTAGTAACAAACGAGTGAATGAGAGAAGTGTCACTGCCAGTAATAATAATATCGTCTACATAGACGAGAAGATAGATGACGGCGTTCCTTCTTTTGAAGATAAAAATGGAGGTATCTGCTTTGCTGCAAACAAATCCTTTGGCAAGCAAGAAATTACTGAGACGCTGAAACCAAGCACGGGGTGCTTGTTTGAGACCATAGAGAGCTTTTTGAAGTTGACACACATGATGAGGAAATTTTGCGTCAACAAAACCTGTAGGTTGCTCCATGTAAACAGTTTCAGTAAGATTTCCATTGAGAAACGCATTCCGAACATCCAACTGACGAAGCGACCATCCATAACTATTAGCAAGAGCGAGAACCACACGAACCGTAGAGGCCTTTACTACCGGACTGAAAGTGTGTGAAAAATCTAGCCCAGGAATTTGAGTGAATACCTGAGCAACCAGACGAGCCTTGTACCTATCAACAGAACCATCAGCTTTGTATTTTGTCCGAAAAACCCATTTAGATCCAACTATGTTTGCATTGGAAGGTCTTGGTACGAGAACCCAAGTATTATTTGAGCGTAACGCCTGAAGTTCTTCCTCCATTGCTTTTACCCATTTAGTGTGCTTTGCGGCTGACTTGAAACCACGAGGATCCTGTGCTGCAAGAAGAGCATGATGTAAAGGACCTGAAAACAAAGCAAGATTAGCATAAAACTTTGGTTTGTAAATCCCGTTTTTCGATCGAGTCCTCATTGGGTGTGATGATATCGGCCCAACAGATGATCCACAGTTAGTGTGGGAAGGCTGAGGTGGGCTAAGAGAAGGATCAGGTTGGGGTACAGTGGACTCGGGTTGGGATGTAGTGGGCTGGGTTGGAAAAGATGAGTGGGCCGAGGGAGTGAGAGGAGGCGCTGGGATAGTGTGGGTCGAGGTTGAAGGTTGGGACGATGGAGAAGTATGGGCCAATGGATTGGATTGGGCTGAAGGATGCGGAAGTTGGCCAACAAAAGTGGAACATAAAGGGCAATGGGATGGATCATGGGTGGTAGGTGTGGGCTCGATAGGTGTCGGTGTGGTCTCAGTGGGTATGTTGGGTAAAGTTGGCGGGTTTGGTATGGGAATGGATGGTAAGGTTTCATCAAAATTTGAAAAAACCAAGGTAGCCTCATCAACAGGATAAGTGTGATTACTAAACGGAAAATTTGCTTCATCAAACTATGCATGACGCGTAACATAGACGCGATGAGTATGTGGATCCAAACATTTATAGCCTTTGTATTTTGCATCATAGCCAATAAAGATGCACTCTGCACTGCGGGGAGCTAACTTATGGTTTGCATAGTCCCTCAAGTAAGGAAATACACGACAACCGAGTACACGAAGATTGGAATAAGTAGGGGAGTTACCATACAGAATTTCAAAAGGGGATTTGAAATCAAGTACAGCGGAGGGTAAACGGTTAATAATGAAGGTGGCGGATGCAAAAGCATCAGTCCATAATGTGGCGGGGGCATGAGAGTTGAAAAGCATGGTGAGGCCAATTTCAGTTATATGTCTGTGTTTGCGTTCAGCACGCCCATTTTGTTCAGGGGTGTAGGGACAAGAAAGACGGTGATGAATTCCTTGTTCGTTAAAAAAATTTTGTACTCGGTGGTTTGTGAATTCAGTACCTCCATCACTCTGAAATACTTTAATTTTGCATGACAACTGGTTTTGAACAAATGGAGCAAACACTAATAAGGCCTCATAAAATTCAGACTTATGCTTAAGTGGGTAAAACCATGTGAAACGAGAATGATCGTCAATGAATATAGCATAACCGATAACCATGCGAGGAAGTAACGGGTGTAGGACCCCACAAATCACAATGTATCAAATCGAGAACATGCAAAGAGCGTTTTTCATTCAAAACAAAAGGCAAACGTTTAGATTTAGATAATTGACATGGAGAACAAACTTTAGGTTTAGGTAAAAGTGAAGTAACAAACAAAGAGCCATGTCTATGCAATCTAGAAATAGTATCAAACGACACGTGACCAAGGCGTGCGTGCCACTTGTCAAAGGAGGCTTTGAGATGATGATCCGAGTAGGAAGCACTGAATGCACGATTTCCTTCTCGAAGGATGTAGAGTCCGTTCTCACAGGTTCCCTTTGCCAGGATCTCCTTTGTTTTTCGATCCTGAATATGAAAAAAATTATTAGAGAAAAGGACATCTACAGGAGAATCATGGGTAAGTTTGCTAATAGAGAGTAGGCATTTAGTTAGATGCGGTACGACAAGGACATTTTTTAGATGAATATTTTTGTAAGAGATGTGGTTCCAATATTCGTCACAGGTAATGTATGACCATTACCAAAACGAACAAAATCATGCGTAGAGGAATGAAAAGTAGGATCAAGATCCTTAAGATAAGGAGTCATATGAGCCGACGCACCAGTATCGCCAGCCCAGTCGGGATGGTCCTCATCAGTGACATGGCACTAAGCATGAAAAGCATGGGCCAGATTTGCATCAGCAGACGATGCTTGCTTTGCAAAACTAGCGAGATTCGGACAGGCGTTTGCATAATGGCCGTCTGTCCTGCATAGTTGACAATGAGGAGGTATACGAGGACGAACATGACCTGCACCACGACCACGACCTCTACCACGGTTAGAGTAATTAAAACCAGAATTAGAACGAGAATTACCGGATCGGGAAGATTGGGCCGTAAAGGCTACGGGCGGAGACTGTTGGCCATGAAGGGAGTGTATAAAAATTTCTTGGTTTTCGGTTTTAGCAAGCAGCTCACGGAATGAATATATGCCTACGGCACGATATGTGGTGGAAAAATGTTCATAGGCTGGCCCTAAGCCACAGAGGAACCAATGACATTTGTCGGTTTCATCAACCGGGTGACCAATGGCGGCGAGTTGGTCACAGAGGGCCTTAAACTTGCGTCCAAATTCTGCCACAGTGGAGGATCCCTTTTGTAGAAGGCGGAGATTGTCTCTGAGGGTATGCATACAGTCAAGAGAAGGGTGGCTATAGGCGGTTTCAAGAGAGAGCCAGATTTGTTGGGCTGTGTGGAGCCTGATAATCTCGGACATAGCCTCTTCGGATAGGGATGACTGAATGAGAAGACACACGACTTGGTCATTGGCTAACCAGGTGGCATAATCTGGATTGGGAGAGGTTTTATCATCCGTGGTGAGGGTTTCGGCAGGAGGTTTTGTGGACCCGTCAATATGGCCGAGAAGGGTTTGGAGGGAGAGAACAAGTTTTACCTGTTCACTCCATGCAAGATAATTTGAGGAGTTGAGTTTATGAGGGATAAAGTGAAGGAGAGGGTGTAGGGAGGTGGTGAGGGTGGTCGACAAGGATGCCATAGAAGTATCAATTGAAGGAATTTATAATATTATCGATAAAATAACAATTGAGAATATTATCAATTGAAGGAATTGAGTCAGTGGGTAAAATAGCAATTGAAGTATCAATCGAGTTAGTGGGGATATTATCAATTGAAGTAACAATTGAAGTATTAATATTGGGGAAAAGATAGTGGGCGGCAGGAATAAGGAAGACAGAGGGCGACGGTGGAATAGAGGAAAAAGAAAGGAAGAAGGCAGGGAAGGAAGGGTAGGATCGCCAATTAGGCTGATACCATATTATGACTCAATCTCTTGCCTTTACATTGATTGGTAAAATAATATATAGAGTTACAAGAGCCTATAAACTAGGAAACTAAATATACAAATAATTACACAATATTACATAATCTCATGCTTGATTTACATAAATCAATTGAGTGATTTACGTTATGCTATTAGATATCATCGCCAATCCATTAAGTCTTTCTTGGGACATTGACGATCGCAAATAAGACTTCAACAACTTCAATTTAGAAAAGCTTCTCTCTGCCGATGCCACCGTTACCGAAAGTGTCAGAAGCACATGATATGCATTTATAGCATTAGGACAATGACCGAGCCGCATGATATCGTTTAAAGCATCAATAGGGCTAACAATGTGACTCGGTAAAAAGGTCCTAATCAACTTCAACTCCAAATAAAGTTCTTTAGCATCAACGTCCGATTCTTCTTTATATTTTAATGCATCTTGAAGACGATAACAACGAGCCTTAAGATCTTGTTCATCAAGTGTCTTCATTTTTTTAGGAAACAAAAACCCAAAATATTTTTTTGAATTTTTGGTATTGATCGAATCTTGTTTCAAAAGAACTTTTAGCTTGATCAACAATACATAGAAAGTAGTTGACTTTAAAATCATCATCGAGTGAAAATATAACTTCTTCTACACTTGAATTCTCATTAAACTGTTTTTTCCTACGTATCACACGTTTTTAAGGGAATTCCGCATTAATACCTAATTCATTGGCAATTTCTATAGCTTCATCAATCGCCTTAAAAAGCCCCACTTCTCTATATTTTTTGAAGTATTAAATAAAATTGTCCACTTCATCAATAGTAACATCAAGAACCACATCCTTTGATTGCAACTTTTTGCTCACTACATTCACGTTTGATAATATTTCATACCAAATGACGATTTATACCAAAAATTCATAGTCACCAACCTCATGCTTTTCAAGTGATCTAGCTTCGCTTTGAATTTTAGGATCTTTATCCGAGTCACTAACTTCTTTCAAAGCTTTTCTTACTTCTACAAGTTGAGTTCTAATAGGCTTAATACTATCTACACGACTTTCCCAACGAGTGACAAATAATGATTTAACAGTCAATCCTTTAACATTGTCTTTCAAAATTTGCCACCTATTAATAGAATTGGTAAAGATAGTATATATAGGTTGTATTGTTCCAAAAATACCCTAGACTTAGTAATCGTGTTTGCCATGTCACACAACACAAGATTAAGACTATGACAACCACAAGCACTATACAAAGCTCTAGGATTTTTTTCTAAAAATCTACTTTGAACTCCATTACGTTTTCCTTTCTTGTTCGCCCCATTATCATAGCCTTGACCGCGCACATCAAAAATATCAAGACCTAGAGACTCTAATTCCTTAGATGTAACATCAAAAAGTCCCTTACCTGTGGTATCCTCAACAACCAAAAAACCTAAAAACGATTCTTCAACTGTCACAGAACTAGAGTTAAAATTCACATACCTCACAATTATGAACATCTGCTCTTGGTGACTTATATCAGGTGTGCAATCGAGTATGATGGAGTAATACTTTGCTTGTTTTATCCTTTTGATGATTTCTATTTTAACTTGACCAGCTAATAATTGTATCAACTCGTTTTGGATATTGTGCCCAAGATAATGTATATGGAGTTCATCATTCAAAATACACCGCACGTGTTCTTTCATAATCGGATCAAACTCTTCCAACATCTCAACCAATCCCAAAAAGTTTCCATTTCTTTTTTGATACAACTTCTCATTTGACCCACAAAAAGCTAAGCCATGTTTAGCAAGAAATTTCACAAGAGCAATAATCCTAAAAATCACTTCTTTCCAATAATCTTTTTCCTTTTTGAAATGCTCATATGCTTCTTTGTCGATTGTTTCATTGCAATCCAACCTTTGACGCCTTTCAAACCATTGATGCATATGCTTGAGATGTTCAAAGCTAACTTCATGGTCTTTAAGACCTTGAGAAGCATGCTTCCAATCCGAATAACCTTCATTATCCAACCCGCCTTTCTTATACCCTTGTCTAAAAAGTTTACAACAAAAACAAAAGACTTTATCAAGCTCTTTCGAATACACTAGCCATTCTCTATCGCACGTCTCCCTGTTTGATAGAATTCTATTATACATGAATTTAGAAAATCGTCTTCCAACATTATCCACGGGACCCTTATCAATAGTTGATGGAGAGGGTGAAACCCGAGCTTTAGAGTGTCTAAATATAATGATTTATGTTTATTTGATGTGTTTATTTGCTTGGAATGAAGTGACTACGAGAATTTAGTGTTTTGCAGGTAAAGTACGGAATTAGGTGCATTTACGATGGTTAAAGATGAAGTTGTGAGCATAGGATGTGATGTTGCAGCTCAAGAATGAGTTTTAAAGCTTGTTCGGGTGATATAAAGGCTCACGAGTGGAAGAAGTGTGAAAAAGTGAAGTTCAGGGGCTAATTTGGTATTTTTTAGAAGTTGTGTGAAGCCTAGATATGCAAGAAATAAGAAGATTATAAGTTGAGGGGCCATTCGGTACTTATTTGGAAGTTATGTTATGCTCATATATGAGAGAAATGGGAAAACATAAAGTACAGGGGCCTAAATGACATTTGTTGAAAGTTGATGTGAAGAAGGAAAGGGACTTGTGTATCGCGATCGTAGGCTACGAGTTGTAACTCGTAGCTTACGAGTTCTTGGAGTTGTTTGAATTGTGGACAGAATTCTTGTTTCGTAAGCTAGGAGTTACAACTCGTAGCTTACGAGTTGCTTATGTTCAGCAATAAAGGAAGAGAAGGACACGACCGTAGCTTACGAGTTGTAACTCGTAGCTTACGGTTTGGGTCCAATGTGTAGACAGAGTTTTTAATCTGTAAGCTACGAGTCCTAACTCGTAGCTTACGACCCGGGCAAGTCCATACCCGCGAAAAAAGCCCTCTAAAGTATATATTAGGGTTTCAAAAGTTGGGAATCATTATCTATCATCTACAATCGATTGAGGGCACTCCAAGACTCAAAGTTGAAGACTTTTTCACCTCAATTCCATCAAGATTCTCCATTCAATCACCGAATCAACCATGATTTCTTCATCAAATCAAGCTTTTGAAGATTCTTCGTGCGAGATGAGCGGCTAAACTTTTTGTGGTTTCCTCCGGATAGAGTTGATTGATATTATGTGTTGACACAATCGTTTTACCTGGTGATCTAAGCATTCGATGCTTTTCACCATTGATTTGATTTCTTGATTGTAAACAGTTACGTTTATTTAAACCTTAATTTCTAAGCATTCAGTTCCCGAGAGTTCTAGTAATTGGGATATATTTGACATGGGGTTAGGGTTTGTAAATTATAATTGATAATCATTCGATAACCTCCCGTTATGTATTGACCGGAGTACTTAGTCGTTGGTTTTCACAATTAATGAATCAAAATTAACACCTATGTCTATGTAGGTAACGATTAAACACATAGTTGAATTTAATTGCAAAATCTGAAATCTGGAGGAACCATATTTTCTCTCATTGATTTAAAACACAAATTTTATTCGTTAATTTAGCTATTTCTCACAATCAAACAAACTGTTTTTCCCATTCAGTAATAGTTAATCAACCCTTTTCATTACGACACTTTCCACAGTCCTCCCTTGGTTCGATACCCTGCTTATTCTATACTAATAGTTTAAATAGGTTTTTGCATGTCCATAACGACAGACATCAATAGTCAAATCTCTTTTTGGACCTTTTATAACCAATTCCTTAATCAAGTTAGGATTAAATGATGGAGGTTGCAAAACAAGAGCGTTAAGTGTGTTAAAATACGTATCGTATTGTGTTTTAAGCGGTTAAGTGTTTCGAATGTGATAACTACGCGTGTTTCTCGTGTTACAGGTTAATCAGCTTAAAATGGTGAAGTTAGGATGCTTGGTGATGAAGCGTAACACCCATGGATGTTAACCGGCACATATCATGTTGCTAGGTACTTGTTCAGGTGATAAAATGACTTCAAATCATAAGATACGCATAATATTGAAGTCCAGGGGCTGAGTGGTAATTAAATAAAAGTTGGGTGTGTGAGGAGTGTGGCTTACGGGTAGAAGTGTCTGATTACAACAGAATGTATGAACCATAACCTACGGATTTTAACCCGTAAGCTATGGTTGGTTAAATGTCAGCGCATAAGTTGTTTAATTAATATGGTGATATGTTTTTGGAGGATTTGGTAAACATCTAAGGGATCACGTGGACTTGGGGAGTGAAGGAATTAATTATCCATCATCACAAAATATTAAAAAGAAATTGAAGGGAGTTGGTGGCTTGGGCGGCACATGCAAGGATGGAAGCAACAACATCACAATATTATTAGGAAATTGGGGGCCCACGATTAGATTCATACACGTGAATCTTCATTGAAGATAATACAATACATATCACAACATCTTTTGAGGCAGCCATAGTGGGCCGACTTTTTGAGGGTCTTGACTTTTAGTGAACAACACAATTAATATATCATCATCACAGCAAAAGATTGGGCCGCACGTGGACATCAGAAGTGGGCCGACATCATCCTCATTAACCGTGAATGGGTTAGCAAATTCTAGGGGGTGAGGAGATATACACGCATATATTGGGGGCGGCAACAGGAGTTAGGGGGGATATCACATCCATCGATCATCGTATTTTTTTCAACCGGGTATCAAGCAGTGAAGATCAATCAACCGTGATGAGCGGCTAAATCTCTCGTGAACACTCTGGGTGAACGATTCTTGTGAGACACTTTTTATTCTAGTTTCTTTTTTGTATTGAGATTTGGATTTGTAGTCGGGTGACAGCCGACTATTTACATAATTATATTATTTGTGTGACAGACAAATCCTGAGTGACAGTCAGAGTTATAATTATGTTTTGAATCCAACTATGCTTTTGTTGATTGAATGATTTCTATGTATGTTTGTTTTAATATTTATCTGATCAATTAATATTAAGATTTTGAACTGCATAGGTAACTGGTAGATGTGACAGATTTACTATTCAATCAATAGCATCCAATAAAATCAGAACTAGGTTATTAGTAATTACAGAATCTGAATCCCGGAGTGATCACCTTTTCTCATCATTGTTTTAAACCACAATTTTTATTCGTTAATTTAGATAATTCTCACAATCAAGTAAACTGAGTTTTCAATTTAGTAGTAGTTAATTAATACTTAGCATCATAACACTTTCCACAATCCTCCTCTGGTTCGATATCCGACTTACTCTAGCTACTAGTTTATTTCGGTTTTTGCATGTCACTAACGACAGACATCAAAATGGCGCCGTTGCCGGGGAGGCGTGCGCAAAGTGTTTAGTGTTAAGTTTTAGTTTAAAAAATAAAAATAAAAAAAAAATCCAAAAATAGTGTCAGTTTTGTTTTGTTTTGTTCAGATTTATGCGTGGTACTTGTGTTTTTGTGTTTGTGCAGGATGACAGATCTTACAATATTATGCACCTCTCTTAGATGCATTTTGTGTAGGGAACCACTTCACCCGTGTATCGGTTGCCACGAGGCCCGATTTAGACGGGAAAGAGCGAAATTAGCAGAACCACCGATGCCTTGCTATGATAATCCTTCCCCTCCACCATATTTCTATGACTCTGATACAACGGTGGAGGATGATTATTACTCGGATGGATATGATCGGGACGAGGATGCTTATTATGAGCCAAGGACGGATGGACAATGTTTCTGTTGCGGTCGTTGTCATACTTCTTATGATGAGGATGTGTGCGCGGTGTATTTGGAAAATCCAGAGTATTGGAATAAAAAAATGATGGATGCATACATCTCAAAACCGTATCAGGGATACCAACAGTATCATCCCGAGGAACATCCTGAGCCCGAGGGTGTCTATACTTATCAGACCGAGGAGGAGAAAAAGCTTGCTACGTTGGAAGCGAGTTTGTCAAAACTCGAGCAGTATTTAGTAGCACCCAACCTTTCCGATGAAGATCGAATCAGCTGCCTAGCTTCCAAGTGTCAGAAGTTAAAAATGAAGATAGAAATAGAAGAGCGTCTCTCACCATTACCTGATGATATTTTAGATTATTCTCACATGGAGGATGAGGTTGTGGAGGATAATACCACACCAATGAATCCTTTATCTGATGAAGAGTCACTGGTGGATCAGATGGTGTGTGAGGATGAGGAGGCAGAGCAGTCTGATGAGATAAATGTGTGTACCGAACCTCTCCCCATATCAATCATTCAAATTAATAAGTTTGGGGAAGAGGGTTCGAGGAAGAAGATGAGAAGGGTGAATCTACAAGACCTCAGGGTACATATCGTGAAGTGGATTAGCGAAACCCGCAAGTGCAGTCTGAACATGCCAATTATACTGAGAAGCTTATGGAGATGGCATGTAAATTTCCGGGCATTCGTTGGAAATGTTTTGGGTAAGTGTGCATTGAGACCACCGTAACGCATATCAGGTATGGTCTGGCTGAAGACCTTTAAACTTAGCGCTCTCGGGAGGCAGCCCGAGGATGTAGAGTATTGTATTTTGGTTTGGTTTCGTTTTGGTGTGTTGTGTTTTGACAGGTTCCTACGATTCTATCTTCACGGATGCAATGAATCAAGTGTGGGGATGTTTGGCAACATCCCTGGTGAGATCTCAAAGAATCTATGAGGGGCGTATGTTCCCTTTGCCAGGATCTCCTTTGTTTTTCGATCCTGAATATGAAAAAAATTATTAGAGAAAAGGACATCTACAGGAGAATCATGGGTAAGTTTGCTAATAGAGAGTAGGCATTTAGTTAGATGCGGTACGACAAGGACATTTTTTAGATGAATATTTTTGTAAGAGATGTGGTTCCAATATTCGTCACAGGTAATGTATGACCATTACCAAAACGAACAAAATCATGCGTAGAGGAATGAAAAGTAGGATCAAGATCCTTAAGATAAGGAGTCATATGAGCCGACGCACCAGTATCGCCAGCCCAGTCGGGATGGTCCTCATCAGTGACATGGCACTAAGCATGAAAAGCATGGGCCAGATTTGCATCAGCAGACGATGCTTGCTTTGCAAAACTAGCGAGATTCGGACAGGCGTTTGCATAATGGCCGTTTGTCCTGCATAGTTGACAATGAGGAGGTATACGAGGACGACCATGACCTGCACCACGACCACGACCTCTACCACGGTTAGAGTAATTAAAACCAGAATTAGAACGAGAATTACCGGATCGGGAAGATTGGACCGTAAAGGCTACGGGCGGAGACTGTTGGCCATGAAGGGAGTGTATAAAAATTTCTTGGTTTTCGGTTTTAGCAAGCAGCTCACGGAATGAATATATGCCTACGGCAAGATATGTGGTGGAAAAATGTTCATAGGCTGGCCCTAAGCCACAGAGGAACCAATGACATTTGTCGGTTTCATCAACCGGGTGACCAATGGCGGCGAGTTGGTCACAGAGGGCCTTAAACTTGCGTCCAAATTCTGCCACAGTGGAGGATCCCTTTTGTAGAAGGCGGAGATTGTCTCTGAGGGTATGCATACAGTCAAGAGAAGGGTGGCTATAGGCGGTTTCAAGAGAGAGCCAGATTTGTTGGGCTGTGTGGAGCCTGATAATCTCGGACATATCCTCTTCGGATAGGGATGACTGAATGAGAAGACACACGACTTGGTCATTGGCTAACCAGGTGACATAATCTGGATTGGGAGAGGTTTTATCATCCGTGGTGAGGGTTTCGGCAGGAGGTTTTGTGGACCCGTCAATATGGCCGAGAAGGGTTTGGAGGGAGAGAACAAGTTTTACCTGTTCACTCCATGCAAGATAATTTGAGGAGTTGAGTTTATGAGGGATAAAGTGAAGGAGAGGGTGTAGGGAGGTGGTGAGGGTGGTCGACAAGGATGCCATAGAAGTATCAATTGAAGGAATTTATAATATTATCGATAAAATAACAATTGAGAATATTATCAATTGAAGGAATTGAGTCAGTGGGTAAAATAGCAATTGAAGTATCAATCGAGTTAGTGGGGATATTATCAATTGAAGTAACAATTGAAGTATTAATATTGGGGAAAAGATAGTGGGCGGCAGGAATAAGGAAGACAGAGGGCGACGGTGGAATAGAGGAAAAAGAAAGGAAGAAGGCAGGGAAGGAAGGGTAGGATCGCCAATTAGGCTGATACCATATTATGACTCAATCTCTTGCCTTTACATTGATTGGTAAAATAATATATAGAGTTACAAGAGCCTATAAACTAGGAAACTAAATATACAAATAATTACACAATATTACATAATCTCATGCTTGATTTACATAAATCAATTGAGTGATTTACGTTATGCTATTAGATATCATCGCCAATCCATTAAGTCTTTCTTGGGACATTGACGATCGCAAATAAGACTTCAACAACTTCAATTTAGAAAAGCTTCTCTCTGCCGATGCCACCGTTACCGAAAGTGTCAGAAGCACATGATATGCATTTATAGCATTAGGACAATGACCGAGCCGCATGATATCGTTTAAAGCATCAATAGGGCTAACAATGTGACTCGGTAAAAAGGTCCTAATCAACTTCAACTCCAAATAAAGTTCTTTAGCATCAACGTCCGATTCTTCTTTATATTTTAATGCATCTTGAAGACGATAACAACGAGCCTTAAGATCTTGTTCATCAAGTGTCTTCATTTTTTTAGGAAACAAAAACCCAAAATATTTTTTTGAATTTTTGGTATTGATCGAATCTTGTTTCAAAAGAACTTTTAGCTTGATCAACAATACATAGAAAGTAGTTGACTTTAAAATCATCATCGAGTGAAAATATAACTTCTTCTACACTTGAATTCTCATTAAACTGTTTTTTCCTACGTATCACACGTTTTTAAGGGAATTCCGCATTAATACCTAATTCATTGGCAATTTCTATAGCTTCATCAATCGCCTTAAAAAGCCCCACTTCTCTATAATTTTTGAAGTATTAAATAAAATTGTCCACTTCATCAATAGTAACATCAAGAACCACATCCTTTGATTGCAACTTTTTGCTCACTACATTCACGTTTGATAATATTTCATACCAAATGACGATTTATACCAAAAATTCATAGTCACCAACCTCATGCTTTTCAAGTGATCTAGCTTCGCTTTGAATTTTAGGATCTTTATCCGAGTCACTAACTTCTTTCAAAGCTTTTCTTACTTCTACAAGTTGAGTTCTAATAGGCTTAATACTATCTACACGACTTTCCCAACGAGTGACAAATAATGATTTAACAGTCAATCCTTTAACATTGTCTTTCAAAATTTGCCACCTATTAATAGAATTGGTAAAGATAGTATATATAGGTTGTATTGTTCCAAAAATACCCTAGACTTAGTAATCGTGTTTGCCATGTCACACAACACAAGATTAAGACTATGACAACCACAAGCACTATACAAAGCTCTAGGATTTTTTTCTAAAAATCTACTTTGAACTCCATTACGTTTTCCTTTCTTGTTCGCCCCATTATCATAGCCTTGACCGCGCACATCAAAAATATCAAGACTTAGAGACTCTAATTCCTTAGATGTAACATCAAAAAGTCCCTTACCTGTGGTATCCTCAACAACCAAAAAACCTAAAAACGATTCTTCAACTGTCACAGAACTAGAGTTAAAATTCACATACCTCACAATTATGAACATCTGCTCTTGGTGACTTATATCAGGTGTGCAATCGAGTATGATGGAGTAATACTTTGCTTGTTTTATCCTTTTGATGATTTCTATTTTAACTTGACCAGCTAATAATTGTATCAACTCGTTTTGGATATTGTGCCCAAGATAATGTATATGGAGTTCATCATTCAAAATACACCGCACGTGTTCTTTCATAATCGGATCAAACTCTTCCAACATCTCAACCAATCCCAAAAAGTTTCCATTTCTTTTTTGATACAACTTCTCATTTGACCCACAAAAAGCTAAGCCATGTTTAGCAAGAAATTTCACAAGAGCAATAATCCTAAAAATCACTTCTTTCCAATAATCTTTTTCCTTTTTGAAATGCTCATATGCTTCTTTGTCGATTGTTTCATTGCAATCCAACCTTTGACGCCTTTCAAACCATTGATGCATATGCTTGAGATGTTCAAAGCTAACTTCATGGTCTTTAAGACCTTGAGAAGCATGCTTCCAATCCGAATAACCTTCATTATCCAACCCGCCTTTCTTATACCCTTGTCTAAAAAGTTTACAACAAAAACAAAAGACTTTATCAAGCTCTTTCGAATACACTAGCCATTCTCTATCGCACGTCTCCCTGTTTGATAGAATTCTATTATACATGAATTTAGAAAATCGTCTTCCAACATTATCCACGGGACCCTTATCAATAGTTGATGGAGAGGGTGAAACCCGAGCTTTAGAGTGTCTAAATATAATGATTTATGTTTATTTGATGTGTTTATTTGCTTGGAATGAAGTGACTACGAGAATTTAGTGTTTTGCAGGTAAAGTACGGAATTAGGTGCATTTACGATGGTTAAAGATGAAGTTGTGAGCATAGGATGTGATGTTGCAGCTCAAGAATGAGTTTTAAAGCTTGTTCGGGTGATATAAAGGCTCACGAGTGGAAGAAGTGTGAAAAAGTGAAGTTCAGGGGCTAATTTGGTATTTTTTAGAAGTTGTGTGAAGCCTAGATATGCAAGAAATAAGAAGATTATAAGTTGAGGGGCCATTCGGTACTTATTTGGAAGTTATGTTATGCTCATATATGAGAGAAATGGGAAAACATAAAGTACAGGGGCCTAAATGACATTTGTTGAAAGTTGGTGTGAAGAAGGAAAGGGACTTGTGTATCGCGATCGTAGGCTACGAGTTGTAACTCGTAGCTTACGAGTTCTTGGAGTTGTTTGAATTGTGGACAGAATTCTTGTTTCGTAAGCTAGGAGTTACAACTCGTAGCTTACGAGTTGCTTATGTTCAGCAATAAAGGAAGAGAAGGACACGACCGTAGCTTACGAGTTGTAACTCGTAGCTTACGGTTTGGGTCCAATGTGTAGACAGAGTTTTTAATCTGTAAGCTACGAGTCCTAACTCGTAGCTTACGACCCGGGCAAGTCCATACCCGCGAAAAAAGCCCTCTAAAGTATATATTAGGGTTTCAAAAGTTGGGAATCATTATCTATCATCTACAATCGATTGAGGGCACTCCAAGACTCAAAGTTGAAGACTTTTTCACCTCAATTCCATCAAGATTCTCCATTCAATCACCGAATCAACCATGATTTCTTCATCAAATCAAGCTTTTGAAGATTCTTCGTGCGAGATGAGCGGCTAAACTTTTTGTGGTTTCCTCCGGATAGAGTTGATTGATATTATGTGTTGACACAATCATTTTACCTGGTGATCTAAGCATTCGATGCTTTTCACCATTGATTTGATTTCTTGATTGTAAACAGTTACGTTTATTTAAACCTTAATTTCTAAGCATTCAGTTCCCGAGAGTTCTAGTAATTGGGATATATTTGACATGGGGTTAGGGTTTGTAAATTGTAATTGATAATCATTCGATAACCTCCCGTTATGTATTGACCGGAGTACTTAGTCGTTGGTTTTCACAATTAATGAATCAAAATTAACACCTATGTCTATGTAGGTAACGATTAAACATATAGTTGAATTTAATTGCAAAATCTGAAATCTGGAGGAACCATATTTTCTCTCATTGATTTAAAACACAAATTTTATTCGTTAATTTAGCTATTTCTCACAATCAAACAAACTGTTTTTCCCATTCAGTAATAGTTAATCAACCCTTTTCATTACGACACTTTCCACAGTCCTCCCTTGGTTCGATACCCTGCTTATTCTATACTAATAGTTTAAATAGGTTTTTGCATGTCCATAACGACAGACATCAATAGTCAAATCTCTTTTTGGACCTTTTATAACCAATTCCTTAATCAAGTTAGGATTAAATGATGGAGGTTGCAAAACAAGAGCGTTAAGTGTGTTAAAATACGTATCGTATTGTGTTTTAAGCGGTTAAGTGTTTCGAATGTGATAACTACGCGTGTTTCTCGTGTTACAGGTTAATCAGCTTAAAATGGTGAAGTTAGGATGCTTGGTGATGAAGCGTAACACCCATGGATGTTAACCGGCACATATCATGTTGCTAGGTACTTGTTCAGGTGATAAAATGACTTCAAATCATAAGATACGCATAATATTGAAGTCCAGGGGCTGAGTGGTAATTAAATAAAAGTTGGGTGTGTGAGGAGTGTGGCTTACGGGTAGAAGTGTCTGATTACAACAGAATGTATGAACCATATGTGACAACTTGAAATCTAGAACCTTCGTTGTGTCTTGATGCAACCTACTTGTACGTTATGTGACTAGTTAACTGATTAAACTTAATGATAATGTGAACCTTTTATGTGATATGTGTCTTGTTTGTGTGCATTGTATATATATGTGTACGTGTTATATGTGAACCGAGAACCCAACACGAGACAGCGAGAACCCGACTCGAGACCATGTGGTCTCGAGTGGACCGTAACCATTAGGCCGGTTTGGGCCTTTGGCCGGTTGGGCCATTTGGGCCGTAAACCCTTAACCGAACCCATTAAGGGTGCAACACTTGGAACTAGCATATATATAAACCACCCTTAGTCATTTTTACCATTTGTTGAACAAAGAACACACACACACTCTCCTATCTTTTCTCTCACTAGAACTCTAGAACACAAACACACCTCCAAGCTCTCGGATCCAATCGGTTGGCACAAGAACTCTCGGGTTTGGAACTTTGGATCGGCACACACACACTTCACCAACCGGTTAGTACTTCTTGATATGTTAGTAGTTCATGTTGTGTTTTGGTGCTTGGATTGATGATTATGACAATATGATTTATGCATGAATGTTTCTTATTTGTTGTCAAAAAGAATGATATCACATGAATGATGTTTTATGTGTGTTAAAAAGTTTTAGTGATTGAATGTGTTGCTAAAGAACTCATGATATCTTGTGTTAAATAGAGTTTAAACTACTAGATTTTGATGATACATGAAATCGGGTTGCACTTGTCATGAAATCGGACTTATATGAAAACCGAGTTGTGTGTTATGCTAAGTGTTTTGATGCTTGTTCATAGTTTTGGTTAAATAAGTGTTAAATATGTTATGAACTTGATGAGTATGGGTTTGAATATATGAAGAACAATTTGAATGATGGTTAAAGGTGTGAAAACCCTTGTGATTTTGATCCATTTTTACTAATAGCCTGATTAGGAAAACTTGTTAGTGAAATTCTATTGGTTGTTTCCTGATTTGGGCCTGATTACATTGTACCATTAAGCTGACCATACCTGAATCAACACTGAACGTGAAAATGACAGCATACCGACTCGCAATCACACGGTTGCGACTCGCAACCACAGCGTGACAACTCGAGACCACGCGGTTGCGACTCGCAACCATAGCAGGACAAGCCGAGACCACAGGTTACGAGTCCCGTTGCGACTCGAGACCTCAGCATGACGAGCCGAAACCACGATTGCGACTCACAACCATTTATGTTCAACACAAACAACATGACTCGAGACCATGCTTGCGAGTCCGGTTGCGACTCGAGACCACACTTATGGGCCTAAGTTAGTGGGCCGGACCTATGAACTTCTGTGCTACTGTTGATGTGTTGTTCGGGCCTGTTATCACGAGCCCAACTGTTTGGGCCTCACACTTGGACTTTGAGCTTGTAATTGACTGTTACCTATGAACTGCTACCGATTAAACGTGTTTGCCATACGTGATAACATTCGTGCACTGCTTGGTTTGAATCTGATTATAAGTGATATCCGTGTTAGGACGTAATTGACTACTTGCGACTTGATTGATCTTTCTGTGATTAACTGCCGAGCAAACCAAGGTGAGTTCACACCCTCTACAAAGCATGGGATTCCCTGGGTTGGGAACGGGGTTAAGGAACGTGGATTCCTCGTCCTCCTTGGGTGGGACGTCAGTGGTTCAGGAATGTGATTCCTCGTCCGGATGGACGGATAAACGTACTAGACTAAAACTCTATCACGAAGTCCCTCCTTTTTTTGTATCGACTAATCGCCGGGCCAATGGCGAGCGGGTCATTAGTTAGATAGCGCTATTTAGGTCTGACAAGCCTCACACCGTGCCGCAGAGGACGGGCGTGAACTAATGGATCTGGGGCACGTCAATGATGATAGACATTGATGTTTTCAGGGCACATAAACATGACTACAGTCAGCAGTCGATATGGTAACGAGTCTAGTGTACGCATGGGGTAGCCCTCACGACCGAAATGCCTGATAACTAACACGGGGTAGCCCCCACGGCTGGAGTGCCGGAGTAACTGGGAATGAACATGTCACGTTTTTTTTTAAACAATGGGGTAACCCCCCACGGCAGGATGCCAGTAAAGGAAACTGTTTTCGGAATAACTAAAACAAACACCCAACCGTGAACTCACTCAACTAGTTGTTGACTCGTTACTACATGCTTTGCAGGACCATAGGTACTCAGCTGGAGCTTGCATGGAGGAGGGTCGTCGTGGGACACGGATTGCTACGTGCTATGTTAAACTTGAAACTTTTGAACTTATGTTATAACTTTAAACTTATGCTTCCGCTTGCAACTTAACTTGTTTGTTTTGAAACACCAATTGTATTGGTTAAACTTTTATAATCACTTATATGCTTGTTCAGTATGATTGGTGGCTGGATCCTGGTCAGTCACGCCTCTAAGCGGTAGTACTCCGCGGGTGGGATTTTGGGGGTGTGACAGATTGGTATCAGAGCCATTGGTTATAGTGAACTTGGTTTTAATAAAGGAGAAACGTTTTTGTTAAAACCAGACTATAACCGGTTTAGTGCTCAACGGTCCACAACGACACTTCGCTCCTCATGCAAGGCTCGACGTTCTAGGTAATATGATGTATGTATATTGCCTACTTGTTGGTTACATAGTACATTGCTCATGGTATGCTTGATTAGTATAACTACTGTTGTTTGAACACGTGCGTGCTTACTCTGTCCTACTATCGTGCTTTCGCGAACCTCTCTCACACGTATTACTTTTATTATGAAGAACCATGTCTGGACGCGTTAACATGACACAAGCCCAGTTGACAGCTTTGATCAACGAACGAGTTGCCGCAGCGCTTGCAGCTGCAAACGCAGGAGGTATATCCTGCAGTCCGAAATTGTTCTAGGATCATTTGGATCCTACTCTCGTGAACCAACCTTTGTGTTAAACTCTGTCTTTCTTTCACCTACCTTAGGTCAATATGCTCAGGCACCGGTGTGCACTTTTAAGACCTTTATGGACTGTCGACCCACAACTTTTAGCGGAACTGAAGGAGCAGTAGGTCTCCTACACTGGTTTGAGAAACTGGAGTCTGTGTTCGAAATGTGTGAATGCCCTGAGGCGCGCAGGGTAAAGTATGCTACTGGTACTCTCGAGGGTTTGGCCCTCACGTGGTGGAATGCTCAAGTGCAGATGTTAGGGTTGGTTGCTGCCAACGCCACCCCATGGGAAAACTTCAAGGAAATGATCAGGGAAGAATACTGCAGTCGTGACAACATTCACAAGCTGGAAGATGAGTTCTACAATCTCAAGATGACAGGGTCAGAGATTGAGGCATACACTAAGAGATCGCATGAGCTTGCCTTGTTGTGTCCTACTATGGTGGACCCTCCCTATAAGCGAATTGAGCTCTATCTCAAGGGCTTGGTGCCAGAGATCCAAAGTCATGTGACTTCAGCAAACTTGACTACTATCCAGCAGGTTGTTCAGTTGGCTCACCGTCTTACAGACCAAGCGGTGGAGCAAAACAAGTTACCGAAACGTATAGGTGCTGCAACTACTTCTGGTACTTCTAGTGGGGATAAACGGAAATGGGATGGAACTTCAAGCAGGGGTTCAACTTCTGTGCAATCTCAGTCTCAGCAGAGAAAGACGGACGATCACAAGAGCCCCAGTCAGCAATCGTCTGGTGGTCAAAGTCATGGTGGATACAAGGGGAATCACCCCAAATGCAATCGTTGCAACCTACACCACAGTGGGCCATGCACCAGGGGCAACTGTCATCGGTGCAACAAGCCTGGTCATGTTGCAAAGGATTGCAGGAGCGCATACCCCGCCAATCAGAATCGCCAGCAACCTCAGCAGAACCAGCGACAGCAGCAGGGTAACAACAAAGGATGCTTTCAGTGTGGAGCTGAAGGCCACTTCAAGAAAGATTGTCCCCAACTGAACAACAACAACAACAACAACAACAACAACAATCAGGGGAATGGTAACAATGGGAACAACAGCAACAATGGTGCTAGGGGGCGTGTGTTCGTGATTGGTCAAGGTGAAGCAAGGAATGATCCCAACGTGGTGACGGGTAAGTTCCTTCTCGACGACTTTTATGTTACAGTCTTATTTGATTCAGGTGCCGATACTAGCTATGTGTCACTAGAAGTTAGTAAGATGCTTAAGCGTATTCCAACACCCCTGAGCGACAAGCACACTGTAGAGCTAGCTAATGGTAAGAGTTTGGAAGCCTCACACGTAGTCAAGGGTTGCCAGCTTATTCTCGCTAACCAGACCTTCTCTATCGATCTTATTCCTATTGTCTTGGGTAGTTTCGACGTTGTCATTGGGATGGATTGGTTGTCCCAACACCGAGCAGAGATTCTTTGCAACAAGAAGATCGTTCGTATTCCTGGTATAGGTAGTGAACCTCTCATGATTTGTGGCGACAGGAGAAGTGCTGTTGAGAACATCATCTCTCTTCTTAAGGCCCAGAAGTGCTTACGAAAGGGCCACACTGCGATTTTGGCTCTAGTTACCGATACCACAGAAAAAGAGAAGAAGCTAAAATATTTTCCCGTTGTACGCGACTATCCTGAGGTATTCCCTGAGGAATTACCTGGTCTTCCGCCCCATCGCCAAGTCGAGTTTCAGATTGAACTAGCTCCTGGAGCTGCGCCTGTAGCCCGTGCACCTTATCGTTTAGCGCCATCAGAATTGGAAGAACTCTCCACGCAACTACAAGAACTCTTGAATAAGGGTTTTATTCGTCCTAGCTCATCGCCTTGGGGAGCTCCGGTGCTTTTTGTGAAAAAGAAGGACGGTACCTTCAGAATGTGTATCGACTATCGCGAACTTAACAAGGTGACTGTGAAGAATCGTTATCCTCTACCGCGCATTGACGACTTGTTCGACCAGTTGCAGGGGTCGAGCTACTACTCAAAGATCGATCTGAGATCGGGATATCACCAGCTGAGAGTTCGAGAAGAGGATGTCTCCAAGACAGCCTTTAGGACTCGATATGGGCACTATGAGTTTTTGGTCATGCCGTTTGGGCTGACCAACGCACCGGCAGTTTTTATGGATTTGATGAACCGAGTTTGCAAACCGTACCTGGACAAGTTTGTTATAGTCTTCATCGACGACATCCTGATCTATTCTAAGAGCAAAGAAGAGCACGAACAACATCTACGACTTATTCTGGAACTCCTTCGGAAGGAACAGCTTTACGCGAAATTCTCGAAATGCGACTTCTGGCTTCGAGAGGTCCATTTCCTAGGGCATGTGGTGAACAAGGATGGGATTCACGTTGATCCATCCAAAGTGGACTCTATTAAGAACTGGTCTGCGCCTCGCACACCAAAGGAGATTCGCCAATTCTTGGGATTGGCAGGTTACTACAGGAGGTTCATTAAGGATTTTTCTAAGATCGCGCAGCCTCTCACCCTACTAACGCAAAAGAGCGTTGTTTATCATTGGGGAAATGCACAAGAGTTAGCTTTTCAGCATCTAAAGGATAGACTTTGTAGTGCACCTATCCTTTCACTGCCAGAGGGCACAGAAGATTTTGTGGTTTACTGTGATGCATCAATTCAGGGTCTTGGTTGTGTATTGATGCAACGAGATAAAGTCATAGCCTACGCCTCACGACAACTCAAAGTTCACGAGAAGAACTACACTACGCATGATTTAGAGCTGGGAGCTGTTGTTTTCGCACTTAAGTTATGGCGGCATTACCTTTACGGAACCAAGTGCGCCATCTACACCGACCACAGAAGTTTAGAACACATATTCAAGCAGAAGGAACTGAATATGCGACAGCGACGATGGGTCAAACTGCTGAATGATTACGAGTGCTCTATCAGGTATCACCCGGGCAAGGCCAATGTTGTGGCAGACGCCCTCAGTCGAAAGGACACTGCGCCTAAGCGCGTAAGAGCTCTACAACTCACGATCCATTCTAGTCTACCTTCGCAAATACGAGCTGCTCAGATAGAAGCACTGAAACCAGAAAACGTTAGAGCTGAAGCTCTACGCGGGTCAAGACAACGTTTAGAACAGAAGGAAGACGGTGCTTATTACGTAACAGGACGCATTTGGGTCCCACTCTATGGCGACTTACGAGAACTTGTGATGGATGAAGCGCACAAATCTCGCTACTCGGTACACCCTGGTTCGGATAAGATGTACCACGATATTAAAACTACGTATTGGTGGCCTAGCATGAAGGCCCACATAGCAACTTACGTCAGCAAGTGTTTGACTTGTGCGCGAGTCAAGACGGAATATCAGAAACCCTCAGGCCTACTTCAGCAACCAGAGATACCACAATGGAAATGGGAGCAAATTTCCATGGATTTCGTTACTGGCCTACCTAGATCACAGCGCGGAAACGATACTATCTGGGTGATCGTGGATCGACTCACGAAATCCGCACACTTCTTGGCAATTAAAGAAACAGATAAATTCTCCACTCTGGCGGAGATATACCTCAAGGAAGTTGTTTCGAGGCACGGGGTGCCCACTTCTATCATCTCTGATCGAGATGCACGTTTTACTTCGGAACTGTGGCAAGCAATGCACAAGTCTTTTGGCTCACGTCTTGATATGAGCACAGCGTATCACCCACAGACGGACGGGCAGTCCGAGCGAACTATTCAGACATTAGAAGACATGCTTCGCGCTTGTGTAATCGACTTTGGCAACAGCTGGGAAAGGCATCTGCCACTTGTGGAATTTTCATACAATAACAGCTATCACACCAGCATTAAAGCTGCTCCGTTTGAGGCATTGTACGGACGTAAATGCCGGTCACCCCTCTGTTGGGCAGAGGTAGGAGATAGTCAAATCACTGGTCCAGAACATGTGGTGGACACTACTGAACGGATTGCTCAAATACGACAACGCATGGCGGCCGCTCGTGACCGTCAAAAGGCATACGCCGATAAGGGCAGGAAACCACTTGAGCTCCAGGTTGGGGAGCGGGTATTACTCAAAGTTTCACCCTGGAAGGGTGTGGTTCGTTTTGGTAAACGCGGCAAACTCAACCCACGATACGTTGGACCTTTCGAAATCCTTGAGAAAATAGGCAAGGTGGCCTACAGACTGAACTTACTAGCAGAACTCGGTGCAGTTCACAACGTTTTCCATGTGTCGAATCTGAAGAAGTGCCTGTCAGATGAGACGCACGTAATTCCTCTGAAGGAACTCACGATCGACGAACAGTTGAAATTCGTCGAAGAACCTGTCGAAATCACGGACCGGGATGTTAAGGTCCTCAAGAGAACTAGAATACCTCTCGTTCGAGTTCGTTGGAACTCACGTCGCGGCCCAGAGTTCACCTGGGAACGCGAAGATCGGATGAAACAAAAGTATCCCCAACTGTTTGAGAACAGTACAAACGCTACTGAGGCTGAAGCTACGGAATTTCGGGACGAAATTCCAGATCAACGGGGGGTGGATGTGACACCCCAGGAAAACCAGGAAAACCATGCAACTTGACTAGCTTCCTCAGTGAGTGCCATCAAATTTCCATCAAATTTCGGGACGAAATTTCTTTCAACTTGGGGATGATGTGACAACTTGAAATCTAGAACCTTCGTTGTGTCTTGATGCAACCTACTTGTACGTTATGTGACTAGTTAACTGATTAAACTTAATGATAATGTGAACCTTTTATGTGATATGTGTCTTGTTTGTGTGCATTGTATATATATGTGTACATGTTATATGTGAACCGAGAACCCAACACGAGACAGCGAGAACCCGACTCGAGACCATGTGGTCTCGAGTGGACCCTAACCATTAGGCCGGTTTGGGCCTTTGGCCGGTTGGGCCATTTGGGCCGTAAACCCTTAACCGAACCCATTAAGGGTGCAACACTTGGAACTAGCATATATATAAACCACCCTTAGTCATTTTTACCATTTGTTGAACAAAGAACACACACACACTCTCCTATCTTTTCTCTCACTAGAACTCTAGAACACAAACACACCTCCAAGCTCTCGGATCCAATCGGTTGGCACAAGAACTCTCGGGTTTGGAACTTTGGATCGGCACACACACACTTCACCAACCGGTTAGTACTTCTTGATATGTTAGTAGTTCATGTTGTGTTTTGGTGCTTGGATTGATGATTATGACAATATGATTTATGCATGAATGTTTCTTATTTGTTGTCAAAAAGAATGATATCACATGAATGATGTTTTATGTGTGTTAAAAAGTTTTAGTGATTGAATGTGTTGCTAAAGAACTCATGATATCTTGTGTTAAATAGAGTTTAAACTACTAGATTTTGATGATACATGAAATCGGGTTGCACTTGTCATGAAATCGGACTTATATGAAAACCGAGTTGTGTGTTATGCTAAGTGTTTTGATGCTTGTTCATAGTTTTGGTTAAATAAGTGTTAAATATGTTATGAACTTGATGAGTATGGGTTTGAATATATGAAGAACAATTTGAATGATGGTTAAAGGTGTGAAAACCCTTGTGATTTTGATCCATTTTTACTAATAGCCTGATTAGGAAAACTTGTTAGTGAAATTCTATTGGTTGTTTCCTGATTTGGGCCTGATTACATTGTACCATTAAGCTGACCATACCTGAATCAACACTGAACGTGAAAATGACAGCATACCGACTCGCAATCACACGGTTGCGACTCGCAACCACAGCGTGACAACTCGAGACCACGCGGTTGCGACTCGCAACCATAGCAGGACAAGCCGAGACCACAGGTTACGAGTCCCGTTGCGACTCGAGACCTCAGCATGACGAGCCGAAACCACGATTGCGACTCGCAACCATTTATGTTCAACACAAACAACATGACTCGAGACCATGCTTGCGAGTCCGGTTGCGACTCGAGACCACACTTATGGGCCTAAGTTAGTGGGCCGGACCTATGAACTTCTGTGCTACTGTTGATGTGTTGTTCGGGCCTGTTATCACGAGCCCAACTGTTTGGGCCTCACACTTGGACTTTGAGCTTGTAATTGACTGTTACCTATGAACTGCTACCGATTAAACGTGTTTGCCATACGTGATAACATTCGTGCACTGCTTGGTTTGAATCTGATTATAAGTGATATCCGTGTTAGGACGTAATTGACTACTTGCGACTTGATTGATCTTTCTGTGATTAACTGCCGAGCAAACCAAGGTGAGTTCACACCCTCTACAAAGCATGGGATTCCCTGGGTTGGGAACGGGGTTAAGGAACGTGGATTCCTCGTCCTCCTTGGGTGGGACGTCAGTGGTTCAGGAATGTGATTCCTCGTCCGGATGGACGGATAAACGTACTAGACTAAAACTCTATCACGAAGTCCCTCCTTTTTTTGTATCGACTAATCGCCGGGCCAATGGCGAGCGGGTCATTAGTTAGATAGCGCTATTTAGGTCTGACAAGCCTCACACCGTGCCGCAGAGGACGGGCGTGAACTAATGGATCTGGGGCACGTCAATGATGATAGACATTGATGTTTTCAGGGCACATAAACATGACTACAGTCAGCAGTCGATATGGTAACGAGTCTAGTGTACGCATGGGGTAGCCCTCACGACCGAAATGCCTGATAACTAACACGGGGTAGCCCCCACGGCTGGAGTGCCGGAGTAACTGGGAATGAACATGTCACGTTTTTTTTTAAACAATGGGGTAACCCCCCACGGCAGGATGCCAGTAAAGGAAACTGTTTTCGGAATAACTAAAACAAACACCCAACCGTGAACTCACTCAACTAGTTGTTGACTCGTTACTACATGCTTTGCAGGACCATAGGTACTCAGCTGGAGCTTGCATGGAGGAGGGTCGTCGTGGGACACGGATTGCTACGTGCTATGTTAAACTTGAAACTTTTGAACTTATGTTATAACTTTAAACTTATGCTTCCGCTTGCAACTTAACTTGTTTGTTTTGAAACACCAATTGTATTGGTTAAACTTTTATAATCACTTATATGCTTGTTCAGTATGATTGGTGGCTGGATCCTGGTCAGTCACGCCTCTAAGCGGTAGTACTCCGCGGGTGGGATTTTGGGGGTGTGACACCATAACCTACGGATTTTAACCCGTAAGCTATGGTTGGTTAAATGTCAGCGCATAAGTTGTTTAATTAATATGGTGATATGTTTTTGGAGGATTTGGTAAACATCTAAGGGATCACGTGGACTTGGGGAGTGAAGGAATTAATTATCCATCATCACAAAATATTAAAAAGAAATTGAAGGGAGTTGGTGGCTTGGGCGGCACATGCAAGGATGGAAGCAACAACATCACAATATTATTAGGAAATTGGGGGCCCACGATTAGATTCATACACGTGAATCTTCATTGAAGATAATACAATACATATCACAACATCTTTTGAGGCAGCCATAGTGGGCCGACTTTTTGAGGGTCTTGACTTTTAGTGAACAACACAATTAATATATCATCATCACAGCAAAAGATTGGGCCGCACGTGGACATCAGAAGTGGGCCGACATCATCCTCATTAACCGTGAATGGGTTAGCAAATTCTAGGGGGTGAGGAGATATACACGCATATATTGGGGGCGGCAACAGGAGTTAGGGGGGATATCACATCCATCGATCATCGTATTTTTTTCAACCGGGTATCAAGCAGTGAAGATCAATCAACCGTGATGAGCGGCTAAATCTCTCGTGAACACTCTGGGTGAACGATTCTTGTGAGACACTTTTTATTCTAGTTTCTTTTTTGTATTGAGATTTGGATTTGTAGTCGGGTGACAGCCGACTATTTACATAATTATATTATTTGTGTGACAGACAAATCCTGAGTGACAGTCAGAGTTATAATTATGTTTTGAATCCAACTATGCTTTTGTTGATTGAATGATTTCTATGTATGTTTGTTTTAATATTTATCTGATCAATTAATATTAAGATTTTGAACTGCATAGGTAACTGGTAGATGTGACAGATTTACTATTCAATCAATAGCATCCAATAAAATCAGAACTAGGTTATTAGTAATTACAGAATCTGAATCCCGGAGTGATCACCTTTTCTCATCATTGTTTTAAACCACAATTTTTATTCGTTAATTTAGATAATTCTCACAATCAAGTAAACTGAGTTTTCAATTTAGTAGTAGTTAATTAATACTTAGCATCATAACACTTTCCACAATCCTCCTCTGGTTCGATATCCGACTTACTCTAGCTACTAGTTTATTTCGGTTTTTGCATGTCACTAACGACAGACATCAAAATGGCGCCGTTGCCGGGGAGGCGTGCGCAAAGTGTTTAGTGTTAAGTTTTAGTTTAAAAAATAAAAATAAAAAAAAAAATCCAAAAATAGTGTCAGTTTTGTTTTGTTTTGTTCAGATTTATGCGTGGTACTTGTGTTTTTGTGTTTGTGCAGGATGACAGATCTTACAATATTATGCACCTCTCTTAGATGCATTTTGTGTAGGGAACCACTTCACCCGTGTATCGGTTGCCACGAGGCCCGATTTAGACGGGAAAGAGCGAAATTAGCAGAACCACCGATGCCTTGCTATGATAATCCTTCCCCTCCACCATATTTCTATGACTCTGATACAACGGTGGAGGATGATTATTACTCGGATGGATATGATCGGGACGAGGATGCTTATTATGAGCCAAGGACGGATGGACAATGTTTCTGTTGCGGTCGTTGTCATACTTCTTATGATGAGGATGTGTGCGCGGTGTATTTGGAAAATCCAGAGTATTGGAATAAAAAAATGATGGATGCATACATCTCAAAACCGTATCAGGGATACCAACAGTATCATCCCGAGGAACATCCTGAGCCCGAGGGTGTCTATACTTATCAGACCGAGGAGGAGAAAAAGCTTGCTACGTTGGAAGCGAGTTTGTCAAAACTCGAGCAGTATTTAGTAGCACCCAACCTTTCCGATGAAGATCGAATCAGCTGCCTAGCTTCCAAGTGTCAGAAGTTAAAAATGAAGATAGAAATAGAAGAGCGTCTCTCACCATTACCTGATGATATTAGAGATTATTCTCACATGGAGGATGAGGTTGTGGAGGATAATACCACACCAATGAATCCTTTATCTGATGAAGAGTCACTGGTGGATCAGATGGTGTGTGAGGATGAGGAGGCAGAGCAGTCTGATGAGATAAATGTGTGTACCGAACCTCTCCCCATATCAATCATTCAAATTAATAAGTGTGGGGAAGAGGGTTCGAGGAAGAAGATGAGAAGGGTGAATCTACAAGACATCAGGGTACATATCGTGAAGTGGATTAGCGAAACCCGCAAGTGCAGTCTGAACATGCCAATTATACTGAGAAGCTTATGGAGATGGCATGTAAATTTCCGGGCATTCGTTGGAAATGTTTTGGGTAAGTGTGCATTGAGACCACCGTAACACATATCAGGTATGGTCTGGCTGAAGACCTTTAAACTTAGCGCTCTCGGGAGGCAGCCCGAGGATGTAGAGTATTGTATTTTGGTTTGGTTTCGTTTTGGTGTGTTGTGTTTTGACAGGTTCCTACGATTCTATCTTCACGGATGCAATGAATCAAGTGTGGGGATGTTTGGCAACATCCCTGGTGAGATCTCAAAGAATCTATGAGGGGCGTATGTTCCGGTTAGATCGCAACAGCTACACCGCCACAGACACTCACTTGTTTTCTGATCAGGTGCATGTGTCTATCTATCTTGTGTTTTATTTGTTTTCGTGTATTTGGTGGTGTGAAATTTTTGTGTTGGGAGTGGTTTTATGTGTCGAGTCGTCTAGTTGTTAGCCGTTCATGGTTTGCGGGTGGTATCTCTCAGGTTATGACTATAAATTCCACCATACATTGGGGACAATGTATCCCAAGTGTGGGGATGCGGTAACTCGAGAGAGGGTTGGTAGGATTGATGATCTTAAATGCTTGAATTGGTTGAAATTGGAAAAAATTGAAAATTTTGAAAATTTTTGTTTCTCAAGTATGCTTGAACTACATGAAAACCAACATTTTCAATCGCTAAAGGGTTCCTACTAATATTAAACTAACTTAGATCCCTAGTCATGGTTGTCCCTTTACGTTTCATGAGAGTATTTCTGACAAGTTTTAGAGAATAATTAAAAAGAGATGCCTAACTAGGGGTAACATGCTTTAGGAATTACACATGTTATATGTCGGCAACCTATATTCCTTTTGTTCGGTGAGATATTTGAGCCTACTTCATTAGTATTTGAATTACTATACATGTTCATTTGCTGAGAGTAGGCCATATGTTGCTTTGTGTTAGAACTTATGTAGTTTGATACGTGCCGAGACTGTGCTTTAACGTTTACACATAAGTGATAAAGGCATTAGGATCCCTTCATTGTTTCATATGTTGATTGTTTATCCACCCACCTTAGTAAACCATGTTGAGCCTTTTACCCTTCGTTTGATACACCTTGTTTGACCCGTTTGATTACCAACCATGAATAACAAGTGCGTTTAGAAATATCTTATGAAAAAAAAAAGAAAAAAATATGAAAAGAAAAACAAGAGAAAGAAAAAAAAATCATTGTTATGTTCGTGTGATACAAATGGGTTGAAAATTACCCAAAGTGTTAGTAGTTATTGTGAATAAAGTTGTCATGGTTTGGTATTCTTTTGTGTCCGCCAAATAAACATAAAAATCCAAAAATACTTCCTTACCTTTACCCTTAACCCAAAACCCAAAAGTCCTTTTGATATGTGCTACGTTATTTGATACGGTGGAGGTATGATTGCTATACAAGCTTATGATTGCAAAGTAGCATATTTGGTTTTGAGAGAGATATATGCTAGCACATTACACGCTAGTCTTGATAAAACCGAGAGGAGTGATTATTGTGAGGGGCATGTGGCATGTGTGTAGTATCATAAGCATGTTAGTGTTAGTTAGGCAAGTCTTAAATTGTTTTAATTGCGTATCATTTATTTGTCAGATTGTCAATCTCGATTGTGTCAGTCTATGGGACGGGTATGATCTGGGACCTTAAATTGCTAATTCGGTAAGGGATTTAATGGTGATTTGTTAATAAGGTGAGTAATGTTTGTAATGGTTGCTTGAGGACAATCAATGTCAAGTGTGGGGATGTGATGGAGGTTGCAAAACAAGAGCGTTAAGTGTGTTAAAATACGTATCGTATTGTGTTTTAAGCGGTTAAGTGTTTCGAATGTGATAACTACGCGTGTTTCTCGTGTTATAGGTTAATCAGCTTAAAATGGTGAAGTTAGGATGCTTGGTGATGAAGCGTAACACCCATGGATGTTAACCGGCACATATCATGTTGCTAGGTACTTGTTCAGGTGATAAAATGACTTCAAATCATAAGATACGCATAATATTGAAGTCCAGGGGCTGAGTGTAATTAAATAAAAGTTGGGTGTGTGAGGAGTGTGGCTTACGGATAGAAGTGTCTGATTACAACAGAATGTATGAACCATAACCTACGGATTTTAACCCGTAAGCTATGGTTGGTTAAATGTCAGCGCATAAGTTGTTTAATTAATATGGTGATATGTTTTTGGAGGATTTGGTAAACATCTAAGGGATCACGTGGACTTGGGGAGTGAAGGAATTAATTATCCATCATCACAAAATATTAAAAAGAAATTGAAGGGAGTTGGTGGCTTGGGCGGCACATGCAAGGATGGAAGCAACAACATCACAATATTATTAGGAAATTGGGGGCCCACGATTAGATTCATACACGTGAATCTTCATTGAAGATAATACAATACATATCACAACATCTTTTGAGGCAGCCATAGTGGGCCGACTTTTTGAGGGTCTTGACTTTTAGTGAACAACACAATTAATATATCATCATCACAGCAAAAGATTGGGCCGCACGTGGACATCAGAAGTGGGCCGACATCATCCTCATTAACCGTGAATGGGTTAGCAAATTCTAGGGGGTTAGCAAATGGGTCCTGTGGTTTATACATAATTTCGCCTTTGGGTACTAACTTATTTTTTTAACAGGTTTAGGTTCTATGGTTTCAATTTTGTAACACCTTTGGGTACTAACACCAAAATTACTTAATTAATGACTAAAATACCCTTGCATTTTTTTAAGTTTATCAATGTAACATATTTGGGTACTAACACCTAATTTTATTTAAGTTTAAATCAATTTTACAAAATCTATTTATTTTTTTTATTTTCATTATTTTATTATATCTCTTAATTAACATAAACTCTATTTATTTTTTTTATTTTCATATTTTTATTAAATTTCTTATTTAACATAAAATCTACTTGTTACACCAGTATTTTTTTAGATAGATTTTTTAAATAAAATCTACTAGCTATATAGTTTTATGTAAATTAAATTTTAATTTTCAGTTTTGGATTGAAAAAATCTATATAGCTAGTAGATTTTATTTAAAAAAAATCTATTTAAAAAAATACTGGTGTAACAAGTAGATTTTATGTTAAATAAGAAATTTAATAAAAATATGAAAATAAAAAAAATAAATAGAGTTTATGTTAATTACGAGATATAATAAAATAATGAAAATAAAAAAAATAAATAGATTTTGTAAAATTGATTTAAACTTAAATAAAATTAGGTGTTAGTACCCAAATGTGTTACATTGATAAACTTAAAAAAAATGCAAGGGTATTTTAGTCATTAATTAACTAATTTTGGTGTTAGTACCCAAAGGTGTTACAAAATTGAAACCATAGAACCTAAACCTGTTAAAAAAATAAGTTAGTACCCTAAGGCGAAATTATGTATAAACCACAGGACCCATTTGTGTAATTAACTCTAAAAAGAAATTGAAGGGAGTTGGTGGCTTGGGCGGCACATGCAAGGATGGAAGCAACAACATCACAATATTATTAGGAAATTGGGGGCCCACGATTAGATTCATACACGTGAATCTTCATTGAAGATAATACAATACATATCACAACATCTTTTGAGGCAGCCATAGTGGGCCGACATAATCCTCATTAACCGTGAATGGGTTAGCAAATTCTAGGGGGGTGAGGAGATATACACGCATATATTGGGGGCGGCAACAGGAGTTAGGGGGGATATCACATCCATCGATCATCGTATTTTTTTCAACCGGGTATCAAGCAGTGAAGATCAATCAACCGTGATGAGCGGCTAAATCTCTCGTGAACACTCTGGGTGAACGATTCTTGTGAGACACTTTTTATTCTAGTTTCTTTTTTGTATTGAGATTTGGATTTGTAGTCGGGTGACAGCCGACTATTTACATAATTATATTATTTGTGTGACAGACAAATCCTGAGTGACAGTCAGAGTTATAATTATGTTTTGAATCCAACTATGCTTTTGTTGATTGAATGATTTCTATGTATGTTTGTTTTAATATTTATCTGATCAATTAATATTAAGATTTTGAACTGCATAGGTAACTGGTAGATGTGACAGATTTACTATTCAATCAATAGCATCCAATAAAATCAGAACTAGGTTATTAGTAATTACAGAATCTGAATCCCGGAGTGATCACCTTTTCTCATCATTGTTTTAAACCACAATTTTTATTCGTTAATTTAGATAATTCTCACAATCAAGTAAACTGAGTTTTCAATTTAGTAGTAGTTAATTAATACTTAGCATCATAACACTTTCCACAATCCTCCTCTGGTTCGATATCCGACTTACTCTAGCTACTAGTTTATTTCGGTTTTTGCATGTCACTAACGACAGACATCATTAAACTTATCCCAATTTCTAGGGTCAAAAATATCAATACTAGGATTAACATTAGCATCATGTTCACCCACATTAGCTTCATCTACATTAACATTAACATCATCTTCACCCGCATTATCTTCATCCACGTTAACATTAACATCATCTTCACCCAAATTAGCTTCATCCGCATTAACACCCGCATTATCTTCACCCACATTAACATCTACATTATCTTCATCAACATTAGAACTAGAAATTTGAGTTAGTTTTGAGAAAAAACTTGAGTATATGCCCTTTGTCGGCCTTTGCTTTTTCTTCCTCTAGCTTCTTCTTTTTACGTTTTTTGACTACCGAATAGGTATTTGTATTTAGGAATGGTGTAACATCCCAAAAACGGGTTTGGTAATCAAACCACGTTAATAGTAAAGACGGGTAAAATACCGTTAGTGGTAAAAATTAACCCGGTAAATATTAGGAATCTAAATAAATAAACCTAATATTAATTTGAAAGAGCATAAATACCTTGAGAAAACAAAGTATATAAAAATGCCCAAGTTAACGGGACTTAAAATAAAACGGGTTATAACTCCCGGAACCCCACTAAGTTAACTAGGAATAATTAACCTAGTTAGTTATTGTTTAGTAAAACAAGAAGGAACTTGTAGTAATTGACCCATTTATAGAACCTTTAAACTAAGAGGGACTAAAATGGGCAATATGTGAAAGAAGTTTATAATTAAAAACAAAACAAAAAAATATATATACACACACAAGGTGTGGGTCGATGTCCAGGAGAAGAAAAAGGGGGTTCCCCCTCAAGAACCCTAAACACCCACAAATTCAACAAAATCAAAGAGAAATCGAGCCGGAAAATTGGGGCTTTTAATAAAATCGTGATCACCAAGCTTAGGGGATCACAAGGTATGTTGAATTTTGATGTTTGGTGATATTTCGAATTTGTGATAAATATGCATGAATGAAATTCTCGTATGAATGTTCAATGTTATAGTGATATTGATGTGAGTATAAGTCTAGGAACAAACCCTAGATACTAATTTGTAGAATTGTGCCATAAACTAGTGATTAGTCAACTAATCAAGTATGAGCTAAGTGGGTTTTGATGATTTGACGAAATTGGTGTTGTATTGGTGTTTATAAACAATCATACTAACTCATATGAATGAACTACTTGAACAAATTAGGGATTTTGTTAAGAGTTCATAAGCGATTAGAAGTGGGTCTTGACATAGAATTAAAGCCATGATTATGATGGTCAAAGTGTGTTTATGCTTGTAATAACTAAAATTACATGTTGATTTATGGTTACTTGAGGTATGAAATAGATAACATGTTAGTAGATGTAGCATCTCAAAAGATGACGCTCACTAAGTGGTTGATAATGTGCATTTATCGAGTCATGTGAACTTGTTAGTGCATCCATATTTGTAAATTGGTGGTTTGGCTTTTAAAATTCGAACCGACCTATGATAAGGTTCATTAAAAATAGTGGTAAAAGATTCACAAGGTGTGAAGGTCATGATCTTGAATGACTAAACTAACCACCTTGAAAACGATGATGATAGTTTGACGCGTAACAAGCTAGGTGGAAGCATGACGAGGGAGCGGGTCAAACGGAGCAAGCACGGAAAGAAAAGCGTGGCGTGGATGCGAGGTAAGTGTAATTTACACACTTATGTAGAATACCCGTTTATTCGATACGTTGTAAACGTGATAACGATAATATTGGAAATATGGAAATTTGTCAAGTGTCGACTAATGTAAATCAAGGTTAAAAGGATACCCATGGCGTAAGCCGAAATGGCTTGAATTTGTAAGAAAAGAGTGTAAAAGAAAAAGAGTATGGTTATAAAATCCGAGATGGGATGGATGAATGAATTGGAAATCAAAAACGAAGTTTTTGATTAAATAGATAATGTTGGGCATATAGTCCAAACGGGTCGAATAGTGATGATAACATCATTTGACAATATCGACTAATGTGGTTGTCAAGTCTTATGTTAACAGGACCGATTAGCAAATCGGATAATTGCGTCACCATTGATGGTGTGATAATGAAAACGAGGTATAAATCGGGTCTACTTGTTGATCCGGACCCGGGCCAGGTACGCATAATTATGTTGTAGTTAAAAGTGTTATTTTGGTCGAATAATTTGAGAGAGAGTCCTTCGTCATAAAAGGACTAAAATCGACCAAAACGCCCTTGTAGGCTAAATGGAACAAACAACCCTTAAAGGTTGTTTGGAAACGAGTTTTATGACTAGGTAAATACTTAGAATAAGTATAAGAGCTGAAAGAGGTGTTATATTAGCTAAATGGCACTATTTGAGTTTTTGCCGTAAAATAATGATTCGAGAGGTAAAATTTGGTTTATATTGATCACCACATTAAACCTACCTTAAATACAGTTGGTGTGGGAGATTATAGGATAAGAAATGTGGTAATGGAATGCTAGAAGCAATCAAAAGCTATTTTAGGCTCGAAAGTGCTTAAATACCCTTAACGGGTCAAAATAAGCATACTAGCGAAAATGGGTTTAAATTGTGTAATAAACCTGTGATTAGAACATAATATGGTATATAACATTTATTTGAAGAAGTGTAGGTGATGTAGGAATCAAACAAATATGTTTGTTTGATAAAATGCATAAATGGGTAAAATTTGATAAAAAGGTAACGAGTCGAAGGCTTGAAAGTCTCAAAATTTATTTATGTTGGATGTTGGATTTTAACTCCATATGATGGAGAATTAAATTACGGACGCGTAGGAAAAAGAATCGGGTAAAACGGATCAATAACGAAGAAGTTATGGCCGTTTCAGTGAAATCGGGTTGAGCTGTGAATGTACAGCAACAGCTGAAGGCAATAGTCTGTGAAAACAAGGGCTAGGCGTGACACCTAGGCCCTTGGCGTCACGCGACGCCCCTAACTCCGGAAAATTTTTATATTTTGTCATTTTAACCCCTGTACTTGTTTGAACTTAATATTTGACTATCAAAACTAACTTTTAAGTTGGTTTTGATCATAGGTGATCACCAAGAGTGCCCGGATGAAGATCAAGCTCACCGAAGAACCGAACACGATCATTGTACATGCTTCCGCACATGGTTTCGTCATCATTTAAAAACGACGAATTTATACATATTGTATTGTATTGTTTCAAATCCGAAAATGTTTTAATTATACCGTATTTTTCAATGTATATGTAATTTTAGTTACATGTTTATCTACGAAAATCCTAAAATAATAGCAAGGGTGTTACAAATGGGTGGAATAATTTCTAGACAAACAAATCAAAGTTGAAAACTAGTAAGTTTTATCTAACTCTAAACCTGAACAATAAACAATTATACATCAAAGTCTTAAAGATTCAATCATTCAATTTCAAACATCAAAGATTCATAGTTTCATCTAGTTCTAAATCAATAAATCTAAACAACAAAGATTCAAGGTTTCATGTAAATATATTATTAACTGATTATATAAATCTAAAAATAAAAAAATTACATTCTATTAATCGATTATACAATGGAAAATACATACCTCAAGGATGATGAAAAAAGCTGAAACCTAGTCTTCTTTTGTTGATCGCACAGTGATCGATCGCACAACAAGTTTGATTTTTGGAAGTTTGTTTTTTTTTAAGCACACATGCCCCATACACATATAAGGTAAATGCCCAATTGGAATTTGGGCCTTTTTGTTGACTATTATGCTTTAATGTTCAGCACACTTGGGCCTATTATATACGAACAACATAATAGACTTATAAGTATTTTCGGGCCCCTAAGAATTTTGGGCCTTGTGCGCCTGCTCAGTTTGGCCGACCCAGGAGCCGGGTCTGAACCAGCTCAATGGTTTGGTCAGATATCAACAGTTACAAAGGGGCTCTCTTGTTCGATTGAACGAGTTTGTCATGGATATCATCCGTACTTCATCTTTTAGGGTTTATTTACAATATATACTTGCTCTCTGTTATATCATCCACAATGCTAGTTGTTTAAGATGCACTCAAGACTCAAAGGATGAGCCTTGGGTCTTAGTGCAAGACGCTTAAAAATCAAGGTTTTTTTTTTGCCAGACAAATACTATTAAAATACAATTTTTGGGGGTTTCACTTTTAGACATGTTGTAGGCTTCGTTAGGGGGCTTTTAAAGCAAAGCGAGAATGTTATGCTAGCCTTGAAAAGTGAGCTTAGGTGCGCCTTGACAACAGAGCTATAAACCCACAAACCGCCACCTCAACTGCCACGTTCAGGCGCAGACCTACCTTGTAACAAGGGGTAACCCCCGTTGCCCCTTGACGCTCTGATGGTAGTGTAAATTTTGGAAAAAATTGATGTTTTTTCGATTTCGTTACCCCTTTTCTTTGAAACGTTGCCCCTATAAGGATCTTCTAGATCCGACACGGGCCACGTTAGTTGTGTTACTACAACACTACACTCTTATTTAAACAGCCACTTCTTATATAAAAATATTAGAGTTATGTACTGAAAAAAGTGTTTGTGTTCTGGACGAGTGGTGCAGACGAGAGCCACATTAGCAACATTGTGGAATGTGGATGCTCTTAGCATGTTTATGCATGTGGTAGATCACCAGCAAGAAAATTATTGAATTTGTATTTTTTTGTTAATGCTAAATAACAGAAACAAATAATGATCAAGCATTAACACTTAAATTTAAAATAAGAACACACTTGATCTAATGTGAAATAAAAGCTAAAAAGTCATCTTTATCATGAGGAAACAAAAAGGGCCATATGCATATAATCAATGGACAGTCAAGTGTGAATTTTAGTATTAACCTGTTAAGTTCTTGTCTGTGTACCTAGAAATCATAACTTATAACGAAAGTTATAATTGATATTTGACATGAAGATTGTAGATGTAATAGTTGTGAATTTTAGGTGATAAGAGTTCATAGATATTGATACATTTGTTTTCTTGTTTGTTATTCAAGTCAAGAATTGACCTTAGAATAGATGGAGAAAATGACATTTGTAATGCAAGACTTTAAGCTTGGTTTACTTGTTTATAAGTTCAGATGGGTCTTAATTAAAGTGTCCACTGTTGTATCAAAAATTGTACTTTATATATTTTGTCAACTATTGTAGTGGTTTAAATGGGTCTTCATTTTAATGTCAACTTACTTCATCATATAAAATTTTATCTAACATTTTTCAATTACCTTTTCAGGATCATTATAATGGTTGAGGTTGATGTGAATTTGTTAAATTGTGATATTATTGGTGATGCAAAACCATTCCCTACTATGGCTATCGCCATTGCTGCTTTGAACCCATATCGAGATATGTGGACTATTATGAAGCCCGTGTGACTGCAAAAGCAATACTCATACGTTACAATGATGCAAAAGGAGACAGTTTTTTCTTTCAATCTTATTGACTCTGATGGTGGTAAAATAAGAGCAACATGCTTCAATGCTGTAGCGGACAAGTTTTATGACCAAATTAAAGTTGGTAAAGTTTATTCATTTCAAAAGGTAACATCAAACCTGCTCAAAAAGCTTTTAATCATCTGAACATCGATCATGAAATTATACTGGATTGTACATGAACAACACATCCTTGCTTAGATATGATACCATAGGAACATGTTGTGTGCAACTCTCCAACAGTGGACGTGGACTGTGTGAAATTTGATGCTTTATGGTTTCTTTTAATTTTTGACTGCGTGTAATTCCCATGATATAATGGCAAGTTATTTCTAGTATTTTCTAGTATTTCATTTCTACAAAAGTTATTTCTAGTATATTGATAACTTCACTAGCTACGTATATACAAATGTATGCGTGTACATGAGATTAAAGTCGACATCTACACTAGCTACATAAATACATATGTATATGTGTGTGTGCATGAAATAAAAGTGAGATCAATGTGATCATTTTTTTTCTATTGGAGTGTAATGAATTTGTGGTTTGCTTCAATTGAAAGAGTTGATGCTAGGTTCAAGGTTAAGAAGGAAGGAAAGGTGTTTGGATGCACAATTAGGTGCTTTAATTGATTTTGTGTTTGTGATTTTCATTAGATGGAAACTAAACAAAAATGATTTAATGGTTAATCAAGGAAGGAAGGAAAGGTGGGGAAAAGTGTTTGGTTTTTTTTTAAATTTTTTAGAATAATTATCATATTGTTAATATTCACGTTAACATATTTAAAAGAAACCCTAATAAATGCCACGTCAGCATACAACTTGTTAACTAGGTAGAAAACCTAGGATTGGCACATTTATTGAAACTTGAGTGGTTTAACCATGATATAAAAAGTTTTAAGTGGCTTAATTGAAACAATGTGAAAATTTGATTACTTTATGAAATTTTCCCGAACTTATTTTATTAAGAAGTATATAACATTAAATATATTCAACACGTGTAATACACAAGATTCTAACTTAATGTGTGTCTAATCGTTTGGGGGTTTTGCCTAAGGGTGTGTAGGGTGCTACCGCCAGAACCCAATTCATCACCCTGTCTCGTATCTATTATTTGAGCCTGTCAAAACCCAAATTCACTTGTTTTGGAACCTGCTATGAACCCCTACAGCCCACTCCCCCTATGTCATCTTCTAACAACCAAAAAAGCATAAACATTTCATCTACCTGAATCGATAAAAGTACCACTGAACCTGAATACCATACCTACATAACCTACCCGAGTATAGACCACTGAACCCGATGTATCTGCGAGCCCTACCCAAGTCACGGCCCAAGCATCTTAAGGGATACTGAGTATTGCTTATATAATCAAAATATTTCTGTAGTTATATGCTGAAAAATGGAAATTTGGATGAGTCTTCAGTAGAAAATGACGATTGGAACACAGAACAACGGAGATAGCGACAAAACAAGTGACCAAAATCTTATTAGTTTAACCCAAACCAAAAACACCCTACTAAACCCCATATCTTACGATATATATGATCTGTATGTACAAATCACAATACAAGATCAACTAATGAAGTTCAACAAACGAAACCCCAATTCCCTTTTATATCATCTCATCTTTTTATGTTACCAACAGCACCATCATCTATCTCTTATGTTCAATTAAGCCTCTCACTTATGCAACCTACACACTTAACAACCTTTTAATAACAATTAAAATAAAAGCAACTTGCACACTTAACAACCTTTTAATAAAAATTACAATAAAACGAACTATAACAACTATGAAGTTGTTACATCTTTGCTCTTCAGCTAAGAAAAACGTGGTTTCACCAAGATTGTTGTCATCAAATGTTAAGTTTCATAATAGGCACTTTTTTTGTTTTATTATCATAGCAAGATGGTCCATGGAGTTTCATTCAATAATCTTAAGTCCATCCATTTATTTTAAATTTTCTTAAAATGGGTATTAAAATCGTAGCCCAAAAGTGTCGCAGCCCCCGATCCCAAATCCCCGGGAACGGGCGGCCGCGAGCCAGTTTCGGTGGTATCACGTTAATTATTCAATTTGGCAGCGGAAATTTTCATCAGGACCGTAGTTAGGAAATATTTTATCAGAGTAAACCACCACATTTTATAATATTAAACACATGGGTAAAGCCCCAAGTTTTCAGTACACATAATTTCATAGGGATACACTCTATTTTATTTAAGAAAAACATGTATTTCTTTTTAGGTAACTTTATTGCCAGTTTTCCAAGCCTTCAGTGCTGTCCAACTGGCTTCTATTTGGCTTTCACATTTTGTTACCTGAAACGCGTTTTAAAAATATTTTGTCAGTGGGAAATACTGGTGAGTGAATCCCAGTTTAATCAAGTTGAAATACCAATCATTTTACAGTATTGAGGGCACATCCACGATTACATTTGTTTCCAAGAAATAACAATTAACATCAGTGGTACTGTCATACTCAACTTGTGGAATGTTACCACGCCAGTAACAAATTTTGTATACAAAACCCCAACATACCCACTATAATTGTATTCTTACAAATACTCAATAACTGCTTTGTATATATTTAATTTAGTGAGGTTTTGTAAAAACAGTTAACAAAAAGATTTACAAAAAGTGGATCAACTCACATTGCTGTTTTAGGGTTTTCAGTATGGATTTCCTGGGAATAATTTATAAATTACACAAATGCACGTGTGTTGGTATTAACCCACTTTAACATTAGTAATACCCTCCCCGAGACGGCATTCCAACGACTACGTCGGGCAGAACCACTGTAACAACTGTCACGAAAATCGATAATTAGGATGGTAATTAGCTATTAAGGAAACCCTAATTAAGAAACCCAAGTAATTCCGCATAAACCCTAAAATTATCATAACAATCGGAATCAGGATCAGGACCCCTAAAACTCAGGGGGGTTAAACCCTAGTGGACGTTTATCCTCTAAATTTGCTGTAGAAACGAAATTTGTTCGTTTAACTTACTCAGCAAGGCTATCTAGGACACGAAACAACCTAGGCTAAGAAATAGACCCGTCGCGCCACGCTACGGGTACACATGTCTTCTTCGCGTGGCGCGAGGGAGGACATTTTTCAGGTATAAATAGGGGACGTTGGCACTTGAATTTTGGGGTTCATTCGACGTCCAAATTCTCTGTAACCATCGAGTTATAGACGAAACAGTTCACAACACACACGATTATCGAAACGTTGCCGCAATCAGGGTAATAACTCGATCGCTATTACGATTCAACGTCCGATTGATTATAACTATCCAACGATAGTCCAGGTGCTGCTCAATTGAGCTTGTACTTTGATTATTCGTCGTGATTTCGACTTGAATATTAGAGTGCTGTTCGAATTCGGACTATGCTCTGTTATTCGTTGTGAATCCGATTGAATTACCGAGTATTGCACTGATTAATCGTTGTGAAGGTTTAATCTCGTGAATTGACGTAATTGCTGTATTAGTTACTAACCTGCCTGTGTGTGCATTGTGTTAAATTAGGTTTAATCAAGGCTAATCAGTAGGCTTATATCTATTGCTCGTTAATCTGCAATGTGAGTCATTCTCTTTTTATCAAATTTATTTACAAAAGCTTGTTTATTTTCAAGGTTATAATTACAGGGATTAAGTCTTTGTAATCACCAAATTACAGCTGGTATGTGGGGTATTGTGCACATTACTATTATTATCACTCTATGTGAGTGAGTATTACTCTGTGTGAGTAAACCGTCACTATTGGGGCGACGGGACCCAATAGTGGTATGACCACAGTCACAGATCCGGTCGAGTGACAAATACCCATTCTTGATAATTGGTTGATAGAAACATTGTAATCGCTCTTAATACTGTAAATTAATAACTAACGGGTCGTTTTAGCAACTAGAATGATTCACTCAGTATTTCCCCGCTGACAAAACCTTTTTCAAACATGTTTCAGGTGATCTGTGTGATCCAGGAAAAGTGCAGTAAAGCACTACAAGCTCAGAGAAGTGGCTCAGTGTGAATAAATAAATAAAACATGTTTTGGCAAATAATGATTTCTGTGTGAAATCAACTGATTGTAAATTATGGGAATTTATCCCTAAAACTTTGTATAATATATTAAACGAGCAATTTTTACGGTGAAAAGATCCTGTAATAAAAGACTTCCGCTGCCGCATAAATTAAATACCACGGGTATCACCGGGAACTGCCTCACGGCCCCCGACTCCGTCCAGGGTGGGTCGAGGAGCCGTGACAGTGAAGGTGGTATCAGAGCTACTTACTAATAATTAATAACTATTGAGCCACTGATCGAGCCACTGATTTAAGCCTATTACGGAATTAAGTATTTGACAAAATACTTAATCCTATTAGTTATCATTCTATGATTATTTGTTTTATTAACTGATTATTTGATAGTTACAGTATGGGTAAACAAAAGCTGTCTGCTATCTACCACAAACTGGATGTTGCATCTTCTTCTAAAAACCCAGTAAATTTAGAAGAAGGAATCTTTGTCCGCAAGGCAAACTATGAAAATCCTCTTTCCCCAGAGAAAAGGGATTCGATACTAAAAAAGAGTCAGGAGAAAAAGAAACCCCGAACCAAGAGAGTTAGGTTTAACCCAGAAGTCCAAGAATTGGGTAATAGTACACCTTGGGAAGATAAAATAGACAAGAAATGGGCAAATCTCTATATGCTAGCTACTGTAGCAGAAAATGCCAATTTCTAAATATCCAATAAGTTGGGTCTAGTAAGAGAAATCACAATCCAGTAAATAAATAAAGTCCTAGCGTATTTATTTCTGTTGTCCTTTGTATAAATTGGTATGCAATAAAACTTCAGTGTTTGTTTGTTAAACTTTGTTCCAAAGTTTTAACATTGCATTCTTGTATTTTGCATATATACTATGCAGCATGAATGAGATGTCGGAAGCATTCCAGAATCTCAACTTATATCCAGTGCCTATCGAAGTCTCTCACGACTTTACTGGTTACATTGCTGACATAGAAGAACCTGTGGAATTCAAAGCTCCACCGTTGGAAAAAGCCAAACCTAAAAAGAAGAGAAGATACGTAGGGTGGAGGAAAGTACGCCGTAGGAAACCAGCAACTAGGAGACTTCCTAAAATAGAAAATCCTGTGAGCATGAACAAGGGAAAAGAAATAGAAACTGGAGAAAGTTCGAAACCACCAGAAAAAGAAATAGGAATAGATCTTAAGCAAAAGGGAATAGAAATTGGCGAAAGCTCTAAACAGTCTGAGGAAATCACGTTCCAAGACGAAATAGACCGCCTACTAGATAATTGTGATGTTATAGAGCCTATCAACAATAATCTTTTCTCTTATCCTGTTACAGCCCAATTTCCACTAAACCTAGGACCAGCTATTCCAGACCCACTAGTTCACACTAGACCATTAGGCCAAATGGAGGAATGGTGGACTAATGACTGGCAATTCCAAAATATAGTTAATAGTCCCTATAGTTTTCTTCCACAATTTGATCCAGAACCTATCCCTAATCCGCCAATGAGCTATGAAAATTTAGCTGAGTTACGTCAGTTCGGTGAAGAACTGATAGGCACCGGGAATAGGATCAGGGAAATGGGGGAGCAGATCTCTTGGAAGTATGACGAGAGGGAGCGTCGTTACTAAAAACTGCCAGTGGACCAAAAGATAGGAAGGGCTGGAAAAAGTTTGTCTGTATTATAACTAATATAGTAAAAAACTGATTCTGTAAAATGGGCAATAAAACCTTGTAAGATATGGTGTGTACGGAGGCATATACAATAACAAAATGAAAGTCGAGAAATCGGCGATTTTGGTTATGTTTGTATGTTGTAGTAATTTATATGTTCATCTGTGCTAAATTTGTTATTAAGTTAGACACTAATAATTCCTACTAATTAGCAGATGGAAAATGCTAACAATGAACCAATTAATGAAGTAAATCAATCTGAGCAAGAACAGGAAGATCAATATATAACCCGACAAGATATTGAGCACTTTATCGCCCAAGGGATAGCTAATGCTATTCCAGAAATTGTAGCTGCTGTTCAGAAACCTGCCGAACCACAATTAATTCCTAGTAAATGTATTCCGGAAGATAATGGCAGTAACAGCATAAATGGAGGCGGCAATCATGATGATCATGATCCGCAACAGGCCCCACTTCCTAAGAGAATAAAAGCTGCAACGCCTGGTTGCACTTACAAGGAATTTCTTGCTTGCAAACCCGCAGAATTTGCAGGTAATGAAGGGGCAACTGCAACACTGCGTTGGTTAGAGAAAACCGAGGCAGTAATTGCAATAAGCAAATGTGCTGAAGAGGATCAAGTGATGTATGCATCAAATCTGTTCAAAGAAGGAGCACTCGAATGGTGGAACACGGTCCTCCAGGCAAAAGGAAGAAGGGTAGCCTATGCAATGAATTGGGAAGGATTTAAGAGTCTGGTAGAAAGAAAATTCTGTCCCGAATACGAGAAGGAACAAATGGCAAACAAGTTCCTGAGTCATCGTATGTTAGGTGTAGATTGCCGGGGCTATACTTCGACATTCTTTGAATACGCAAGGGTAGTGCCAACACTGGCTTCGCCAGAACCGGTACTTATCTCTCGTTACATCTGGGGGTTAATTAGTGAAATCCGAAACATCGTTAAAGCTGCGAGACCTCGTACTATTGACGATGCGGTAGAATTAGCTAATACCCTAACGGATGAGTTAGTACGCACAAGAGAGGAAGATCGTAAGAAGGAAATAGCTCAGAAGATTACCCAAGGATTTCGTATGGGTAATATCAAGAAAAGACGAACAGGGCAATCCTCATCACCTCCTTTCTGCAAAACTTGCAAAAAGAAGCATTATGGACAATGCAACATAGTTTGCAATTTTTGCAAGACCAAAGGACATCGGGAAGAAGACTGCAGGAAGAAAACAAGAATTTGCTATAATTGCAGAGAAAGAGGTCATTTCCAATTTGAATGTCCTAAATTAGCTAAACCTGTAGCCAACCAAACCAAACCAGCTGAAGGAGCAACCAAGAGAAATGCGCGGGCATTCCAGCTGACCACCCAAGAGGCCGAACTCATTCCGGATGTGATAGCTGGTACGTTCCTAGTACATGACGTATTTGCAAAAGTATTATTTGACTCTGGTGCGAACCAAAGTTTTATTAATACTTCATTTTGTCAAGCTCTTAAGTTACCATTAACCACTCTTAGGCAAATTTTCACAGTTGAAACCGCAGAAGGAAATTCTGTGAACATAGATAAAATCTGGCAAGAAGGAAAAATAGAATTATTAGGCCATAAGTTTTCTGCAAATCTGTTACCAATGAATTTAGCCGGATTCGATGTAGTATTAGGAATGGATTGGTTAATAGCCAACCATGCACGAATCCTATGTGACAAAAATGCAGTAGAAATTCAAACCCCTACAGGAGAAGTAATTTTGATTACTGGAAATAAACCTCGAAAGCCATTGAAATTCATATCAGTAATGAAATTGGCTAGCTATTCAAGAAAACAGGAAATGGTGTATATGATTTCCGTAATCATTACCACTAAAAATAAGGAACTTCAGGACATCCCCGTAGTCTCAGAATACCCAGATGTTTTTCCAGAAGAATTACCTGGATTACCACCTGATAGAGAAGTGGAATTTAGAATTCATTTAATTCCAGGTACTGCACCAATAGCCAAAAACCATATAGATTAGCACCTACCGAAATGCTAGAATTGAAAAAGCAATTAGATGAATTATTAAGCAAAGGATTCATACAACCAAGTTCATCCCCTTGGGGTGCACCAGTACTGTTTGTGAAAAAGAAAGATGGATCGATGAGAATGTGTATCGATTATAGGGAATTGAATAAAGTTACGATTAAGAATCGATACCCATTACCTAGGATTGATGATCTTTTTGATCAATTACAAGGAGCTAGGTACTTCTCAAAGATAGATTTAAGATCCGGATACCATCAGTTGAAAGTACAAGAAGAAGACATACCTAAAACTGCTTTCAGAACTAGGTATGGTCATTATGAGTTTACAGTCATGCCCTTCGGATTAACGAATGCCCCAGCAGCATTCATGGACATGATGAATCGAATCTGTAAACCATACTTGGATAAATTTGTGATCGTTTTCATCGACGATATACTTATTTATTCCAAAAGCCAAAAAGAACATTGTGAACACTTGCATGCACTCTTAACTTTGTTAAGAAAAGAAAGGCTTTATGCCAAATTCTCGAAGTGTGAATTTTGGCTGCAAGAAGTACAATTCTTAGGTCATGTGGTAAATCATGAAGGTATCCATGTAGATCCTGCTAAGATAGAGGCAATTACAAAGTGGAAAGTCCCACAAACAGCTATGGAAATAAGAAGTTTTCTAGGCTTAGCTGGATACTATAGACGATTTATCAAAGATTTTTCTAAGATAGCCATACCATTAACTAAGTTAACCTGTAAAGCTGCTAAGTTTGAATGGGGACCTAGACAAGAAGAAGCCTTTAAGATTTTAAAGCATAGATTGACGAATGCACCAATCTTAGCTTTACCCGAAGGAACAGAAAACTTTGAAGTATATTGTGATGCTTCAAAATTAGGCTATGGATGTGTGTTAATGCAACGCAAGAAGGTAATTGCGTATGCTTCTAGACAATTGAAAAAGCACGAAGAAAATTATACGACTCATGATCTAGAATTAGGAGCCATAATTTTTGCCCTTAAGATATGGAGACATTATCTGTATGGAAGTAAGTTTACTGTTTATACAGATCATAAAAGTTTAAGATATATATTTGGGCAAAAAGAGTTAAACATGAGGCAAAGAAGATGGATGGAGATGCTGAGCGACTACGACTGTGATATTCAATATCACGAAGGAAAGGCAAATGTAGTTGCAGATGCCTTAAGTCGTAAGTACCATGAGAAACAGAAACGAGTTCGTGCTCTGAGGTTAAATCTACAAGTAGATTTAATAGCACAAATAAAAGAAGTTCAGAAAACAGCAATCAAAGATGATGCTGAAGGAATGAAAGGTTACCTAAAAGAACTAGAATAAGGAAATGATGGAATTTGGAAATTCCATAAGAAACGAATTTGGGTACCTAAGCAAGGAGAATTAAGAAATAAGATTTTAGAAGAAGCTCATAAATCTAGGTATACCATGCACCCAGGAAACAATAAAATGTACCAAGATTTAAGGAATAATTTCTGGTGGATAGGAATGAAAAAGGATATAGCCGAATACGTATCTAAGTGCTTAACTTGTTCACAAGTTAAAGCTGAACATCAGAAACCTTCAGGACTACTACAACAGTTAGAAATGCCTGTATGGAAATGGGAACTCATAACAATGGATTTTGTTACCAAGTTACCCAGAACCAGAAAAGGTAATGATGCTATATGGGTAATTGTCGATCGATTAACCAAATCAGCTCATTTTCTACCAATGAAAGAAACCTTTAGCATGGAAAGGTTAGCACAATTGTACGTGGACGAAGTAGTATCCCTACATGGAGTCCCGCTCTCCATTGTATCGGATAGAGATAGTCGTTTTACATCTCATTTCTGGACAAGTTTTCAGAAAGCAATGGGAACTCGACTAAATCTAAGTACTGCTTATCATCCACAAACAGACGGACAAAGTGAAAGGACAATACAAACTCTAGAAGACATGCTCCGAGCATGTGTAATTGATTTTGGTGGTAATTGGGATAGCCATTTGCCATTAATTGAATTCTCCTATAACAATAGTTATCATTCAAGCATCGAAGCTGCACCATTCGAAGCACTGTATGGACGCAAGTGCAGAACCCCAGTATGTTAGGCAGAAATAGGAGAAACTCAATTATCAGGTCCTGAAATTGTACAAGAAACTACTGACAAGATAACTCAGATCAAGGAAAGACTGAAAACAGCTCGAGATCGTCAGAAGAGCTATGCAGACAATCGTCGCAAGCCTTTAGAATTTCAAGTCGGAGATAAAGTACTTTTAAAAGTTTCTCCTTGGAAAGGAGTAGTACGATTCGGTAAGAAAGGAAAGCTGAGTCCCAGATACGTAGGACCATTTCTAATAAGCCAACGAATAGGACCAGTTGCGTATCGTTTACAACTACCAGAAGAATTATCTGGAGTACATGATGTATTTCATGTATCCAATCTCAAGAAATGTCTATCAGATGAGTCCCTGGTAGTACCTCTTCAAGATGTAGAGGTGAACGAAAAGTTGAAGTTTATAGAGAAACCACTACAGATCGAAGATAGAAAAGTCAAATTTCTCAAACATAAACGACTGGTGTTGGTCAAAGTCAAATGGAATTCAAGGAGAGGACCAGAATACACTTGGGAGCTAGAATCAGAAATGAAGCGCAAATATCCTCATTTATTCCAATAAATCTCGAGGACGAGATTTTTCTTAAGGTGGGGAGGATGTAACAACTGTCACGAAAATCGATAATTAGGATGGTAATTAGCTATTAAGGAAACCCTAATTGAGAAACCCAAGTAATTCCGCATAAACCCTAAAATTTTCATAACAATCGGAATCAGGATCAGGACCCCTAAAACTCAGGGGGGTTAAACCCTAGTGGACGTTTATCCTCTAAATTTGCTGTAGAAATGAAATTTGTTCGTTTAACTTACTCAGCAAGGCTATCTAGGACACGAAACAACCTAGGCTAAGAAATAGACCCGTCGCGCCACGCTACGGGTACACATGTCTTCTTCGCGTGGCGCGAGGGAGGACATTTTTCAGGTATAAATAGGGGACGTTGGCACTTGAATTTTGGGGTTCATTCGACGTCCAAATTCTCTGTAACCATCGAGTTATAGACGAAACAGTTCACAACACACACGATTTTCGAAACGCTGCCGCAATCAGGGTAATAACTCGATCGCTATTACGATTCAACGTCCGATTGATTATAACTATCCAACGATAGTCCAGGTGCTGCTCAATTGAGCTTGTACTTTGATTATTCGTCGTGATTTCGACTTGAATATTAGAGTGCTGTTCGAATTCGGACTATGCTCTGTTATTCGTTGTGAATCCGATTGAATTACCGAGTATTGCACTGATTAATCGTTGTGAAGGTTTAATCTCGTGAATTGACGTAATTGCTGTATTAGTTACTAACCTGCCTGTGTGTGCATTGTGTTAAATTAGGTTTAATCAAGGCTAATCAGTAGGCTTATATCTATTGCTCGTTAATCTGCAATGTGAGTCATTCTCTTTTTATCAAATTTATTTACAAAAGCTTGTTTATTTTCAAGGTTATAATTACAGGGATTAAGTCTTTGTAATCACCAAATTACAGCTGGTATGTGGGGTATTGTGCACATTACTATTATTATCACTCTATGTGAGTGAGTATTACTCTGTGTGAGTAAACCGTCACTATTGGGGCGACGGGACCCAATAGTGGTATGACCACAGTCACAGATCCGGTCGAGTGACAAATACCCATTCTTGATAATTGGTTGATAGAAACATTGTAATCGCTCTTAATACTGTAAATTAATAACTAACGGGTCGTTTTAGCAACTAGAATGATTCACTCAGTATTTCCCCGCTGACAAAACCTTTTTCAAACATGTTTCAGGTGATCTGTGTGATCCAGGAAAAGTGCAGTAAAGCACTACAAGCTCAGAGAAGTGGCTCAGTGTGAATAAATAAATAAAACATGTTTTGGCAAATAATGATTTCTGTGTGAAATCAACTGATTGTAAATTATGGGAATTTATCCCTAAAACTTTGTATAATATATTAAACGAGCAATTTTTACGGTGAAAAGATCCTGTAATAAAAGACTTCCGCTGCCGCATAAATTAAATACCACGGGTATCACCGGGAACTGCCTCACGGCCCCCGACTCCGTCCAGGGTGGGTCGAGGAGCCGTGACAACCACGACAGCCGTTACGGAACCCTAGATCAATCGGGCAGCGTATCTAATACGTATCCAGGGGTTATAATACTTACATCGTAGCAGAACCTCGCTATTTTAGGGGTATAATACCCGAGTATTATAACTTTCCTACAAAAATTGTGATTCGAGATTGAAATTGTGAATGTACTGAAATGAAATCCGATGCCATCTATTTATACTTGCTGAATTCGACTTTCAGGCGGCCCGCGTAAGGTTAGGCGAAGCCTTACTCGGCCCGCGTCAACACCCGGTCAACATGTAGCTTCGCTGGGTCAGCGTATAGGTCCGCCACGATGTCGACACATGTCGGCTCAGGGTGTCTCCGCGTTTAATGATCTCTAGCGGCCCGCGTAAGATTTAAGGTGAGCTTACGCGGCCCGCCTTAACTTAAAATTTCACCGGACTAAGTTTCAGCCTTGATACCGCCCGCGTAAGGTTGAGGTGGGATCCTACGCGGCCCGCCTCAACTTAAATAAACTTGTTTTTAATTATTTTTAATGTTATGTTATATTTCGGGCTCAGTTTTCACATACGGGGTGTATTTAAAGACATTTTGGGATATTTAAGATATATTAGGGTGTCGAAAAAGTTATAAGGGTGTCGGTTTACGTTAGGGCTGTTATATCCTCCCCACCTTGTTTTAGAGCTCGTCCTCGAGATCTACTGGAACAAGTGTGGATATTTATTTTGCATTTCTGATTCAAGCTCCCATATGTACTCAGGTCCTCTTTTTGAGTCCCACTTCACTTTGACCAGAACTAATCTTTTATGCTTAAGATTCTTGATTTTCCTATCTTCAATTTGTAGAGGCCTCTCTACAAACTTTAATTGCTCATTTACCTCTATATCCTTAAGAGGTACTACGAGTGATTCATCAGCTAGGCACTTTTTAAGATTAGATACATGAAATACATCATGTATTCCTGCCATTTCCTCTGGCAGTTGTAGCTGATAGGCTACATGTCCTATTCTTTTAATAATATTAAAAGGTCCAATATACCTGGGACTTAGCTTTCCTCTTTTGATGAATCTTACTACTCCTTTCCAAGGAGAGACTTTTAACAATACCTTGTCACCTATTTGGAATTCTAACGGCTTACGTCTGTTGTCAGCGTAGCTCTTTTGTCGATCACGTGCTGCTTTCAGTCGTTCCTTGATTTGAATTATCTTATCGGTTGTTTCTTGCACTATCTCAGGTCCAGATAGTTGCTTTTCCCCAATTCTGCCCAACAGACTAGGGTTCTGCACTTTCGTCCATAAAGTGCTTCGAATGGTGCACATTGATACTTGTGTGATAACTGTTATTATAAGAAAATTCTATTAAAGGTAAGTGGTCGTCCCAATTACCTCCAAAATCAATTACACAAGCTCTAAGCATGTCCTCCATTGTCTGAATTGTCCTTTCACTTTGTCTGTCCGTTTGAGGATGATAAGCCATGCTTAGATTCAGCTTGGTTCCCATTGCTTTTTGGAAACTTGTCCAAAAATGAGAGGTAAAACAGCTATCCCTATCAGAAACAATTGATAAAGGTATTCCATGTAATGAAATAATTTCATTTACATATAATTTGGCTAATTGTTCCGTACTGAAACTTTCCTTCATTGGTAGGAAATGAGCTGACTTGGTTAGCCTATCTACAATCACCCAGATTGTATCATTACCTTTTCTTGTTTTGGGTAACTTGGTAACAAAATCCATTGTTATCAATTCCCATTTCCAAACTGGCATTTCTAATTGCTGTAATAACCCTGAGGGTTTCTGGTGTTCAGCTTTAACTTGTGAACAAGTTAAACATTTAGAAACATAAGCTGCTATATCCTTTTTCATTCCTATCCACCAGAAGTTTTTTCTTAAATCCTGATACATTTTATCACTTCCTGGATGCATCGCATATTTAGATTTATGGGCTTCTTCTAATATACGGTGGCGTAGGTTTCCTAATTTAGGTATCCACATTCTCTTTTTATGGAATTTCCAAATTCCATCTGTTCCTTGTTCTAATTCCTTAATCATTCCTTTTAATTTTTCAGTATCTTCCTTGATTACTGATTCTTGTGCTTTTCTAATCTGATCGTTTAAATATACTTGTAGATTTAATTTAAGAGAACGTACCCTTTTTGACTTTTCGTGATACTTTCGACTTTCGACTTAAAGCATCAGCCACTACATTGGCTTTTCCTGCATGATACTGAATATCACAATCATAATCACTAAGCAATTCCATCCAGCGTCTTTGTCTCATATTCAACTCTTTTTGCCCGAAAACATATCTTAAGCTCTTATGATCTGTAAATATGGTAAACTTACTACCATAAAGATAATGTCTCCAAATCTTAAGAGCAAAAATTATGGCTCCTAGTTCCAGATCATGGGTTGAATAATTCTCTTCATGAGTCTTAAGCTGTCTAGATGCGTAAGCTATAACTTTTTGACGTTGCATCAATACACATCCATAACCTAACTTAGAAGCGTCACAATAGACTATAAAGTCTTCAGTTCCTTCTGGTAACGCTAGTATGGGTGCATGGGTTAATCTTTGCTTAAGGATTCTAAAGGCTTCTTCTTGTTTTGTTCCCCATTCAAACTTAACAGATTTACAGGTTAACTTGGTTAAAGGAATGGCTATTCTAGAAAAGTCTCGAATAAATCTTCTATAATAACCGGCCAATCCTAAGAAACTTCTAACCTCGTGAAAGGAGACGAATGGTGAGAGGGGGTAAAATACCACGAGAATCCTGAGAAGGATCCTGTTGCTGTTGCTGCTGCCACGAAACGAGAATCCTGAAAGGAGACGACTGCCATGAAACGAGAATCCTGAGAAGGATCCTGTTGCTGTTGCTGCTCCTGCTGATACGGAGACGAGTGGTGAGAGGGGGTAAAATACCAGTCAATGTTCCGGAATCTCTCCTCGTGGCTGTCCGGACCGCGATAAGGGGATCCGTGAAAGGATGACCCATCGGAGATTTCGATGGGGTGGTTTGGTGTTCCGGATGCTGGTTCCACGGGGTCCGTGTCTTCATCCATATCGTCAGCATGGTCTCCTGAGAAATGATCCTCAGGTCCTAGTGGGTTGAATCCCACGGGTTCTTGAAGGTAGTTAGCCGGGTTGAACCGGCTTTGGAATGCGGGGGTAGGGTCACCAAAAGAGTGGTGAGAATTGGACCTTTGCAATGGAATGAAAGAAGGTGGTTGGTCGTTGGGCTCATTCTCTGATTGGGGCCCAAAAGAATGCGGATATGAAGGTGAGGAACTGAGGGAGACTGACCGCCTCCCGGGTTCAACATAGAGCCTCCACGGTTCTTGTGGGCTCGTACTTATCGTGATGGAAGGTTTTCGCCGGTGTGAGGGTCCGGCTTCATGATCGTGGCTCGTGAAAGGAGCCTTTCCCCGTCCGCGTCTCATTCGTGGTGGCATGATTAAACCTGTCAACAAAATGATACAACAACATATATATATATATATATATATATATATAATAAAATAAAGACAAAAAAAATGAAATAAAACAAAGCAGAGTTTGTCCTATGTTCTTTGTCTAGACTCGGAACTCGAGGAATATGCATTTATTTAACTGAGATTAAACACAGAAGGCTAGTGTTTAATTCACTCAGCGTTGGCTCTGATACCAACCTGTCACACCCCTATTTTTCACGTGTCACCGGTGGGCTCGGTGGGGGTTCCGTGACGTAGTTGATATCGTCATAGTTAAACATACAATATATAAATGCACAGCGGAAGCAAAAGAAAGATTTATTTCAACTTAATATTATTGTAATATCCAAGTATCACAAAATAGTCGAAATAGATGTCACACCCTGGCTTTGCGGAAGCGTGGTTATTTTGGTGTGACTTCTTAATACCATAGCTTAATCATAACAAAGCTATATGAATTAAAACATGCAAGAATCATCCATTAAGTTTTAAAAACCAAATACAGTTTCATTGTTTAAAATGGGATCACGCCCTAACAACCATAACCTTGTTCAACAAACAATACAACTTAAACATAACATAAACACAGTTTAAGGACTGTGACTTGTCCAGGAAAGAGTCACATTCCCTAAACCCCGGACGATCTTGGGAACTAGTGCAGCGGGAAAACGTGCCATACCGTGCCAGATCTTTTAATTCCCTGAAATACATGTAAGTTGAAAAATCAACAATAATGTTGAGCGAGTTCATGTGTAAGTGAGTAAATAAACCTTTGTATTTATCAAAAATCCTGGTATGTAGCAAATAAGGAAAAAGAGATCACCAATGGTTTGCAAGGCCATTGATATGTGTGAAGTGCAAGTAGGAAGACTCAAACCTAGCGGATTTTGCGTTGGGCACAAAGTCACCCCGAGGTCCGTTATGCTGGGCCTGGGGCTGGGCTCGCTACACCCAGATAGATCTACCGCTACTGTCCCTCGGTCCTACAATGAGGATTAATGGCCTCAAGTTGCGCCTACCCACTCACATGATCTAAGTAGTAACCCTCCTTACGCTAACCATACCATGTATAAAGTACTCGTAAATAGTAACATGTATTTCACCCCCGCAGTTTAGAAAACTGAAAACAGTTAAGAGAAAAGGGGGACATGAACTCACCGTCAGTGCGTCTCTACCAAGTACTCCGAATGTCAGCTGTGCGACGACCTACATGTACTAATTCTATTAGACGGATGGCCGTGCCTTAGCTTTATAGTTTAGGTTTTTGGGAAATAGTTAGACAACTATTTCGTGTTTATATTTTGCATGTACTTGGTAGTTAATCTCCTTCCCAAGGATGGGGGATTTAATACATGTGCGTTCAATTTATAATATTAAGTCTCACTTAATATATTTTCATTTCTAATTCCAAATATAAATATTTTTCTTAAAAATATTATATTTCCATTTCACATAATTTTTTTCCCCAAAAATAATACGTTGATAAAATATACGTTCATAATCACTTCTGTATAATGTGTAAGTTACGTTTTAGTAATCGTGTGGTAATAATAATTACCGTTGTAACTTATATGTTTATCGTGAAAGCGTTCGTATTATTTTAGATTCGTCAACGTTTGTAAATATTATTTTTACTCTAAAAATAATATTTGTGTATTTTCACAAAATAATCATAAACAGTGTTGTGAAAAATTATATTTAACAAATATATATTTTTCACGTTTAGTTTTGTGAAAATCCCACCTCCGAATATTTGTAAATAAAGTCGTGGCGAAATATATTTTGAAAACATGTCAAAAATAATTCTAACACTTGTAAATAATTCTAAGTATTAGGTTTTAGAAAAATTTCGCCAGAGTTTCCTCTGTAACTGGAGGTGGCCACGCTTTCAAGCGTATCATTTTCTTTTACAAAAATCATTTCAACAACTTCTTGATTCAATCAAACAATTTCCGACACATCAAACTAGTCGACAAGTATGTAAATTGCATAATCGCATGAACTTGTAGTTTTTCCGAAAACTATAGTGTAGATCCCGTTATATTTTGTGGATCTTTGTATAAAATAGTTTAATCTCGTAAAAACCTCGTTTTTAGAATAAATCCATCTTTACAACTTCCCGTCATCTTTTACAAAGATTGTTATTTTGTCGAAACTTTTCATTTCACAAGTGTTTATACACTTGTGGTTTGTAAAAATCATACTTGTTAGTGTGTCATCCGACTTTTAGAAAACATGCTTTTCTCGACACTTGGTCCTTTGAAAATACCACTTGCAGATACGTAGATCCGCTAGTTTTAATGTAACACCCCAAAAACGTTAACTAGGCATAAGATAAGTTAAAGAAATTTATTTAAAAAAAAATATATCATTTGGGCATAAGTTAGAATGTAATAATAAAAGGGTGGTGTTTAAATTAAATAAGTAATTGAAATAGGGGGACTAAAGATGTAATTGGTTAAAACTAATTACAATAAAATGATAAAAGATAAAAACCCACACACAGATCGTGTGTGTGGGTGTCTGCTCGATCGAACAAGAGCCAGGGGAAACCCTAGCTTCACCAATCCTACCAAGAAATCAGTAAAGATTCAGAGAAAGTGAAAGCACAATCAGGAAATTTCAAGCTCTTAACTTGTTCCTTGCAAGAGTAAGTTCAATTTCATGAATTAACAAATTGTAGGAAGGGGGTTTATATCAAATCTTGATTGCATGTTATGAAATTTATAAAAATTAAGTTAAGATTATGATATAGAACCAGAATTATGTCCGATTTCTAGCAATTTTATTGTTAGTAGCCAAGACCCAAGTTGATGAGAAATTACTAGGGTTAGAATGATCAAGTTTTGGTATGTGTGTGTGTGTGTTGTTGAAAAATAACCTTGTTTATGATATGAAATCACTAGAAAATATGATATGGAGTAAAGCTTAATTGATTGTTGTTGAATGATTGAAGTAATTAGCTTAGAAATATATGTTAGTTAGATGAGTAAATGTCCCGAAAATGCGAAACCCGCCATGTGTTTGATGAAATGCTTGAATGAACAACTATGTGTAATTTAGAAAATAAAAGAGAGAGATTTCGGGTATTAAACGAATGAATGTATGTGTTGATATAGGCATAAAAGAAGAAGGTTCAAGCTCTAAAAAGTTGGAAGGCCCTCAGGATCGAGGTATGTTCCGTTGCATACAAACCTTTGTTAAATTCTCTTTTTACTTAACTTGATGTAGAACTATCCTTGTATGACAATCGTGGTAAATAGCAAGTAAATAACGAATCCTTTGTGGATTTGGGTATGCTAACGAAAGTTGTGTTAAGCTATACATTTTGACCGATTTAAATTAAATCGAGTCAAGTAGAGATGAATGCCATCCGTTCTAACGGGTAGTTTTGAATGCCATAAGTAATGTGAAAGTTATAATCCGTTATGCGGATAGAACGAAGAATAATGCGTATGCTTGACTCTCAACGAGAGTGTTTATGCCAACCCAATTAAACGGGTCGAATATGTATGCTTAACTCTCAACGAGAGTGTTTATGCCAACCCAATTAAACGGGTCGAATATGTATGCTTAACTCTCAACGAGAGTGTTTATGCCAACCCAATTAAACGGGTCGAATGTGTATGCTTAACTCTCAATGAGAGTGTCTATGCCTAACCCAACTATTTGGGTACTCGAATGCGTAAAAGTAAGAATGTTTTGTAAGGATAAAGCTTAAACGAAAGAATTATGATTTTTACTAGGGTGATAACTAACCTTTTAAAATGTTGATTGTTAATGTAGGTAAAACTCCGCTATAGGCGATTTGGGGATATGGAGCGAGTACATGATCAAGCCTTATTATACCAAGCGCTTCCGCTAGTTTTTATACATGCTTTGGGGTCCATGTTTTGTTACTTGTTTAATCTTGTTAGAAGTCTTACACTTGAAAACTTGTTTTTTTGTTTGGGTAGTTTAAAGCTAGTAGGGTCGTAGGTGAATATTGTATATTATGTCAAAAACAGGGGGCATGTCCGTTTTACAAACGGGTCATGCCCAAATTTTGTAAAAATTTTTAGTATGTGATAAAGTTGGTATTTTGATGTCCGAAAAATTATTCTTTTGTAAGTAATCTAACAGTAATGAAACGCGGACCTTACATTTAAACACTATTTTACAAGTAAAAATACTTTTACACAAGTTCATGTTTCTCGTGTGGTAGAGTTTCACCTTTTAACCCTTGTACCGTCCGAAACAAGCTTATGTCAAGACCCATGATCTTAACCAAACCGGGTTAAATGGTGATCCGAGCTACCACAACGTAGATCGGGCCTAAATAATCACAACTTTCAAGTACTACAACTTTTACACAACTTATATGCTTTTAACCAACAAGATTCATGTTTTTAGTAGACTTTAAAGCTTCAAAATGCAAGTTTCCGAGTTTTAACCGTTACAAATCTTATTAACCACCTTAGATTAGTTCGAGTATGAGTTTTAAGCATTATACCTCTAGCTCGGGGCTAGGGAAGAATCTATGCGAAGAAGAGGTGGATAAAAGCAAAGTAGAAAGGTCCTTCGCCTTCCGTTAGCTCCAAGACTCCTCGTATGCGACCTTGAACACTTGTGTGTGCTTGGAATGTGGAGATCAAGATCGAAAAGTGGTGGTGTGTTCAAGAGGGTGTTCAGCCGTGGGGTGAGCAAGAGGGAAAGAGAGAGAGTTTGTGGTGAATTGTGATTAATCTCATGTACACATACAAGTTACTTATAGGCAATTAGGAAGTTTATGATCCAAGGGATATTGTGTACTCTAGATATTAAGCACAAACAATTAAAATAATCCAAGTTGTACAAGAGGTGTCCCCTCTAGTTATGGGGACTTATGAATTATGATGTATTGAAAGTTTGCGTTAATGATGAATGTAAATGCTGCTTTATAGATGGCTGATGCAAGAAACGTTAATGAAGGTGATGACACGAAAGAATGATGAAAGCTGAAAAAGCGAGTAAGTTTTAAAATATAAGAATGCGAACGAAGTAATTATGGATTAATGAACTATGATGTATTGAAGCTTATGAATTATGATTTAAGTTCCCATCCTTCTCAGGAATGCCCGTTTTATGCTCTTGTCAAGCTATTAGAAGATATAATAAGCTATGTAAAGTTATGTAGATCGTTAACAAAAAAAAATTATAAAAGTCGAATGTAACTTATGGAATGGCATGAAATGAATGACGAATGTATAAAGTGGAGTTGGAATTCGTATGAAAATTTGGATGAAAGTATGCTTTGCTAGAGTTACGCATTAGAGACTTGTACCTTGTACATGAATGGTGTAATGCTTATGTGTATTAATGATTTGTTTTGTATGGTTAAGAGGCGAATACGTGCTAAATGTGAATCATATGAGTTTATTAGTAAAGGATATGTTGGAATTATGAAATATATAGTTACCTTGAATGATAATTGTTAATTGTAGAATAATGAAACATTAGCATGTAAAAGTACGTGTATGTGAGTGTATATGTGTATTGTTTAGAGGATCACGTAAATTGTATATATCATACAATACGAGTATGAAATGCGTAGGATATTAATCTTATGGACTACCATATTTAGATGGATACATGTTCAAAAGTTTAAAGTGTGTAAGCAAGACAGTTGACTTTCTTAAAGTCAACAGTACATGAATATTATAGAACGGCCATTAGACTCAAATGTTAAAGTAAAGAGTTAATGTATTATGTATTCAATGATTTAGGTGTTATGCTTGATGATAGTTAGATGTATGGATTGGAAACGAGATAACTATTAATAAATGTCTCATTTATACGAAATTCGATTAACGAAAGTCAATTAACGTGTGAATAGTTGTGTGTATGCTCACATAAGCTAACGATGTTACGAACGTAATATTACGTAAGGATGGAAATCTTGTCAATTGACTCAAGAATGGATGGCAAATAGGGTAAGAGTAAGCGGTGAAGCAAGCATGAACATGGACACTAAAGGTAAGTGATTTTGCCATCACTTCGAAATTATCCACTCAAAGATGTATGCGTATTTGAACAATCGAAAATTAAAGTGGAACGTGTAAATAAATGAGAAATGTTAAGATACATTTTGGTTGAAATGGTTGGCTTATGTTAAACCGGTAAGACCTCAGTATAGGGGTAAAACCGGTCATAGATTCTAGTTGAGAAGTTTTAAGGCGGAAATGAGAACTTGGTAATGTTAATAAAAGATATGGAGAGAATGTTAGATGAGGTATTAGCCAAAGACATTTTTGTAAATATGTTGCATTGAAAGAAAGCACAACGCGTGATACAGTACTTATATACAATAGGTACTAAGCGATGAATAACTTTAAAAGGTCAAATCATAGAAGGTCAGTAAATAATAATTATTTACAATTTTGGAAATATTACGTAAGAAATGCAACGTATAATGTGGGATACTCATTAGTAAGGAACATGCTAGAGAACGTAGGTGAATTAACACCAAATACGGTGAACGAACAGATGGAAATGATATATTAAGAGATGGTCATGAATTGACCAAAGTTCAAGAAAAACACAAGAATCATCTCACTTATGTCCGGTCAAACTAGCAAAAAGGGGTCAAACGATTCTTAAAAAAAAATTGGATCAATATAAGAAAGAAAGATAAGGATGAAAAGTTTAAGCTTACGATTGAATGTAAATCAAACTTAAGAAAGAATGGTGGGAACACCACTAGAAATAGGATGTAGAGTGTCGCATAGGGACGCGCTACATGAATTAGGACATGGAATTAGTGCTAGGACCCAACACTTGAAAATGAATATAGAAGATTAATACGAAAATATATCATAAGAAATGTCATGGTAAATGATACGACAGGAGAACGTAAGATACGGATGAAAATATTAGAATAATGGATTCAAACTAGTAAAAGTGAAAGGTAATAAATTAAAAGTTCGAATCCGTATGTGAAGACGAAATAATCAAGTGAGGATAAAAAAAAAAAAAAAAAAAAAAAAAAAAAAAACTAAGTACCAAACTCAAATAAGTTATACGGGTCAAAGGGCAATCGCTATTTGAACCCGGTATTTAATGTTCGGTTTGTCAAGTTTATTTCTTATAGGTGAGCATAATGTATGGGCATGCTTTGTAACAGTTTGGAAAGCATTAACCGTCGTAAAGTGTAAATAACGAGTCAAGAGTTTTGACCCGCGCCAGGTGCGTATAAAAAGATTATATGTTATTAGGAGCTTAAGGCCCGACTAGAGAATGGTGTGTCAGAACAGGATAACTGATACCCATATGTAAGAATGCATTTGCAATTAGACTTTAGAAAAGTCAAACGAAATAATGAAGTCCTTGCAATTAGGAAAATATATAGTACAAACGTGTGCCTCGATACAACCACAATAGGTGAGAGGGTGTTAGTCTGACCTTGAAAGGTTAGACAGCGAAAGTTGGAGAAATAACCAATAAAAAGAAGGATTGTATGTAAGAAATGGAATGTATGATATGTTTAACATGTACGTAAGAAAATTTTGAAAGACACGATAGGTGAACAAACACCCTGTAGGACACAATTATGAAAGGTTATGTACTGATTATTTATTTATAGATAAATATGATGGAACTTTTAGTGAAATGATAATATTGAAGCTGGTGGGAGGATGCCCACGAGTGAGAGCATACTTCATGAATAAATGAGAACAATTCTGGTATGGAAGGTACGTATAAAGAAGCGAATCGATCCGGCACACGGATAACTGACTTATGCACTGAAGGCGAGGTTAGTAAAATGTTTAGTTCTTGATTAATGATTAAGAATCCGTAGATTTAATTGTAAGAGGGAACAAAATGAATGGTAGAATAGTATGGTATGATATACAATAATCGACTTGTAGTGGTCAGCGTGAGAAGGTATGAATGTTATTAAGAGGAAGAATTAAAGGCCTTAAATGAAAGTTTGAGTTGAATTGGTTAAACATTAGTATGGTGCTCGTACGCAACATATCTAGTTGTTATCATAAGTAGTTCATGCAAGGAGCTAATAATAAAGTGTGCGAAGGATTAAGTTTAAGGCTAAACTCAAACTTGTAATTAGCTCAGGTGACGGTAGTAACCGTAGAATAATGCCTTATACTCGTATTAAATATGAAAAAGTAATTAGGAAGTGGGTAGCTTTGTATTAGTACCACTAAGTCATTAAATGTCTATAGTATATGTATAATATTGTGCTAAGCCCTCATATGATCAAGAAAGTAATTGGAAGAACGTTAGTGAATGCATGAACATGTTATGCTTATTTAGAAAGATAGAAACAAGCCGTAAGCATAAGCTCATACGATCAATACTATACATTGGAATAAATTCCAATGAACGAACAACTAGTGAATGATGTATGCTAGGAACTAGCATTATAAAGTGAAAACGACACTAATAAGAGCTCTAGATCAGATTCTGACTTATACGTGATTATGAAAGTAATTTGCTCGAATTAAGAACGGAGGGACAATGCGTACAAAGACGTTTATGCATGAATGAAGCTCTTGCCAAGATCTCGAATGCATCTACGTTGTAGTAAGCATTGTGAATGAAAAGATGAAACAGTAGGAGTAGAATAGGTCTAGTTGGAATGAGAAAGGTTTCGGGGACGAAACCTCTTTTAAGGGGGGTAGACTTGTAACACCCCAAAAACGTTAACTAGGCATAAGATAAGTTAAAGAAATTTATTTAAAAAAAAAATATATCATTTGGGCATAAGTTAGAATGTAATAATAAAAGGGTGGTGTTTAAATTAAATAAGTAATTGAAATAGGGGGACTAAAGATGTAATTGGTTAAAACTAATTACAATAAAATGATAAAAGATAAAAACCCACACACAGATCGTGTGTGTGGGTGTCTGCTCGATCGAACAAGAGCCAGGGGAAACCCTAGCTTCACCAATCCTACCAAGAAATCAGTAAAGATTCAGAGAAAGTGAAAGCACAATCAGGAAATTTCAAGCTCTTAACTTGTTCCTTGCAAGAGTAAGTTCAATTTCATGAATTAACAAATTGTAGGAAGGGGGTTTATATCAAATCTTGATTGCATGTTATGAAATTTATAAAAATTAAGTTAAGATTATGATATAGAACCAGAATTATGTCCGATTTCTAGCAATTTTATTGTTAGTAGCCAAGACCCAAGTTGATGAGAAATTACTAGGGTTAGAATGATCAAGTTTTGGTATGTGTGTGTGTGTGTTGTTGAAAAATAACCTTGTTTATGATATGAAATCACTAGAAAATATGATATGGAGTAAAGCTTAATTGATTGTTGTTGAATGATTGAAGTAATTAGCTTAGAAATATATGTTAGTTAGATGAGTAAATGTCCCGAAAATGCGAAACCCGCCATGTGTTTGATGAAATGCTTGAATGAACAACTATGTGTAATTTAGAAAATAAAAGAGAGAGATTTCGGGTATTAAACGAATGAATGTATGTGTTGATATAGGCATAAAAGAAGAAGGTTCAAGCTCTAAAAAGTTGGAAGGCCCTCAGGATCGAGGTATGTTCCGTTGCATACAAACCTTTGTTAAATTCTCTTTTTACTTAACTTGATGTAGAACTATCCTTGTATGACAATCGTGGTAAATAGCAAGTAAATAACGAATCCTTTGTGGATTTGGGTATGCTAACGAAAGTTGTGTTAAGCTATACATTTTGACCGATTTAAATTAAATCGAGTCAAGTAGAGATGAATGCCATCCGTTCTAACGGGTAGTTTTGAATGCCATAAGGAATGTGAAAGTTATAATCCGTTATGCGGATAGAACGAAGAATAATGCGTATGCTTGACTCTCAACGAGAGTGTTTATGCCAACCCAATTAAACGGGTCGAATATGTATGCTTAACTCTCAACGAGAGTGTTTATGCCAACCCAATTAAACGGGTCGAATATGTATGCTTAACTCTCAACGAGAGTGTTTATGCCAACCCAATTAAACGGGTCGAATGTGTATGCTTAACTCTCAATGAGAGTGTCTATGCCTAACCCAACTATTTGGGTACTCGAATGCGTAAAAGTAAGAATGTTTTGTAAGGATAAAGCTTAAACGAAAGAATTATGATTTTTACTAGGGTGATAACTAACCTTTTAAAATGTTGATTGTTAATGTAGGTAAAACTCCGCTATAGGCGATTTGGGGATATGGAGCGAGTACATGATCAAGCCTTATTATACCAAGCGCTTCCGCTAGTTTTTATACATGCTTTGGGGTCCATGTTTTGTTACTTGTTTAATCTTGTTAGAAGTCTTACACTTGAAAACTTGTTGTTTTGTTTGGGTAGTTTAAAGCTAGTAGGGTCGTAGGTGAATATTGTATATTATGTCAAAAACAGGGGGCATGTCCGTTTTACAAACGGGTCATGCCCAAATTTTGTAAAAATTTTTAGTATGTGATAAAGTTGGTATTTTGATGTCCGAAAAATTATTCTTTTGTAAGTAATCTAACAGTAATGAAACGCGGACCTTACATTTAAACACTATTTTACAAGTAAAAATACTTTTACACAAGTTCATGTTTCTCGTGTGGTAGAGTTTCACCTTTTAACCCTTGTACCGTCCGAAACAAGCTTATGTCAAGACCCATGATCTTAACCAAACCGGGTTAAATGGTGATCCGAGCTACCACAACGTAGATCGGGCCTAAATAATCACAACTTTCAAGTACTACAACTTTTACACAACTTATATGCTTTTAACCAACAAGATTCATGTTTTTAGTAGACTTTAAAGCTTCAAAATGCAAGTTTCCGAGTTTTAACCGTTACAAATCTTATTAACCACCTTAGATTAGTTCGAGTATGAGTTTTAAGCATTATACCTCTAGCTCGGGGCTAGGGAAGAATCTATGCGAAGAAGAGGTGGATAAAAGCAAAGTAGAAAGGTCCTTCGCCTTCCGTTAGCTCCAAGACTCCTCGTATGCGACCTTGAACACTTGTGTGTGCTTGGAATGTGGAGATCAAGATCGAAAAGTGGTGGTGTGTTCAAGAGGGTGTTCGGCCGTGGGGTGAGCAAGAGGGAAAGAGAGAGAGTTTGTGGTGAATTGTGATTAATCTCATGTACACATACAAGTTACTTATAGGCAATTAGGAAGTTTATGATCCAAGGGATATTGTGTACTCTAGATATTAAGCACAAACAATTAAAATAATCCAAGTTGTACAAGAGGTGTCCCCTCTAGTTATGGGGCCGGTTACAAGGGGGGTCTTGGTTCGATTCCAACAAGATAGTTAGGGTTTAGTTTGGTTAACTAGGTTAGATTAGGGGTTAACTCGGTTAGTGGTGTGATGTGTTCTATAGCGGGTGTTAGGGTGTTCAGGGACCCTAACTGGCTCAGAAAAAGACCAATATTGTTAATGTCAATATTTTTATGTTTCGGGTAAAGTCCGGTTGTTCGGTTGGATAGTAATCCGTTAAAGTGCTTAAATAAGCTTTTAAGTGTCGTAAATAACATTTTTAGTGACACAACTTATATCTCAAAGTGTCAGGAATATTTTCCTCATGTTTTGGCACTTTATTAGTTAGCCAGAAGCTGGTATGTTAATTAAAGTGCTGTGTCTTGTGCTTAGAGTACGTTTTAGGCACATCCAGTCATTATATCTTATTCCTAGAGACGCAGTTCTACAACCCTTGTATCCCTACACTCACTATGGGTGTAGTAAAATATTTCTGGCTCATCCAGGCCTTAGAGGCAGTGTCTGCCTGATGCTGGCTCTATCAGCATGTTCAATAGGTTATCCGTTCAAATGCTACTGTGCTTTTGTGCATCATGTTTGTCACTAAGGTTCAACATGTAAATAGCGTAGTGACAGTATGTAAAGTGTGATGCAGGAATATACAAGTACTAGAAATCAAGTAGCAGTTCATCAGCAATTTCAGTTAAGCACAGTAATTAAGCAGCAATTAATTATTAATTAAGTCGTACGGATACCTGGTTTAGTGAGGGTTGTCACAATAGATCCACAGGCGGATCCAAACAAAGAGGAAACTTTATTTCAACAGACTTCATGCATCCTAAGCTTGCGAGACTTCTACGGATGCTAAGGAGTGGCCAGCCTATTACGCGTAGTACCTGCACTTAGCCTTTTTGGAAAATACGTCAGTTTACACTGGTAAATACAATTTAACTGACTCATTTTGAAAATGTTTAAAATTGATTTTAAATGCCCGTGGCACAAAACTTTTTATAACTTGGGATAATTATTTGCTTAATAATCTTGTAAAAGAATTACATGTCTGTTATGCGTTCAGTTGCCCGGGTCGTGCCGGGTTAAAGATTAATAGACACACCACTTAATATAATTCCGCCGCGAGACTTCTCTCGACCGACGATTATACTTTATTGAAATGCACTACGGGTGTACGCCTACACCCGTGTGCTAAGGTCGTGGCCATTCTTTGAATGATGCCAAGGATATCCGGGACATGGTCATTAAACCCCCAAAGGCGTTAAACAAACAAAACAACATTTTTAAACGGGTTAATTTGACAACACTTAGCCACCAACTGGTTAAGGTCAATTCCCCGACCAAGCGGTATTTTATATACCGTACCCCAAGCCCGTATAGGGAAAATAAGTTAAACGTATTTACCTGAGCAAAGTATAAATCAAATATAGCGAGTGCACGTAGCTTTTACTGGGCTCCTAGATCTGGAAATTAAGGTTTTAATAACCTATTAGAATCCTAACGGGTCTTAAGCTTAGACCGGTTAGTTTTATATAAAGATTACGGTTTTAAACGCATGATAAGGCGAAGACCGGTTTTAAAGCAATCCTAATCCGTTTATAATTCTACTCATCACATTATCAATATATAGTAAACACATAACATGAACAAATAGGCGAAGATTACTAACCGATAATCTTCACAATCACGATGCAACCGAAACAGGAGGACCAAGGTGTAATCGGAACAGGAGAGGGGAACCTTGTTACTGCCGTCGTTTGGGTGAGAGGTAGGGTTTAGGGTTGTGTTGTAATTGTGAGACAAGAGAATGAGTGCGTGTGTCATTGAATTATAAAGTCAAAATCTACACAAGTGGGCTGGTGGTGGTTTGTTAAAGTAATTGTGATATGGACCGAATATACCTACAACTTAAAGAGTGTCTTGGGCCGGTTGTGCTTTCCAAATAAAATACTAACTTGGGCTGGTAACTCACAACAATAGTAACTCACAACCATACGTATCAGTATTTAGGCCAAGTCCAACCGTTTATTGATTGGCGTTACATGTTACGTTTGGGTCGAATTCACTTAAGTATGATACGTGTGACATTCTTAATCAAACAAATAAACACACAGTGCACAACTACCAAATATGATGACACGTTTATTAGAGTCACGGTTCGAACAGATAAATTACGAAACCGGAGATACTAACCATGGAACGAGTTGTCACATCCTCCCCAACTTGAGAGAAATTTCGTCCCGAAATTTGACAAGTAATCTCAGGGGATGAAGCGAGAAATCAAGATTGTTGCGAAGTTTGCTCAGGTGTCACATCATCCCCAACTTGAAGAGGAATTTCGTCTCGAAATTCACTTGTTTCACCCGGTTTAGACTTGTCGTTAGGAAAAAGATGAGGATACTTAAGCTTCATTTGGTCTTCCCGCTCCCACGTGAACTCCGGTCCACGTCTTGAGTTCCAACGAACTCTAACAATCGGAATACGACTATGTTTACGTATCTTGACCTCCCGATCCATGATCTCAATAGGTTCTTCAACAAACTGTAGCTTCAACCAAACACTTCTTCAACTTGAGAAACGTGAAAGACATCGTGAACATTACCCAACTCAACAGGTAACTCAAGCTTGTAAGCGACCTTACCGATCCGCTCCAGGATTTTAAACGGCCCAACGTAACGCGGATTAAGCTTACCGCGCTTCCCAAAGCGTACGACGCCCTTCCACGGTGAAACTTTCAACATAACCCGATCACCTACTGCAAACTCTAACGGTTTGCTACGCTTGTCAGCGTAGCTCTTCTGGCGGTCACGCGCTGCCGCCATGCGGTTCCTGATCTGAACAATCTTCTCCGAAGTTTCCAGTACAAGCTCGGGAACCGTAATCTGACTGTCTCCCACTTCGGCCCAACAGAGAGGAGAACGGCATTTCCGCCCGTATAATGCTTCGAACGGAGCTGCCTTGATACTAGTATGGTAGCTGTTGTTGTAGGAGAACTCTATCAACGGCAAATGTTTCTCCCATCCTTTCCCAAAATCAATCACACATGCCCGCAACATGTCTTCAAGCGTCTGAATGGTGCGCTCACTCTGTCCATCCGTCTGTGGGTGATAAGCAGTACTCATGTCGAGGCGTGAACCGAACGATTTGTGCATAGCCTGCCATAACTCAGAAGTAAAACGCGGATCTCGATCTGAAATGATAGAAGTTGGTACCCCATGCCTAGCTACAACCTCCTTAAGATAAACTGCTGCCGGCTGTGAATACTTATCTGTTTCCTTGATCGCCAGAAAGTGTGCTGACTTCGTGAGACGGTCGACAATCACCCAAAAAGTATCGTTCCCAGCCTGCGTTCTCGGTAATCCCGTAACGAAATCCATGGCGATTTGTTCCCATTTCCACATGGGTATCTCTGGCTGCTGGAGTAGACCCGAAGGTTTCTGGTATTCTGCTTTGACTCTGGCACAAGTCAAGCACTTACTCACGTATGTGGCGATGATAGCTTTCATATTCGGCCACCAATACAAGGCTTTGAGATCCTGATACATCTTATCAGACCCCGGGTGAACAGAGTATTGTGACTTATGTGCTTCATCCATCACGAGTTCGCGGAGATCGCCAAACAGAGTAACCCATAATCTCCCCATAAAATAGTAAGTGCCATCAGACTTTTGCTCGAACTTCTTGTTCATACCCCGCAAACCCTCTGCTTCAACGTTCCTAACCTTTAAGGCTTCGATCTGAGCCGAATGAATCCGTGTGGGTAGATCAGAACGAATAGTAAGCTGTAGAGCACGGACACGCTTCGGCTTCGTTTCCTTGCGGCTAAGAGCATCTGCTACAACGTTAGCTTTACCTGGGTGATACTTAATGGCACACTCGTAATCACTGAACAACTCTACCCAACGACGCTGACGCATATTCAATTCTCTCTTGTCGAAGATATGCTGAAGGCTCTTGTGATCAGTATAGATGGTGTATTTCGTACCGTACAGGTAATGCCTCCAAATCTTTAGTGCAAAGACCACTGCTCCTAACTCCAAGTCATGTGTCGTGTAGTTCTTCTCGTGTACTTTCAACTGTCGAGAAGCGTAAGCTATCACCTTCTCGCGTTGCATCAACACGCAACCGAGACCCTGAATCGAGGCATCACAATAAACCACAAAATCCTCGGTACCATCTGGTAGAGATAAGATCGGCGCGCTGCATAATTTTTGTTTCAAAAGCTGGAAAGCATCCTCCTGTTTCGTTCCCCAAGAGTAAACTACCTTCTTCTGTGTTAATGAGGTGAGTGGCTGAGCAATCTTCGAGAAGTTCTGAATAAAACGACGATAATACCCGGCTAGACCGAGAAATTGCCGCACCTTCGAAGGATTCCTTGGGACCACCCAATTTCTAATGGCATCGATCTTGGCAGGATCCACATGTATGCCCATCTCATTAATTATATGCCCCAGAAAATGCACCTCCCGTATCCAAAAATCACACTTAGAAAATTTCGCGTACAACTGCTCCCTCCTCGGGAGTTCTAGGATAAGGCGTAGATGCCGCTCATGATCCTCCTTGTTCTTGGAGTAGATTAGAATGTCGTCAATAAAAACGATAACGAAGTCGTCAAGGTATGGCTTGCACACGCGGTTCATGAGATCCATGAAGACCGCTGGTGCGTTGGTCAACCCGAATGGCATAACCAAGAACTCATAGTGACCATATCGCGTCCGAAACGCTGTTTTGGGAACGTCTTCCTCTCTGACTCGCACCTGATGATATCCCGAACTTAAGTCGATTTTTGAATAGAAACTTGACCCTTGCAGCTGGTCAAACAGGTCGTCGATACGGGGCAAAGGATAACGGTTTTTGACCATTACCTTGTTGAGCTCGCGATAATCTATACACATCCGAAAAGTCCCATCCTTCTTCTTCACAAATAGAACTGGGGCTCCCCACGGGGAAAAGCTAGGTCGGATGAAACCCCTATCCAACAGCTCTTGGAGTTGGTTTGACAATTCCTGCAACTCCCCAGGCACAAGACGATAAGGAGCACGAGTAATCGGGGCTGCCGCTGGGGTGAGGTCGATCTGGAATTCCACCTGACGATGTGGAGGTAAACCAGGGAGTTCCTCGGGAAATACGTCAGGATATTCGCGAACAACTGGAAGATCCTCAATCTTCCTTTCATCAGAATGTGAATCAGTGACAAGGGCTAAAATAGCAGGGTAGCCCTTACGCAGATACTTCTGAGCCTTCATTGCTGAAACAATACTAACTGGGGTCCCACCGCGATGACCCTGAACCGACAAAGATTCTCCACTAGGGAGGGGGACCCGTATGATCTTCTCCTTACAAAGAATCTCCGCCTGATACTTGGACAACCAGTCCATGCCGATAATCACGTCGAAACTTCCAAGAGTAATGGGAAGTAGGTCAATGTCGAATACTTGACCCAGAAGATCGAGTTTACACCCAACTAGGACATGCGAAGCTTCGATTGTTTTACCATTTGCTATCTCTACTATGTGTTTCATTACGAGAGGTGTAGGACTTAACCCTAACTGAGAACTGAACCCCAAAGACACGTAACTCCAATCGGCACCAGAGTCAAATAAAATAGAAGCAAATACGCCGTTTACTGAAAACGTACCAGTAACCACGTTGCCGTCGTTCCGCGCTTCCCCAGCTCCTAACACAAACCCGCGCCCACGCGCAACATTACCCCCATTGTTTCCAGCATTGTTATTCCCGTTGTTGCCCTCTGTGTTCTGCTTCAGCTGAGGGCAGTCTCGCTTGAAGTGCCCCTCGGCCCCACACTGATAACACCCTTTTTTAGTACCCTGGTTCTGCTGAGTCTGTTGTCTACCCGACTGCTGTGATGGCTGCTGCTGAGCTGGAAGTGTAGCCCTACAATCCCTAGCCACGTGCCCTGATAGGTTACACCGATGACAAATCCGAGCACACTGTCCCTTGTGATGACAGTTACACTTGTTGCACAAAGGTAGCTTCCCCGCATATGATCCCTGCTGTAACACCTCGAAATTTTGTGTCCAATGATGTGTTAACACGTGTCATTTGTTTACACGTGGCATCTATAATAAATAAAGGACTAATTTTGACAAACCTTGAAAGTATATAAATTCGAGGGTTATAAAAGTCAACAAGGGTAAATATGATGTATAGTATCCCTAAATAATGCTTAAACCTTCAAACGAATAATTTATAGATCGTACAAAATATAAAACGCGGAAGAAAGTGGGAGATTACAAACTACAGGGGTTAACTGTGTCAACATGTTTAATAATACCTCTGAGTGACCCTTTAACGTCCCAAAGACTTTGTAACGGTATTGTACCCTCACAAAAATAATATATATAAATTTCGCGAAGTTTCGATATGAAACGAGAAAGTTACGATCGAATTCGTAGAAGAAGGGTTAAAAGCGTCAACAGTGAAAGTTAAGGCTTTCCAATATAATGAATAAATAAACCGGGGACTTAATAATGCGGGTAATTAACACGAGGCCCCTATCGGTAAATAACCGAGGGCCAAACCGCAAAGTTACCCCTTCAGAACCGAAAGGCCAGGTAAATCATTACGAAAGATTTCGTTATTAATGGTCCGATTCTGTAATGATTGTAAAAGATTTGAAAAATTCTGAAAATATAACCTCACGCGACCCGCGTAAGGTTTAAACCTAAGTTGAGGCGGGCCGCGAGCTCCCTCTATTACGCGTCTGAATTGTTGATCCCAGGCGACCCGCGTACAAGTTGCATGGATTGTCCATGCGGGTCGCGTACGACGCCCAGATGCAGAATAGTTGTGGTTTCTTGACTTTTGAGCTCTTGAACGATCATTTGATCAATTATGGCAGCATGGGTGACCCCTACACGACCCATACACCTCAGGGGACATCTACCCATCATCATGGTCAGTATAGATTGTTGTGTAGTGAACTAGAGGGCATGGTTGCACTATAAATAGCACCATTGTGCTCATAACCTTCATCACTCTCAAAACACACTATCTGATCATTCTAAGGAGCTCTCTAGCTTTTCTTCTGCTCTATAGTCAAGAACACAACCTCTGTAAGTGATCTCACCCTTTGTGGTGTCACATTTCCATAGTTATAGCCTATAAAACGCAACCGTCGTAACTAACGGTTGTCATTGCAATATCTTGCAAACGATTCAGTCTTATGACGAATCAAAAATGGTTATGAGTTGGTATTTATGTGGGTATTAAACCTCTAAAATGGTTCCCCCTGATCACCACTCTAACTATGTCAAATGTCGAGTCAAACGTGCGGTTAAAAAGTCAACAGAAAGCTATTTTAGCGACTTATGCCTAATCTGTAATATATATGTTATGGAACCTGTTTTGACAATCATAAAACATGATAATAAGTATATAAACCTGTTTGCGCTCGTTTGAATCGATCATTTACTATATAGAACCGGTTCGGAGCCGAAAGTCGCAAAAGTTTGACTTTTGCTTTGACTTCAGTTCTGACCCGTTTTAGTGAGGTATGAATATACCTTAGGACTCTCTTAGGACCAGGTCACATGTTGGTATACGCCTCTGTGGTCGGTTCATGAGTTATCAGAGTCTTTTGCGCGATTCCGTCATTCGCCTAAAAGTTGACCGTAACGGCCTCTTAAAAATTAAAACGAGTATTTCGGACACGTGAACGGACCAAAACCTTGCTTGTTAAATTATAAGCATGTCCCTAAAGTTTCACGTCAATCCGAGGTCTAGAATGAGAGTTATGCTAAAAGGCGCACTTTTAAGAAAGCTTTGTATTTAACGGCGCAATTAGCATAACGCCCATCTAACCCAAGTTTTCGTCACCAAAACTTTTACCCACTGTGGTAAAATAATATTTTGGGAATTTTAAAGATTTTTAATAATTTTTACCTTGCTCATAACCTGCGGTTATGGCTACGGTTCGGTAAATACCGAATATGCCCTTTTTGGCCAAAACGGGAGTTCTACAAGGTCTTTTGACCCGATTCCAGTTGCTACTGGTTTTAAATAATAAATAAAGTATTTTAAGCTTTATAAGCTGTTCGGGAAACTCAGATTTCCTGTAGAACTCGAAAATCCCTTATAAAGTCTTTAAAATGACCGAAAAGCCCCTACGGGGCATAATATTGACTTAAACTCGTTACGGGCATTACGGAAGGTATCCTACTGATACCAAAATACTTTTAAGGCATATTGACTTAGGAATAAGCGTACGACTCTTATGGTTAACCGTTTCGCCTATTTGCGCACACGGTACGGCTCATGGAACTAGTTTCCGTGCAATAGCCGATATGGGTCAAATTATATTATTTGAACCCCAAAATCCAGAGTATGAACTATAAACCCATATAAAACAAGTCTCTGAACTTGTTGGGTCCAAATCATACTCCATTCTCGGTTTTCGCCTTTTCGTGCGAATTAACCATATCTATATATCGGAATCAACCGGTTTAAAGCTACGGCTAATACAAGGACCGTTAAGATTCTAAGAGGTTAATTAAAACCTTCGTTCCAGATTAGGAGCCCCAGTAAAAGCTATCGGTGACTTGATCTAAATTAAGGATTAATACTTGCAAAGGTAAATACTTTTGACTTATTTCCCCTATATGGGCTTGGGTTACGGTATACTAATACCGCTTGATTGAGCATTATATACTTCCATCGCTTAGGTGGTTAATTGATTAAATATGATTGGCTCATTTAAACAGTTTTGTTGCTTATAAGCCTTTGGGGGGTTTAATGACTGTTGTCCCGGATATCCTTGGCATCATTTTACGAAATGGCCACGACCATCGACATCCCGGTGTAGGCGTACACCCGGTATAAAGTGTCGACATTAAAACTAAAAGACGTAGCCGTTGGTTTCTGTACTACGGTTTTACGCAAACGTGGTGTGTCTATAAATCTTTAACCCGGCACGACCCGGGCTACTGAACGCATAAAAGAACATGTAAAACGTTCACAAGATCATTATGAATTTTCCCAAGTTAAAAAGAGTTTGTGCCTTGTGCATTCAAATCAATTTTAATAAACATTTTCAAATGTGTCAGTTGAATGTATTTACCAGTGTAAACTGACGTATTTTCCCCAAAAAGATTAAGTGCAGGTACCTAAACGTAATTGGCTGGTATTAGCTCCCTAGCGTCGGGATAAGCCTCGCAAGCTTGATTGCAGTATCTAATGGAACAATACTTTACCTTTATTTTCGATCCACTGTGGATATTCAACTCTGTAATACATTGATATTGTGATCAGAGGTTGAAATTTATATATTTATCTTATGCTTCCGCTGTGCATTATATAATTGTGTGGTTTGACTATATTGTTGCCAACATCGTCACGGTAATCCCCCACCGGGCCCACCGGTGAGACACGTGGACAACGGGGTGTGACAGGTTGGTATCAGAGCCAACATTGAGTGAATTAAACACTATCCTATTGTGTTTAATCTCAGTGACACAATTGCACATACTTGAGTCTAGACAAGAACTTAGGACAAATTCGGATTAATACTCCTTTTTGTCTTTATTTTTCGATTTGATTTTTAATAAGTTATTGGAGCAGGAAAATGCCACCTGTTATATTCCGAGGAAGAGGAAGGGGACGAAGAGGCCGAGGAGAAATCGTGACACATCACGATCAAGAAGCTGGACCATCTGGTACAAGATATCCTTCGATGACACGGAGCGAAGAGCCACAACGACGAAGAGATCTCTACGAACCAGCGAGGCATTCCACTTCGCACAGCTCAACGCCATCCTACCGGCACTCCTTTGGGCCAGATTCAGAAAATAATCCCAACAACCCACAACCTTCCTTCGTACCTCTGCAACGTTCGGTTTCGCACCGAAACTACGACGACCCTAGTCCGTACTACGTAGCTCAGTTTAATCCGGCTGACTACATACAGGAACCTTCAGGTTTTGTTCCACTAGGGCCACAAGACCATTTTTCTGAAGATCCCATGGAGGAAGATGAGGATCCAACTGAACCAGCTCGTGGTACGCCCACGCATCCGATAGAAGTATCTGATGGATCTTCATATCATGGTCCGCAGTATCAAGGCCCAGATAGCTTTATGGCCTTGTTTGACCGACATGAGTGGTACAACACACCATCTCATCAGACACAACAACCGAGACATCCACAGGATCCCTCTGAGGATTCACGCTTTGAGGCAGTTACGCCACCACCTCCGCCACCGGCACAACCAGTAATACCTGATCCGCCGAGGCGTAGGAGGACCAATGCTCGTATGTCTACACGAGGAGGAGGGGGTTACCACTTCAGCACTCCTCGACATTCAAGTAGCAGCCACTATCCGCCGCTACATGAAGAAGGACCTTCAAGTCCTATACAGGAAGCGAACTCCGCACCTACTGCACGAAATTCGCCACCATTTGGGTATGACCAACCCATACCAGCTTACACAGGTCCAACGGCTTACAACCCGTTTGAACCATCACAAGCCCAATACAACTACGGCTATGAGCGCGACCCATATGTGGTGTCGGCTAGATATAATGCGCGCTACCCTGACGGAGCACATGGAAACATGGGACCACCGGATTACTCAGCTCATGGGTATCCAATACCTCCCAGACCTCCAGTTCCGCATCAAGCGCCGCAACCACGATTTTCTCCTCCTGAACAGGAAGAAATACTCCATCGACTAGATCGTGTGGAGAGAGAGTTCGAGGAAGAAAAGAAAAGCCACCGAGGATTTCTCAAGGGCTTGGCGAACCTACTAAAGGGCAAAAAGAAGAAACGTGACCATTAACCCTTAATAGTAGTACTACTGTAATTTCTACTTTAAAATAAGTCCCTGCGTGGACAACTTATCGTATTTCAGTCCCTACGTGGACTTATCTTTAGTCCTTGCATGGACACCTATCTTATATTAGTCCCTGCGTGGACTTATCACTTATTTCAAAACCTCTATGGAGGTATGTATTATTTGAAAGACCCGTTTAGGGCAATATGTAATTGTATTTGAGATTTGGAATGTATGTTACGAGTTTTGTTTTAATATATATAAAAATAAATCAAAACCATTCCTTTTATATTGATCTGCCTAATAAAGAATCTTAAGGGGGTGAAACCTAGCTTGGGGTCTTTTAAGATCAGTCAAGATGGTACGACCTAGCTGAAAAGATTCTGATTTCCCTGTTAACCTCTGTACGCATGTTAACATTCATGGCAGATGTGATTCGTTATAATCACGCACGTCATTCCTATACAATAATCCTTTAAGGATTTCAAAACCCAACTAAATGATTTTTAAAATCGCGGGTTAAATCACCAATAAAGGTGATCAATATTATAAAGACATCCATTTAGCGATGCAATGTCTACGGGCCTATATTATAAAGACATCCATTTAGCGATGCAATGCCTACGGGCCTATATTATAAAGACATCCATTTAGCGATGCAATGCCTACGGGCCTATATTATAAAGACATCCATTTAGCGATGCAATGCCTACGGGCCAGTATTATTAAAACATCCATTAGCGATGTAGTACCTACGGGCCAATATTACCAAAACATCCATTAGTGATGTAGTGCCTACGGGCCAACCATATTAAGACATCCATTAGTGATGTAGTGCCTACGGGCCAACCATATTAAGACATCCATTAGAGGTGTAGTGCCTATGGGCCATAATAATTGTCTTATAAGACAAAAGGCAGTAGTAGTCTATGACTCTCTGTCAAAAAGAGATAAAAGAACTACGGTTCAACTCTCTGTGCCTTTGATTCTCTGAAATCTCGGCTAACATTATAAAACATCATCATGATTAGGCTTTATGCCGCCAATACTATTTATATAGTTGAAATAGGAGATGTTCAGATCCTAATATATAATGAAATAATAAGTTAACCAGATATGGTCTCTGTACCGTGGTTGACAAATTGTCATAAAAGACAATCATATAATAATCTCCTAAATTAAAATTTTGTTATCTTCTGTAACAGATTCAAGTTACAAATGGCGGATCCCAATGGAGAGAACAGCCACACGAATGAAGATGACTATGACAATGCGTCAGTACATTTGACAGGCGCACAGCTAAAGGCTCTGATCAACAATGCTGTCCAGGCAGCTATTGATCGTCAGAATACTGAGTCTCAAGGCAGATCTGTGTCAAAACCACCCTCTAAACCAAAGACACACTCCAAACCACCCTCTGAACCCAAGAAAGATGACGACAAGCATTCGTCTACTGAGCACAGCGTTCACCGCGATAGAGAATATACTGATGCGTCCAGCGCTAAGGGTTGCACCTACAAATACTTTGTATCATGTAAGCCCCGTGAGTTTACAGGGGAGAAGGGTGCGGTTGATTGTATCACCTGGCTGGACGAGATGGACACGATTGTGGACATCAGCGGGTGTGCTGAGAGGGACGTGGTTAAGTTTGTGTCCCAGTCATTCAAGGGCGAGGCCCTGGCATGGTGGAGAGCTCTGGTGCAGGCTTCAGGTAAGTCTGCCTTGTACAAAATGTCATGGGGGGAGTTTATTACCCTCATAAAAGAAAACTACTGCCCTCAGCACGAGGTTGAGAAGATTGAGGCTGATTTTGTCTCACTAGTGATGACAAACCTGGATTGTCAAGCATACCTGACAAGTTTTAACACTATGTCACGCCTGGTGCCATATCTTGTGACACCAGAACCTAGAAGGATTGCCCGATTCATTGGGGGCTTAGAGCCGGCGATCAAGGCCAGCGTAAAAGCCTCTAGGCCAACGACCTTCAGGTCAGTTACTGACCTCTCCTTGTCTCTTACACTTGATGCTGTCCGTCTGAGGGCACAAAGGAGCAAGGAGGCTGAGAAGCGAAAGCGTGAGGATGATACCTCACGAAAGTCCGGTAAAAAGCACCGTGGAAACGGTGAGGGCAAGAAAGGGTCGGAGGCAAGGAAGGAGGGGCAAGCTGATGGAAGACCTTACTGCAAGGTCTGCAAGAAACCTCACTCCGGGAAGTGTAGGTTTGCGTCTGGTTCGCAGTCGCAACAAAGGACTCCACCCTGTGGGCTATGCAAGTCCAAGGAGCATAAGACAGTGGAGTGTAAAAAGATAAAGGACGCAACCTGCTATAATTGTAATGAAAAGGGGCACATAAAGAGTAATTGCCCGAAGTATGCCAAGAAGGCGGAAGAAACGAAGAAATCAAATGCGAGAATTTTTCGTTTGGATGCAAAGGAAGCGGTCAAGGACGACACTGTGCTTACAGGTACTTTTCTCGTAAATAATATATTTGCAAGAGTACTGTTCGATTCTGGCGCTGATAAGTCCTTTGTAGACCAGAAATTTTGCCAACTACTAAATATGCCAATCAAAACCCTTGACGTAAAATACGAAGTAGAATTAGCAGACGGCACGATAGAAACCGTCTCTACCGTTCTAGAAGGATGTGAAATGTCCATTAGGAACCATTCTTTTCCTTTATCTCTACTTCCTTTCAAACTTGCGGGTTTTGACGTTGTGCTAGGCATGGACTGGTTATCCCATAACCAGGCCCAAATCATTTGCGGCAAGAGGCAAATAGTCTTAAAGACTCCGAGTGGTGAATCTCTTACCATTCGAGGGGATACGCATTACGGATTGCCCGAAGACGTATCTATGCTGAAAGCTTCAAGGTGTTTGAACAGAGGCTGTGTAATTTACATGGCTCAAGTGATAATTGAAGAACCAAAGCCGAAGATCGAGGATCTTCCTGTCATTTCTGAATACCCCGAGGTTTTTCCTGAAGAACTACCTGGTTTGCCACCAGATAGACAAGTGGAGTTCAGAATTGACATCATTCCTGGAGCAGCTCCGATAGCACGAGCACCTTACAGATTAGCTCCGACGGAAATGAAAGAACTGAGGACCCAGTTGGATGAACTGCTGGCGAAAGGTTTTATCAGACCTAGTTCATCTCCCTGGGGAGCTCCTGTCCTATTTGTAAAGAAGAAGGACGGATCTATGCGGTTGTGCATCGACTATAGAGAGCTGAATAAAGTTACCATAAAGAACAGATATCCTTTACCAAGGATCGATGATCTATTCGATCAGCTGCAAGGAGCAAGCTACTTCTCAAAGATCGACTTAAGGTCGGGCTATCATCAACTAAGGGTCAGAGATGAAGATGTACACAAGACTGCATTTAGGACTCGCTATGGTCATTATGAGTTCCTAGTGATGCCTTTTGGGCTCACAAATGCACCGGCTGCGTTCATGGATCTCATGAATCGCGTTTGCAAGCCATACTTGGACAAATTCGTCATAGTCTTCATCGACGATATCCTTATATATTCCAAGAATCAAGATGACCACGAGAAGCACCTCCGTTGCATTCTCGAATTACTACAACGTGAGAAACTCTACGCCAAGTTCTCGAAATGTGAATTCTGGCTACGAGAAGTTCAATTTTTAGGACACGTTGTGAGTGAGCGTGGTATCCAAGTGGATCCCGCTAAGGTAGAGGCAGTCATGAACTGGCAAGAGCCAAAGACGCCTACCGAAATTCGTAGCTTCCTGGGATTAGCAGGATACTACCGGAGATTTATTGAAAACTTTTCGAGGATTGCTGCGCCCTTGACTTCTTTGACCAAGAAGAAAGAAAAGTACATTTGGGGACCGAAACAGCAAGAGTCCTTCGAAATACTGAAGCAAAAGCTAAGCAACGCACCTGTGTTAACATTACCGGAAGGTACAGATGAATTCGTAGTTTACTGCGATGCATCGCACACAGGCATGGGGTGTGTGCTTATGCAGAAGGGCAAGGTGATTGCCTATGCTTCAAGACAATTAAAGGTGCATGAAAAGAACTACACCACCCATGACTTGGAGTTGGGTGCCGTTGTATTTGCACTTAAGTTGTGGAGGCACTACCTTTATGGTATTAAATTTGTGATTTATTCTGATCACAAAAGCCTCCAGCACCTGTTCAACCAGAAGGAGTTGAACATGAGACAACGCCGTTGGATGGAAACCCTGAATGATTATGACTGTGAAATCAGGTACCATCCCGGCAAGGCGAATGTAGTCGCTGATGCCTTGAGCAGGAAAGAAAGGGTAAAACCCATTCGAATCAATGCCAAGAGCATTGAAGTTAAAAATAATTTGATGGAAAGGATATTAGCTGCGCAACGTGAGGCTGTGTTGGAAGCTAATTATCCTAATGAAAAGCTGGGAGTAACTGAGGAGCAGTTGACTCTTAGCAAGGATGGAATTCTTAGGCTGAACGGACGTATATGGGTTCCGATATATGGAGGACTACGAGATGTTGTTCTCCAGGAAGCCCATAGTTCCAAATACTCAGTCCATCCTGGTGCTGATAAAATGTACCAAGACTTAAAGGCAAATTATTGGTGGATAGGCTTGAAAAAGTCTGTAGCCACCCATGTAGCAAAGTGCTTGACTTGTGCTCAGGTCAAAGCCGAGCACCAAAAGCCGTCTGGCTTGCTACAACAGCCTGAACTTCCCGAGTGGAAGTGGGAATGTGTAACTATGGACTTCATAACCAAGTTACCCAAAACCAAGAAAGGAAACGATACAATATGGGTCATAGTCGATAGGCTGACTAAATCAGCTCATTTTCTACCCATTAAGGAGACGTATAGCTCCGATATGCTAGCCCAACTTTATGTTGATAAGATTGTAGCCTTACACGGCATACCTGTGTCTATTATCTCCGACAGGGATACTAGATACACATCTCACTTCTGGAAGAGTTTCCAGCAATCTTTGGGCACGCGTTTAAACTTTAGTACGGCTTACCATCCACAGACGGACGGTCAAAGTGAGCGTACTATCCAAACGCTAGAAGACATGCTTCGTGCATGTGCGATCGATCTAGGTGGTAATTGGGATAAAAACCTACCCCTGATCGAATTCTCCTACAATAATAGCTACCACACCAGCATAAAGGCTGCGCCTTTTGAGGCATTATATGGTAGGAAATGTAGATCGCCTGTTTGTTGGGCGGAAGTAGGAGAGGTCCAATTATCGGGACCAGAGATTGTTTTCCAGACAACGGACAAGATTGTCCAGATCCGGGAACGTCTCAAGGCTGCCCGCGATAGGCAGAAGAGCTACGCTGATCCAAAGCGTAAGGATTTTCACTTTGAAGTGGGTGAAAAAGTATTACTTAAGGTGTCACCCTGGAAGGGGGTGATGCGTTTCGGCAAGAAGGGCAAGCTGAGTCCGAGATACATAGGGCCTTTTGAGGTCATTGAACGAGTCGGATCAGTTGCCTATAAACTAAACTTGCCTGAAGAGCTCAATGGAATTCACAATGTGTTCCACATCTGCAATCTTAAAAAGTGCTTCGCCGACGAATCGTTGGTGATCCCACACACAGATGTGCATATAGATGAGAGCTTAAAGTTCATAGAAAAACCTTTGTCGATTGAAGATCGACAGGTGAAGAAGCTTCGCAGAAAGCACGTACCGATTGTAAAAGTCAAATGGGATGCTCGTAGAGGTCCTGAATATACGTGGGAAGTCGAAGCTACAATGAAAGAAAAATACCCCTATTTATTTGAGTAAATCTCGGGTCGAGATTTATTTTAAGGGGGTGAGGATGTAACACCTCGAAATTTTGTGTCCAATGATGTGTTAACACGTGTCATTTGTTTACACGTGGCATCTATAATAAATAAAGGACTAATTTTGACAAACCTTGAAAGTATATAAATTCGAGGGTTATAAAAGTCAACAAGGGTAAATATGCTGTATAGTATCCCTAAATAATGCTTAAACCTTCAAACGAATAATTTATAGATCGTACAAAATATAAAACGCGGAAGAAAGTGGGAGATTACAAACTACAGGGGTTAACTGTGTCAACATGTTTAATAATACCTCTGAGTGACCCTTTAACGTCCCAAAGACTTTGTAACGGTATTGTACCCTCACAAAAATAATATATATAAATTTCGCGAAGTTTCGATATGAAACGAGAAAGTTACGATCGAATTCGTAGAAGAAGGGTTAAAAGCGTCAACAGTGAAAGTTAAGGCTTTCCAATATAATGAATAAATAAACCGGGGACTTAATAATGCGGGTAATTAACACGAGGCCCCTATCGGTAAATAACCGAGGGCCAAACCGCAAAGTTACCCCTTCAGAACCGAAAGGCCAGGTAAATCATTACGAAAGATTTCGTTATTAATGGTCCGATTCTGTAATGATTGTAAAAGATTTGAAAAATTCTGAAAATATAACCTCACGCGACCCGCGTAAGGTTTAAACCTAAGTTGAGGCGGGCCGCGAGCTCCCTCTATTACGCGTCTGAATTGTTGATCCCAGGCGACCCGCGTACAAGTTGCATGGATTGTCCATGCGGGTCGCGTACGACGCCCAGATGCAGAATAGTTGTGGTTTCTTGACTTTTGAGCTCTTGAACGATCATTTGATCAATTATGGCAGCATGGGTGACCCCTACACGACCCATACACCTCAGGGGACATCTACCCATCATCATGGTCAGTATAGATTGTTGTGTAGTGAACTAGAGGGCATGGTTGCACTATAAATAGCACCATTGTGCTCATAACCTTCATCACTCTCAAAACACACTATCTGATCATTCTAAGGAGCTCTCTAGCTTTTCTTCTGCTCTATAGTCAAGAACACAACCTCTGTAAGTGATCTCACCCTTTGTGGTGTCACATTTCCATAGTTATAGCCTATAAAACGCAACCGTCGTAACTAACGGTTGTCATTGCAATATCTTGCAAACGATTCAGTCTTATGACGAATCAAAAATGGTTATGAGTTGGTATTTATGTGGGTATTAAACCTCTAAAATGGTTCCCCCTGATCACCACTCTAACTATGTCAAATGTCGAGTCAAACGTGCGGTTAAAAAGTCAACAGAAAGCTATTTTAGCGACTTATGCCTAATCTGTAATATATATGTTATGGAACCTGTTTTGACAATCATAAAACATGATAATAAGTATATAAACCTGTTTGCGCTCGTTTGAATCGATCATTTACTATATAGAACCGGTTCGGAGCCGAAAGTCGCAAAAGTTTGACTTTTGCTTTGACTTCAGTTCTGACCCGTTTTAGTGAGGTATGAATATACCTTAGGACTCTCTTAGGACCAGGTCACATGTTGGTATACGCCTCTGTGGTCGGTTCATGAGTTATCAGAGTCTTTTGCGCGATTCCGTCATTCGCCTAAAAGTTGACCGTAACGGCCTCTTAAAAATTAAAACGAGTATTTCGGACACGTGAACGGACCAAAACCTTGCTTGTTAAATTATAAGCATGTCCCTAAAGTTTCACGTCAATCCGAGGTCTAGAATGAGAGTTATGCTAAAAGGCGCACTTTTAAGAAAGCTTTGTATTTAACGGCGCAATTAGCATAACGCCCATCTAACCCAAGTTTTCGTCACCAAAACTTTTACCCACTGTGGTAAAATAATATTTTGGGAATTTTAAAGATTTTTAATAATTTTTACCTTGCTCATAACCTGCGGTTATGGCTACGGTTCGGTAAATACCGAATATGCCCTTTTTGGCCAAAACGGGAGTTCTACAAGGTCTTTTGACCCGATTCCAGTTGCTACTGGTTTTAAATAATAAATAAAGTATTTTAAGCTTTATAAGCTGTTCGGGAAACTCAGATTTCCTGTAGAACTCGAAAATCCCTTATAAAGTCTTTAAAATGATCGAAAAGCCCCTACGGGGCATAATATTGACTTAAACTCGTTACGGGCATTACGGAAGGTATCCTACTGATACCAAAATACTTTTAAGGCATATTGACTTAGGAATAAGCGTACGACTCTTATGGTTAACCGTTTCGCCTATTTGCGCACACGGTACGGCTCATGGAACTAGTTTCCGTGCAATAGCCGATATGGGTCAAATTATATTATTTGAACCCCAAAATCCAGAGTATGAACTATAAACCCATATAAAACAAGTCTCTGAACTTGTTGGGTCCAAATCATACTCCATTCTCGGTTTTCGCCTTTTCGTGCGAATTAACCATATCTATATATCGGAATCAACCGGTTTAAAGCTACGGCTAATACAAGGACCGTTAAGATTCTAAGAGGTTAATTAAAACCTTCGTTCCAGATTAGGAGCCCCAGTAAAAGCTATCGGTGACTTGATCTAAATTAAGGATTAATACTTGCAAAGGTAAATACTTTTGACTTATTTCCCCTATATGGGCTTGGGTTACGGTATACTAATACCGCTTGATTGAGCATTATATACTTCCATCGCTTAGGTGGTTAATTGATTAAATATGATTGGCTCATTTAAACAGTTTTGTTGCTTATAAGCCTTTGGGGGGTTTAATGACCGTTGTCCCGGATATCCTTGGCATCATTTTACGAAATGGCCACGACCATCGACATCCCGGTGTAGGCGTACACCCGGTATAAAGTGTCGACATTAAAACTAAAAGACGTAGCCGTTGGTTTCTGTACTACGGTTTTACGCAAACGTGGTGTGTCTATAAATCTTTAACCCGGCACGACCCGGGCTACTGAACGCATAAAAGAACATGTAAAACGTTCACAAGATCATTATGAATTTTCCCAAGTTAAAAAGAGTTTGTGCCTTGTGCATTCAAATCAATTTTAATAAACATTTTCAAATGTGTCAGTTGAATGTATTTACCAGTGTAAACTGACGTATTTTCCCCAAAAAGATTAAGTGCAGGTACCTAAACGTAATTGGCTGGTATTAGCTCCCTAGCGTCGGGATAAGCCTCGCAAGCTTGATTGCAGTATCTAATGGAACAATACTTTACCTTTATTTTCGATCCACTGTGGATATTCAACTCTGTAATACATTGATATTGTGATCAGAGGTTGAAATTTATATATTTATCTTATGCTTCCGCTGTGCATTATATAATTGTGTGGTTTGACTATATTGTTGCCAACATCGTCACGGTAATCCCCCACCGGGCCCACCGGTGAGACACGTGGACAACGGGGTGTGACACCTGCCCTGACTTGTTACTCTGGTTTTGATTCACTGACGATGACTGGCTGAAACTACGGCTGCTGCCAGTATCCGTCCTCTTCTGAGGCTGTGTGGAGTTGGACCCTTTGTCCATATCGTTCCACTTGCGTTTGCTATCAGCAGCAGGTGCAGTGGAAGTAGTAGCGGCTGTAGTAGTACTAGAAATACGTGGTGGCAGTGAATTGCTCTCCACCTCTTGATCAACGATCTTGTGAGCCAAACGGACAATCTGAGTTAAGTTATTAAGGTTTGCCGCAGTAACCAAACCCTTCACCCGTGGAGGCAATCCCTTGATAAACAATTCAATTCTTCGAGGCATAGGTCGAGACAAATTCGGACACAAGTCAGCCAACTCATACGACCGCTTCACGTATGCTTCAATCTCAGATCCCACCATTTTCAGATCATAATACTCATTTTCTAATTTCTGTATTTCATCACGAGGACAATATTCCTCCCTCATCAGCTCCTTAAAGTCGTCCCATGTAGTGGCGTTCGCCGCCTCAATGCCCAACAGCTGAACCTGGGCATTCCACCATGTCAGGGCACCATCCTCAAGCGCGCCCGCAGCATACTTCACTCTGTCCCCAACCGGACAGTTACACATCGCGAATACGGACTCTGCCTTCTCGAACCAGCGCAAGAGTCCTACAGCCCCTTCAGTCCCACTGAAGGTCTGCGGCTTACAATCCATGAAGGTTTTAAACGTGCAGACAGGCAGATGGTGCGGATTCTGTTGCACCTGTTGACCAGCCTGATAAGCCGCTAAGGCTTCAGCCACGCGAGTGTTAATAAGATCGGTTAACTCAGCCTGAGTCATAGCAATATGGCCACGTCCACCACCGCGGCCTCCACCACGCCCGTTCATGATTCTATAAATATGGGAAAAGGAACGAATTAACAGACAAGTTCAAGTAGATGTCAAGTATTGCTATGGTATTCACAGTTTTTCGACGTTCTTATACAAGATTGACTAACAACGCGGAATTCCTTTTTCGCACTAGTCGTGATTTACTGGGACTCACATGCACCCCACGTTGTTATTATGTGTGCACCCATAATAATAACCCAATTTGCATGTTTATCTCAGTTCCTCCCAACTCGTGTTAGAAAGGTTTCCCCAAATTCACGCAGCACGACCAATGACATCACAACATAGAGCATGTAAGTTCAAGAAGAGTTCTACTCTTAAAACACGTAGCATAGACCGATAGCATAGGAGTTCGTATTGTAATGTCAAGTGTGCGTTTGAGTGTGATACTAATCATGAGTATGTACTAAATATGCTATGCATTAGTAATTAAGGGACGAACCTTGCTTCCTGGAGCTGAGTGTCATGGTCAATGTTGGATCAGTTCAGTTAAAGTCTGGTTTTATAAAACTTTTTAAAACCAAGTTCACTATAACCAGTGGCTCTGATACCAAACTGTCACACCCTCAAATTACCACCTAGGGAGTGTCCCTGTTAGGCGTGTGACTACCAGCAATGAGCCACTAATTACATTGAATCACAAGTTGTAATAAAGTTCCATTACTTATGTAATAACAATTCCAATCATAAGTTATTCAACATCACAAGTTCAGCGGAAGCATTAAAGTATCATAAGGTAAATACGAGTTCAATTATAATAAATAAGTATTTGGCAAATAATCCCGTCGGTATGACCATGACCACTCTTGCTCTCCAGCCAGCAAGCTCCTGCTTTAATCACCTAACGACCTGCGAGCATGAAACAAGTGTATCAGACAAAGCTGGCGAGTCCACAGTTTAAGAAAACGTTTGTTACCAGATAAATGTAAAACAGTTCAATAACCAATGCAAGTAATATTGTTAATATCTCAATTCCGAACAAGACGGCTCCTGAAATACATGACTGCCCTTCCCACGTACTCCTATCTAGTACTGGGCCACGACTGGGTCATTAGTTCACATCCGTCCTATCTAGGAGCGGTGTGAGGGTGCCAAACCTAAGTAGCGCTACCAACTAATACCCGTTACCCTCCAGGTAACATAATAAGGGACTTACAAGATTGATAGGTGAGAATATTAACCAATATACCCGTTTTTACCCACAAGACTTATCCCTCCACGGGATACCCACTGATTGTCCCCAACCACTGGGACGCATGCTCGAATGTAGTGAACTCACCTTAGTTTTGCCCGGTAAGATTAGTTACTTTGTTTACAGTTGGTCTCCCAAATCCTAACATGATTCCAATGCTAATCAGTTTCGTATTCAAAGAAATCACATATTCTTTTCACATGCTAAACAAATAGTGCACTAGCATTAAACAAGTTGTACTAATTATATCAGTTAATCAGTGTCGTCCATGTCTCACGAAAGCATTTGCCAGCTCAGGTTATTTAACCTATTGCATGTATTAGACTATAAACGTCACTCAACACTTTGAAAAGTATTCACATCATAAGACATTCCTAACACAAGCCCCTGGTTCGGGTAACAGTTTCACAGCGGCCCATCCTTGGTATACTGTGTGCAATACGGTCGTCAATGGTGGGTGTGGTTATGTTACATATTAATTGTGTAGTCCAAAAAAAGGCACACCCATCATATTATCCTAAGCTTGACCGAATAAGACAACCACCTTTTAACATATAATTTCCAATCATGTCATCTTCACGTGGGTTGTATGCTAAGCATGCACATCTGTACCTTTCCATGAACATCTAGCATCAACAACCCTACTCAAAATAGTTAACAAAGATCCCCATCACAGTTGCAGTATCATTTAACCAAAATAACTATTAACCCTACCATGACACTAACAGAGATCATCATGTTCATTACTTAAACGATTTTCAGACATCATCATCGCCCTCATCGTTTTCTAACAGCCAACAGTAAATCATGTGCAGCAGTTATTCAAATCACGAGAATTTATCAACAACATCAATCAGAACCATTAAACATGAATCATCTTTTATCGCATGCACCGCAACCAATTCGAACATCATCTTTGTTATTTAAAACACCCAACACACGCTATTACTTACACCGGAAGCATTATCCTTAACCATGCGAAACCGTGAACATTTACGCATAACGGATTCGACGAAAGTCGAATAAGCATTCATGAATAACCTCGACATGGTTTTATATACGTGATTGAGGGCCGCAACATTATTAACAATCGAAACCGCTAAGCCGTATATATTTAACACAACCTAATATCACAGTTCATGCATGTCGACAAGCAATCCTAATCCGTTTATAATTCTACTCATCACATTATCAATATATAGTAAACACATAACATGAACAAATAGGCGAAGATTACTAACCGATAATCTTCACAATCACGATGCAACCGAAACAGGAGGACCAAGGTGTAATCGGAACAGGAGAGGGGAACCTTGTTACTGCCGTCGTTTGGGTGAGAGGTAGGGTTTAGGGTTGTGTTGTAATTGTGAGACAAGAGAATGAGTGTGTGTGTCATTGAATTATAAAGTCAAAATCTACACAAGTGGGCTGGTGGTGGTTTGTTAAAGTAATTGTGATATGGACCGAATATACCTACAACTTAAAGAGTGTCTTGGGCCGGTTGCGCTTTCCAAATAAAATACTAACTTGGGCTGGTAACTCACAACAATAGTAACTCACAACCATACGTATCAGTATTTAGGCCAAGTCCAACCGTTTATTGATTGGCGTTACATGTTACGTTTGGGTCGAATTCACTTAAGTATGCTACGTGTGACATTCTTAATCAAACAAATAAACACACAGTGCACAACTACCAAATATGATGACACGTTTATTAGAGTCACGGTTCGAACATATAAATTACGAAACCGGAGATACTAACCATGGAACGAGTTGTCACAGTTTTAGAATGTGGTTTTGACCCAACAAGCTTGCATGCTTGTTTAATATGGGTAACATAATCACATTCTGAATTTCGAGACCAAAAAGATATGGTTTGACCCGTTTCGGCTAAAATGGGTAAACTAGTTACATAAGCCGATCCGAACGCGTAAAATGCGTAACGAGTAACCATAAGAGTCATATACATGTTTCTGAAGTTAATATGCCTAAAATATGTTGTGATATCAGAATGATACCTTCCATTATGCCCCAAAAGGTTTTAAACCAAAACTATGCCTCATAAGGGCATTTTGGTCATTTTATAAGGTGTATAAGAGTTTTAAATAATAACCTGAGTTACAGGTCTGATTAAATTAGTAAATATGCTTAATTTACTAAGTCATAACAGTAGGGTACCCAATATATATGAAATTTATAACTTATAACCATACTATGCTCCGTAGGGGCATTTTGGTAATTTCACATATGCTTAAAGGGTCAAAACTGATATTCTGAGTTGAAAACTGTCACACCCCGATCTCCACGTGTCACCGGTGGGCCCGGTGTGGGGTAAGGTGACGTGGTTGGCGTCATCATAGACAAACAACACAATATAATAATGCACAGCGGAAGCAGAAATAGATTCATTTCAACTTTAAATAAAATGTAATAATAAATATCATATGTAGTTGAAACGGATCCACAGGCGGATCAAATAAAATAAGATAATTGTTCAACAGTTATTGTCGTCCGAGCTTGCGAGACTATTGTGGACGCTCTAGGAGACAGCCAGCCTAGTACGTGTAGTACCTGCACTTAACCTTTTGGGAAAATACGTCAGTTTACACTGGTAAATACAAGTTAACTGACTCATTTTGAAAATGATTGAAAATTGATTTAAATGCACATGGCATAAAACATTTTTATAACTTGGGATAATTATGCAGTATAAACTTGTGAACGAATTACATGCTACTCGTACGTTTGGTAGCCCGGGATCTTCTGTCCGGGTTAAAGATTAGTAGACACACCACATTAAAGAGTTATACACGACGGGTGTACGCCTACACCCCGTGTTCTGGTCGTGGCCATCTCGTAAGATAATGCCAAGGATATCCGGGACACGGTCAATAACCCCCCAAATGCTTAAAGTAAAACAAGACTGTTTAAACGAGTCGGACAAACTATTCCAATTGCATACCCAGGGGTGCAAGATTTGAACGCTTGATCAAGCGGTATTCTATATACCGTACCCCAAGCCCGTATAGGGAAAATAAGTCAAAATGTATTTACCTGAGTAAGTATGAATCACAATTGGTAAGTGTAGATAGCTTTTACTGGGCCTCCTATTCTGGAACAAAGGTTTATAATAACCTATTAGATTCCTATCGGGTCTTTATTTAAGCCTAAGCTTAGACCGGTTAGTTTTAAGGACGATACGGTACAAGCGCACGATTAAGCGAAAGACCGGATAGAGTGTGATTTAGTCCCGACAAGTTTGAATACTTGTTTAATATGGGTATACTAAATACATTCTGGATTTTGAGATAAAAATGATAACGTTTGACCCGTTTCGGTCAATTTACGCAAACTAGTTACGTAAACCGAACCGAGCGCTAAAGAGCGTTTCGGGTAACCAAAAGAGTCATATGCAAGTTCCCTGAGATAATATGCTTTAAATATGATATAATATCAGCAAGTTATGTTCTATATTGCCCCGAATAAATTTAAACTCAATTTATGCCTTATAAGGGCATTTTGGTCATTTAAAAGATTATAAAAGAGTCAATTTGGAAATCTGAGTTACGGGTCTGAATTATACAGTAAATATACTTAATTTGTCATGTTATAACAGTAGGGTATGACCCGTAGACAAAACTTATCATTTAAAATCAAACTATGCACCGTAGGGGTATTTTAGTAATTTCACAAGGGCTAAAAACGTCAAAACTGGAAATCTGAGTTCAAAATCTTATACTTACTGTTATTATATGAAAATATGCTAAATACATCAGTAGGTATGAGTCTTATATGTTTAATATGAGTATAACGCTTACAATGCGCTAAAAACGCTAAAAATGCGATTTAGAGCCGTTTCCGGGTTTTTAAAAGAAAGCTGAGATTTTTATATTTCCAGAATGCCCAAAATAATTTATTTAACAAATAAAATCAGTAGAAAAAGGTTTGGGGTCAAAAGAATGTATAAAACTCATTTTATGGCTGAAACGGTCAAAACCGGCATTAACCGAATCGACTTAGCGACGTATGATCCGATCAGCCAAAAATTAAATAAAAATCTTCAAAAATCCCAGAATATTATATAACATCAGTGGGTAAAAAGTTTTATATCGAAAAGTGGCCTGAAATAGGTTATACGCTAAATGCGCCGTTTTTTTAACATAAAGATATAGTTTTACGCTATCGGCCATAACTCAAAATCTGGACCACCAACTGATCTCAAATTTTCGGTGCAAGTTTATAAATTAATAATAAAGATTTCTACTCTTTCACTTTTCCAAAAATCACGTTTTATATCAAAAAGGGCAAAATAGTCAACTTTTAAGCATAATCGGAAACACGCATATGAATCGGTTAAGCATAGACTCAAGATGTAAAAATTCCAGAAAGTTATACATAAATAAAAATGGTCAAAAATACACTCTAATACAGATCTCAAACATGCATGCACGGATCCGAATCGATAGTCTACGAAAAAGTCGTTTTATAAGACTTTCGGTTCCGATCCGAGTTTATACTAAAGATTGTCGAGTTGATTATGATAAAACACATTCTTATATTCATTATAAGTTATTTTTGATGATCAAACTGATTGCATGTTATCTACATTACCATTTATGCTATATTTCGCAAAAACGATTTCTGTTGACTTTTTAAGAACATCTTTGACTCGACAAATAGCATGCTTTGAGTGGGAATCAGAGAATGCCCTTTTGAGGGTTTGTTTCCCACATAAATACCAACTTATAAGTGGTTTCAATTTGATAAATGACAGAGCCAAACTCGTTTAATCGAAAAGTCAAACTATATGAACAACGGATTGACTTTTTGCTAATAATCAAAGCTAGAACGAATTATAGAATGATATGAATGCTTACAAAGGTCCTAATGAAGCCTAGAAAACACTTGGAGGCTGCCTTGTCGATCAGATTATCCCTGGAGAAGCCTTGTGAAATTTTGATAGTTGCTATGTTCTTGTTTCTCTAACTCAAGTGCCCAAAATGTGAGCTTTGATCTGAATTATAAAGGAAATCAGATGTTGTAAGGAGTCTACATGTGTCTATACTTGCATGTCCATCCATTGGTGCATAAGGGAGGTGATATTAGCTGTCAAACACTCAAAAATTCGGACTTAACAGCAGCTGATCGCGAATTCTGCACCTGGGGCTGCCAAACTTTGATTAAAAATGGCAGCTTTGGTCCCTGTCTTTGCACGCGAGGTTTCGGCTATTTATTTTGACTCGTAAACCCCCAAACTTGGTTTTTAAGAACCTTGGGACATTTACCAACATGGTAATGTCCTCGGATAACTTTGCGCTCACCCGAAAAGCCATGAAATTCGACGTTGACGCTTTTAACCCCTCAAGTACGGTTTTGGCCATAACTTTCTCATTCGATAACGAAACTTCTTGAAATTTTTACCACATATTCTAGTGAGTATATTTTAGAATTACAAAGCTTCGGGTCTGCCAAAAGTTCACTCAGAGGTATAAATTCAACATGTTGACACTTTTAGCCCCTATAGTTTGTAATTCCTCACTTTTGTGCAATTTCCGCTTCGTATGATCCATGATCCATCCGTTTAAGGTCATAAACATTATGTAGGGTTATTATAGAGTCTATTTATCCATTGTTGACACTTTGGACCCTTACGTTCCATAGTTTTCACCGTTTGTCAACTTTAGTCCCTCTAAAGTTTGTTTTTGCATATGCAAAGTCTATGACACGTGTCAATACATTATTGGACGTAAATTTTCGAGGTGTTACAAAAACATTAGCCTACTGTTAAAATATAAAAATCTTACTGAGTACATCAGTAGGTTTTAACCCCATATGCTTAGTAAGGTTCTAGTGCATACTTATGTGCTAAAAACGCTTAAAAAGGCGATTTGGAGCCATTTCTGGGTTTTCTGCAAAAAGCTGATATTTTTAATATTCCAACAGGCTCAAAATAATTTATTTAACATAACAAATCAGTAGAAAAAGGTTTGGGGTCAAAAGGATTTATAAAACTCATTTTATAGCCCAAAAGGGCAAAACCGGCATAAACCGAATTAAGCTTAGAACACTAAGTTATGCTCAGCCTAAAAATAAATAAAAATCTCCAAAAATCCCAAAATATTATTTTATAACAATGGGTATAAGGTTTTGTATAAAAATTCGGGTTTAGATAGGCTATATGCAATTTACGCCATTTAATTACTAAAGAAGCTTAACTTTACGCTAATGAGCATAACTCTTAATCTACACCTCAAACTGATCTCAAATTTTAGGTGCAAGTTTATAAATCAGTAGCTAAGGTGTCTACCCTTTTACTTTCCCAAAAATCTAATTTTAAGGTCATTTGGGCATAATGGTCAACATATAAGCGATTAACGGAAACATGCATGTGCATAGGATGTCTAATGAACCAAGTTGTATAATCTCAGAGAGTTATACTAACATGCAAATAGGTCCAGAATAAGCTCTAAGGCAATCCTAAACTTGGCTTAAACGGGTCAGAACTGATAGTCAAAGCAATAGTCAAACTTTGCGACTTTCAGTTCCAAACCGAGCCTAAACTAGAAATTGTCGAGTTGAACATGTTGGAACATGTTCTTACATTAATTACCAAGTTATTTTAATGATCAAACAGGTTGCATGTATCCTACATTGGTAATTATGCATTAATTTGCAAATAACCATTCTGTTGACTTTTTATAATCATCTTTGACTCGACAATTAACATAGTTAGAGTGGGATTAGTAAATACCCTTTTAAGGGTTTGTTACCCACATAATTACCTACTTATAGGTATTTTTAATTCGAGATATTAGTGAGTAATTATAGACTAATCTCGAAGTCAAACCTTAATTATGACGGTTTGACTTTTAGCTAATTAACTAAGCTAAAACGAATTTAGAAGGTTTAAGGACACTTACAAGAGTCCTAATTATGCTTAGGGACCACTAGGAATGTTGCTTGCTGTCCAGAAGGCTCCAGGAGTGAACTTGAGAGAAGTTGTGAATGCAAGTGAGAATGGTTACAACTTCCCTTCTCTTATAGTGAATTCAAGTCCCTTAGATGATGCCAAACAAGTCTATGCATGTCCCCTGATCATCACAACTGTCCCTAGTGCATGAAAACTGGTTGGGGCAGCCCCTGGTATGCAAAACAAGCCTTTAAAGTCGGTTAACAGGTCTGACTGGCAGTTGTGCACATTTTTCTGTTACTGGCACTCTGACGCGGCCCGTGTAAGGTCATAGGGGACCTTTACGTGGGTCGCCTGGACCTGCAAAACCTGCAAAACAAGTTTCACAATTTGCATTTTCGGTCCCTGGTCCTTTGTAACGTGGTTTTAAGCCCTTAATTTGCATTTCCAGCCTTCTAACTTGATTTTTAAGGGCCTTGGGACTTTTACTAACTTGGTTAAGTCCTTGACTAACCTTGTAACCACTCATAAGGCCTTAGAATTCAACGTTGACGCTTTTAACCCCTCGTACACGAATTTGATCATAACTTTCTCATACGATAACGAAACTTTATGAAATTTTAACCACATATTCTAGTGAGTACATTTTATCGTTACAAAGCTTCGAGCTGCCAAAAGGTCACTCAGAGGTATACTTTGCACATGTTGACACATTTAACCCCTGTAGTTTGTAATTCCTCACTTTCTTTCATATTTAGCTTCGTATGATCCATGATTTATTCGTTTGAAGGTATAAACATTGTGTGGGGCTATTTTTGAATATAATTATCCATCGTTGACACTTTGGACCCTTACATTTACATAGTTTCCCCGTTTGTCAACATTAGTCCCTCTAAAGTATTCTTTCACACGTTCAGAGCTTATGACACGTGTTCATACATTATTGGACATAAATTTTCAAGGTGTTACAGGGGTCTAGCTGCCTTGACTACATGCCTAATCTCTCCGATTAATCCCCAGATGTAACGAGAGATTAATACCGGCTCAGGTGATGCAAGGGTTGGCACTATCCTAGCATATTCAAAGAATGTAGTACTATAACCCTTACTATCTACCCCGGTCATTCTAAGATTCAGAAACTTGTTTGCTATCTGTTCCTTTTCATTGGGAGGGCAGAATTTCCTTTCTACCATTTTTTGAACTCCTCCCATTCCATGTTATATATCCTATCACTTCCTCTTGACTGGAGGATAGTGTTCCACCATTCTAGAGCTGAATTCTTAAATAAATTAGAAGCAAACATTATCTTATCCTCTTCAGCACATTTGCTTATTTTTAGAACCGCCTCAGTTTTCTCTATCCAGCGTAGAGCTGCAATGGGTCCTTCATTGCCCGAGAATTCTATTGGTTTACAGGACCAGAATTCTTTGTAAGAACAACCATATGGCATGGTTCCTCTTCTTTTGGGAATGCGCACTTGAAGTACCGGTCCATTGTTCACGCTGTGTTCTGGTTCAGTTGGTCGCTTACTGCTATGCTTACTTTTATTATTCGCTTCTTGAACCGTTTGAATAATAAATGGCATTGCATCTATAATTCCTTGTGCCACTATATGCTGAATGACACTATTATCCATTTGATTTCCATTGTTGTTCGGATTCTCATTATTCAGATTATCATTATTTGAGTGGTTGTCGTTCTGGATATTATCATTCTGGTTTTCCTGATTCACTTCGTTGTCCATCTGAATTTTAAACATTTACCAAATACTAATATCACAATTAATATTTGAATATAGCCAATCACATGACATGCACTTTTGGTCAAAAGCGTCGAGCATTGCGACTTTTACTCTATTCATATATTATGCATCTATTACACACCAGTACTGAAATTAAAATTACAATACCGACTGAAATGTAAAGCTACAATACTAATAGTATGCATCCGTAGTGTTTTTTTCTAACACATACACACATATATTATATTATATTATATTATATTATATTATATTATATTATATTATATTATATTATATTATATTATATTATATTATATTATATTATATTATATTATATTATATTATATTATATTATATTATATTATATTATATTATATTATATTATATTATATTATATTATTATTACTACCGTTTCTACCATCACATTCATGGATATGGATTCATCCAAAAATCCATATTGCGTTCGTCGTATTTCCATACGAGACGCTCTCCCACCTGTCGCATTCTCTCACTGCTTTCTAAAATTTCCTCACCGAAAGTCCTAAGTTCTTGTACGTTTTCTGCACTCATTGGGGGTGCAGGTTCTAGGACTGGGTTTGGAATCTGGGGTGCGGGTTCCTGGTACGGAGGTATAGGGGCTTGGTATGGGTAAGGATTTTCTAAGATCTCCCTAATGTAGGCATCACTATCGTAATAAGGATCTTGAGGATCTAATCCTGGGTAGGCTCCTAAGTTGGGTATTGGCACATTTCCTGTATCGGGTAACGTTGCACATAATCCCTAACATCATCCCACCAGGGATCGTAATTTGGGTCTAGGGGATTTGGTGCAGGTACCCTAGGTATCTCCTCCGGGTTGAAATCAGGCATTTCTATTTGGTTTTCAGGGTTTTCTATTTCCATGGGTTGATCAGGAATTGGTGGTTGTGGTTGGGGTGCTAGCATTTGTTCCAGGTTTGGGTCAGCTGCAGTGGTTGCTAAAATATGGATATTAGCTATACCCCTATTAAGCATATCCTGGGCATAGGCATCAGTTTCTCTTTTAGCTGCGGCTAACACTCGCTGTTCCTGTAACTTTTTCATACGTTTCCAACGTTCGTGTGCTCCCCTACTGAACCATCCCCTCTTTTTCTGGGGAAATGGCTCTTCAGATTGAGCCTTAAACACAAAGATTCCTTCTTCCGTATCAGCAGAGTACCCTGAGAGGGCAGGCTGAGAAGAGGAGGTGCCTTTGCTCCTAGGCGAACCAGACAATTGACGATACGCGTCAGATGGTCCTTGGTCGCTCATACGCGATTACATTTGTTTCCAAGAGATAACAATTAACATCAGTGGTACTGTCATACTCAACTTGTGGAATGTTACCACGCCAGTAACAAATTTTGTATACAAAACCCCAACATACCCACTATAATTGTATTCTTACAAATACTCAATAACTGCTTTGTATATATTTAATTTAGGGAGGTTTTGTAAAAACAGTTAACAAAAAGATTTACAAAAAGTGGATCAACTCACATTGCTGTTTTAGGGTTTTCAGTATGGATTTCCTGGGAATAATCTATAAATTACACAAATGCACGTGTGTTAGTATAATAACCCATTTTAACATTAGTAATACCCTCCCCGAGACGGCATTCCAACGACTACGTCGGGCAGAACCACGACAGCCGTTACGGAACCCTAGATCAATCGGGCAGCGTATCTAATACGTATCCAGGGGTTATAATACTTACATCGTAGCAGAACCTCGCTATTTAAGGGGTATAATACCCGAGTATTATAACTTTCCTACAGAAATTGTGATTCGAGATTGAAATTGTGAACGAACTGAAATGAAATCCGATGCCATCTATTTATACTTGCTGAATTCGACTTTCAGGCGGCCCGCGTAAGGTAAGGCGAAGCCTTACGCGGCCCGCGTCAACACCCAGTCAACATGTAGCTTAGCTGGGTCAGCGTATAGGTCCGCCAGGATGTCGACACGTGTCGGCTCAGGGTGTCTCCGCGTTTAATGATCTCTAGTGGCCCGCGTAAGATTTAAGGTGAGCTTACGCGGCCCGCCTTAACTTAAAATTTCACCGGACTAAGTTTCAGCCTTGATACCGCCCGCGTAAGGTTGAGGTGGGATCCTACGCGGCCCGCCTCAACTTAAATAAACTTGTTTTTAATTAGTTTTAATGTTATGTTATATTTCGGGCTCGGTTTTCACATACGGGGTGTATTTAAAGACATTTTGGGATATTTAAGATATAATAGGGTGTCGGAAAAGTTATAAGGGTGTCGGTTTACGTTAGGGCTGTTATAAAAAGTGGCCCACATAGGACCAGTCTAGAATTTTTAGAAGGGCCGTGAGACAGGCTCGAATTTGAATTTGATTTAATTTATTGATTATGTTTGATTTGTTTATTAAAATAAAAATGATAATCAAAACTAATTAAACAAAATTAAAACCAAATAACTAAATAAATGCGTGAATTTATTACGCTTAGGACATTTTTACGATCGAAAGAAACCAAATTAATTCACTACAATTTAGGAAACCTTGAATATTTCTGGGTTCAAGTAAAAAAAAAACTTGATAGTTTGAGCAAATCACCTATTTATATATTTATTTTACTTATGTATAAATGCACAAAGTTGTTCATACAAACAAATTTTAAGTTGATAAGTGCAATAAATCACGTAAACACATCTTATCTCTCTCATTACATCTTGTAAGCACCACATACAAATGGTTATGCAATTATTACAGTTTCGTATTTAAAATTATTTGCTTACTGAAAAAAATTCATATCTTTTATCTAATAAATGATTCTATAAAATGCACGTGTAGAAACCACGTTCTCCCCCACCCAACTTTTCCCGCTTAAGTATCATATCGGTTACATATTTACATATCTGATTACTTATTAAAACTTATTATCAAAATCAAATTTGTAACTTATTTCCAAATTCATAGATTTAAGTGCAAATTTTAAGATTTCATTAGTTTCTATTTTTTGATACTTTCCAAAAAAAAAAAAAAAATCTCAATCACATTAGTTTCAAATTTCCCACATTTTATTAGAAATCAAATTTGTAATCTATTTCTAAATTTATAGATATAAGTTCAAATTTTTTAAATTTTACGATTTCATTGGTTCTTAATTTATGATACTTTCAAAAAATTTTCTCAATCACATCAATTTCAAATTTCTCATGTTTTTACGATCGAAATAAACTAAATTATTTCACTACAATTTGGGAAATCTTGAATATAAAAATTTGGGCTCTAGTAAACAAACTTGGTAGTTTGAGCAAACCACCTATTTATATATTTATTTTACTTATGTATACATGCATAAAGTTATTTATTACAAAAAAAAAATTAAGTTGATAAGTGCAATAGATCATGTAAACACATCCTATCTCTCCCATTAGATATTGTAAACACGACACACAAATGGTTATGAAATTATTAAAGTTTCGTATTTAAAATTATTTGCTTATTGAAAAAATTCATATCTTTTATCTAATAAATGATTCTATAAAATGCATGTGTTGAAACCACATTCTCCGCCACACAACTTTTCCTGCTCAAGTATCATATCGGTTACATATTTGATTACCTATTAAATTTATTATCAAAATCAAATTTGTAACTTATTTTTAAATTTATAGATACAAGTTAAAATTTTAAAAATTTAAAAATTTCGTTATTTCCTAATTTGTGATACTTTCCAAAAAAATTCTCAATCACATTAATTTGAAATTTCTGACATTTTATTAGAAATTAAATTTGTAACTCATTTTCAAATTTATAGATATAGGTTCTATTTTTAAAAAGTTTAAGATCTCATTAGTTTTTAGTTTGTTATACTTTCAATAAAAAAAAACTCAATCACATTAATTTCAAATTTTCACATTTTATTAGAAATCAAATTTGTAACTTAATTCTAAATTTATAGATCCACGCCATAATAAATTATATATCTGACAAACAAAAAACGTGATTTTCAAAAGGGGGTGGCGGCGCAACTTGTTGCCCGACTACCTGCCATTGCTTTGTAATTGTCCTTTTTTGTGTGGAATGATATTATATTTTTGTTTGGTTAAAAAAAAATTTTATAGATACAGTTTAAATTTTTAAAATTTTAAGATTTCATTGGTTCCTAATTTGTTATACTTTCCAAACATTTTACTAGAAATAAAATTTGTAACTTCTTCCTAGTTTTATAGATATAAGTTCAAATTTTTCAAATCTTAAGATATCATTGGTTTCTAATTTTGTGATACTTTCCAAAAAAAATTTCAATCATATTAATTTCAAATTTTATTTCTCACATTTTATTAGAAAGTTATTTATTAGTTATTTCAAAAAAAAAAAAAGATTTTATTAGTTCTTAGTTGTGATACTTCCAGAAAGTTTTTTTCAATCACATTAATTTCAAATTCCTCACATTTTATTAGAAATTAAATTTTGTAACTTATTTTCAAATTTATAGATATAAGTTCTAATTTTAAAAATTTTAAGATTTCATTAGTTCTTAGTTTGTGACATTTTCCTGAAAAAAATTTCTCAATCACATTAATTTCAAATTTCTCACATTTTATTAGAAATTAAATTTGTAACTTATTTTCAAATTTATAGATAGAAGTCCATATTTTTTAAAATTTTAAGATTTCATTGGTTCTTAATTTGGGATACTTTACAAATATTTCATTTGAAATCAAATTTGTAACTTATTTCCAATTTTATAGATATAAGTTCAAATTTTCAAATTTTAAGATTTCATTGGTTCCTAATTTGTGATACTTTCCAAAAAAATTATCAATCACATTATTTTTAAATTTCTCACATTTTATTAGAAAGTTATTTATTTATTAGTTATTTCAAATTAAAAAAATTAAGGTTTTATTAGTTCTTAGTTTGTGATACTTTACAAAAAAAAAAAAAAAAAAAAAAAACTTAATCACATTAATTTCAAATTTCATACATTTTATTAGAAATCAAATTTGTAACTTATTTCCAATTTTATAGATGTAAGTTCAAATTTTCAAATTTTCATTTGTTTCTAATTTGTGATACTTTCTAAAAAATTTCTCAATCATATTAGTTTCAAATTTCTCACATTTTATTAGAAAGTTATTTATTAGTTATTTCAAATTTCAAATTGAAACATTTATAGTCTTTTGGTGAAGATAATATTAAAAATTCATTAGACGAATTTTTTAAATCAACTAAAACATACTAAAAGTATATTTAATAACATTGAAAATAAAATCAACTTTATGAAGTTCGGCAGAACTTATTAAAAGTATTTTTAATAACATTGTAAATGAATTAAAGATAAATATGAGTTATTCTAGAGTCATGTTGAATTTTTGTTCTTAGTATTTTTCAATCGAATTTTATTTTATAAACCTTTAAATTTTAAGCTAAATTAATGTTGAATTTTGTTTCTTACTATTTTTCAATCGAAATTTCTTTTATAAAACTTTAAATTTTAAGCTAAATTAGTGAGTTTATGCGTTCTAATTTGCAGTGAAGATCCTTATATGATGGTACTAACAATGACGTTATCTTTGTTTTGGAAATATAGCATTTTAGAGGGTTATTATTGAATGATTCTTTTTTTAATTGTATTAAACTTTTTTTTCTCTAAAACCTTGGTCATATCTTTTAATCAGTCTTTCTTAAATATAGTCTTTATTATTTTCGAGGTATACTAACTTATATACACAAAGTATCAAATACAAATACGTTTATCGTACAAAACGTATGAATAGCGTGGAAAAATAAAACAAAGCACGGTGATATTTTCGTAATTATTTTACTCGTAGAGTAATTATTAAAATTACTTTACAAATGATCTTGTAGGGTAATTTTATAAAATGATCTTTTAGGATAATTTGATCTTGTAGGGTAATTTTGATCTTTTAAGGTAATTTTGTAGAGTATTATAATTACTCTACAAATGATCTTTTAGGGTAATTTTGATTTTGTACGGTAACATAAATACTTTACAAATGATCTTGTAGGGTAATTTTGATAATTACCCTACGAGTAAAATAATTACGAAAATTTCACCGTGTTTGTTTTACTTTTCCATGCCATTTGTACGTTTTATACGATAAGGTTATTTGTACAAGATCTTTACTCAACTTATATATAGTAGTTAATAAAAAATAGTTTTTGATAAATTATTATTATTACTACTATTATTTTTTATTTTTATTGTTTTACACAATAAAAATATCTAAGTTATGAAACTTCTTATACACGCTATTGAATTATATAATTTCTAATATACTAACTTAGTGTAAAACAGAGGTTATATCACATATCCATAACCTCTATATTTTTTCTTTCTTTAAATAAAAGATAGTTTTTATAATTAAAATAACTCGAAATTATACATTATTATTATCTCTCTATTGAATAAAAGCTAATTTTTATAACAAAAAAACAATACAAGTGCAAAAAAGAAAAAAGATACGGGGGTTAGTTTTAGCAGATTTAGATACTACAGGTAGGCTAAGTGCAATATTCAGCCACTATAAAATAGAGAAGTTGGCGCTCACAAAACAAAAAAAAGATTCATTTCCTGTTTTCCCTCTCTCATACTTTCTCTCTCTAGGGTTTCCAGAATTCCAAATCTTCTTACACACACAACTGCAATTAACCTCCATCAATGGCGGTGAGACTAACGGCAGGCGCAATATCGGCGATATGTAGCGGAAATTGGCAAACGACGGACGCGAAACCGGTGATTCAGGTGTTGGATGTTCGGCAAGTTCAGGTGCAAACTGTTTCCGCAGAGAAGGAAAAGTACAGAGTTCGGATATCTGACGGATTGTTTCATCAGCAAGGGATGCTTGCTACTCAACTCAACGATTTGGTTAAAACTCAGCAGATACAGAGAGGCTCTGTTGTTCAATTGAACCAGTTTGTCGCGAATACGATCCGTGACCGCATGTATGTTATATTTTACTTACTTTGGTTTTGATTGATTATGTTGGTTTGAAATTAGTGTGATTGGTAGAATTGAATTAAATATTTGCTCTTAGTTAGTATGTTTATGCATGTGGTAGATTGCAATTAGGGATGAGATCAGTACTTCTACCGGTATGGAATATGAACAAATCTGCGTCCCTACTGAATATATCAGTACGGTACCAATACCAATACCGGTATCTTGGTACCTTATTCGTTTCGGTACCACTTTGTTTTTTTATTTTATCTTTTTGGCACTCTTACGTGTACAAAACAGGTAAAATTGGTACGGGTACCAATACAATAGCACGGGTAAGGTAAAATCGGAATGAGTACTAAATAGGTAAAATCAATATGAGTTCATAATACCATATGGAAATAAAGTATAGTATCAAATTCATTCCAAAATATAACTGTTGGAATTCCTTGTTTAAGTTCTGTACCAATTCCATATACTACCGAAAAAGTACCCATACGCGTAAGTATTGAATACCAAAATACGAATAACTTGGTACTGATGCATGTACCAAACAGGAAAAATCCGTACCTGTACCGGTACAGGTATGTACGCGTACCGGGTATTCAGGAAAAAAAATATCATCGCTAGATTACATTGATAAAAGCATTATGAAGAGATTCACATGTTAATTCCTGTTTGATTACTTTGCATGTTAATCGTCAAGCCACCTGCAAGAAAATTTTGGATTTGTGTGTTTTTAGTGAGGGTTGAATGATGTAACACATAATGATAAAGCATAAACATTTAAATTTGAAACAAAAAAACTGTTTATATATATGAAATAAAGCGTAAAAGTTACAATTGGTAGCCAAGATTCTGACTGTTAAATTTGGATTCCACCATTCCAGTATGAACTTGTCACAGGTCTGCAGTATATAATTTCTTCTGACATTTTTTATTTACTTTTTCAGGATTATTATAATCCTTAATGTTGATGTGATTCTGCAAAGTTGTGATATTATCGGTGATGCGAAACCATTCTTATCTACTCCTGGCAGTGACCCATCTACATTAAGGTCTCCTGCACCTATGCAGTCTAACAATCAACCAACCGCAACTATGGGTGGGCCGCAGAACTTCATGGGCTCTGTTCCACGGCCGAATCTTGCTCTAAGTTCTCCAAATTATCCACCTCGACAGGAACATAATGCAGGTGTACAATCTTATGCTATGTCACATGCACCTACAATGCTTTCACGCCCACCTGCAAACAGTTACATGCGTCCAGTTCAACCCGTTCAACCCACACATAATCAGCCTCCTCCAATGTATATGAACAGAGGGCCCACAGCAAGAAACGAGGCGCCACCTAGGATTATCCCCATTGCTGCTTTGAACCCGTATCAAGGTAGGTGGACTATCAAGGCCCGCGTGACTGCAAAAGCCGAACTTAGACATTACAACAATGCAAAAGGAGATGGCAAAGTTTTCTCTTTCGATCTTCTCGACTCCGATGGTGGTGAAATAAGAACAACATGCTTTAATGCTGTAGCCGACCAGTTTTATGACCAAGTTGAAGTTGGTAAAGTTTATTTCATTTCGAAAGGTAACATTAAACCGGCTCAAAAAGCTTTCAATCATTTGAAAAACGACCACGAAATTACACTGGATCATATGTCAACAATACAGCCGTGTTTAGATGATGACCGGTCAATTCCGCAACAACAATATCATTTCCGTTCTATTGCAGAAATTGAAAACGTGGAGAACAATACTATTTTGGATATCATCGGTGTGGTTTATAGCATAAAACCTTCGGTATCCATAACAAGAAAAAACAACACTGAAACGTTAAAGAGAAGCCTAGGTTTGAAGGACATGTCTGGAAGAAGCGTTGAGTTGACTTTATGGGGTAACTTTTGTAATCAAGAAGGTCAGAGTCTTCAAAACATTTGTGATTCCGGAACATACCCTGTTTTGGCTGTGAAATCCGCTAGAGTCGGTGAGTTTAACGGTAAAAACGTTGGGACCATATCTACAAGCCAGTTATGCATAGAACCGGATTTTCCAGAGGCCCATGAGCTCAAAACATGGTACGAGAGTGTCGGAAAAAACACTCCATCGGTTCCTTTATCGCATGATACTATAGGCCGAACCGATGTACGGAAAGTTATTTCCCAAATTAAAGATGAGAAACTCGGGACAAATGAGAAGCCGGATTGGATCACAGTCAGCGCCACTATAACGTTTATAAAAGTTGACAACTTTTATTACACAGCATGTCCGCTCATGTTGGGTGAACGAAAATGCAGTAAAAAAGTTGTAAATAATGGTGATGGAAAATGGCAGTGTGACAGATGTGATCGGGCGGTTGACGAATGCGACTACCGATATATACTTCAGTTAAATATACAAGACCAGACTGGTTTTACATGGGCAACTGCGTTTCAAGAAACCGGTGAGGACATAATGGGAATTTCTGCCAAAGAGTTGTATGACATAAAAGAGCAAGACGATGAGAGATTTGCAGAAATTATTAGGAGTGTTCAGTATGAGAAGTATAACTTCAAGTTAAAGGTGAAAGAAGAGAGCTTCGGTGATGAACAGCGTGTGAAGTCAACTGTTTCGAAAGTCGAGAAGATAAAATTTTCGTCAGACACCAGCTTTCTTCTGGATTTGATTAAAAAGGAGGACCTGAAGTTTGAAACCCCAATTGGTGCATCAGCACCTTTGAACAGTGTTGTTACTGCTAGAGGCATTGGTCAACAAGCCGGTTTACCAGCAAGTTCAACCGGTCAATTTGGGAATCATTATCAACAAAGCAGTTTACCAGCAAGTCAAATGGGTCAATATGGGAATCAATATGGTGGTTCTAGGCATGGTGTTAGCTGCAACAGCTGTGGTGGTGTGGGTCATAGCTCGATGAACTGTCCAAGTGCGGTAAATGGTTCGAGTGGAAGATTTAACAGTATGTCATCTACAGGTGGAAACAGTTCGAATTGTTATAAATGTCATCAACCGGGACATTGGGCTAAAGATTGTCCTGGTGTGAATAATGTTTCTACAGTCTATGGTGGTGGAAATGTGGCACCGGGACGATATGGGAGTGCGTCTGGTCAATATGTTGGTGGTTATTGACAGGTATAAACTCACACACAGACACTAATGATGTAGTTAGTGCTTTATTAGTGATATTTTTCTCTTATAATTGCAGTTTATTGTTGAATTTTGATGTAAGTTTGTTGACATGAATATTGCAGATTGCTGTAGCAATAGAAGGTCAACTGTCTCAGTTTTGGGTTTGACTTTTTTTTATATTAGTTTAGTGAAGAACCGTACAGTTGGATCCTTGAACATGTTTATTCTCAAGTACTGTTTTTCTTTTCTTGTTTTCGGACTCAATAATTGACTAACCGTTGTGTACATAGATCGTTTAAGCTATGTAAGTTATGGTATGTGGTTTGTATTTAACTTCTATGTTTAGTTACGGTGATTATGGGAGAAATGGTGTTCTTGGAGCTTAACTTTTATATCAGAATGTTTTGAATCTTTTTATGTTCTTGCTTGCTTCCTATTATGTCTCGCGGCATGGTCTACAGGTGTACAACCCGACAACCATACCAGATTCGGATCCTAATTCTAAATCGATCTGAATCCAAAATTTGAAACCAGTTTGGATCCAATTCGCCGATTTGAAACTGGGTAGCAGCATATGAAGTTTGAATCCAGTTTAAGAGTAGCAGCATATGAAGTTTGAATCCAGTTTGAGAGAACCGCAAATTATATAAAACAAATGATTTTCAAACTGATCCTATCGGGTAATGGTTATTCTTAGAAACCGATTCTCAAACTGAACCGCGATTTTGGTTGTTCCAGTTTTGACTTGATTGACTTGATCTGCACCGGTTATAAAAGTGATACAACTTCAACTATCAAAAGCTTATTGGTGACACCTAGTCTCAAAGGGATCAATTCTCATGGTTGCATTGTCCGGGAGTGTTGAGAGAGATGCCGACAAAGATGTCCTCGGTTGGTATAAAAAGCCCCCTTGAAGAAGAACAACATAATGAAAACATAGATCAAATACCGAGATTAAAGTAAAGAAATAATTTAATGGATTTGATTTGAACTTCTTTACGTGTGCTCACTTAGGCCCGGGTATTATACGCCGCAACACCGCCACATACTACTCCCATTGGTGCCGAACGGTATTGGACTCATATTTGTCCATTCTCCTCACGCGGTGCCGGCACCTCACTCAAGCGTATTTCACATCTTTCATCCGGCTCATGTTACATCAGATTTAGCCACGTTAAACATCCCGCGAGTATAACACATGGACTTATAAAAGTGAGATTTCATACGTAGACTCTTTTAGTTGCTCCTTAAGCAATGGCGAGCTCACCTCGGAAACTCTCACACTTAATGGTTTTATAAACAATTAAATTAAAGAGTAAAATGCCCGGATAGTCCCTGTGGTTTTGTAAAATAACACCTATAGTCCCCAACTTTTGGAAATTACATCAGTGCTCCTTGTGGTTTGACAGTTTGTTACTCGGATAGTCCCTAGAGTGGATGTCCGTTAGTTTTTTCCGTTAACTCCATGTAAAATGACCAAATTACCCCTTGCTTTATTAAAATATAAAAAAAAATAATTAATCATTTAAAATATCAATTGGGCCCCACAATTAATTATTAATTATTAAATATAATATATATAACACCTCACCCCACTCTCTCTCTCTCTCTCTCTAGTAGTCCGGCGATGGAGGTTGTGAACGGTGGTGGCCTTCAACGGATCTGGAAACGATGTGGTCTCCGGTGGTTGTAAGCGGTGGCGGCTTTCAACAGATCTAGATACGAGGTAGAACAGGGTTAGGTGACGGGGGTGTAGTGGTTGTGAGCGGCGACGACTGGTAGTTTTCTAGGTTCCGATCCCGGGTGGTGGGTGATGGCGGTTAGAGGTGGTGGAGTGTTTCTGGTGGGCGATGGAGGTTAGAGGTGGTGGTGGATGTTATCCGGTGAAGGGTGACATTGATGGCGGTTCATAAGTGGTGGTGGGTGTTTGTTATCCGGTGAAGGGTGACAGTGATGGCGGTTCATAAGGATGCCACAAATTCAAGTCAAAACTCGAGACACCAACAGTCTCCATACTCCCACTAGCACCATTTATGGACTCAACTCCACCTCCGTTCAAGATCTCATCAAATTGTGTTGCAAAAAGTTAAACCTGCTATATGTTGTAAAATGTTAAAAAGCTCTTAAAGAATTATTGTTATAGAAATTCTTGTTCCTGTGGATGCTAATTGCTAATTATTGCAGTAGGCAACTAGATGGTGCCCTTTTTCTGGCGAGCGGATCTTGGCCGGCCGGAGGATAATGTTTGGTGTTGCCGGAGAAACAGAACAGGTGGAGATGGAAATCAAAGAGGTGGGCCCACATGAATTTTTTAAAGATTAATTAAGTTTTTTTATTGCTTAAAATGTTTTGTTTTCATTAGTAAGGGCATATATGTAATTTTACAGAGACTTAACTGAATAATTTAACGTCCATCCAGTGTAAGGACTACCCGAGTAACAAGTAAATAAACCACAGAGAGTACCGGTGTAATTTCCAAAAGTTGGGGACTATAGGTGTTATTTTACAAAACCACAGGGACTATCCGGGCATTTTAGTCTAAATTAAAATTAAAATAGTTTCCTTTCATATATAAAATAGTTTCGAAAAGATGTTTGATATAAAATGAAAACAAAAAAATTTACAACTCCTAATTTCTTTGTTCAACTCCTAACTTGCTCAATATCTGCAACAGAATGCGCGGCGCCGGTGGAAGAATATTCAGACGGATCACCGTTTCTACTCTCAAGGTCTATCTCTATATATTATTAATATTATATCTTCTTTCTTTTTGCATCATGTCTTCTCGCAAGTTGCAAACCCTAGCATTCACAATTCATTTGATTGATAAACTTCTGCCGATTTTCATGCCTTTGTATGCTTGCACTATGTTATCAGTCCAATGACATCATATAATTTTGTTGATGGATGGATGCTGTGTTTTTATAGGATCATCATTCATCTATCCATTCAAGATATGAATGGACCTGAAGTTGAGGCAATTCTTGACTTATTGATATATATATTTTTAGGTTAAATATGTTAGATTCTTTGTTTTAAAAGGCGCGTCTAGGCGCAGGGGTTGTCGTTTCAGGCTACGTAAGGCGAGCGTTTTACATAAAGCGCAGGCGAGACGCGATTTTCAGGAAAAAAATGGCGTAAGGTGCAGGAGTGGCGTTCACCTCATGTGCGTGGCATTTTTTGTGCAGCAAGATGTTGTACAACAGGCTGTTTAGGTTGTAGGTAATTAATGTATTAAAACATATATAAAGCTTATTTATAGCTAATTTTTTGGTAGGGGATGCTAAAAAGTAAAAACACATGAGATACATACAAAAAAAAGTATTATAAGCACTTTGCGCCTTGTGTACCAAAAGTCGAAAAGCGTGCTGCTTTTGCGCCTCAGTTTTAGACCTTGTCGCCTCGTTGCCCTTCTCGCTTTTATAACCGAAGTTGGAATGTGTCTGTCCTGTTAGGATCAGCTCCTATTTTCCCTTTGGGTGTTATTTCTGATAATGATGAGTTGTCTGGATGCCCTACCCTCCAAAGGAGATGATGAAGTTCCTCATGAAATGCATGATTCTTAACAACTAATTATTATTATTTGAGCATTTGGAATTGAGCTACATTATTCACATGAAGTGCTTGCAAGTTTTGGCTTATCAGTGAGCGCAAACTCTTTTATAGAAATTTAAGGATCTAGAGCCTAACTATTAATCTCAGTCACGAATTGCTCCTTAACCCGCCGCAGCTTGAGTTTTAGCAAATTATGTTCCGTCTTTATCTTGTAGATGGACTTAAGAGTATCACGTGTGCAATATATATGTAGCATTTCATCGTTAAATAGAGGCATGCCTTTGAGAATAGTTGTATTGGTTCACTATTATTTAAAATGTGTTCTAAGATTCAGGCGTAAATCACTCAAGTTCTTACCCAATTCTTTATTGGTTTTCTCGTCGTCTTCCACCACTATAAAACTATAGAAAGAATTCTTTACTAGATGATGTTCTCTTATAATCCGTTTATTACTAAGGTGGTTAATAACCAGGATTCCCTACCATATACATCCACTTAGTAGTTATGGTGTTTAAGTTTGCTATACGTATGTATATATGCTATAGAAAACAAAATGTGTAATAGAATATGTGAATGATGGAGTTCGGGATGGATTACGATACATAGGGCGAAAGCTTAATTTTTATTCTTCTTATTGTTGAAATAAACAATATGCTTCCCATTAAATACAGTGTTTGGTGAAATATGAAATATATTAGCACAATGTAATACGATAGCTTAATAAATTGTAACTATTTTGCAGACAGGGGATGTAGTATCTTTATTTAATTAAACTATATCCTGTAAATTTGGAAACAGTAATCAAAACAAGAGTTATTCGACACGGTTTATGGGTGAAAAAGTTGAAAAAGGATAGTTACTGAATTGAGGATATGTCGGTGATTTTTTCATTTTTATCAATTTCATACTATTGTAGTGTTGATCTAATGGTCTGGAATGAGTCCGGAATCTAGGATAAAAAGGAGATCAACTCCGACCCTTGAATGTGGTTCTTTTTGATCCATTTCATTTATTTTGTTTGTTAGACCAAAACAATTAAAATTGTCGAAACAAGAGTCATTTGACACGGTTGTTGGGTGAAAAAAAGGGAATACCATGGTATTGGATTTGAGGATATGGTGGTGATCCGTAGCTGTCATGGAACCAGTGGTTTTTTATTTGATCAGTTTCATATGAATGTTGATCTGACGGTTGGAATAAATCCGGAATTTAGGATCCAAAGGTGATCAATTCCGATCCTTAAATGTGGTGCTTTTGATCCTCCATTACACGTCAAGCCCTTGGATTGTTAAACCACCTGCTATGGAGCCACGCCCCGTCCAGGTGGCATGGATGGCGGCGTGGTGGGGCGGGGAACACCGGCGGAAGGGGCAGAGAAGGGGCATGGGAGGGGGTCGGCGTGGAGGAGTTCACGGCGTGAAGATGAAGGGTGTTGGTGGGGCCCATGCTCATCAACCAATCAGATTTTTTTTTTATTTTACTTTTTTAGATTTTGATATTATTATAATAGGGCGTGAAAGGGGGTGTAACCATAGTAGGGGTTGGTGAAGGAAAGTGTGGTGATGTGTCAGTGAGGTGACAGTTACTTTATGATGTGGCAGTGGTGTGGAGCATAGTCACATAAATCGCTCAATAGGTCACGATATACGATCCGGAACGAGCGTACCGATTCGCGGTACGAACGCGTTCCGGGAACGCTCCAAATCGCGAATTTGACAGTGAAATTAGCATTCCGAACAATTAATTGAGTCATACCTGTTGATATAGGAATCATGAATTCCTAATTTGCGAAACACGTTTCTTGAGTATTCTGACTAGTGACTTCCCTCATTCCCATTCTCAATTCGCAATTCCGATTTTTTATTGAAATGTTGAACCATTGTATTTGGAAAGAAAACCAAAAGGTGGAATGTGGAAGGCGATGAAAGTGACGGCAGTTGTTTTTTTAGGGTTTACAATGCATCCTATCATTTCCTTTATGTTACAGTTTAATCCTTAATGTTACAGTTTTGGTCAAATTTAACCCTGATATTTTCTAATTTGTTTATTTTCTTCTTTTTTGAGTTTATTTATTGTACATATAGCTTGGTTAGTTGTACATTGAATGTTTAAAAGAGTTTTAGTGCTTCTTTATGTTGTAACCGTACCACATTATATGCTACATCGTACCGAAGCGATCCGAAATGAGCCTACCCCTCCTCGTACCGAATTTTAGGGACCTAGCGAATTGCGATCCCGTTTTACGTTCCCGTACCGGAGCGTACCGCGAACCATGTGACTATGGCGTGGAGTGAAAGGGCGTGAAACCATAGCGGATGGTCTTATTGACCCATGGTAGAATGACTTGTAGCCCTCTAGTGAGGTATTAAATAAGGGTATTCCACGACAAGAAACAGAATCCGATTTTATACGTGGTGACTATCAGACGAAAGAGAAAACCCTAGGGATTTATGGCGCCGAAGAAGTGGTGGACATCTAAGGAAGAAGAAGCCTTGAGAGCTGGTGTTAAAGAATATAAAGCAGGAAACTGGAAAGATATTCTTAAAGATCCACGATTTGCTTCTATACTGGCTAATCGAACGAATATCGATCTCAAGGTTTTTCTTTTTGTTTTTGTTACTTGCAAGCCCTTGTATATCATCGATCGTGAATCTGATCCTGCTTGTTTCTTTTTATGTGATCAAATTTGTTACTCGTGATAAATGTTGATAAGGATTGTGTAGGAAAGAGTTTCAAATTGTGATTATTCCTTTTCTGAAACCTATATTGATTTCATGATACCGATAAAAACAGATCTGGATCTACATACATCTACGTACAAACAATGAATTTTTGAGTTATTACTTATATGAGCTCTGTCTAAAGAGGGCTTAAGATACATCTTTTATAAACTTCTCAATATATAGATTTTGTAATGCATATACACATATCATGTATTTATACCTCTAAATTGTATTTAGGGCATTTGTTATACCTGTGTTTTCACATGGTATGGTTTAATTTTGTTATCATTCTATGTGCAGGACAAATGGCGAAATATGAATGGAGGTGGTTGTGTGTCTGGCGGCAGAAGCAAAGCTAGTACTTCTCGCCCGCCGGTTAAGAGAATAGACCGAAAGTATGTTTCTTTTGAACTGCTTTAATTGTATGTTTGTGTTAGTTGCACTAGCTAATTATTAGTTAATATAATTAAATATACTGTTATGAATTTATCGATCTCTATGACATAATATTGTTTTAGTTGATTGATAATATCTATTTCCATCTTTAACGCTCTTCGACCAGGTACAAGTACAATACAATGATTTACGAGTCTCTCAGATACATTGAAGATCCCAATGGAACTGATGTCGATACGATGATTAACTTTCTTGAGGTCAGAATATATTCTTTTCGTTTGTATATGTTTCAATTGGTTTGTGCAGAGGGTGATCATTTTTTAAGTTTATTGACGTTTACACTTGTTGCAGTCAAAGTATGAGCTACACAGTAACTTTAGAAAATCATTTATTGCAGCGCTTGAAGCACTTGAGGTGAAAGGATACCTTAAGAAGGTTGGTAACTCATATCCTAAGTTATATGTTTGGTTCTGTCACCGTTACTTTTACCATCTATTTTAGCATCTGCAGCTTGTAGTATTTGAGTACTTTTATTATTATAGTGCTATGACCTGTAGAAACTACTACTACTTTTTTGCAATCATATTTGATATTAATTACATGCAGGTGAATGACCGCTACAAGGTGAAGAAGGGTAGGTCTTCGGGTGCTAAAACATCCCGACAAGAGGATGTTAGGACAAATACTGTTGATACTCGAGAACATCCTGCAAGTGTTGCCATTAGGGTGGCGTTAGCTGAAACCTATGAATACAAGGTAACCAAACTTTGTGAAGATAAAAATAAGCTTGAAGAGCTGCTGGATGAAAGCGTAGCAATGTTAATGCTTGCGGAAGGACTCTATGAACAATGTAAATCACCTTACATTACCTTAAATTATTTATTTTAAAAAATCTTCTTCTTTGAAATATGACCATATATCTATTCTATACCACAGGCAAAAAATACGGATCGGTTACTTATAGTGCTGTTTAAAAGACTGGTTCCAGTGGTACTGGTAATCTGGTGGTAAAGGTTAATGATGCTGAGTTGGTGATCATGTTGCTTAATCTTTTTTTCCTTCAAGGAGAGATGTATTGTTGTTGTTTTCAACTCTTGTGGATTAGGCAAACTCAAAACTTTAGTTCATGTTTTCTCTCTTTTTTTTTTTTTTTTTTTTTTTTTTTTTTTTTTTTTTTTTTTTGGTGCTCTTATCTGGTGAATCAATGTGAAAATGTTGCAACATGGAAATTTCCCATATTTGAATAATTGGGTCAATGTAGATCACCTTATGTAGTCTTTATCACATAATTTGTTTGAACCATGACTATAATTGGGTCAATGTAGATCACCTTATGTAGTCATTGGCTTGGTTTATGGGTTCCTCGGGTTTTGCAGTCCGGTAATCCAAACTGCAAAACCCAGAAGGAAGAAAAAAATCATCATCATATATATCCAACACCTTTTAGCATTCTTGTTGGTCATTTCAAAGTTGTGTTGTTGCTTGAGGCTTGAGATATGTTTGCGTTCAAGGGTATTTATGTAAACTGGTCACTTCAAAGTTGTGTTATTGCTTGAGGCATGAGATATGTTTGGGTATTTATTTATGTTAATAAAGATAAAAATGAAAACTTAATAAATAAATATTTTGTTGCAAATTTAACAAAGACAATTTAATAGTTCAATTGTTTAAAGCCTTTTAACTTTTTAATCAGAAGGTCACAAAATATAAGAAGCCTAAAAATCAAAATAAAATATAGGAAAAAAGGTTCTGGTCCTGAACATAATAACTGCTCAGAACCCATTGGATCAAATAAGAGACTTGTTCCAAGCAACAAAGTTTTTCAAGAACTTACATTGATCGATTCGTGTCTATCAATATTGTTATCTCTAGACTAGAATAACGTTTAGCAATTAATAAAAAGAAAATCAAAATAAATATTATGAACACAAGAAATGTAATAATGAACAAAACGTGACATGTTTTTTTTTTTAGCAAAGGGAAAATGAATTTAACATAAAGGAAATATAGATAATGTTTCTTAAGTGACATCTCTATCCATGACCATCACATTCACATGAGGATGTTAATTGTTAACATGGGTTCAGGCCTACATTTGACCCATGTCACCATTACTTTTGACACTCGAATCGATACTCCTCATCTTTTTTTATTACTAAGGTTACTGGATTTTAGTAATCCTAAGCTTCATCTGTTGGTCGATAATAATCTCAACTTTAAAAATTTCTCCAAACGATCACAATTTGTAAGAATTTGGCCTCCATCAATCCTTTTCTAACTGCAGTGCACTTGAATCTATTAAAGAGCCTACACGTGCACTTGAATCTATTGAGGAGATCAAATTCTTATATGTTAGAAAAGGATCGATGAGGGCCAAATTCTTACAAGTTGGGATCGTTAGAGAGAATTTTTAAAGTTGAGATTATTATCGGCTAACAGGTGAAACTTGGGATTATTACAATCCAATAACCCTTATTATTATAATAGTTCTGGTATTTCTACCGCATAAAAACTAAAGAAATCATCATCATCATCATCATACTCAGTAAATCCCACCAATAGCAAAGCAAAGGTAGGGTCTGAGGAGGGTAAGATGTAGACAGCCTTACCTCTATCCCGTAGGAATAGAGAGGCTGCTTCCAGTGAGACCCCCGGCTCGATAGTAGTTTTGCATCAAGCCTTGGACATAAGGCACATAAAAACTAAAGAAAACTGCGTGGTTTGCCAATTATATTGAGTCACTTGTTGATATAACTTCGATGATATATGGTCGGTCACAATGTAGTCAGAAATTTTTTCCTACGGGTTCGGAAATTTTCCAGTGTTCTATTTAAAGGATTCTACGGGTTCAATGATGAAATTTCTACAGGTACGATTTCAAAATACACCTATATATAACACTAACAATTTTTTGGTATAGGTTTGGTCAAACCCATACCCTTCTATGTAGCTACGCCCGTGAGCCACATACTTGTCCAGTTAAAAAAGTTTTATAATATTTAAAAATTCATCGGATACCTTTTATTTAAGATACTAACTTGAAAGATATCGTTACATAGGACATGTCAATTTACTATATTTTAATAGAATTATTTAATTTATAGGGTTAGGATATAATAGAAAGTTTATTTGGCTAGTAAGTAATCTTGATCATCCATTTATTTAATCAAGTACTAAGATTAAATGATGGAAATTGAAGCTAAAAAAAGAGCCGCGTGGGTTTGTTTAGGGCATTCTAGTCAATCCAAGGCAATAATTTCTCTCTCCTCCAATTCCCTCCCCATTTTTTAAACGCTAATAACTCTTTCATACGACATTATTTTTTTTTTAAAAATTGCACCAAAAAACAAGCGTTTTTTATCTTTAAAAAGAGTATACTATTGCAATATTTTCGAAATTTTTTTTTGAAAACCAAATTGCATAAAACGCAATGGAAAAACCCAGTTGCGTAAAATGCAATGGAAAAAAAAACCTAAAAATGACATTTTTTCAAAAACGCAATACACCAAAAACACAAGGAAATGCCTTATTTGTAAAACGTGATGGCCAGAAAACACAAAGAAATGTCTTATTTCTAAATTTCTAAAACGCAATAGCCTAAAAACACAAAAGAAAGTGTACTTTCTAAAACGCAATGAACTGAAAACACATAAAAATGTGTTTTACCTAAAACGCAATGCACCAAAAACACAAACAAATGTTTTATTTCTAAAACGCAATGGCCAGCAAAACACTTAAAATGTCTGTTTTCTAAAACGCAATGGACTGAAAACACATAAAAATGTGTTTTACCTAAAACGCAATGCACAAAAAACACAAAGAAATGTCTTATTTATAAAACGCAATGGTCAGAAAACACTTAAAAATGTCTCCTTTCTAAAACGCAATGGCCTAAAAAACAAAAGAAAGTGTTCTCTCTAAAACGCAATAGACTGAAAACACCTAAAAATGTGTTTACATAAAATGTAATGACTAAAAACACTTCAAAAATGTGGTTTTCTAAAACGCAATTGCCAGAAAACACATAAAAATGTCTTAGTTCTAAAACGCAATGGCCTAAAAACACCAAAGAAAGTGTTCTCTTTAAAATGCATTGAACTAAGACAATAGTTTTGTCTGTGAATTGTCTGAACCAGTAAGTAGGAGATCAAAAACTGTCTACGAATGCAGTTTTCCAGAGGCAATTTACAGAAAAATAAATTTTCTGATGCATTTCTCTGCCCCTTGGATCCCGCCAGGGGTTGCCGCCCCTGGGACCCTGCTAGTCTGCTACCAGGGGCGCTGCCCCCGGACCCCCGTCAATATCGTAAAACGCAATGACTAAATCAAAAACCCAGATCCATAAAAATGAAATTAAAGAATTTCTTACATGGATCAAAGTCGGTTTCTTCAACGATTGACAAATTTTGAATGATAGAAACACTTATCAGCGATCGAATCGAACGGATCGAGTGATTATCTTCAAAATCACAGGAAAAACGAGATTTTGTATGAAATTAAACTGGGTTTTCTTCAAAAAAGTTGAAGAACACGTTGATCGGGTGTTTGATTCAATGATTGGTGACGAAAATCGCACTATAATGTAGTGATTATTGAGATAAAATAATTTTTTTATTTGATTCTCACCCTTAATTTATATTTGAACGATGTATTAGGTCGGTTGTGTGAAAATGATGATACGGACATTTGGCCATTCCAAATATATTTTAAGAAAAAGATCTTAATTTATAACATAAAAGCAAAATGTGTTCATTGATGTAGTGAGTTCAAAATAAATTAATAGCATCTATAAATTTTATTTAAATATAATTTTATCTGTAAAAGATTAAGTAATACATTTAGTAAAATATTATTTTGTTTATAAAATAGTAAAGCTAATACTGCCTCTATTTTCTAAATCCTGATTTTGATGGGTATGTTTTCTAAATATGTTTTATTTGTATATAAGTATATTTATGTATTTATATAATGTTCATGTTGAACATGATATACAAATTAATTCAATGGATATCATATGAATGTCTTTTATTATATAACTTATAGTTTTGTTATTTGTTACGCTTCACAAAATAGTTTTTGCTTCATTTTGTGTTATTAATAATAATATAATACATATATTATTTATAGCTTTGTTTTTTATTCCTTTTGGACCATGCGTAGTGGTAAGGGTGAATAATGCCTCCACCATTGGATGTTTTCCGTCAGTGGCAATATAGTCAGCAAAAGGTATTATTGGGCGTTTTTTCTAAAATGGATGTAGTGGGGATATGTACATTATGTTAAAAGGGTGTAGAGAGTTAAATAAAAATAAAAAAACCAACCAAAAAAGCTATTGGCCCAAAAAAATGAAGCTTCAATGTGATTGGTCAAACTTTTGTCCCAACGATGTGATTTAAAACACGCCAAACCAAAACAATTGGTCAAACACGCCCAGGAGGCGGTGTATGGGCGGGATCGGGCGTTTTTTTTTTGGGCAAATTTTGGAAAAACCATGCCCACTACGGGTGGTCTTAAAAGTATTCGTTCGTGATAAAGTCATTGAATCTAATTTATAATAAAAAACTCCAAATAATGCCATATGTCATTCTCTCATTCAACCTCATAAATTTTATTCATATTTATTTAATATATTTCTTTTAATATTAACAATTAATATATAAATATCACTTATCTTAATCTTTATCCTTATCTTGATCTAAGATTAATCAATAACTTCAATATATCACATGACATTTTCTCCTCCAATCTTTTAATAATATTATTAATATCTAAATCCCATATCTAATAAATTATTAATATCTCTTGAACCAATATGAAAATAATTAATTCACAAATATTAAACTAATCAAAGAATAATAAATAAACTGAAACAAATCGTGTATTATGCTGATAATAAATAAATATTTAACCATTAACTAGAGTTTACTCTATTAATATATAATATATAGTTTATTCAAGTTTTACAAATAAAATGTTTAACATTTTTTTTTTGTAATTTATGGTGTTATACATCATGTATAGGTTTTTTTTTCTTTTTTCATTTCTAACCCAAAAATTTTTTCTTTTGCAATTTAGACGCTTTTTTTTTTTTTTACTTCCAACGCAAAGTTTTTCATCTTTTGCAATTTAATCTCAACTCTTTTTTGTTTTCAATTTTGATCCACAATATTTTTCATCTTTCCCAAGTTTTTCATTTCGTTCTAAACTTTGTGAGTTAACGCACCACAACGTGCGTGTGAGGTTCAACATTTTTTTGTATATTTTTTTCCCATTTGACTAGTCCGTCACAACACATCTATTTTTCTCCATTTGACAAGTTTGTCGCAATGCGCGGGTCCTGAATTGACTTGGTTATTTTTTCTATGTTTTACGTTTCGGTTTAATTTCTCTGCAACGAGCGTGCGTGATTCAAAGATTTTACCTCTGCTTTTCGCTCGGCGTTATGTTTTTCCGTTTTTATTTATTTTGTTTTTACGGGCATTTCTGATGTTAGTGGTCGTTGATAGTGGTATAACATTGATACTACTTGACACAGTTTTACGATAACCGCTGCAACGCAAGGGCTTAATACTAGTACATTATAAACGAATCATCTAGAAGGAATTGTCACATGTTCTAAGCAAAATTGATATAATTAATATAATCATAAATATATAGATTATTAACATTTTAGTTAAAAAAAAAAATCTAAGAGTAGTGATAATGGTGATGGGTGTAGACTGGTAGTTGAGGAATGAGGATTCAATATTAAATCATCAATTCAGCTAAAGTATATATTAACTCTTGTTGGCAACTTATCATATTTTAATGTTGAATTAATTTTAGGATAATAATGTGAAACCGCATTCAGATTTAGAGTCGAAGACAAGGTGCTCAGAATCTCTGTGAAGAGCTAGGGTTGTTTGACAACTATTAAGTGCTAGTGCTGAACTAGTAAGAAGTCTGAATCATTAAGAGCTAGTATAATATTTAACTGTTCAGGGACAAATGTCTGGCCAATTCAGATTAGAAGTCTTAACCATTCAGAGGCAAATGTCTGAACCATTCAGACATTTGCTCGCGAAACAAACAGGCTGAACCATTAAGTGCTGAACCAATAAGAGGTCAGAATCATTAAGAACCCCATTAAAAAATAAACAAATAGCCCCTTAGACATCTAATAGCTTTAAAACAAGCTAGCTTTTATATTCCAGTATTCCACTCAAAACTAATCATCCAACTTGTTTATAAGTATGTCTCATTGCATGTGTAGCGACATAGAAATAGATTATTCATATATTAATTTCTACACCATATCATTGATTTTGAAGAAAAAAACAGCTGTATTTGTAATTCAGTCTTGAGAAAAACTATACACCAAAAATTACTTATTACAAAATTATAAATGAATTAATTATAGTTATTATTGATTGTATTGAAATTCTTGTAAATCAATCTTAAAAAAAAATTATAAACTAAGGTCAAAGTACTGGTAGAGATGGTGTCATACCTGTATATTTATAAAAGACTAAATTACAATTTTTGTCAAGCATAATTACGTATCAAGTCATTTAAAAGTTTTACTTCGAATCGCTATCTTTACTAATTTACCAATTCACAAAAATTCAGTTTTTATTTTTTAATTTACTTTTAATCGCTATTTTTTTATTTACCATTATATAAAAAGTTAAAAAGTACGAACTCGTATTACCTAAGTAAATTAAAAAAAATAATAAAAACTGAATGTTTGTGAATTAGTAAATTAGTTTTGTTACTAAATACAAAAGAAAATATTCACGGATATATGGGTGTGTATGTTCAAGGTAATTGGGTCGTGTATAGCCTAATATATACCCGTGAAAATTTCTAAAACTAATCTTGAATATTTCGAGGTACAAATTTTACCCATCAGGTTAAGTTTCAGTTACCATAACAGTAAGGTAACGGTAAACATAGCTAAACGAATGCATGAGAGTTTTTATAGTAGAAAACATTGTCAAAATCTTTTGAAAGTATTTTAAATTAAAGTTAGGGTATGAGATTGGTTTAGTTAATTAAAAAGCTTACTACTGTGACTTGCACTATATAAAATAAAAAAAATTGAAAAAAATGTGGTACAAAGTCTTTTAAAAAGGCCCACACGCATTCTACTTTCATATAATTCATCATTAAAGAAGTAGCAATATAATTAGGAGTAAATGGCTGTGAGCAAAAGCAATAATACAAGTTAAAAATGTTGCATTGCATCTTGACGGTACATTGTACTCATTTTGTGTGAGCAACTAGGAAATTTTCTCCCGTGGTACGGCGGTTCTTAATATAAACTAACTCGGATTTGTATGGTAAAAAAAGAATTATTTTTGAACAAAAGTTACGTCAAAACGTAGATAAACTGAAGATGTACATAAAAATAAGCACGGAAACATATTATATAATTATTTGCGAAAGAAATTTCCATCGAACACCAATCTGAACTTAGACCGACACGTACATAAAATTAGGTAAATAATTATGTTTTTTTAAGTTAAAAATGGCACCGCGCATTGTGGTAGCGCCGAAACGTAAAGTAAGTCGAATTTATAAAGTCTAATGAAAATATATTATATTTGACCTGACTTGTTGTAAATCAAAATTTATGCCAAGACGTAGATCAACTGAAAACGTACAAAAAAAAAAAA